>NC_143014.1:120039708-120744708 GCF_055824585.1 Amblyomma mixtum
GGGAGAGAAAAATTTCGAGGAGGGAATGGAAGGAGAGGAGGCTCGCTCAAAGTGAGGTAGAGAGTGTTTGCGACCATGGGGTGGGCAGGGGCCCTTTAAAGGGCCACAGACCAGGGTCCGGACATTTTTGAAAAACAAGCCCACTGCATAGATGAGGCATCGAAGATAACCTCTGAAAATTACTAGAGCCATGCGCGCCCCGAAAAGCTGCGAAAATTCAAATCAAAACCCGCTCGTTCTTTCCTTCAACAAAAACGTCCCCGCACCACTACTCTGAACCCCCTTGACGTCATGGGGGTTACTTTCGCTAAAGGCACTCCATTGGTGCATCGTTCTGACTGACGGGAGAAGGTTGGCCGTAGCCTTGGCGTCGCGTCGTCTGCACATCGCTTTCCGCAGCGCCTTCTGTTCTGGCACATGCCTACAAACCCGCATGAAGGAACAACATCAACAACAACAAAAAACTGCGGAGGGAGCGTACGGCGACAGCCTTGAACCCTAGCCATAAAAAGTAAAAAACAGTAAAACTGAGTGAGTTGGTTCGCCCCCCCCCCCCCCCCCCCCCCGCCGTGATCACGTCACGAGACGATCTGCGTGCGCGCTGCTCCCTTCTCAGTTTTTTTTCTTCTATGCAAGCCCCCCCAAAAAAGGTTTTAATTACTAGTGCAGCAGAGCCTTTCCTTCGCTCGCCCACTTGACCGCTCCGCACACACACGGCTTATCCTTCGTGCATCTTGCGTACGCCTTGACTCCAATGAACGACATGGGCTTCGGAGCGGAGAAAAGGCACAAACAGACAGAACACAAACACACATGAAGAAAAGCAAACGGGCGGTTGCCAGGCGCATTTCGCCGTTTGTTTCGAACGCAACCGACTTCCGCCCCTCCGCTCGTGAAGCGGTGGGGAGGCCTAAAAAAAAAATGAAAAGGTGGCTCGCTAACTGGGAATGACAAACAGATGCATGAAAGGATGCGCTGGCTAACAAGTCTAGGTGGTCGAGCCGATCGCGCCTCTCGATCGTTCAGTGTGCGGAGAAAATGCGACGACGCTGTTTCGTCGTTGGATGCGCACGCAGTGACTGGAGTAGCAAAAATCAAGAAAAGAATTCTATTGAAGGCGGGCCATGACGTAGACATGTGACGCACTCCACAGACACCACGCCTCCGGCTAACATCGGAGAAGGAAGGGGTGATTTCGCCTTGCCGAGCCTACTCGACGAGGAGTGGGAGAGAAAAATCTCGAGGAGGGAACGGAAGGAGAGGAGGCTCGCTCAAAGAGAGGTAGAGAGTGTTTGCGACCGGAGGGTGGTCACAGGCCCTTTAAAGTTTAAAGGAGATTTGCTCGCGCAGCACGGGTTCGATTCCCAGTCATGGATATTGATTCAATTTCTTTTCCTCTTTTTCATGCTTTGACCTCTAACTCAAATAAAGGTAAAATTTACACGGTTCGCGATTGAAGCCCGAGGTCCCGAAGGAAGCTTTCGCTTCAAAAAGAGTAGGGAGGGGGTTTGTGGAGTGGCGTCCCTTCCTCCCCATTAGACTCTTGAACCTTATGGGGAGAGTAGCTGTCGAGGTCCCTGAGTTATTTAACCAAAGTCCTTCAACTTTTTATATACAGGATATTTGGTCCATGCTGTAATGGAGGTTTCCAAGAGGGTCGTGCCATCTACATCTACATGGAGCCATCTACAGAAATTCAGAGCCAGCCGTTCTTTAGACCTTCTTCGACAATTAGTTGTTTGTCACCGTTCTCCGCTCCGATACCATAACCAGGAGCACAAAGAGCTCCAGAAGTCCAGAAGACACCCCCCCCCCCCCCCGTTCTCTCCTTTTATAAATTTGATCATGATATAAAGTGATGATTTCCCTAGTGGCAGCGGCGTTTGGCTGTGAGCCCAAAGGCGCGGAACGGAGCCGCGGCCGCGGCGGCCCTGTTTTCGTGGCGGCGAAATGCAAAAACGTCCGTGTGCTGCGCGATGTCAGCGCAAATGCCATCCTGACACGGGGAATTACGCAGTAACTCACGGTGGCCCGAGATAGCAAATCACTGCTTGGATCCCTTGCTGCACTCACGGCCCGCAAACGACTTTCGTCCTCTTCAGGCCGACGACCGTCGACATCACCGCGGTGCCCGCACCTCATTCCGTGAAGCGGATGCGCCGGTGAGAGATAAGTTCAAGCACGAGTCACACGCCTCGGCACTGCGTGGTAAGGAGTGCGTCACGTCGGCGACATGGTGACAATTTATTCTCACGAAAGCATTGCTTTGCTGAGAGCCATGCGAGCAGTGCTTCCGGCCTTCTTTGTGCGTCGTGGTTTGGAATCCGCAGGGAAAATGCAAGAAATTGTCACCCTGTGTGTCGACAGGAGCTTAGCCTAGAATTTCTCGAAAATGTTTTATCCTGCTGCGACGGTTGCCTTCAAAACTGTAACTACGATTTGAACATTAAATTCGTTGGGTGAAATTGTAGTTAAGCAGCTGTAGGTAGTTAAGCGGCCGATTGGGACACTTACTCGTTTCTTTATTATCAGCCGTGTGCCTGAGCTAGATAAGAAAAAAAAATATGTGAAATGTTTTATAGAACCTGGTTCCTCCAACAGACACCCCCGAGTGCATAACGCACGTAACGCTGCTAAAAATAATTGAATGATATCCAGCATACAACATACTGTCGCTATGATTTCGTTGACACAGGGAACGCTATCGATGTCTTCATTGGATGTGACCCCACTTCTGAAGTTCATCAACATCTTCACTCCTGATACTTCGCAAAATACAGCTAAGCATATTACACACCGTAGCCCGGTCCTACATACATCGTCTCCGAGCTACCTTAGCCTGCTCTGACTGCCCTGGACCTTAGGCGAGCCTAAAACATTGCCTGTACACATGCCCAGTCGCCATACAATCCCCCCCCCTCCCCCCCCCCCCCTTTCCTTATCCACAACCTAAGAGTGCCTGGTTGGCCTCGGACCAATTTGGGGATCAACTGGCCCTGGTGGAACAAGCAGGTTACGTCCTCAGCGATTAAAACGAAGTTGCCAAATTTATTGCTGTCTCTCTCAGCGGATATCTCTAAACACAACAGCTTTCCTCTATGTTTGATTCATAATTTTTTTTCTAATCTACCTTGCTTATTTCAGCGAATTCGTTCTGTTGAGAGAGAAAAAATTCAGCATCTGGTTCTTTTCACTTCTCACACATTATGTCCCACAGCATGCAGTACCAGATACTTACATTATACATCAATTTCTTTTGAAGCCACAGCGTACTTCAGTGTATTACATACATTTGCTGGGAAATGTGAGCCATATTGTAACCCTCTGTGTGAAGTTATTTTCTTGAGAGGTTGTTTTAAGGAATTTTCCTGCAGTATTTGTTTCGCTAATTAGTGTGCCCCACTTATATCAAAATTACATGGTTGTTGTGAAATAGTCTGACGCCCAGGCATGGAACTCAGAATCACAGCAGTGTATTCAGGACTATTTACATTCGAGTGACAAATGCGGAAAGCAACTAAAGCTCAAGCTTTTAGCATGTATGTCTTTGCACGAATCCCTTATTGCGTGGATATTTCGCCGCTGAACTCTTCATTAAGTATATTGCAAACCTTTTGTTGAACAACTTAGTTCAGTTTTAAATTAGGTTTTTCTGAATTCAACGGATAAGGTTTATTTCCATGGGCGAAACCTAAGATATTTAAAGGGCTTCTGAAACATTAACTTGGTTTCTATACGACTAATTATTCTGTGGTTTGAAAAATGAACACGATGCAGTTAACATAGCATTTACACCCAATCATAATATTCTCCAATATTTAGCAAACTATTGAAATAATTATTGAGAACGCCATTTCAAGTACCAACTTTCTGTTGAAGCTGACGAGTTGTACAGAGACAAAAAAAAGCAAAGTATTAGCGTATACATGTAACGAAAGGCACTGGAAATAACAAATTGAAAATTAAAAATCGGCTCTTATAGAGGAAAGGAAATGGCGCAGTAATTGTCTCACATATCTCGATGGAGACCAGAACCGCGCCGTGAGGCGATGGGGGACGGTGGGAGTGAAAGAAGAAAGAGAGAAGGAGATGCCGTAGTGGAGGGCTCCGGAATAATTTCGAGCACCTGGGAATCTTTAACGTGCACTGACATCGCACAACGCACGGGCGCCATTTTGCGTTTCGCCTCCATCGAAACGCGGCCGCCGCGGCCGGGTTCGAACCTGGGAACTCCGGCTCAGTAGCCGAACGCCGAAATGGCATTTTTTTTCGTTTGAGAAAGTGAAAAAGCCCTTGGCAGAGTCACAGTGAAACAGTTTTCGCAATAAAAATCGAAATTTTCTTTCATTGTACATGAAAAAACGCAAAAACTCTGAGTTTTTGGTACTTCTTCCACTCTGAACCAGAGGTGTGCTAACACATTGTGTATGCGGGAAACGGAGAAAGGCTTTTAAGGAATTTTTCTCATAGGGCACTGAATATAGTTTTACCCCGGACATCGCTCAAAGCCTCTGAAAGAGTAGCCGTCGTCCACGCGTCGCTGAAGGTGACATTGTAAGTTGGTAAGGTGCTCATACCGCTACCGATAAGGATGCTTTACGAGCTTCTATACTACATGCGGCACGCCGAGGAGACGGGGTTGCTACAGGAGGCCCCGCGTGGTCACCTGATCACACGCCGCTTTGGGGCTATCTCACAAAGGCCAGAAAAGCGGCAAGAGCACCCTTGTCTCTCTGCGACGTTGCACTACGGAAAGACTTCCTGCCGACGTTATCCCTGCGAACAATTTCACTCCTAGTTCTTAATTTTTATCAGCTTCTTTTCCGCCCCTTTTCATTCTGCATTCTTTATGGTCCTCTCAACAGCATAAACGCAAGATTAAGATGAGCACGTGGAATGAGCTACATTACGTGCAGTGATATAGGCACCGAAAGAATGTGCACCCAGCAAGCAGGGTGTGCCATGAAAGTAAGACACGAGTGTTAAATAAACAAAAAAAAGAGCCTCTGTGCTCTAAAATTCAGAAAACGACGGAATTGTTAGAAAAAGATCCGCATGAACAGAAGCACTACTTTGTTTTGACGTTACTTGGATAGTTATTTGAATTTTAATGAACCAAATTTTGAACTCTTAGAGATATAAAAAAACTTTGACTTAATAAAACAGCCGAATATCAAATGAAACGCCAGAATGCCCCTATTTTCCAACCAATTCTTCTAGTGATATTTTCTTTCTTCTTTTCTTATCTCGGTTAATAAATGCTTCAGGTCTTGTATTGCGTGGCGCAGGCGCCTCGTTTCAGCTAAGGGACTAACTGAACGCATCGCGCATGGCGGGCGCCTCTCGTTAGCCGCGCCAGAGCGCTCCGGAGTGCCGGGGCCGCCATCGCTCGGCGCAGTTGCAGGCAATTTCCCAATCTCCTACAGAGTTTTAAGTCTTTTGTTGAGCACGCAGAAAATGAGAAACCGGAACAAAGTGCGTTTTTGATAGTATTCCGCTAGGTTATGTGGGTTAAGCAAATTATGTGCGTGAAGCGAACTCAGCGTTTAGCTACGAAAACTTGTTTGCACCGATCAAAATGTTCATCTTTTAGTGTGAACTCATTACCTCACTCATTGCACAGTAAAGTTTCTTGTACTGGTGCCTAAAACACTGAGTTCACCTCATTTGAGTACAAAGCACCTGGCAGTTTCGTTTACTTTTTTTGCCGGCATTCCAGAGTATGCTGCAGCACTTTGTTAACGCTATCTCCTGGTAAGAGAGCTATGGGCATAAAAATGACATTTTCGGTCTAACCTACACCAAGGATTGGCTAATCACCGGCAGTGATGTAGCATAGAAGGTAAAATTTTAAAAAGGCAGGTAATTATATTCAACATCTTCTTGAGCACAGCCTTAAAAGTTCAAATGAAAGCTTTCTGTAAACTTCGAAGGTCATGCGCAAATTGCGCGACGTTGAAAGTTGAAAGTTGAAAGTTTATTGAGTAATACAATAAAATTTACAATTCTATACAGCGAGAGGTCCCATGGTACAAGACCGCGGGCGGGACCTCCCATGAAAATAAATTTCAATAAGCAACACAATATAAAATACACAACACAATAATTAGCGACGAAACAGAATAAATATAGGCACATAGTGTAATATTAGTTACTGAAATATTTAAATACAAACAATGTAATGCACGATAATGTAAAATAAAACACTCACAGATGCCGCGATACATAGAATCAATAACATAACAAAAAAATCACAAATTAAGAAGGAAAAGCTTTAGTTTGACCTTGAATAAAGAAAGCGTATTAGTTTGTTTGATGTCTATGTTCAAAGAATTCCAAAATGATACGGATGAAAAATGAAGGCATTGTTTCCCGTAGTTAGTTCTGACCTTAGGTAGTAAAAAGTTATTACGCAGCGCAAAACGAGTGACGGTGTTGCTCATGATCGTGCCGGGAGAAAATATGCTTAGCGGGAGATAATGATGAAGAATCTTAAAGAATAGGATACCAAGGTTGTAAAAATAAAGGGCTGAGATAGGTAGAACGTTTAAATCTATGAACAGAACGCGGGAGGGTGACATTCGAGGGGTATTGGTTATGATGCGCATGGCTTGCTTTTGCAGTTTTATTAAAGGCCAGAGATGAATATGATAGGCGTTACCCCAAGATGAGATACCGTAGTTTAAGTGGCTGTGGATGAATGCGTAGTAAAGAGATAATAAAGTTTGGACTGTAAAATAGCTTCGGGCTTTAATTAGTGCGCGTAATCCATAAGAAATTTTCTTGCACGTTTCAGCTACATGATGATGGAATTTTAAGTGAGGGTCAATGATAACACCAAGAAAAGAAACTCGATCTTGCGGTGAAATAGCAGCAGAATTGAGGTATAGAAGTGGTGTGATGGGCAATGACTTCTGAGGGGGATGGAAAATCTGAAAACAAGTTTTAGTGACGTTCACGGACAGGCGGTTAATGTGGCACCAACGCTCAAGAGAATTAAGGTCATTCTGTAGGTTAAGAATCAGCTGATTAATGTCCTGGTGCGATGATAGCATGGTAGAGTCATCTGCGTATAGTATACTATTGCAATTCTTTAAACAGGATGGTAAATCATTAATGTAGAGTAAAAACAATACAGGGCCAAGAATTGAGCCCTGTGGAACACCCTTGTTAATTAAAGCTATGTTAGATGTATGGTCATTAATAGAGACTATGTGCTGTCGGTCACAGAGAAAGCTCTTCAAGAGCATTAGGGGAGGTCCAGTGATACCATAAGATTCCAATTTGTGAAACAAGATGGAGTGATCAATGGAATCAAATGCTTTGCTAAAATCTATGTAAACTGCTCCTGAGAACATTCCTTTATCAATTGTTAGTCTAACGTAATCTATTAGAGACGCTATTGCAGTATCTGTAGATAGTCCACGCCGAAAGCCGTGTTGACTATCTGTCAATATGTTAAATTTTTCAATATAACTAGACAACCTTACTTCAATTAGTTTTTCTAAAATTTTGTCAAAAAAAGGAAGAATTGCAATCGGACGATAATTATTTGGCAAAGCTGGATCGCCTTTTTTGAAGACCGGTATTATTTTCGCTATCTTGAGCTGCTTGGGATAACTGCCAGATTTAAAAACGAGATTGCAGATGTGGCTAAGGACTGGAGCAAGCAATGACCGGATACTTTTCACATGCTTTCCATGGATATTGTCAACGCCGGGGCCGGTCGTCTTTAAATTAGCAATTACAGATAGAACTTCGTCTGGACACGTGGGGGTAAGAAAAAAGGAGTGAGGGCAGCGCTCAAGAGAAGGTGTGCATAACGAAGAGATAGGATAATTAGGTGAATTGAAAAAATAATTGCTAAATGTATTCGCCATTTCCTCGGGATCAGATAAAGTAACACCACCGTGGAAAATAGATTTAACAACACTAGGTGACTTACGAATATTCAGAAATTCGTCAAGCAGCTGCCATTTTCGTTTAGAATTGTTAGTATGTGTGGATAACTGGTTTTCATAATAACATCGTTTAGCCTTCTTTAGAAGCGACGTTAGTACACTGGAATACCTTTTATATCTCAATTTAAGACGCAGATTGAACGGCTGGTGTTTAGTTTTCTTATACATGTTTTCTTTTTTCTTCAGAGAGTTTAACAGAGCAGTAGTTATCCATGGGGAAATGGGGGTAACATATTTTCTCGTGGATGATTGGAGCGATGTGCATTTATTGATTGCTGATGAAATTATTTTCGACAGCTCAAGTACAGCCACTTCTGGGTTCGAGAGACCCAAAATGTATGAAAGATCAGTATTAGATATGGCTTCAAAATATTTTCCGTTATCAAAAACTGACTTCCTCGTGGACATGTTGTTACTACAGTGAGATGATAGTGCGCAAAGAAATACCGGAAAATGATCAGTGACATCACATTCTATCACGCCAACCGGAGGAGCAGTGGGAAAATTCGAAAGAATATGATCAAGTAATGAATGCGAGCCATGGTCAGTACAACGCGTAGGCGTGCTAATTAAATTTGCATAATTGTGCGTAATTGTGCGCTATTGTGCGTAATGCGCTTAACTCAGGGAGAGTTGGGCTGCATGTGTACGCTGCATAGATTTTTTTTCGTATGTCTGTCTGTGTGCGTGTGCGTGCGCGTGTGTGTGCGTGTGTGTGTGTGCGCGTGTGTGTGCGTGCGTGCGTGCGTGTGCGTGTGCGTGTGCGTGTGCGTGTGCGTGTGCGTGTGCGGGTGCGTGTGCGTGTGCGAGTGCGTGCGTGCGTGCATGTGTGTGCGTGCGTGCGCGCGCAGGCTTGCGGATGTTTTCGGACAACGCGTTTGCGGGTACGTACTACCGAACACCTGTTCCTGGTGTGATCAACGCGTCGTACTGGCTCTGAAGTCCAAGCTACGTGCAGCGTCTGAGAGGCGTTTTGATGCCTTCGGGGCCGACTTTAGACCTCACGTCCAAAGCGTTAACAACAAATGTGGCCTACAGGGCGGCGTTCGGGGTGCGCGCAGAGGGTGGTCACGTGATGATGGGTGAGCGAGCGCCCCATCCGAAGGCGACGAAGGTAGCGCTCCTGGCTTTCTCGTTCACTCTCGCTTGCTGACACATTCGCGTATGTTTCGGACGACGTGGTCTATGCAGCTCTTACTGCAAAATTCTCGCTGGCTCGGGCCCGAGCTAAGGTTTCACTCGCTCAAGCAACAGCCGGACACAACGCTGCCAGATAGTACTAGAGGCCTAAGTTATCACCTCTCAAAGCGGGAGTTATGTTCGTCGAATGCGTGTGAGACAAATCCACAAGGAGACTGCAGCGGTGGCCGAGTGGTTGAGCATCCGCCTCGCATGCGGGAGGAGCGGGGTTCGATCCCCAGTGTCGCCGGTCGCTGGGTACCCACCGGCGATACAATGGTACATCTTCCCTGGCCTGGGGCGCGGCTTATTCAGGGTGAAATGTTTGGGAAATGGGTCTTTTACTCCACCTTGAGGAAGCGAAAAATACCTTGTGCCATGGCGCTCTTTGGCCGCAGATGCCCTTCCGCGATAAAAAAATCATCATCATCATCATCATCACAAACCCACAAGGAAGGGCGTAAGCTTACACTGTCGCTCATTTTCGCACGACGGTAACCTCGTGAGGATTCCGGCTTGCAGGGCGACATCTCAAAACTGGTTGGCTCCGGCTTCAAACATCTGAGCAGTGTCACGACTCAGCTTGAGACCAGCGATGATCACAGTGGCGGATTCAACAGCGGAAATTTTGAAAGGTTGTTTGACCCCACGATGACCCCACCGAAAAGGGTGACTGGCTGGGAAGTGGCCGATGAAGCTCTTCCCACACTCGGCTCGGCGTGAACGACCTTCCCTTTGATAACCCGCAAGAAGCGACCGTCGACGGACAGACGACAAGGAAGAAGGGATTCACCACGTCTGAGAAGAACCGGAACAAATCTGAGGAAGCCGGCGCAGGTGCTACCGCGGCGCCAGCATGCCTACGCCACAACTGTGTTCGATAGACACATGCTGCTTGCAGTGATGTGACACCGCAGTGCGAAGGAGTTCGGACTTGCGTTTCCTCCTCGCCAAATTCCCACGTGTGGACTCTGCACCAGGTTCCTCTGTTTGCTGTGTTGTGTTGTGCCGATCTGTGCGTCGTGTTGAATTGCCACCTGGTGAAGGGGTGGAGCCTTAGGGTATTTAACCAGCGCACTAAGTGAGAACGAACGCTCTGGGCCTTGGGTAAAAGGCTCATCCAGTCGCTCGACGTCATGAACTCTTGAATTTTTGACTCCTTGCTCTTTTGTACAGTCTGCAAATAAGTGTCTTAAAAAGTGCCTTTAAACCTGCTTGTTTTCATATCCCCGACCTTCGAAGCTTCAGACCGTTTCCTCATCCCGGACGAGCCTCCAGGGAGACGCAACAACCGGTCACGCTACCCCACTTATGATAACTGGTGGCAGCGGTGGGATGCTGCTACCCGAGCCGTAACAGCAGTACCAGCTTTTCTTCCATGGCGCAGGTATCAGAAATCTAAATGGAGTATGCTTGCAGCCACGTAATTTCCACAGTTAGCAAGTAGGAAGCATGGAACAAAGCCCAAAGGGCAGAAAGACGACAGGACGGATGTTCACTTACGACTGCGCATTTCTCGGTAAGACCCCCCCCCCCCCCCCCCGACTCAGAAAAGACGAAGAAAAATAGCGAACCACCGTATACGCGTCAACACCGTAGCAAAAAAAAAAAAAAGCTAGAGGAAATAAAACGACAACGAATGGCAGAAAATATAAAATCGACACATGTTATTATTATTGTTATTATTGATTCTTTAATAATGAAATATTATTGCAAGGAAAAAGTGCTGCTAGCCGAGGCATCTGCCATCGAAACCTAACGAAAACCAAAACTTCAACCAGGATTAAAGAATGAAAATCTGCAGCTGTTTGTCAAAAAATGCAAGAGATGAACCGACGCTGACACTGGTGCCCCCTTCCGCACACACAGATTTTCCAAGCTTCCAGGATTTCATTCGCTTATTTCTAGCCCACCCAGTAACCTGGGCAAAACAGAAATCCAGAGGGCCCACGCAGTTGCTGCAATGCGTGGCGAGGCGCCGAACAACTATTGAATTAAAGGAAGAAACGTGCTCGCGTAGTCTGTCGTTAACGCACCCCCCCGTGTGTCCAATATGTTTTATTTTGTGTGTGTGTTATTATTGCGCATGGGGCAGAGGTAAAGGCAAGGTGCCTGAGAGAGCTTCTGCGTCCATACAGTTCAAGGCAGCGTAATATTCATGCAAGGTACAAAATTTAGCAAAAACGAAATTTGAAAGCTCATCTCCAAAACGCTAATGTTTCCACGCGGTGAAAAATGCACTGTAATAAAACCACGAAATACACAAGCAGCAAATAACACAACAATTTGGTAAGCATCGCAACCACATAATAGAAAACAACTACACAGAATTCGCTAGTCCGAGCATAAACAGCATGTGTAGTCAACAGAACGGTGAATAAGAGCGCTTTCGAACGAACAGCAAGGATTTATATTGACGTATAATGTAGATAGTGAATCAGTACTAAATATAGAAGTCATCGCTGAGAGACATGCAAAACATGGGATGGATTCATGATGTATTACGGGGGAAAAAATAGAGGTTATACAGATGTAATGTTAGCGCCCACTAATAACGTTCTGCGTTCTCTTTGAAGCCTCGGAAGGACTTTACATGTTGTATATTGAAGTGATCATTACAGAATACATTAATTACTTGAAAATTTATTGTTTGCCTCCCGTAATTAGTTCGTGAGGTGGGCATTCTGTGGTGTTGTTTACGTATTGCGTACGAATTGCGCATTGCAAACTGGTGTGGTGGGCAGCCTATTTTTATGAATCCATTGGAGCAGTTTGAAGTAATAAACATGATCGACCTTAAGAATGCTATATTTAATGAAGAGCGTTTTCGTTCGAAGTGGTCGTTTATCACCGTCGCAGTTTTCGCCAATTATCAATTTTTCTTTTGAAAAATTACTAGTCTTTTATAGCTTGAGGCGGTCGTGGTCCCCCGTACCAAAATGCCGTAACTAAGTTTTGAATAGAACAGTGAGTAGTACAGAGCTTGTTTTAACAAGGTCGGCAGTACATTTTGTATCCTTTATATGCAGCCGGTATCTCGAGATCGCTCGCTTTTTAATTCGCCAACATGAGTATTCCATGTCAGGTCCTCTGTAAACCACACACCGCAAAACGTTTGCTCGGTTGCTTGTTCTAATGAGCTCTCAAATTTCAGCTCAACGGAGTTGGGGTCTTTTTATTTTCTGACTTAAAAATGGTATATTTGGTTGCGTTTAACCTGAGCCGGTTACTTTAGAGCCCGCTGGAAAGGTTTAAGAGGTAGCTACTTGCTTATTTTTCTAAGTCCTCTTTCGTTGCCCTAGTAAAGAAGATATTAGTGCCGTTGGCCAACCACAACTGAAAAGAACATTAAACCACTGCTGCCAGCGAAGAACACGTGCAACCTTTCGCGTTTTCTCGCACTCATTTTATTCGCAGTACAAGAGTTACGGATTCTCTCTATTTTTTTTCTTTTTTTTTTCACAGGTTTTTAGGCGGACCAGCAATAAGATTGACTGTGAAATCCTAGAGGCTGGTAAAATCGAGGTGTGTGGGCGGGATACTTCTATCGGAGTTGCTTCAATTTCACTTTTGGATTAAGAGAGGCACATTTTAATTTTTTAAACGCAAATGGCTTTAGTTATCAACACAAGTCTATGTCATTTTTCCTGCCACTTGTTTTCCTTTTCTTTTCTTGATTTTGTGGCTGTGTTTATGCGCATGTGATGATTCACTGTTGCTAGAGGCACTTTTCTAACACTTATCGTCTCTTAGTGAGCGCTGGACCTTTGACCTGTGAACTTTGTTCCGCGCTTTTTGCTTCCTAAATATGGGCCACTAATTGGCCCAGCAAAACCACTGTTTGAAGTGTGATTTCGGCCAGGTGCCTGCTAGTTGCAGTTTTTTCCTATCATCATCGAAGTGTGAAGACTAAATTCCAAGATGGTGATTGTGAGGATTCAGCACTTTTAGAGAGTGCTTCCTCGCGTTAGGTTTGGTTTGGTTTGGTTTGGTTTGTGGGGTTTAACGTCCCAAAGCAACTAGGGCTATGAGAGACGCCGTAGTGAAGGGCTCCGGAAATTTCGACCACCTGGGGTTCTTTAACGTGCACTGACATCGCACAGTACACGGGCCTCTAGAATTTCTCCTCCAAAGAAATTCAGCCGCCGCGGCCGGGATCGAACCCGCGTCTTTCGGGTCAGCAGCCGAGCACCATAACCACTGAGCCACCGCGGCGGCTCTCCTCGCGTTAGGAAAAACGGCTTTGCTAGCTGCATGTTGCGCTGAAAATAATGTTATCTATGCTGTATTATTTTCTTAGTACAGACACGAACACACGTTTTAAGAGTGTATACAGGGCGACTTGACATTAACAAAACTTACTCTTTCGTCGGGAGCCCCATTTACGTATTCTTACTCCTAAAATATTTCAGTTTTCTGCAAAGCATTATTCTTTTTCGATTGTAATGATGTGCTAGATGCGCTTATATGTCAATTACTTGTATTGGTTGAATTATTTCTCGCTCAAATAAACTACTGCTTTCAGGCCTTTTTGGGCCCTGTTACAACAAGGCAACATTCTAAAGGCGAAGAATTTTGAATATATTTGGCTATTCATTTCTGGTTGTTGTTGAACACTGCATACCCACGATGGGCGATGATTTCGGGTGCTCGCAGCACCCACATTGCTTTTGCACGTGACGCAAGCTGAATTCGTGCTCTTCGCGCCCGCATTTAGTCAGGCAGTAGATGTGGAAGCAGAAATTAGAAAAGACAAATGGCACAGCCTGACTTTTTTTTTCTTGTTTTGCGAAAGCCAGGAAAGTACGTTCAGAGGACGACCCTTGAAAGCCGAGAAATGGGAAGAATTTACAAGAGCTATGAGGTTGCAGTTTTAGAGACGTAGGAAACAACAAGTTGAACCATCATGGTCTCAGTTAATTGATTCCTGAGGCCCTGATGATTAAACTTTCATTCCTGAATTAAATTCGTTATTAATTCGTAAGGTAGCTGTTACTCAATAGCGAGAGAGCTGGATTACGAAGCAGAAAGACGGAGAGGAAGTGGAAATGAAAACAAAGTAGATGATGTGCACATTCACGTGGCCACAACAATACTCAGTAAAGCCCTGCCGGTGTGATATGCATTGGAAAGGAGATTCTGCGCCTGGTTTTTGGTCCAAAGAACAACCGACGCCTGTTTCCAGGGGTGTTATTTTCGGAAATGGGGCTGCTGTCGGATGTGCTTAGTAGCCAATGGGATCTAGGACGCCTTGAGACATGAATGCGGGAAGGGATCCGGGCGATGCCCCTTTTGCACCCAAAGACGACGCAAGCAATGATGTAAGCCATTGCAATCAGGAAGGAAGAGTTAGTCGTTCCCCTTCCCGACCCTTAGGCGGCACAGCAGTATCGACCGCTTCTGTGGAGACCAGACAGGCACATAGAGAATATGGAGAAATTGTGCTTATATAAAGGAGTTGGGACAATGTTGGTTGGAATGTTGGAAGCGGAAGCTTTCTCGCAGCGTCAATTTCCCTCGGAATCAAAACTAAAACGCGAGCGCTTGTGACGTATAGGATTACAAGCTTCGTTCTTGTGCGGCCAGTAACAGTTGTACTGGAATAGCCAGTCAACCACTGAAATTCTGTTCAAGAAGGGTGCCTAGCTGGGGCTGGCGAAGAACAAACACTGCCTCCTATGAGGATGTCAGTGTAAAGAACCACAACTTACCGGCTCAGATTGATCGTACTGGTTGTATGTCACTAAAAGCGGCCAAGCAGGAACATGCGAACCTTTAGATAACTGGGTGGAACACACTTGGTGTCATTGGTTGGTATATATCTTCTCGCTGCTTGATGAAATCTTCATTGCACTGGCATAAATGCTTGCAGACGCTCGGGAAATCCCCTAGTGACTAAGTTTCTGAGGCAGCCCACCTTTCACTTGGTTTGTATATATCGCCTCAAAGACCATTATCTTTCGCCCCAAATCTCACAAATATCACCAACGCCAACATGTTATAGTTCGCACAGCTGCTTTTATTGAGGAAAGGAAATTTAAGCAGGATTTCGTTGCTTTTTAATTTGAATGCAATTTCAGTTTTGACTTTATTTTTAGTCGTATGTATAATTCTGGAATGAGCACTTGAACAAAAGCTGTTTAACTACAGCTTGGCTATGTCGAGGCACCCATTGCATTGTTTACCACTCGATTATCTAACAGCTGTTTCTGTTTTCTGAACTTTTAGTCTAACTAGCTACTTGTGCTTGTAGCACAAGTATCAAGCGTAGGCGCGCTTATAATGAGGAAACAATTAGAAGTGAGTTCTTGCCACTGTGCCCTCAAGTTTGTTCACTAAATAGGTGCATTCAGAGCTATATAACCAGCTAACAGCAGCTGCGGGCTGCTGATTCCGTGAGCTGAGTCTGTACTTCGTAGAGCCCAAAAACGCTTCGGGGCGGCGCTACTGACTCCCTTAGAACGTGCGCATATCGGTGCGACGTTCATAGTTGATGTATTTAAAGGAGAATGGTGCCTAAAGTTTTCATGTAAGTAGTATAGCTTTCCTCTGGATGCTGACCCGTATTACGCAACCAAACGCAGCCAAAAACGCGATACTTTGATGCGTAAGGTTACTTTGGTAGCGCGGTAAAGGTGAGCTGTACATTAGAGATACAATTAAGCTTGCGGTTTCTTGTACAACTGGGACATGGCAGGAAAGAAAAAAAAACCATTGCCGATGCGTTATAGCCACTTCTTATTTTTTGTGTATCATCACCACAGAAAAATATTGTCGTGCCCATAAAAACCGGAAAGACAAAGAAGAAAATTACATCGTGCTCCGCCATTAAGCGCAGAAACTGCACAAAAAATTCTGCTGTTAACGTCTCCGATCGGCTCATAGGCGGTTATCAAATTCGACTCGTGCGCCGTCGAGCCAAACCTCGTCACGATGGTATCCCTTCTATGGTCACGACCCTAACTGCCCCGAGGAGTGTTGGGGTCCAAAATCTTCTCATCTCGTATATAATACATGTAAGCACCTGCGTTCGGTATCCGCACACAACTTCTTTTCTTTCTTGTGTCAACAATACGTCAGCTGGTATATTGAATGCCTCGGCTGCCACGACCGGAATAATTGGCGGGGCCCGGGAGATGAGGGGATCCCCGTCCCCAGACAGAAGCGCGGGCAGAAACCCTTTGGACGCACGCGGATCTTCCGCCTCTCGCCGCGTCCGCAATCCGCCCCTGCTGGAGCAGTTCCAGCAGCTTCCAGCGTCGCTGCGCTGCTGCCTGCAGGGGCCGGCCGGCGCATGCCCGTTTCCGCGGCGAATAATTACGGCTATCGAGCGCAGCGTGGCGCTAAGGTCAAGGTCGCTACACCCGCGCGGCCCAGCGCACCACAGTCAGTAGGCTAAGCGAATGCGCAGACGCGCCGGAATGGTCCCGCACCCGCTCAGTGGGGCGCGGGGGCGAGACGGCGGCGGAACGGCCGGGGCGGGCTCCGCTGCGCAGCGCGCGCGGGACATGTGCAGGGTGGGTGCGGTGTCCGGGCCGTATCGCTGTGCCATAGCTGATGCACGCAGGAGCGGCTACTGCTACTTGGGTGAAACAAAATACCGCCCTTTACTACACTGCCTAGTTAGTACGAAAAAGAAGGGAAAAAATTCAGGGGGGCACTTTGTTGACCTAAAGTGCGGTGAGGCGAAAGCCTTGCTGCTTGTGTCACTGACGTGTGGTTAAGATGCTAATTAAGTACACAATTGTTTGTCAATCTTAAATGCTGGAGGCACTGGAGGGCGTTTGGGAGGCATCCGTCTGATTCGACGCCTTTCTGCAAACACTCTCCAGCGTCCTAGACAAGGAGAACTATACTCACGCGTTGGCAGGAAGTAGCGTAGCCATTAGCACGCTCGGCTGCGGAACGGAAGGGTGGTTGTTCGAATCCCGTCATGCACAAATAATTTTTTTGTGGTCTGGCTAGAAAAAGCGTGACACCTCTGCTGACAACCTTCTGTCTACATCAATGAGGCATTAAAGGCTTTCGCCTTAATAATGTAAGGTATCCGCGTGCTGGGTGCGTGCGCGATCTTAGCTATAGTTATATGAAGGAAACTAACAGTCACCGAAACCAAGGAACATAGTGGAATTTTTATAGTTTTCTTTTTTTTATATATCTGTGGTGTTGATTAATGAGAAATTGATAGTGAAATTATTTTATCGCTTACAGATAATTGATTACTAAGTAGAAGGCGGCATATGGTTGTTTTTCTTCTATTTTCTTATCACTTATCTTTGAGCCATAAAATAATTGCACTATTAATACTCCATTGATCAACACCGCAAATTAAAAAAAATAGAAACATTTTCCCCTTGGTCTCAGTGACTCTTAGCTTTCCCTTCCCCCGTCTGCTCAATAGCTTAACGAGGGCCTCGGTTCTGGCAGCCTTGATTCCATAGGAAGCATGAGAGGGTTCTAGCACAGCTTCCACCTGCACCGTTCGATCACGTTCTACATGACACTCGTGGTAATACAGGACGTAGACGTCCGTCGCTATGGACGAGGGTAGCGTTGGTGAACAGTCTCAAGGTTAGGTTGCAGGCAAAAACGTAAATACCCCCGAAACTACAAGATTGGGACAGCCGCCGCTGTAGATCACTTGGTAGAGCACCGAAGCGTAATTCGGAGGTCGTGGGTTGGATCCCAGAGGCGGCATGGGGTTCTGTTTTGTACTGATATGTAATCAATTACCTTTCGGCAGAAAAAATAATTACACTACTAATTTCCTATTGATCAAGACCGCAAATTTAAAAAAAATAGAAGATTTCCCCTATGCTGCATGGTTTCAGTTATTGTTAGCTTTCTTAATACTTGCAATAACGAGCCCCTCGTTTCCCTTTTCTTATCTGCTCTAAGCTAAATTTAGGCACTCTTTCCTTCTCGAGTCGACAGTGGGCTTCCACCTCCGTTCTTCCCTCTCACTTTCTACTGGTCAAAATGGAGCCACTCAACATTCTTTTGCGTTCAGCAGTCAAGACGGCACTCGGTCCGCCTCCGCACACATTCAAGGCTTCGAAGGCTTCTACAGCTGGGTGTAGACCATTCGGTGGAGGAACTGATCGAAGAACAGAAAGTTGGACATTTGACTTGCCCCTGAAACACGAGGGCTGGACGAGCCGTTCCGAACAGACTGCGCTAGCCCGTGCCAAACATCCCCTTACCCCAAGAAACTCTAGCGCTGGAGGAACCTGAAGTCCGGGCCAAAATACAAGTAGCTCCAATTCGAAAAAACGCACCCGGAACAGATGTCCAGGCGGCGCGCGCGACTCAAAGCCCTCGCTTGGGAATTTCCGCGAATCCCTCAGGCCTTGTATACGGACACGGCCGTATACCCGACTCAAACAGACGCCACGAGCACCGTGGCCACGGACACTTTCAGGCAGAATTCAAATCAGCGGCTCCATCAGGAGTGTGAACTCGAGTAAGACGGAGGAAAAGGCCGGTACTATACTCCGTTTCATACGTAGCAGGCAACGCTGCGGAGGTTGCTGAAGTAGTGCGTCCGGGAAGCCATATTACTCCGCCACGTATCATTCATTCTTCTCGAAACTCCGGTCAGTGTTTGGACGAAAATAAAGAGCGGTATAAAACGATGTGGTAGCACTGAAAATCACGCTCGAAGCTGTCAGGCGCTCAGTGCTCGGGCTCTCTGGCCGTAATTTTCACGGAGTGTCAACTACTCTTTGGGCGCGGATTGAGTAAGAGCGATTCGCCCTACTAACCACGTATCATACCGCCACATGTACTTTTTGCATCTCGAAATCTCGACGAGTGACAGGACGAAAATGTGGCAGGAGGTAAACGAAGTCCAGGAGGTGCAAGTCACGGCACTTAAGATTTGTTGCAACGAAATATGCTTGTGTTTGCTTTGGTTGTATGGCGAACTACTTTTTGCGCGCGGACTTAGCCTGCGCGAACAGGCACGCTAGCTTTAGCAGCGTTGCCTGCTATATATGAAACGGAGTGTACACTCGCGATACAGCAGCTTATGCTAATGAAGCGGAGAAAGGCATGCGCAAAGAAACCTACGCCATAGAAACGTCATCACTCAGTCGCAGGCAGCATGCCGAGCATACGCATCGGGCATCCTATTCGCACAGGCAAGACATTCTACAGAACTGCCACACCAGCAACCTTCCCTTTATTCGCACTGTTTGGGACCCAGGTCATGCCTCTCTCCCTCGCAATGAACGCGCACACGTGCTCGCCCGAGATTTGACCCGCCGCGCACCAGCAGAGGAAGAGGCTAGGACAGCAAGCCAGCCTAGCCCAGACTTCAGGTAAAGAAAATGATGAGCAGGCACAAGGCTCCCCTGCGGTGCCCCGTGATCAGGACCGCTCACTTACACGACATATCCTAGTACTACAAAAAAAAAAAACAATGAAGAACGCTTCTATCACTCCACAAAACCCTCAATAAGGCGGACGCCATAGCCTGGCACCAGCTCCAGACTCTCACACACCCTAACATTTTACCCCGAATGCCGCGAATTTTACCTCGAATAACATTTACCCCGAATAACATTTACCCCGAATAACATTTACCCCGAATAACATTTTACCCCGAATAACAATACCCCGAATGCTGTCTGCAGTGCAGCAATTCAAATCCAACACTCAAGCACTATATCTGGGAGTGCCCGAAACCGTCAAGAAACCAAAAACCCATCTCCCATCCTTCATTCTCTTCCTGGGAGGCTGCCCTGTCCGGGTCGTACGTGAGCGACTAGCAATCGCTGATCGAGCGTGTGCGCCGGTTCGCGTCAGCATTCGGCGTCCTAGGCTGAGGACTCTGCCCATAATAGACGGCTGTAACTAACTTTAAATGATTGTTGTTGCCTACCGACCTTCCTCTTCGCTTCTTTTGCCATATTTAGTTGCATAACGACCGCGCCCCTTGCTTTGTCTGTCAAAAAGTGCACTTATTTTTTCCCTTGCGTACCGACGTACCTCCTTTCTTTTGGCTCGCAATCTCCTGATAACGGCAGTGAATGCTAGCAGGGGGCAGTTTTTGTACGCCGGAACAACTATGCGTTACTATCAAGCCCCACCACTCGAATGTCAAGACTGCTCAACCTACTGGACGAACAGAGAATAATATGTTCCGCGAGGAATCGGACAACCAATATAAACCCAAACAACACCTATTTACAAAGGGGTTTCTTTGTTTTAACTGCTAATTAACGATTGTACCAACTTGCTGCAGTTAAGCTTCGTGCTTAATGCTGTGGGTTGTGGTAGAGTGAAGTTTAAATGTGCTCCCTTTGGATGGAATTATGGGCTGCTACGCGATTTATACGTGCGGTTTTAGATAAAAGCTGTTGGCTACACTATATGTGCTCTCGGAAATCGTGCTGAACAATGCTTCTTGATTCATTTATAAGAGGACCAAAGGATGAAGCATTTATTCTGCCCGCCTACATTGTGTTCAGTTTTCACCATTTGAATGTCATTTTTGAACTTTAGCCTCCGTAAGGAGCACACCCTTCAAATTTTCACAGACTTCTTGAAAAAATGTGCGCTATTATGCGAGTAAATGCGATATTTCATTTTAAACTCTCAGTATTTCCATGTACCCTTTTTAGAAGGGTAAGATGAAGTGTGCTTGGAGCGCACATGACTCCACATTCATGTAATTCATGAGCTGTCAAGGGGGAACATTTCCATACCCTCTCGCCAGGATGCTTTCGCCTAAATGTGACTCCAGCGTATCGGTTCACATGGCCTGACAGGTGCGTAGCCTTGGCGCCAGTTCCTACAGGGGTGATTAAACACCCCTGAAAAAGGTGATGATGGTGCATTACAAATGCATTATAACTTTCTGACGTAAAACGCGGTACGTAAATTTACAAAATCCGACACGCGTAAAAACGCATTCTTTTATTTTGTTTGCCCTGGTGCTGGTTCTGATAGATGCTTGTCTTTGCATATCTGCATGCGAGAAGTTGTGGTGAACGTTTTTGTCTACATGAGAGGCCCTGTAGATTTTCTGTGGTTTTGTGAAAAAATTCAGCTCAAAATTTGTGAGCGCTGCACGCAACTTTGAACACTCTCTTTACCGACTCTTGTGAGCTCTCGTGTGAAATTGGAATTAATTTCACATTTCACCGCCCCTCACGAATCGAAGCGCGTTTCTTTAAAGTAGACACTGAACTTGCCTGTCCCAACGGGGTATGGGTTTTAGTGGGAAAGGTGTACTACCACAGTTGGCTTTCTGAAGCTTCAGTCGAGAAGTGTTTGGAAAAGTGTTGATATTCTTTTCTTGGGGCGATGCAGTAGCATAGCAGCTAAATCGGCTCCTTTCAATACAGCGCTTTGAGTATGCTCCGCTGGTTGAACAGATTACAACGCATATAAATTTGCATCACTATAGAAGTTGCACCGTGGCTTCCGTGCACTATAAAATGAACATTTTGGCCAACTTCAAGCGACTTCGTCGCGTCTTTCATTTTTAACGCGAGAGCGTAAAGGCACCCGTTCTACAGAAAATCCGGCGTCATTGTTGGCGGCGGCGGCGTTGTGAGCGAAAAAGTAGGTGGCCCACCTGCCACCTAGGTAACACGACTTTATGACGTCATCGCAACTTGCCCACATGATTTTGAGGAAACTGCAAAACGTGGCAGGTGGCAGTTGAATTAATGGTCGGTCGCAAGAGGTCGCTCGGGAAGAGCAGCCTGGGTCTCACAAGCCACACCGGTGGCTGTGTTTGAATGAGCCACCAGCAAAGGCAGGGGCGCATCGCTTAACCGCTGCACCACTGCGCCAGGAGGGGTGTTGGGACTCCCCACGATCTGTGTATGTGAAGTACAGAATGACCATCTTTGCATATATGGGCATTAACCCATTAAAGCTATCGCGTCATAACCTTAACGCGGAGCTCAAGTGTCGCCTCCAGTTTGTTTTCTCTTTGGTTTATTCACGAGACAAGAAGTGCTCGCAAGAGACGGAACAGAAAGCTAATTATGATTACGAAACCAGCTGGCAAGCAGTAGCATTAGCGCCCTATTCAACGTTTGAAAATGATAGTGCCATTAACTGTTTTTGACCACGGAAATAGATGGTTTGGTTTGGTTTATGGGGTTTAACGTCCCAAAGCGACTGAGGCTATGAGAGACGCCGCAGTGAAGGGCTCCGGAAATTTCGACCACCTGGGGTTCTTTAACGTGCACTGACATCGCACAGCACACGGGCCTCTAGAATTTCGCCTTCAAGAAATTCAGCCGCCGCGGCCGGGATCGAACCCGCGTCTTTCGGGTCAGCAGCCAAGCGCCGTAACCACTGAGCCACCGCGGCGGGGCTCCGGAAATAGAGTGACAATAATTAGCACTATATTCATCGCGGCTTTCGCACGTGTCGGGAAGACGTTTTCTCCGCATAGACGTCTGACGTAGCTCACGTCCGAAGAGAACGTAGTGACCAGCGCTTCGTAAAGCGCATGTCGGGAACCTGCTCAGAGATGCTCGGCAGTGTAGGTCTGAAAAAAAAAAAAAAAACAGAAGAAAAACCCTCACTTTTTTCCACTGCGCGATGAACGAAACCCCGACACGAACGAAGCCCAGCAAAAACTTTCTGCGCCCTGTCGCAAACGGCCTTGTCAAGGCTTTAGCAACAGTAGCTCGACTCTGACAGCGCACAATAGTTAGGTACAAGAGACGACTCTGCGTTCGTCTGCTCTTGTGCCATAAACTAAACCTGAAATCCGTCGTTTCGACGCAAATGGAGAAAAATAGATCCTCTCTTGCTAAGAGTAGCGCTTGGCTCGTGTATAGTCTGGTGTGCTAAAGCAACGTGCTGTGAAAACTCGCAGACTCTGCTTGTCGTCCTAATTCATTGCGTCCGGTGGCAAACAATTTTGATCTTGAACAGGGTACAAGGAGAGGAAAAAAAAAGGAGGACGCGTGGCTCGTTAAAGCAACCTAAAGTCACTTTTCAGGCAGCCCAATTACATCATTTTGTCCTCCTTGCCTTAGCATGCGAGCCTTAAAACATTAAACATTAACATTAAAAGTAGTAGCATTCGAACTGGAATACTATCAAAAGAAATTGACTGAAAAACCATGTTCGTGTGTATTTTTAGCCTGTAACCGGTTATCACTGCATTGCGTGGCTTACTGTGGCTGGACAACAAACTTAAGCATCAATGCTCGCTGTCAGAGAGCTTGAATGTTTCTTAACCAAATCCAGCAGGGGCGTTTCCACCATATGCCGCCCATATAATTATACGAACTATCTTCTCTGCGCTCAGTTCGAGGTATTTTCTGGTGAGAACATTGTTTTTTATTCTTCTTTTATTCACCTCTCCTTCTCCCTTCCCCTCAACTTGTTTGGAATTTGTCTGCTCAGCGGTGAAGGCATGCCGCACGGTGTTGCGCTGTGCGTGCGTCATAGCCCATGGCATTAATCACGAGGGACGTCGACTGGATGCATCGGAAGCACTAATTAACGTACAGATAGGCACGTGGCTGGCAACAGCCAGAGAGACGTAACGCACTATTCCGAAGTGCGCTTCTCTGAGCAGGAACTCGTTGTTTTGGAAACTCGCGTTGTTGCTACAACGCAATTCAGGAAAAGACGTGCAATACTTGTGCACCTTCTCCGAGTGCTGAGAAGTGATCCGCAAGAAATGAGTGCTTTGAATCTCTCTCAGCCCGCGCAAGGTTCCCTCCCCTGACAGACAGTCATGTCATACCGTTAAAATGGCTCAAAACTTAGAGTCTCATTTCTATTTTATTGGCGCCTCAACCCGAGTGAAATACGTCGTGTATCGTGCCATCTTTAGTTGTATGCTCGCTGGAACACGTACCTTGTGTCAAGATTTCACTTTGTGTTACACTCGTCCTGCGGAACTCACCATGTTTTATCGCAATGATGACAAGAGTGACAGCATTTGGTTTCCTTGCTACTGTTCTCTCTTTTTTTTTGTAATGTCCATCGAGTTACACCGAGACCAATGTGTACTTAGCACCAGCCTGTTTTAACTCAACAACAAACAATAACAATAATAATAGTGACAATAATGCGGAGGCACTTAAAACAACAGCTTCCGGGTTAATTTTTGAAAGGTTGAATTCTTTGTCCCGAAACTCAGAAGCACAAAGCGAATGGTAGAAGCCGGCACTCCTGAGTGCGTCAAAATACTTTATCTCGTATTTAATAAATACGGGGCACCAATTAATGATTGAATTTTTCGTGGCGAAAGCAGCTTTAACAGCTATCCCCTCACGGATGTGAACGCCCGATTTCAATCGTGATGGAACCAGGCTCCGTTCCACTAAAGCAACGAAATTCTTCCGACGCAATCACTGAACTAAGAAGACACGCAGTGATAATAAGCATTAACGTTCCACGCGGGGCACCTGTTCGCAGTTTGTCCTTTCTTCATTTCCGTAGAACTGTGGTTTTCTACCTAATTTGACCGCACTCTGGGGGGCGCAACTTACGTACAATGCCGAGTGCTGATAATGGCTTCAGTTTTCGGTTACTATACACGGATGCATTCAGTACACTAGCGTTTTCCCATCTGATAAATTTTTGTGTCTTAATCGGGGACCAGATTTTATATCGTGATGCTAAATGAACATGCATCAAGATTATGTCTGGAAAAGGCCCGCTGGAAAGCCTTGTCCCAATATTTGTAATTTATATTTACGCAGCACACACACGCACACACAGAAACATGAATCATGAATCATCGCCATTTCGATCAGTTTTCCATTCTTTTTAATATTTGTAACTTCCCGGCATCCCTGTTACTACAATATACTTTCTATGAATTACACGCATGGTGCACATAAGCACAACCTTAAGCTGGCGTTGTTCCGCTGCATCACTGCAAGCTTTCGCTGGCTGCATTCATCCCCGGCGCGCAGAAATACCGCGCAAGGTGCATATAACGACGTTTGTTCTCCCTCCTTCTAGCCGCACAAGCGCGATCCCCGGAACAGCGTTGGACAGCGCGTGGCCGCTGTGGGCATTCCCCGCAAGTACGGGCCAAGGTTACTGCACGGAATAGTCTCCCACCGTTGGCAGGGGCCCAACAGCACCCGGAACAGGACGCACAATAGCTAGCGTTTTTTGACCGGACCTGTTAGAGGCGCCACACTGGAAGACATGACGCGGGGACTTTAATTAGGCTGTCCGTTTGCATAAACTAGGGTCACAAAAGGGTCGGCACTTTTATGTCTTGCCTCTGTCGTCATTCCTTTTCTTCAGATGGTCGCCTGCACGTGTTTGAAGCCCATCGGGCCTGAAAAAAAAAAAAATGAAAGACTCAACAACTATGTCCCCAGGGAAGGCTATCTGACGAGCGCTAAACGCACCGAGTCGTCAGGTTCCGTCAGAATGTCCCGCGTGTTCTGTGCTTTCTTTATGAGTTGCAGTTACCTTTCTGAAGCGCATCTAAAGCTCGCTAACATTTCAGGCGGAGAGGACGACGATAAGGAACGGCGGTGCAAGCGGACGCAGCAGCCCCCGCGGAGCCGCAGCGCTCTGGCGCTTCCGTGGGCAGCTTTAGCGCCGAACCTTGGCCGTGTTTTCGCCAAGCTCGGTCACAGGGCCGTCCATGCGAGCCGGTACGGCACGTCCCAGGGCAGCTTACAGGGTGCTTCCACCCGCCGGCTGGTCACGGGGTGCCTGCAGGTGACCTCCCCGCTCGGCGCGCTCCGCTGCTCTCGCGCGGTACCGCTCGCCTCTTTACTTTATTGGCCCTTCATCCTGGGCCCTTCGTGCTGCGAGGACGACTGTCCTTACGTACATGGATGCGGGCAGGGCACTTTTATTTTCTCTTTCTTTTTAAAGCCCTTTCTAACATACGCCCTTACATGGAGCCCAGTAGCGCGGGCGAGGCAATTTTATTTTTATTGTTTTTAATGCCTCATCATAAATGTTTGTCCTTACACGGACCGAGCTTCTCCCGCGCGCGCGTCGGTTCATTTTGGCGCCGTTCTCGCCGAGAGGTTAATTTGCTGCTTAGGCGGCGGGCATCGCGGGCCGCTGAGAGCTGCTGGAGTGGCACGTGCGAAGTGCCGCCGCCACTCCTGCGGCTGCGGCTTTCGATCGCTAGGCCTTGGCTTCAATTTCTTCGCAGTCAACCCATTTGTTTCCGTAGCTCTTTTTAACACGGACGCCGGTTTCTCCTTCGCTCTGTCGAATCTCACGTTTCTTTCTCTTTCTCTTTTTGTCTTTCAAGTGTGTCGGCCTCCGATCAATCGTAATTCGGCAAAAGCGCGCCCGCCGACGCCTTATTAGGCGCCTTAATAACGGGCGTGCCGTGCCCTTCCCCGCGAGCGACGGTGGCGTTGTTTGGCGTGGAACTGCATGCTCAGGTTGGGGACGGGAGCGGGAGGGGGGGGTGGGGGGGTTCGCTTTTCTCGTTCTCTCCGTTCGTCCCCGCTTTCTATGGCGGCCTCCAATTTGTAAGTGGACAGCTCTGGGGGAAAGTGGAGCCACGTGTTCCCCTAGCCGTGAGACGGAGACACTCCTCGTCTGTCCTCTTCTTCTCGCTTCTTTCTCGCTCGAGTGCAGAGTCTATTTGATGTCTATTTATTCGGCTCTACTTGGGAAGCGTGCACAGCTTTCGTCGTTCGCTTTTCCGGTAGAGTGAGTGTTTGGATGGGAAGACCCAAAGTGATGTGCCAACAAAGCTGAAAAAGTGAAGGCGCGTGTGCGCGACCACATACAGAGCAAAAAGGACCCTAATACTTCTCGCCAACGTCTACCAAATCTCACATCAAACTAAGATGTGCAAAATGACGAGTCGAATAGCAGCTTGTCGGCAGCAGTCATACTATGCCTACTGTCACACTCAATTCAACTCCAGAAGCCACATACAACGAAGCCACCAGGCATTTCCTTAATTCGGGAAAATGAAGAGCTTGAAACAGGTAGGATGATAAAAGAAGAAATTTACTAGGGTAAGGGTGCGGGGTAGTGAGGTGCGGGCTAGTGGTATGGGATGACGAAGAATGGCAGCACAACACAGAAAAAAACGAAAAAAAAAACGATACAATCAGCGCTCGTGCGTCAAATTGTCTCTGTCGATTTTCTGTTGCGCTGTACTTTGTCTCCGCATCGCTGAAAGCGAAGAAAATTTGCAAAACTATATAGGCACCTTTCCATTTGAATCAAGCAGGCCTCCTAACACTCCAGATATCACACATGTGATGCACCGATAGTAGAGTCGTCTCCAAAGCGAGCGAGCAAGAACTGAGGGTGCACACTGAGATCTCAAGAGCGCCGCACGGTTCCTAGCAAAAGGAGCAAGCTTCTGACCATGCTCGAACGCTCAGGTTGCGGATGTTCAGGGGAATGGACGCATCGAGTGGGCTCGAAGCGGATGGATATTGCACCACAGTTGCGCATTCATTGAGTCCCTAGCCCCGAATCTGTGTCGCTGGGCTGAGCAGGGCGCCCGCGTGTTAATGAGAAGCCAATCCGGGCGGTTTCCCGTCGTGATCTGGAAGCGCGAAGCGGCGCGCTCACATGGGGTGCAGAATCGTGACTCCCATCTGTCATGCGCCGGCCTGACAAAGAATAGGCCGTGGACTAAGTGGGAGATGAGTAAATGCATATAACAAAAAATGGCTGAGGCTTAGCTTAGGTTAAGCCTAGTCAGATGCGAAGCATATTGTCGCCGAGTTGCATATCGAGCACGCCGCTTGGCTAGACGTTCTTCACGCTCTTCATCAGTCTCTGTAGCACGCCGCAACTTTTGCTTCTCATTCCAACGAGCAGCCTGTCTCCAGGAGGCATCTCTATCCCGTGTACGCCTAGCAGAGGCAGGCGCACCCCCTTGTATACCGCCGCTCCAGCATCACGTGTTCACTACAGCGCACCTAGCGGCAGAAGCAGGAAACACATTGGTCGCGACGCCTCGCGCGACGGCGCGAGCTGGGGCCCCGTTTCTCCTATGTCGTTACGTCACGCATCACGTGGTCCTCCTTGGTCGCGACGCCTCGCGCGACGGCGCGAGCTGGGCCCCCGTTTCTCATCTGCTGTGACGTCACGCACCACGTGGTCATCCTTGGTCACGACGCCTCGCGCGACGGCGCGAGTTGGCCCCCGTTTTTCATCTGCTGTGACGTCACGCATCACGTGGTATGACATGGAGGTCACGAAAGGTCAATGGTAACGACACCGCCGCGCTTGAGGAGCTGGGTTGGGCTATTTTAGTATGCTTCGCATAATAAATCTTTCAGAAAGACAGTGCTCTGCATGCGCTGCTGAAAGGCGCAGTATCAGTTTTCAGCCAAACAGGTCTGACATTTCTCTTACGCTGCTCTCTAGCTGATTAACGCAGCAGAAAATTGACCATGATAGAAAAGAAAGCTGAGGGGCAGACATCATCTGCAGGAGCTTCACGCTGGGTCTGGCGGCGTAATTTACAGGATTGTGTGTTAATTTTGCATAGAACAAGGCACGCGCAGGTCATATAACAACGGCGCATGTCAGACGATATATATATATATTAGAAGGAAGCTTATAGCCACCGAGCCACCGAACGAAGGAGCATACGGGAAGGGTTTTTTTTAATCAATAGTAGGTTTCTAGTGTAATTATTTTCAGGGCGTTACTGGAACCGAGCCTGCAAGGAAACAAAAAAAAAGATAATTTTCAACAATCCGCGATTACAGAAGAACGTTAGATTTTTTTTTTCCTGGAAAGAACCTGAAGACAAAGGTTTGATTCATCGGGGTTTAACGTCATAAAGCGACTAAGGCTTTGAAGGACTCCGTAGTTAAGGGCTCCGGAAATTTCGGTCACCTGGGGTTCTTTAACATGCACTTACATCGCACAATACACTGCCTCTAGCATTTCGCCTCCATCAAAATGCGACCGCCATAGCCGGGATCGAACCCGCGTCTTTCAGGCCAGCACCATGACCACTCAGCCTCCACTGCGGCTTCCGAAAAGATACGATAACAGTGTTAGATTAGAGACGACTTTCGTTGGCGGCCCTTTCAACAGTGCGTTAGCTGACGTGGGGTCCGAACAGTGCGACATCGTTGGTAAAAGGATGCCATCAATGGCCATCTAAGGACGAGGTTGAGGGTGCCATCTAGTATCCTGTGAAGAACCGGCATGATTGGCTCGATTCTATATCTTGGTGAAACTCAGGCGTTCAGATTATACAAATGTACCTCCTACAAGACAATTCTGTAAAGCTCCGAAAGTACTGTTATAGCTGACTGAAGGATACATTCCTTAGGGGGTGCGCTACTTGGTCACTTTTTGACCGCATGCACCTCTCAGCCTACGGTGTCAGCTAATTCGAAACCCTAAGACAAGCGTCAAGGTTCTAACAAAGGTGGCGCTGTGGTTTAGGAAAAAACGCAGCATGCCTACACTACGCCAGGCGACGCTCCCTTCCAAACCAACTCTAGTATGAGCAAGAAATATTGCGCGAATTTAAAGCACAGTTTTTTGCAGGTGGACACTACCGCCACGTACCTGAAAGCGCGATTGAGGTGTCCACTGACCCAGGGAGCCAGTTATGCGCATCTTCAACTTTTTCAGCACCCCGCCGCGGTGGCTCAGTAGTTACGGCGCTCGGCTGCTGACCCGAAAGACGCGGGTTCGATCCCGGCCGCGACGGCCGAATTTCGATGAAGGCGAAATTCTAGAGGCCCGTGTACTATGCGATGTCAGTGCACGTTAAAGAAGCCCAGGTGGTCGAAATTTCCGGAGCCGTTCACTACGGCGTCCCTCATAGCCTGAGTTGCTTCGGGACGTTAAACCCCCAATAAAACCAAACCAAACTTTTTCATCGTCAGTGCCAATTTACCCAGTGTACGCCGGCGTCCGCGTTTCTGCAGCAATGTTGTCAACGCCAACGCGTATTGCTCCAGTGCCGTGTTTTTACCCCAACTTTGTCCACGCCAACGCATGCAGCGTATATCTCTCTGTACTACCGCCACATAGCTCAAAGCGCGATTATTAGTTTGATAGTAGTTTTAGTTGATGAAGCAGACGATGTGCAGTGCACAGCGCGAGAGAGTGTCGCTGTTTTACTCGAGGCGTCATCGGCTGCGGCGATAGCCTAGTGTTCTCGCGCAGAGGCCAGCGAAGCTGAACTGTTCGCTTGGGGTTTACCCATCGGAATATTTCAAAGCGTGCGCTTCGCTTGTGGTTGGACACAGCTTTGTTAATGCCCGGAGAGTAGTCTGCGCTTTTCAGCCTGTTCGACAGAAGGAACTACCAGGGCGGAGCGCTGCAACGGCTTCCTTTTCCGTTCCTTTTGCAGCAAGTAATCGTGGCCATAGCGGGGGGCTACAGAAAGCGCGAGCTATAGAGGAAAGCTAATCGTCTGCAGTTTTCCACTTCTTTGGCCGATAGCATACCCGGTTGCTAGCACGAGAAGTAGGACGACGCGAAGCAGCTTTTTTCGCATGACGAGCCAGTCATGTGCTTCCTGTTTTCTCCGAGCTACTTCAGTACAGAGAACGTGGAAATTACTTGGCACATATGTCATACAGTTACTTCGAATAAGGAAAATGCATTCCCTGTATTCTTTGGAATTTCATCGAGAGCGCAGCTCATGTTGCTTTATTCTGTTTGATGAAGGAGACATTTGTGGCCGAAGTCGAAGTCTCGCTCCACCAGTAATCTAGCAAAAATGGCTTCTTTTTGCTCTTTTGGCTCTGGAAGAGCTGCAGAAGCGCATGTTTTCTTCGAGCTTCAAACAAAATTTACGTTCACTATGCTAAGCTAAATAAGTCATTCTCCTTCTTGTCTTAAAATCTGCATTCAAGTCCGCGCCTTATGCTTGATCAGACTTCGTTTTGGTGTGGTATTTGCTGTGTTCTTTAGGTTCTGATAGACCTGCCGTAGGAGAATTCAGTTAATCTGGAAAATAACACTGCATGACCTCGCCATAATCCTACCTTAGCTTAATCACTTTTTAGGACCGGTGTTAAAACGATACACTTGTTGAAGCTCGGCTAAGTGAAAATAGAAAAAAAGCGCGTAGTAGTAGCAGGACGCGTCGTAAGTCCTATCCGAGTCCCGTGCCGCTTCAAACGTCGCGCTTAGCGGCTCGCTCTGAACGCTGAAAGTGACTGGAGGTTGCTTTGTCTTTTTCTCCGCGAGATGCTCGGCGCGTAGTCCGGGTGAATGATATCTGAAAACGGGAACCCATGCGTTTAACTTACAATCACACGCACACGGAATATCGCGCCTAAGCGACTCCTGCTGAGAGCCGGACCGAACGCGAACGAGTTGCAGGCGTTGATTCTTGCACTGTACATTGCTCAAACGACGCGCAACCATGAAGATTAAGAAATTCCAAATAACTGATCTTATTTCGATGCAGAAATGCAATGCTAGCCGGGATTCCTGACCGCAAAAATTAGAGATCACTGCGGCGACCCACATTGGGAGAATGCGAAAGCCTTGACGCCTCCTCGGCACTCGTCGCCTCTCTTTATCATTTTATTTTTGTTTGTTCGTAATTTAACTAGTGAATTAGCGTAATTATCTTACGCTTTAATTAAAGATCGAATTATTTACTCTGATTATAGCTTCTTTTATCTCAAGAAACCATTTTGGTTTTTCAAAGTTGGCGCCGTGGTTGCTTTCCCATCAACTTACTATATCCCCGTCCAACCTATTGAACCGTACATTGGTTTTTGCTGATAATTAACTAATTAATCTATTGGAATGAAACTTTTTTGTTTGATTAATTATCACTCATCACATACATTTCAATTCATTTCAAACTTTATTTTCACTCTTTTGCCTATTTTTCCAATATTTTGCCATCCATGGCTGTTTTCCTGTCCAGTTACTTTGTTGACGTCCGCGTTATTTCGACGTTTTTTCGACATTTATGGCTCTAAGTAATTAACTAATAATCCTATCGACATAATTTTCTTTTGCGCAGCATCATCGCACCATCCTCTTTCGATTAAAACCACTCGTTTGATGCTACCTCTTCTGAGAACGTGACAAATGCTGCGGACACGTTTCGCGGACACGTTTCGGTGACACGACCCCGCCGACATAGCCTAGAAACGCTTTCGCATTAATAAACTTGCTAAAGCTGATTCCACTACTTTTCTTCTGTCTTGCGGCTCAACCAGCCGCACCGCAAATTATCATCATGCCGCGAATTATGTTCGGAAACACGCAAGCTTGGCACACCGAATGCGGACGGTCCCGCCTTTTGCCTACACAACGAAAGTCACTGCTCACGCCAGCGTCGCCGCATCTCCATGACGTCACTGCCTAACAACATTTTCGCTGCGATCCTGCGAATGCGTATATTCCCTAGCAAAGGCCCCGTTTATCCCGTTTGGTGTTTCGTTACTGAGTGTGCTACAAACTTCTTAGAATAGGTATTTGCTTTTTTTGTGTGTATCTTGCGCCCTAACAGCCACGGGGTGTTCACCGACGTGGTCAGGCGGCCGATTCGAGGCCACTCTAATGTTCCGCAGCGATCGGGAAAAACGGAGGCACACCTTCCTGAACGCGATATACACAGCTCCTATACACGTACCGAGAGTGTCTTCTACGCAGATTAGCTTGAAGCGAGCGTTCTGCGTGCCATAATAAATTATGTTCGTTCTCTTTGTACGGCGCTGGGGCGCGTGCTGCTTCCCAGCAGTGCTGTCACACAGTTCTTCTTATGCGTGTGCCGTCTTGTGCCGGGAAGCATGGTACATTTTGCACTTCTGCGTGGAATAGATTGTCGCTCAGGTTATTATAAATTGTTTTTTTTTTGTTCAAATAAAAGCACACTTCATTCTGCTGCTGTCGAAGTGCTCTGTGTAAAACAGACTCTGAGAGCTATAGTGAATGCAGAACACTCAGCGCTTACACAAGCATTGATTTCCAGGCACAAGTTTCTGCCAGTGAGCACTGTACACTTGTGTCGCGTTTTTACGAAATACAAGCATAACTTCGCGGTCGGATTACTCACTGAACAATTATGGACAATCTACACTTTAATCAAGCCTGTCGGATAACAAGACATCGTGAATACTAGCACATACCACGTGCGAGAAGCAGTTACGAATTCCAGTCTCTAAAGTATGTGCTGGCTTCCACACTGGACAAATTTGGGTCTAGCAACGACTCAGTTCTCTCTGTTCCATTGGACTGCACCTGGGATATGTTTCTGCAATATGTTTCTGTTTTGTAGCATGAAAGTTAGACTTTCAGGATTTTTTTTAAATACAAAAAACACTACACATGCGGAGTGCTTACGCTAATGCATGCATAATTAGATGGATTGGGCTGAAATTTTAGACGTGCATATCTCAGGATACAGGCGCGTTACTAAAATTGTACAAAATAGAAAAGTCCTCAAATGCCACTGTCTCTACGCCTTCAATATATACCTGCATGCTAACTGCAGTGAATAAAAAGTTAATTATTGCATTTAATCAATTGCTGATATTACGATGAGAATCATCCTCACAGTTTGCGTCCGCCTGGGCACATATCCCATCTGGCCACATATCCATATCCCATAGCCTGAGTTGCTTGGGGACGTTAAAGGTGCACTGAAGAGGAATCTGAACTTGTCTTTTTGCCGCGGGAACTCGATCTACACGGTCCGAGCTTTCTTAGAAACTTCGATTTATTGCCTGTGTGGCCGATTTCCCTAATTAAATCTAATTAACGTCCGGCTCCCGCCTTTTTTTTTTAATTCGCCCTTGTACGGTGGGCGGAGTCGACCAACGCGTGGAGCGCCTTTAACCCAGTCCCGTGGTGGCTTGCCGCTCTGCCATCGGCGGAGTAATACGTAGTAGTCCTTAGTAGCAAATAGTCCGCGCGTATTTTTATTTCTTCAGGCTTATTTTGCGGCTATATTATCTGCGAATGAAACTATTTATTCATGGAAACCTAAAAAACAAAATAAAGGGAAAGCAAAGCCTCCACGGGACTGGGCGAAAGGCGCTCCACGCGTTGGTCGACTCCGCCCACCGTACGAGGGAGAATTAAAAAAAAAGGCGGGAGCCGGACGTTAATTCGATTTAATTGGGGAAATCGGCCACACAGGGCAATAAGTCACTGTTTCTAAGAATGCTAGGAACGTGTAAATCGAGTTACCGCAGCAAAAAGACAAGTTCAGAATCCTCTTCAGTGCATCTTTAAGCCTCAATAAATCAAATCAATCTTTTAAGGAAGTTGTGCTTGGTCAAGCAGCGAAAGCGTTTTCTTTTTTTTCCTTCTCATAAGACATGTACTACATGTACTTGTCTGAAAGGAATAAATACATTGCAATACAATACAATATAAGAACATTAATCGGCTGGAACCCCTATGTTGAAACTTCGATGATGAACTAGGACTCAAGTCTTTCACTGAAGGGAACGTAAACTGGAGCTCCAAACACCTCGTTTCTATGACCCTCATATTCTAATGTCCCTGTCACATAGTCACGTCGAACTCCCTTAAGAGGGCCCTTATCTTTAGGGATATGTGTACACTGTCACGCGACAGCCCTTGAACTAAGGGAGTTGAAAGAAGTTCTTTGCATAGAGAGTTCGCTGATTTCCCTCGAGCGCTGAAGGGAGTACTCTGACAGTAAGAACGCGCTATTAGTGAATGGCTTGCAATAACATTGAAACTTGGCCTTTAGAAAACGGATAAGTTCTTTTTTTTTGCACCAAACCAAGTCTCAGTACGTTTTCGAAAATAATAATGCACACGACTTCCTTACGCTCTCTATTCAGGCACACATCTCAACAATGCGTGGCCGCCATTTTGTTATTGTTATTCCGTCCCTCCGCATCTTTGCGAACTTCTCGGCTGCAATGAAAATATTTGCTACGTCGTGTTGCAGGACGAATTGCAGGTGTGAGGACTGAAAAAAAAAATTACTGCCTAAACTGCTGAACTTTTTGGGCCGATCTTGCACGTCCTCACTTCACCCCAGACTCGTCGCTCAGGTTCGCGAACAGAAACACGTCATTAAAGGATGCAGTTCTCGAGATGTGCTTGACACCGGCTCGAACAGATTCAATGCAGACGACAGCCAGCTATGCCGGGCTTAACAAATTGGTTTTAAAATCATTTTTTTTCTTCATTTTTCACTCAATTCGCTATTTATTCTTTCTGTGCGGACGGAATTTGTACGTAACTGTCTTGTTGCTGCTTAAGGGCATTTTCTTTTGTCTAAACGTCAAATAACCAGCGCCTAATGCACCTCTGGTAGCGCCTATGAAAAGCTCCATACAGACCATGTGATATCCAACTTCTTTCCCTCGGAATGGAACTCCCTTGATGGCCTCGCAGTCATTTAGTTCAAGGAAGTGCCTGCTAAACTCCGTGGGGAAAAAAAAAATGCACCCGATTTATTACGGTCCAGAAATTATTGGCGCCACGCGCTTGCTCTGTTCAATGTATTCTGCCTCAAACGTTAGTGCAGTGTGGCAGCAATTCATTGGTTCAGATAGGGCTAACTAGAGTGAGGCACAGTTCATTTATTATTGACAATACCACTCAGTCGTACAGCTATAGTTTCGTGAAAGGAATACAAGTGGTTTTGTACAGGTGGAGTTTTAGAGAAGACCGCGCAGACGTAAACGGGATGAACGCCGAGTTATGGCTCGTCGACTAAGGTTGCAGGTGACTACACGCGAAACTACGAAACAATGTATAACTCTCTCTTAATAGACTTTAATGGAGGTGAAACATGTATTTTATAAAAAAAAAATGCATTAGCGCCAAGCTCTGAATTAACGACCCAGCCACGTTTTCTGCTTTCATGTTTGCCATTATTTATGCTACATGTCTACCCTGCAATTAACGGCAGTCTGGGCACGTGCGTGCTTTCCGAAGCAAGAGCTTTGAAGCAAAGTAACGAAAGAACCGAGCTCAAGTGTAAAGCAAACACACCCTTTTTTTTTTTTTGCCTCGGTCGCTTGGGGCTATTTCAGAGTCGCTGTTTGTTAGCCCCGCCTAAAAGGATAAATATTTTTGCAGGCTCTCAGTTAAAATATTAAAAGAAAAGAAAAACAAAATATTCAGCAACTTAGCTCCGCAGCCAAAAGAAAACAAAGTTTCAGACATGAGAAATGCAGAATAAGTCGTTCGTGTTGGGTCTCACCTCTGCCTACGTATTTCTTTTTGTAAAGACCCACATTGTAATTTTTAAAAAGGAACAACTTCATATTCAGGATCTACAAATATAATCAATAACAATAACTTTATAGTAACACTTGCAATCTCGGGCAGTATCCGTGGTTGCGCGACTGGTTTTGTGTTACCGCTTCGATTGGGCTTCGAGCACTGGGGCATCTCATGTCGTGGTCATAAACGAGGAAATCAGATCTTTTTTTTCCTTCATTGCAGTCGGCGCTACAGGCCGGAGAAGCGACCTCTTAATGTGCTTGTTAGCGAAGACAGGGAAAAAGTCATCTTGGAGTTCAGCTGCCCAAAGCTCTGCGCGATTGGCTGTCATACGGAGAACGAGGGATGCCGGCCTGCACAAATGCGCCATCTTTCAACGTGCTCAATCTTTGAGCAATTCCCGCAAGGTTTTCCCTTGATGGCACGTTTGCCCAGTTTGACCCTGAGAACGTTGTCTATAACGGCGACAGCGTATTGCACCAGAAGAATGGCCTGAGGGGCGAGTTGGTGCATGATGAAATGAACGGCGGCGCAACAAGGACACTAACAAGAGAGGGGACACCACATGCGCACACTACCAACTGTTTATTGCATGGAAAGGTAGCATATTTAAACATACAGCTCAGGCATGACACTCATCGCATTATCGCTCCGAACCCAACACGTGGAAAAAAGCAGCAACATCAACTCACTGATGTTGCTGCTTTTTTCCACGTGTTGGGTTCGGAGCGATAATGCGATGAGTGTCATGCCTGAGCTGTATGTTTAAATATGCCACCTTTCCATGCAATAAACAGTTGGTAGTGTGCGCATGTGGTGTCCCCTCTCTTGTTAGTGTCCTTGTTGCGCCGCCGTTCATGTCAACAAGACGCACCCTTTATTACCTATTTTTTCGCCCATTTCCAAAAAAACTTTCTAAAAGTAATGAAAGCGTTAATGGCGGTCATCTTGTGCGCGAATAGAAACAAAAGAAAAGTATAATTACACGCTGACTACGCGCCGAGATTGTGGACAGCACGTGCTCTTCCCAACATCTGCTGCTGACATGATAAAAATGCCCCCGCTCGCAGCTGACTTTAGCAGATTTGGCAATTAGATAATTATAAAGCAAAACTGCCGTAAAAGTCGTTCTTTGTGGTTCTTTGTGGAGGGGTGGGGGAGGGGGATGATTTATTCCGTGTGTAAAGTTCGCTATGATTGGCGGACGCTAAATTTTGCGAGATGGGTGCAGTTTCTGCAGAACTCGCCGCTAAGATCTATAGGCGACTTCTTTGACCAAGCAAAACGACCTCAACGTTAACAGTGCGTTCACGACAGTCATTCCGAATCACTTTAAATCGATAAAGTAAGTTGAATGTGTGTAACAGAGCACGGAAAAGGAATGCAACGCAGCCGATGGCTGTGTAGGCTTACGATCTGCCGTGATTTATTTGCGCAGCGTGATGTGCAAACATAGTGGTCCTTCTAGAGGCTTATTTAAGTTTACGCAGATTGGCAGGCTCTTAAAGAAGCGATTAAAACCGACTACACTTTCCTTCAAGCAATCGCCTATTTTTGCTTTCCTCGCTATTTTGGGCACATTAATCCTCGAGGTTAGGTTACAATGAACCGAAAGCCTCCGAAAGCGTTCTTTAGCGAATTCAGACTCGGCGCCGAAAGAAGCGTGCCGCCCGAATATTCAAATTTCATTTGTATGACTGATGACTGCGCGTGTAAATTTTTTTTTCGAAACATAGCGTAAAGTTAAAAATTTACGTCCTTTACACTATTCCTTCTAAAAACACCAAAGCTTTTCATAATTAGCTCTGACTGCACCTCTCGTAGCCCTTTTTAAAATTCGGTTCAGAAGCAGCGTGTAAGCAGCTTGCTGTTGTGAAGGTATAGGATGCGCAATCAAAGGACGAACCACGAAGAAAGACACAGGGACACACACAAGCGCACTAACAACTGTTTATTTCTTCCTTGGAACGCTTACTTATACACCTGGCCACGCATGCTCAAAAGCAATCTTTAACCACAATAGTCATGCCAAGGGCTGTTAACGCAGACGCGAACGCAAAAAGTTAATTTCGGCAACGTACAGAGCCACGGACGTGTCACTGATACAATCCACAGCGTTTTCCTTTATGTGGAAAGCTTCCAAAGCCAGCCGCGCTTGTTCATTTTTACTTTTTCCCAGTATCACGGTCTCGTCAAGTCGCGTCTTTCTTCGTGGTTCGCCCTTTGATTGCGCATCCTATACCTTCACAACATCATGTACCAACTAGGCCCAACCCAAGCTTTGTTGAAGCAGCTTGCTGCTGCACAGGACGCACGGCAGGCTTATCCTACTTGCTGCACTTGGTACGCTTGCCGATAATTAATTACGTCATCTTGTTCATAGGTATCGCAACTAAAAAAAGTTATTCTTTTTAAGTGTCGATGCTTTTGGCTTGTCTACCTTCTGAGTTTTATTTGCGAAAGCCTTAATTGCTACGAGGCGTACCTGAAAGTACTCAAAATCTGTGACGTTCTGAGTTTCGCAGATGCGCGAGTCGGACACAGTGGTTAAACGCAGGAGAACGCATAATTATGCACAGCATCAGCTACATTATTCCAGAGCCCGACAAGCAGGTATTTTGCAAACACCTGCTTGAGATTGGCTTCTCTTCCTACAGACCGATGTGACACGGGGACCTAGCATCCGCTTGAGGGCAGTAAAATATGATTTATGAACTCGACAACCCGTTGGTACTATTAAAAGTCACGACATGTCTCAACATGTGAGCAGGATGGACTTGAATAATATGTGACGGCGCAAAGCAAGCAAAGGTTGGATGTGTAGCGTATGCTTACAGTTGACTGGATGGAACTGTTGATGAAAGTCAACCATGCAGGTCACTTTTAGCTCAGGTTTAGGTGGCAGCGTACGGTTGATGCAGTCGACGGAATGCCCGTTAATTCTCTGAAGGCTGCCATCTTCTTAAAGCGTCTCGTCTTCCCTCTTCGCATGCTTTAATACACATAAAGCCTGTAAAAAGTCACGTGGCTTCTTGCAGGCCTTGAAAGGCTGTGTCCAACTTTCTCGGACAAAAATTTTGAAAATTGGAAAATTATAAGGTATAGATAAGGAAATATTGAAGGTAACGGTAATATTGAAGGTAATATTGACGTCACAGTCTCATGACCCTACTCCACACCGGTGCCACGAAAACAGAAGGTCTGGCCGGAGCAGACATAGCTGCGCAGGAAACCTCCAGCGAACGCGTTGCTGAGAGAGAATTTTAAAAAATCTAAGCTTCAACGGTTTGGCACTACATACACGTACTAATTGCTTCATTATTTGATCGTAAGGTGGTATCGTGAGGCGAAACGAGCGCTGAAAAGGGGACGCACGCGCCGACCCTCATTGTAGTTCAGGGCTGTGTGCAGTTCTTGCTCGTGAAGCGAAAGCTCTCCCAACGCCGGTGACCCTTTTTGTGAACCTCGCAGAGCGCGTCTCCAATAGTCCTGACGATAGCAGGGCTGTCAACGCCGCCAGGAGCTCCCACGCGAGCGCCGCAGCCTCGCTACAGTCGCGCAAATCCATGGAGGGCAAAGCGCACTGACTCCGCCTAACTAGCTTCCCTGGGAACCAGGTATCGCATCTTGAAGATCGGAAGCCGCAGGTGTGCGCGCATTGCCCGTGCGGCTAATTCGCAGCATAGGGGCCTAGGAGGGTTGTTGCCTTGACCGGGGCAACCTTGGCTCTGATAAGTTTAGCAGCTTAGCGCAAAAGGTGTGCGGAGAAACCTGTACAAATCCTCCCCGCACAGTGCTTTACCCAGCCGGTCACGGTGCACTGCCAGACGGCTGAGAGATGTAGATAGGTGCCGCTCTGAGTATTCATTAGGGGAGCTGAACGCTCGTTTCTGTATTTGTTTATGCCTGAGCCTGACAACGTGACATGCATTCGTAGCCCCCGAGGAGTGGTACTGCAAAAGGTCAAAAGCAGGCACTGCTGGCGCGCATTTGCTTGGTTACCATGGTGGCTAAAATTATTCATACTTAGGGGTCCATTTTTGCCAACGCTGTTGGCGACCTTTTTTTTTTTAAAGAAGGGAGGTAATAGCAATCAAAAGATAGAAGCATTTAAACAGATCGAGCTTTTATACCATACATACTGTATAGAAAAGGGTGCGATTAAAGGTAAAAAAAAAGAGAAAGTAAGGGCTAGTTGAGGAAGTAGGCCAGGACAACCATGCACTGGATATGTGATAAGCGTGCAAGAACCTATAAAGCACCAGTAAGTCGATGCTTCCTGCTACGTCAAAAATAGCGAAACTGCTACGAAGAAAAAAAAACGGAATTGTAATTAATATTTCGTATTTAAAAACCTGTTTCAGCCAAGAAAGAAGTAGGATATCAGAGAGGCGAAACAGGCATGCGTCCGGTCGGTGCAACACAGATCGAAAGGAACACTAACTGGAAATATATGCGCTTTCGCCAGCTCCAACTTCGAACACTTTTCTCTCCCGATAGCGTTGTGCCGATTGGACACAATCCTTTATGGGAGCCAAGAATAGGGAGATGACGACCCCATGTTTTAGCGCTAGAGAAAGCCACGAGAGAACTGCTGCCTTGTTCAAAGTAGATAGAGTTGGCTCGTTCCCGTATATAAGAACATCTTACTTTTCCCCGTGTTTGGGGAATGCCCCGTGCATAAGGAGTTGTAATCGGTTATAGGCACGAAAACTACCCTGAGCACCTTTCTGTGCGTCGAAAAAGGATCAGTCAGGGTGAAACGGTTAGCGGTCGAGGATAGGGTTTGCAAACCATCAAGCACCATTTTTTTGTTTCTTGATAGTAAGCTCCTACCATTCAATGTTCACCTAAGGCAATTTTCTTGTTTACTTTTCCTTTTCGTTCCTCCACAGATACTTCCTTCGTTCTTTGAAATGAAGTTGACCTTCTTGCCAATTTCTGATCATATGGGATCTGGTCATTTCCCTCCCGCACTCGACTGCATTGGTCCCTGCAGTGGGTGTGGCATTTTCGAAAAAAATACAAAATGAATAATGCGGGGATTGCAGAAGGTTGCAGACTTTTATCTAAAATTGCGACGCAGGCTCAAGATTTCCTTGATCTCGATATGGTTCCCTTCAATGGCATGAATGATCAGTACAAGGTATAAACCGCAAGGAATTAAACATAAAAAAAAAGACAAATGATACACGCATGCACACTTTGTGCGCCCCCTGCAAGAAAAAGCGCCCAAACGCACGCACAACGGCACGCCTCGCACGCCAATATTTAGCCGGCAATAATTGTGGGATGTTTTTACAAGATTAATCACATTTAATGCACATGGCCGCTGATAGCCAAGTATATACATCTCTACCATAATAGTAGCACAGTTCAACAAATTACTGGACTGTCACGCATTACTAAACCTTGTCGGCATAGTGGTGGTAAGAACTTTATTTTGAAACAAAAAAGAAAACAAAGTCCTCGAGGGTGGGCTCCTACTTGACCAAGAGTCTACGGGCCTAAGCTTCACGGAGAGCTCTGTACACTAGGTCTATTTGGCCACCTGGTTCAGCAACTCGCAGAGCGGCCTCCCATGAGGAGGGGGATGGGTTGGGTATGGGAGTACTGCCATGCGTTGGGGGCATTCCCACAGGTAATGTATGAAGATAGCCTTACATGTTGAAGAGGAGGAATAACCGCGAACTTGGACGAGACTTAAGAACGAGAAGAAGACAGGACGAGCGGTATCGTCCAAGTTCGCCGTTATTCCTCCTCTTCAACATGTCAGACCAATTGGTCCAAAGCTTCCTCTTCTTGAAGATAGCCTTGGCCGTCCCACATGTTGAGCAGAGTGAGAGGGTCAAGGTAGGACGATGGCGATGAAGGAGGTACGGTGAGATGTAGCAGTTTGTCGGCAGTTTCCAAGATACCACATGTATTTTGAATCTAGTGAGTGGTGAGGTGGTGAGAGGGTCAGGCGGCTGTGTTCGCAATGGATGATGAATTGGTGGTATGTGAGTAGAGCCCGCGAGGTTTCCTGCGTCGGATTGGGTGTCCGACCTTCCGGGGCCCAGAGGGGTAGTTCTCGGGCCAGCGCATGAACGTGCTGATTACCGGGGAACGAGGTATGCCCAGGAACCCACGTGAGGATTATCTTTTGGGTAAGCGTGTGCCCTGATAAGAGAATGCGTCGGCCGGTTGGTTTGGGAGTCGGTGCACATTTCCATGATGTTAGGATTTTGTGTAGCGTGTATGAGCGCCAAGGCGATGGCCGCGCCCTCAGCCTCCATAGGGTTGTTGGCGTGGGGGTGGCTACGGCATCGATAGTGCCATCCTCGTAGGCGGCGACTGCGGTATAATAGCCTATAATAATAGCGGTATAATAGTAGAGTGGGTTGAACCACGTCCACGTAGAGGATGCCGGGTCTGCATCTGTTGTGTTTGATGTAATACACAGCTCCGGCCGTCCTGCCCTTGTGCAGCTCGAGGTTCACATTTTTGTGTAGAGGTCTGGTGCGCAGTTGTCCCTGGATGTTAGGTGGGATTATTTGATAGTTCGGGGCAGGTGAGTAGGGAGGGGGGGGGGGGGGGTGCAGGTGGAGATGCCGCGGGAGGTGTTGGCAGTTTTCTCCGTGTTAGTCGAAGTATCTGGTTGCTTCGTTGGGATTCGACTATTTCTGAGACGTTACTGTGGGTACCAGCTGCGAGGAAGTGATCTGTGCAAACCGATTGTGGTAGGCGTAGTGCTGAGGTGGTCGCCTTTTTAATAAGGAGACCAGCTTTGTCTTCTTTCGTTTTGGTGAACAAGTGATAAGAAAGGTGATAAGCCAAGCGGCTGGTGATGCGGGCTCTGTCATACTCTGTGTCCCTCTCCGACAGGCAATGGTTACGTGTGGCCACTATTCGGATAAGGCCCGCGATTTGTTTGGTTTGCTTGTATAGGAGTTGTAGAGTGAAAGCTGATATAAAGCGTCCCGTATATAGAGGCCAGGGACCCTGGGTCTATTAAACAGGAGTATGTGGTTGTCGCACATTCGCAGATGCATGCACTGGTCCCGGGGAAATGGTCTGATCATGAGCAGTCCCGATTTGAGTGGGGAACACCTAAGGCCGATGTTCGTCAGGTTCCAGGCGATGTTATCAACTGCCAATTGCAAAGTATCTTGCGCCTCTCCTTTGGAGCCGTCGGTCGTTCATAATGTGATGTCGTTGGCGTGTAGTGCAACATAGAGGAGGGGGGGGGGGGGGGGGGAGTTGTTCACAGAGGATAGGACTACGTGAGATTGGAGTGCTCTGGCTGGGAAGTGTGAATGGAGGTGTAGGTATATTGCCGAGTTGGATCTGGTCCGTTAGTTGTGTAAAGGCTTGGATGTAGCGCCATATTCGCGACCGCCAACTTGTGGTGGCCATGATGTGACGGATATGGCCGTGGCCAATATTATTGAAAGCTTTTTGAACGTCCAGGACGAGAACAGAGCGTGTGCTGGCCGTGTGCTTCTTGCTGTGGATTATGGTTTCTTTCAAGGAGAGGAGTATGTCTTGTGCCAAGAAACTGGGACGAAAGCCGAATTGGTGCTTGGATAGGAATCCCGAGGCTTCTAGAAAGGGTTGCAGTCTGTTGAGGACGTCATGCTCAAATAGTTTTCCCACGCAAATTGTGACAGAGATAGGACGAAGGTTTCGGACGAGGGATGCCTTGCGGCGTTTGGGAGTAAAAGTGATGTGTGCATGTCTCCAGGTGGAGGGCAGCGTCCTGTTGCACCAGTATTCATTAAAGATCTCCGTCATTTCCTGAAGTGAGGTTGTCGTCAAGGTTGAGGAGGACCTTGCATGTGATGTGATTTGGTCTAGGTGCTGAGCGGAGTATGGTCATCAGTGATCGTCTGACCTCACCGAGCTTGGGGGGGGGGGGGGTGAGGGGAGAAGGGTAAGTGGTTCCGTCCCTGTCGATGGAATTTTTGTCGGGATGTATATGCCTCGTGGAGTTTGGGGGATGTCGATACATCTTTACTGCTAAAGTTGTATTAGACGTTCGGTTCTTTTGAGTTTAGGCTTCGGTGATGATGGTGTCTAGGAGTGCTCAGAGAATAGTCCAGGAGAGCTTGTGCCTAATGTGCCCTTGAAGCTACTGCTGTAGGAGGCCCAGTTGTTTCGAGTGAAAGAGGTTTAATAAGCCTGCGTGAGGGCGGAGATGCGAGGGCGGAGTTTGTGGTTGAGGAAGGAGGCCTTGGCGGGCTTCCCAGAGATGTGAGAGGTGCGGGTCTACCTGCGGTGCCGTGGGTATGTTCTTGACTCGTTTGTTGGTGGTTTACATAGCTTGCTAGATCCTACAAGTTCAGTTAGCTTTTTTTTTGCGGGGGGGGGGGGGGGGGGGGGAGGGGGAGGGGATTGTATGAGGAGTTTAGTGGGGGCATGAATAGTTTGGTTTTTTTACGTAAGGGTAGTGTTAATGATGAAGTGATCGTTGCAGAGGTTATCGGCCAGAACACCGTACGGCTTCCCCATGTAAGGCCCGGAGCGGTGGCCTTGGCAACACTTGTGCTGATTCTTGCGGATGTAGTTGGGCCGGTTAAGCGTCCCAGACCATGGTCAGTCATGGTGGTAGAGACGAGGTTGCCTTTAGGAGTACTGGCAGGGTAACCCCATAATGTGTGGCGGGCGTTAAAGTCACCCGTCACGAAGAGCTGCGAGCTGCGAAAGGAGCGCAGAATACCTGGGATAGTTTTATCGCTATCTTTGGTGAGGGCGCAAAAGTTGGGCATAGTGAGACAGTTTGTTGGTGTGGGGCATGAACAAGTCGCTCGTCGTAGGACAACGCTCGTGCGTTAGTGGAGTTCCGTCGAATATCGAGCAGTGCTGCCAAGGATCATCGGTGAGGTCAGCCTCATTAGCCTTACCGACCCAGATATAGATGAACGTTTCCTCCGGGAATGAAAAAATAAACAGAAAATAGCCTGCGGACTCATGCGCAAGCGTACAATAACGGTAAAAACCCGCATAGTTTAGTCTTGCACTCGTTAACACGGGCCAAGGGCGCGTCACATCGGGCCTAGAAACTTCGCGTCCGTCGCGCAGCACGCAATACTGCGCGCGACCGTTTCAACGACGAAGTCGTAAAAGGGTTCCAGGCTGCTTGGGTGTGGGAATCCTCGCATACTAAGCGCAGCGACGATTGGAAGCAAGCGTAGAGGTAAAATTGCGTGAAACAAGAAAGGCCGTGTGAAAGCGAGCGAAAGTTGCGCAAACCGGCAAGCGGAGAAACGGGAGGCCAGGGTTCCATGCGGTACGCAGAGGCATTTTGGCTCTCGCTGTAGGTCTGAGCTTTAATGGCTCCGAATTTTTCAACAGAACAAAAGAAAAAAAAACATCAACGCCCCCCCCCCCCCCCCCCCCCCCCCCCCCCCCTCCCACTCACCGACAAGAAAAAGAGTGCTGTTTCTTCACGTGCTATTAGCTTCTACCTCATCTTTTTTTCTGATAGCATATTTTAGGTTCTTTCCTAACGAGTTATCGCGACTGGTGCTCGTTGCGTCGCATGCTGGATGCTTTAAGACTAACCTGCGTCACTCGCGTTTCGCTCATTTGTTTCAGTTTCCTTGGAAGGATTACCATGGTTTTATTCTCTTTTAGTTTTTGCTGGGACGCATGGCGTGATGCTACAGACGCGCGCACACACGAAAGAAAAGAGTGAGAACAGACGCAAAGGGTTAATGCTTGACCTCATCTGATGCTTTATTAATGCGAAAGCATTTCTAGGCTGTGTCGGCGGAGTCGTGTCACCAAAACGTCTCCGCAAAACGTGTCCACAGCAGTTGCGATGTTCTCAGAAGAGGTAGCATCAAACGAGTGGTAGTGATCGAAAGAGGATGATGTGAGGATGCTGCGCAAAAAAAATTATGCCGACAGGAATATTAGTTAACTAATTAGAGCCAAAAATGTCGAAAAACCGTATAAATAGCGCGGACGTTGAGAAAGTGAGTGGACGGGAAAGCAGCCGTGGACGGCAAAATAGTGGAAAACTAGGCAAAAGAGTGAAAATGAAGTTTGAAATGAATTGAAATCTATTTGAAGATTGATCATTAATCGAACAAAAGAATTTCATTGACATAGATTAATTAGTTAATTAATTATCAGCAAAAACCATTGGACGGTTGAATAGGCTAGACGGGAATATAGTAAGTGGACGGGAAACCAACTACAGCGCCAAATTTGAAAAACCAAAATGGTTACGATAAAAGAAGGTATAATCAGAGTGAATAAATCATTCTCTAATTAAAGCATACGATAATTAAGCTAACCCAGTAGTTAAATTAATTAACAAACAAAAATTAAATGATAAAGAGAGGCGACGAGTGCCGAGGAGGCGTCAGTGCTTTCGCGTTCTCCCAATGCGGGTCGCCGCAGTGATCTCTAATTTTTTAATGTCACCGTCTAATTGTGCACAGGCAAAGGCACCAGTTTCCTCAAAAAGGTAGTTACACTGCACCCAAAAGAACACAATGCTACAAAAAAAGAAGAAAAACGCAGTGAAAAAAAAACGCATCCACATTGCGCTTTGCGACATGTTTTGTGTGGAAGGGTTTCTGAGCTGTTTTTTTTTTCGTGCTTCACCAGAAGACACGAACAAATAAGCACTACTAAGAGGAACGTACTACGATTAGCTATGAGCAGATTGTAAAAATGGGACTCCAAATTATTCGCACACATGCTCCTCAGACATTCGTAGGTCAACATACGTTCCATGCGTTAAGATTAAGGTATGACTCGATACGTTCCAGGGACTAATCCAAGGAGCACCGCTCATCTAGAGCAGCTTACTCTACAAAAATATGTAGTCAGAAGATAATACGTCTAATTCATTTAGAAATTGACTCACTAGTCGGGGTATAAAGTTCATCGCGTTTTATGTGAACCTACACATGACTTAATGCATGCCGGTGCACAATTTAAGCATGAACAAGGTGACGTATAAAAGACTGATAGACTCTTAACCTTTTCAGTCTTGTGTGTGAAAGCGCTGCTTTTACAACCTGAAAATGCTGGTCCTTTAACAAGGTGGTTCTCAGATATTAGCGCCGTCGCCTAGACATTGTTTAGCGTTCTTCAAGAATGAAAAAATCTCAAGTGGTTGCCTCTAATCGTGCGTGTAGCATGTGCCCAAAAGTCTAAATATATTTTAATTTTATTCCTACCTTGGCCAGTGCACGTTTACTATTTCTACAACGTGTTGTATCCCTGTATGTATGAATTTTAAAGATGCTTTCTGGAATCATGATGACTTTACTCTTCTGCTCTGAATTTGGGCAAACAGTGCAAGAGCATCCCTGGTGACCACCTCGCGCTTTCGGGGCAAATGGCACGGGCGGGGTAATTTGCTTTCATTCGTTTTCATTGGTTGCAACATAGTATTTGTCAGGGAAAATTGCCCCATATACTGTGCGCAGTATAATATCTGTCTTTTAACCGAACTTACGCAGAGCTTGAGCGGTCACATTTTGCAAAGGCAGCAGCAGGGGCAAAAGAAGAGATAAGCGGTTATGATTCAAAGCACCCTCTATCGAGAACTTCATTATGGTACCGCGGACGGTTTCTTTTATGACAGCTAGCCACCGTCTGGCTTTAAGTGCACTGCCCGCTTGTCATGAAGCCTGCTGAAACCAGGAAGGCCTATTTCCTTCGAGTACGTTAAAACGACGGTGAACATGATTCCCAAAAATATTACTTGCCCTAATTTCATTTAATGGAACGCTGACGTTTCAGAGTGCGGAAGAATGGCACAATTGAGGATTAGTCAATATCACGGATGACAGGAAGAGCACCGGGGAGGGGAAAGTCTTGTTCTGCTGGTGGAAGGCAAACACACCCTCAAGTCCCAAAATGTAGACTCGGGAAAGGACGTTTACGTACGCAGTCTAATGTTACGAGTTAACTGTTTGGTGGAGAGTTTGTTCATGCTACTTATTGCTTAGCCTTAAGGTCTTTTATGTTTGTATGGCACATAATTGTTTTCTAAAGCATTATGTGTAAATTTCCTTTGTAGTTATAATCGATACTTCGTCAATACTGTTTGCTGTAGAACTGGTGCGAACTTTTAAAATGTAATTGTTGTTAATGTATGTTTTGTTACTTTGCTATTATCTATGTTTTTAGTCATAAATTGTGTGTAAAACATATTTTATTTTTCTTTAATACTCTGCATCATCAGGTCATCACCTACTGTCTCGTTGATGGTTTTGTAGGATTTTGTCAAGCTGTCAGGACCAGCTTTGTGCCTATAAACCCTCCAGAATCTTTCTGGAAAATAAAATTGAAAGTAGAGTCGCAAAAAATGTCACTGGCATTGAAAGAAATGCCTCCTCCTTAAAAGCGATCAGGAAAGAGGAGCCGTAGCTTCAGTGCACCTTCTGTGTGCAGCTTCTGCAGACTTCATATTTAACGCATTGTTACGGGCCCAAGCCGAGGTAGCAGCTATGAGGCACACCGCACTGAGCGGCTCCGGATGAGTTCGACTACTTAGTGTTTTGACGTCCTACGAAATCTCAGTACACTAGCACTTTCTGCATGCTCGCCTGCAAAGAAACCGCGACATCGTGTTCAGTATAGCAGAACGCCGCAGGCACTCAGCCACCGCGGCGGGTCTGTATACGCAACCCTCGAAATGAGCATCCAGTCACCGCCGAACAACACGTGTACTACACAGCTACTATGCATGCACGCGGCCCTGGACATTCCAGTCACCGCGATTCCAGCCATGACCGGTTTCACTTTGACAGGGGCGAAAGCTGTGTTGTCATTCGCAAAGGTCAGCCCTGAAATCGACATGAAGCCCAAGGACCACCGGGGATACGAGAGGCGGCCCACTTAAGAGGAAGCCATTAGACATGCCAATTAGAGGTACGAGCAAAATAGCCGCTCAAGATTCAAGCCGCTCCACGCGAGCGCCCACAATTTGGAACAAACCGAGAGAGCGTGGGGACCAAGCCGCGGTGAAATCCACATCGCGGAGAAAGTAGGATGCCCCGCACGTCGATGGCAGATTGCTGAGGCGCTGCCGTTATGCAGCCATCCCAAGACCATTAGACTGCCACGCATTAAACGGACTCGCGAGACTAGAACGAAACGAAATTCTAACGACCGTCTGGAAAACGCGTGGTACGGTTTGGTTCCTGCTGTCTTCAGTGTAAACACAACCTCGGTGTGACGAAATTTCATGGGGGGAAAAAAAAGACGAGAAAGAAACAAAAGGAGAGAAACGAGAACACGGAGCGAGAGGAAAAAGCTTGACTGGCTCGCCTGTGCATCAGGTTAGTAAATGACAGTAATGACGAAGTAATACGCCGGTATATGCACTGAACATACTGCGATGGCTGCTTCTCTTCTTTGATTGTCTTCCGGTGTAACGCCATTCAATTAGGATAAAAGCTGCACAATGCCTGAGTCAGTTCTCGATCCGCCACCGCTCGAAACGTTGAGCGAACGCTATTCTAGCGACATGAATGAACTGCCTCCCCCCCGGGCCGGGATAGATTAACTGGTCTACAACAAATATAACTGGCTCAACGTGCCATATTTCCTATGCCAGTGTACTTGTTTTAGCACTCTGACAAGTGCTCTTTGAACTGCACGAAGAAGGCAGAGGAAATTCGGTCCCACTGATGCCGAGGTCATGGAGCGCCACGAGTACGCTTCGTTCGCCGCACCATGACACTAAACGCCTCGCCATCGCTTGGACCGACCAGTCCGTGCAGTCGGTCGTGAGCAGTGCAGGAAGTGGGTACGTAGGATGGGCGGTCTGCGGGGGGTGTAGCGCGGAACTTACATCTTTGTTTTATGCAAGCTCTGAACAGCCCACGAAGCGCTAAGGCACGTGCGAACCTGCCCCTACACTCCCCTCGCCATGGAATTTTTCTGTGTCCTCTGTACATTTCCTTCCCTTTCCTTATAGTGTACGGAACCTAACCTGAGTCTTGCCCGGTTAACCTCTTGCCTACTTTTTCTGTGCTATATCCACGTAATCCTTTTTCACCCCCCGTACGAGAAACGTTACACCATCGTGTCCTCGATCGGCTGGTTTATCAAGCAATGTGGGCGTACGAGCCTTCACGAATGGAAAGTAGTCTTCACGACTGCAGAATACAAAAACAGTACCGCCGCCCAGCGAAATCGAGGGTTGCGGGGTTCGATATTTGTGGAGGAAAAAAACCCGTCGTCGGCAAATACCTCACGAATAAAACATAGGTCGCTATACCTTCCGATTTCTGCTGAGTGCTATGAAAGAAAGGTAGTTTTGCACGAGTAGTTAAAGCACTGGAAGAAGTGCCGCTAAATAAATTACATCTCCCTTTTAATTAAGATCCTTGCTTATCTCTCGAGTGCATATTGACACGTAATATGAAACTGCTTGCTTAACTTGCACACAAATACGTGGGTATCAACCCTGCACTTTCGATTGGAACAGCTACCAAAGCTGAGTTTACATTCTTTTGTGCTATGCATAGAAAGTACTGCCCTTTCAAAACCACAGTTGCATGCAAGCTTTTTTCTCATTTTCGTGCACCTTTCTTCGAAATATCTAAATATTACTTTATTATGACAATAAATCTTGGCCCATACTGCCCGGTATCGTTCCCAAGTAGCTTTCACATCTCTTACAGGCTTCTCTAAACGACAACATGTCGGTTTTGTGCTGTAGGTTTGATCGTGGATAAACGTGTGGTACAAACATATATACTAGCACTCACCTAGCGTCAAAAGTTAGCAAACTCTGGCCTTTCAAGTACTGTCACCACTTCGTAGTCGAGGTCGCTGACGTACTTCAAGGGAGTAAAGTACTAATGGGTGCGAAATAACCACCGATTAATTCGTTTTTTTTTTCAAGTCTTTGTGTATTAGCTAGCGAGAGGATGTTGTCCATGTACAATCGCTCGGTTTCGTTTTGTTTTCCACCATTTCTCACCAGTCTGCATGGCTGTTCTTGGGTGCGACGTAAGACGCAATGTCTTCAGGGCGGCTTGTATATATCGTCTCGCGACAATGACAGCCCGCGTATAAACGATGAACAAGGAGCCGAGTAGCAAACATTATACGGAACGAAAGAAACAAATCTCGGCTAACGGTAGCGCTACCAAGCGGTGTCGACGGTCGTGGTAAATGGAAGTGTCTTTTTGCCGGCCTCTATTTAAAAGTTCCATCGTTCAATCTAGATCACTAAGCGGTTATCGCGACGCCTGGAATAAGTGCTGCCAACCTCGCCTCACAAGCGCAACTCGATATCGCCTTGCGAAAAACCGGCCTGATAAAACAGCGCGTCTTGGTACGAGAGGAAACAGACTACAGGCGCGTGCCAATATTTACCTTCGTTCACCATTCAACTCTTTACTGCTTATTGATCGCCTGTTCCGTCTCCCCATTCATCGCTAGAGCCAACATCGGCTATTCTAAGGCCACAAGAAGGTATAAGAACGATTGCTTACTGACCGGCTCCCTTGCGCCCGCGTATCGCGATATTTGTAACACCGTACATAGTCCCGAGCTTATTTGCAAAGCACTCGAAGGTGTCGGCGAGTTAGTTGACGCCTACACTTGCTTACACAACTATGCACGCTTTTAGTGAAGGAAAGAGCGTGTCCCCTTTACAGTCACACTTGAGGCTGTGGCTTCAGTGTCGCGTGCCAGATTTTAAAACTTCAATGCTCGAAATCATCAAGTAGGCGCACGGCTACGTATAAAGTGGTGCCTCATCATCGATTACAAACTTTGTATTGGAAAACTTGGAAGACGTACAAATTTGTTCTTCTTTCATGTTTAATGCCGAATAACCTCTTTATATATGGGAGCGCCTACCCTCTTTCTGGCCACTTACCAAGACACCCGGAAATGTCTACGAGTCCACGCTAGAGAGCAGCGTTTCAAGCGATTTAATTTTTCGCTCATGCCAGTAACGAGCCTGCTGTTGTTGGAGTTCGAATATCGCCGCAAGGCTGGCCTAAAGTACCGCCCTAATGGCTCACTCGGGTACAGGTATTCGAGTGCGATGGTAAACGGCTCTTGGGACTGGGAGAGCGCTCCAACTGCACTACAGCGAAAGGTCGCGGATGAGCGATTTCGTTAACCTGTGCAGGGAAGGAGGTCTCGCTAAATGCAAGGGGCGCTGTGATCAGATAGAAGAATGGCTGCGCTACCGTGTGCATACGGAAACAGAGCCTGCGCGCTGTTAGGAGATCGTGCAGCCGAAGGCGCAAGTTTCCTAGAGGGCGCGAGGAGGAGAGGCGTCCCAACGAGCACGTAGAATGACTACGCGTTCACTGCGCCAGTCGGCGTGGAGCAAGGGGCACGCGATGGGTCGCCGCATGCCCGAATATGCGCAGGGAGGGAGAGTAAAGACCGGACGAGGGGTGCTCGGGAGAGGGCACTGATCTAAATTCTGTGCTCGTTTAATAGCCTCTCCCAAGACGGGCTGGCAGGCGAGCGTGGCACAGGAGTCGCCTTGGCCCGGCGCGAGAGCAGGGCGTGCCAGCCTGGTGACGCGCGAGTCCTCGCGCATTGTCGACTGGCAAGTGCACACACCCACGCGCCGCATGTGAGCAATCGAGCACGCTATGCTAACTCGGCCTGGTTCCCTAAAGCGTCGTCGTGTCCGCCGCTATGTTTCTTAGCTGGGCAGCGCACTTCAGGTAGCTTAGCTTCACTCACTCGAAAGTGACACGTCCCGGAACATTTGTCCCTCTCCAGGGAAGCAACAGGGACGGATATTTTCCCATTACCACCGAAACCTTGACTTCTTTGTATTTGTTTCTTGCTTGCAGAAATTAATTTCAAGGGGAAGCTCTGCGTGCCGCCATATTGTAACACCGCGGAAATAGAACACATTTACTAACTGAGCCACTCTGAATCACTTAGTTTTGCCTGATGGGTTGTAATGTATTGACGGATGCTAGTTGCTTGGAGTTGTGTACATAATCAGAAGTAGTGCTTAACCTAGTGTGAAACCTGTAATGTTTTAAGAATTAAATCTTTCGTCGCCCTCTGTCTCTCCCCCTACAGCCCGGGGGCTTAGTTTTAAAGTCTTCCTTTCTCCCCGAATATGCATAGATCGTCACCTTGTCACATATAGAGCTCCCTTACCACGAGGTTTATCAGGGAGCGAAACTTCTTTCTTTCTTCCTTCCTTTCTCTCCTTCTTTCTTGCTTTCTTTCTATCTTTCTTGCTTTCTTTCCTCCTTTTCTCTTTCTTTCTTTCTTTCTTTCTTTCTTTCCTTCTTTCTTTCTTTCTTTCTTTCTTTCTTTCTTTTTCTTTCTTTCTTTCTTTCTTCCTTTCTTTCTTTCTCTTTCTTTCTTTCTTTCTTTCTTTCTTTCTTTCTTTCTTTCTTTCTTACTTTCTTCTTTTCTTTCTTTCCTTCTTTCTTTCTTTCTTTCTTTCTTTCTTTCTTTCTTTAATGGTAGCCAGCTGAGCAGGGTGCTCTCGACAAAAAAGCAGTAACGTCCCTACTGGACGCTTAATTAGTAGCCTAAATAAAGTTGCTTGCTTCTACTTTTGCAATTGCAGTCCTCTGCTTTAACGGTCTTAAGTGTTTTACTGCGTAAGCAGTATGAGTGCCATTTGGCGAAATTGCCTGCGTGTGTCTCTACGTGACTGCCGAGTGAAATATCTTGAGCCTTCATCGAGCAGGGTGCGAGAACAGCCCCGCGACAAGAGGGGAGAGGAAAAATCTGCGTTTGTTGAGGCGGAAAGGCGGGTGCAGTGACGCTCTCAGGCGAGCGACGAATGCGCAGAGAGGGGAAACAGCGCCGAAAACGAACGCGCGTCATCAGCTGATCCAACGTGGTGCGCCAAGTAAGGTAAAGTGTGTATAATACAACAAATGTAACAGCATAGAATCATTAGCGAGCCATAATACCCCGCTGAAGTAAAGCGAAATTAAATGGCTCAACTTTCAGGCAGTAGGATGCGGCAAAAAGGAAAAGCACAAACAGAAGAAGCACCATCCTAAAAGCGCATTCTGCTAACGCAATTGATAGCATCAAAACATCTCAGCGCCGCTAAATATTTAAAAATTTTGTATACACACACTGCAGCTTTGAGGCAAAGCTGTGGCGAAGTCCGAGAAACATTTTGTTATTTAGTTCAACATTGCTAAAGCATTAAACTTCACAGGAGGCAGTAATATCTGCGGTAGCAGTAGTCTCTTGGGTTTTAAGGGACACTGGACAAATATAGGTTGGCGTCAATCGATAGGGTAGCGCGTTCTAATCACAAAGAGGACACTTTCACGTAAAAAGAAGCTTTAGTACAGACACCAAATTTTCGATAGCGTGTTTTAGTCTTTCAATGGTGCGTAAGGCATTAGTATACAGCAATCATCAAGTGGTATTTCCCTACAACCACTAAGTAATTTACAATTGAATTTCTTCTTGATCATGTTATGGTTTCGGTTCTACCAACTGGGTTGTAGCTGTGACTAGAGTCCCTAGATCAGCTTTGCGAAGCAGCATGCTATAGGTAGCGAAAACGTTTGCGGCACTGCCAACGCATACTATTGGACAGCGCCCGCTTCCGGTTTGGAAGCTGCTTCGGTCCGCCATGTTTGTCCGTGTTGCCTTGCTTGTTGCCATAGACTTATAGAGTGTCCAGTGCATCTTTGTGGGCCACATGTTTGGGAATTCGCTCACAATCAATCTCTAGTTCGTAGCAGAGCTCCTGTTGTCTCTTCTCTCGTCCCGTTTTCTGCGCTGTAAGACATGCAGACTTCTGCAAAACATGCAGCCTGTGTGGCTGCAAACGCCCATTACTTGTACGCTTCCCTAGGCGCGCGAATCGACGCGCCATTCAGAAGCGTTTCGTGCGTTTAGTGCGTTGAAAATAGTTTGAACAGCAGCGTATACAGCATGCCAGAAACCGCCCGGGAAATCGGCCGCCGCGCTGCACCCTTTCGCTGCCCTCACTGTCTGCGGAAAAACACCACGTAAATTAAATTTGTAGTGCGCTAGTGGCATGCTTCGCTTCTTGCCTGCCCCCTCACTGCTCGCGACGGCAAAACCACGCCTCTGCAAGGTCTCCAAACGCACTGCTCGTATGCACAAAGCCGCACAAAGAACATGGCGGACGCCGCGAGCGGCGCAAGGAAGGAGGCTCGGAGGGCAGGAACTTGTCGCAACTTAGCAAATCTAATCTAGGGGCTTTAGCTGTGACTTGTGTATGTTTAGGTCATGTGAGGCATGAAAAATATTCGCTATAATCCCTGATACATATATAGTTTTAAATGACTTATGCTTAAGGCAGCTTACTTCAAGTGCTGCAATAAAAAAAAACGTCGTATAAGCGGATATTGCGCAGTTTTTTCGTTCCTCACGTGACTTACACACTTTTACATGTCACAGCAAGCGCTCAGTTAATGAAACCGAAACCACCTCAGAAGATATAAATTCTAAACTATCTGGCTGTCGAAGACGAATACCACATTGTAATATAGTATATATTCTAATGTCGTATACATGATTTCAGAGAAGAAAACATGCAATTAAAATAAGGCATCTAGTCCTTTAAGAAGCTAGAAAAGACCAAGAAACAAAAAAAAAATTAGAAACTGTTCACAACAATCGACAGTGCGAAAGCACGGACTTTTTTTTTTGGCAAAGCCTGTTTGTACTGATTTTACATCCACGAATGACTGAACAGAGGCACACACATGATGACTGACTCAATTCTGTCCTTTTTAGCGGAGGCGCAAAAGGCGATTTTGCTCGGGCCCGAACCTCCTGATTAGTGCGTAGAAGACGATGACCGGGAAGTGCCACGGCACGGAGCGCTCGCGCTAGGCCGGCTGTGGCACGCACACGTAAGAGGCCATTTTGCTAGGCTCTGAACCTCCGGATAAATGCTTTCGCACTAATACATGTATCGCCATCACCGGCCGATTTCGGAAGCAAAATGTATGCGTCGATACTGTTTGCGACGAGGATCCCAGAGGCTACACTATACCGCCGTTCACTTCAAAACGGTGGCAACCCGTCCTTCCCGGTAAGGTCGGCGTGATTTGAATCGACTGACGGAAAGATTTTCAAACCCAATTTTCTCGTGAACTTTTGCGTCCTTTGCTTGCCATTGCCAGAAAGAGACGGATGATCAATATTTACTACTACTACTACTACTAGAAATAATAATAATAATAATAATAATAATAATAATAATAATAATAATAATAATAATAATAATAATAATAATAATAATAATAATAATAATAATAATAATAGGATGGAGTTCCCCTCAGTGTCCTTTTAACGTCCCGAGGCTGCACGTGAGCTATGAGGGACGTTATTGAAGCGTCTAGGATTAAGTTTACCAGCCAAGTTTTTTTTTCTTTCATCGTAGATTGACATTGCACAGCACACGGGTGTTCTTGCATTTCACCTTCGTCAGAATGCAGCCGGGTTTCGATTTCGGAACCCCGGGCTCAACAGCTAAACTCCTAGGCACTGAGACATTGCGGCGATAGTGGTGCAAACAGCATGCACTGCAAAGTATCAAACGGTTTTCGTGTTGCTACACATTTGACGGAATTATGTTTGTGCTGTGTGAGAATACGCAGGCTGCCAAGGCCTCTGACACACGCCACCACGGCACACACCACCTGAGAGTCTCCGTCATGTGATCCTGTGTAACTGGACGGCACCTAACGTAGGATTCGTGCCACTGTCTTCGTTGACATGATGTTCTGTACGCTTCCAAGCATTCAGTTTCTAAAAAGTGGACATAGTGATCCGTCTAATACTCTTTCTCCTGCGCGAAATTTTTATTTTTGCTTTTCCAACTGAACCTTGTATTTTTTTTTTCAACATAGTTTTCTTCCGCTATTACAGTTCTGAGAAGACTGTTGAGCTTTTCGTGGCAGACGCATAACTGCGCTCACGTCGATGCTACTTAGCGATTACCCCTTGATTGAAATACATTGCACCTCGCGGATTTCCCTGAAACTATTGAAGTGAAATACTTCCCACTTCGAGTTGTGAATCCGTATGGCCGCGCCCTGCCATCAGCTAGGCATCTTAATTACTGCAGTTGGTAAAGCGACAGCCCCGAACAGGTGGCCGTCCCGGGCTCGAACTCCGGATTCGGACAAACTTTTCCTCGACTACTAAAATTTTGAGAAAGGTAGCATCCCTTTGACGCCGCAGGGCTGTGCTCAGGGGGATCCTATTGAGTAATTACTCCTTTAATTAAAGATATTGCCACGTATCATTGTAGCGTCCGTTCGTTCGCACAAGGCCGCAGAAAAGGGGTGTTATCATTTTTGTTCGTGACACGAGAAGCGACCGGTCTAATCTCGCAGATGTCACGCTGTAGTGACGGTAGTCCAGCGGTCAGGAAGACACCAAAAAGCCTTGTAAACGAAGCTCTCTATTTGGGCTGACTTGCGCCCGCAAAAGAACTGAATCACTCGGTGGCGGCGTAAGCAACAAACGTGCTCGTCAGTCGTCGAACTATGAATGCCCACTGCTCGCGGCATCGTTCAATTTAAAGCCGGCAAGGAAACTTCGAGATAACGGGCCGAGATCATCTAGAGTAATCTGGAAACACGTAGATGCAGCTGTTCATGGCTGTGAACAATCGAGATTAGACCGGTCACTTCTCGCGTCACGAACAAAAATGATAACACCCCTTTTCTGCGGCCTTGTGCGAACGAACGGACGCTACAATGATACGTGGCAATATCCTTCAGTTCAAATCAAAGTCAAGCCCTGAAGAATCTACAAAGCGAGTAAGAGACACTCTCGCCAATTTAGCAGTGCTTCTCGTGTTGAGAAAATAATCCATTTGCATTCCTTTATAGATTCATGCAGACGTCGACGAGGTATTTTAGTTTGAGTCCAATAGAAGTGAATTTCTTCCAGTTTAGAAATCAGCATTCATTTCCAGGAATGTAAACAGAAAAGAGCACAGAAATGCGTACACAAACGCGCTGAAACCGAACAGCATAACGTTACCAGGAATTCGGGACAGCAGTGTAATTTACTTGTTTTGCCACCACATGACGCATGACAATAAACTAACATGGCTGTATATATTTTCAACAGAAACTTTAGGGAGAATTAATTCGATCGATGCGGATAAAATGTGATAGCATTCTTCTGTCAATCGCCAATGTCATCGCTCTGTTCGGGTACATGGTGCCGTCTGCGGGACATGTTAGACGCGTGTGCAAAATTCTAAGATCTGAACTTTGGCGTCAGATCAGACTCCTATACGACTGGTTGCGTCTGCTCGCGTTCCGGACAAATTCCAATTCTGTTTGTATTGAAATCCGACTACGCAAAATGTGTCACGTTGATAGATCGCGGCGAGCCCTGATGTCACTACCGGCGCAGTGGCGCAACGGTTTAGCGATGCACCAATGCATTGGCAGGTGGATGTTTCAAACACAGCTACCGGTGGGGGGCTTGTGAGACCCAGGCTGCTCTTCGCGAGCACTGTGGGAAGGGACAGCTCCCGCAAGCCTCATTTCTTCACATACAGTCATTCGGAAGGATGTTCATTTTCCGCGTAGGCCTTCTGATGTCCGAGTCATTTTCTTGGTCATTTTAACTTTTGCTGAGTCATCCTTCGTTCGGCGCCTTCCTTCTCTTGCCTGCAAATGGAGAAGGGGATGGAGAGAGGGAAACAGCTGGTAGGTGGAGAGAGGGAATTCCCACTAAAACACAATCTGCCACGCTTGGCTTCACACAGATGCCGACGCCGCCAGGTAGTTTTCGCCTTCATGGCCCTCCTGTTGCTACCGCAGTAAAGCAAAAAAAAAATGCGTCTGATAACCTCTTATCTGGGTGGCTTAACGAAGCACCATACAGCTACGGCATGGCACGTACACGCGTGATGGCGCATTGGCTTACAGAGCGTACAGCGTAAGACGGCGTAACCGTGTTGGGAAAATGTCAGTTTTTGCAATTTTCCTTTTGTTTGATAAACATCGCATTTAACAATGAAACGCGCAGTTCCAAATTTATTTGAAGCCGCTGGGAAAAAAATACCGATTGGAGCGGCAGATTCTTGAAGCCGTGTTTTTGCGACCCAAAAGGGCTCTTAATTTTCGTCATTTCCATAGAAGCCCTTTTAAGACGCGGCTTCCTTGGACTTCCGCGGGAGATAACCTGTAGAACATAAATCCGTAAGAACACCATCCGTAATCGTTATGGTCAGCAATACCAAAAACGTCACTTGTCCCATTGAAGCACTGCACGCTGCAAGGTTCATTGGCGCCAGCTATAGAGCTGTCCCCGAATTCTTGATAACGAAGCAGCGAATGATGCAAACGTAGATGCCACATTTTGTTTCAGAAACACTAAATTTTAGCGGCATGGGCTGGTCAGCGTTATAGGACAAAGAAGAGAACGTCACCTTTCGTAGCTTAGAACACGAAAAATCGCAGCAACACATCGCGCTGCGAATAGCGAAATGTCGCAAAATGCATTTCATGCAGCCACTTCAGATTTTTAAGCGTTTTAGTTTCCGTTTTTCGCCGTGGAATGCTATACACATTCTTCCGCATGCAATGGACATGAAATAACAGCTGGGATCCTTGATAACAACTCGCTCGTAAACGTGAGTCTGCCTCAGGTTCACGTCTGCAGAGTGTGTTTCCCAGCCATGTGACCGCGGCATAGCGACTGAATCCAAGTTAACAGGAAATGAACGCAAGAGCGTTGCACGACACGACGCAACGACAGGGGGGACGTTGGCAGCTGCTGTCTGAGAATTCCCGAGACAATACCGAAGCAGAGTTGCCACGTTGCGCACATGCAATAGCGCGCAATAGCCACTTGAGATTGCACACACGCACTTGGGATGTTCCAGGCGAAGAGTTATAGCAAAGACCAAGTCAATATGCAACGATCCTCCACCAAACTGCAGATAAAACAAGCGCATCAGGTTCTTGCTGCAAATTATGGCAACTCTCTGTCCTGCTGCACAGCGACTGCTAATGCGAGCTTCACGTAATTATTTGGGGATTTATACCCCTGTCACACTAGCAAATTTAATGTCATTCGAATCGAATGACATTAGCACCTAATGTCATTAATCTACTGCTACACGGGAACATGTAATGCCATTAGGTTCGAATGACATTCGCCATCGAATGAGTTAGGGGAACTCATTCGCATTCGGTCTCGAATCGAATGTGTACTCTGGACACCAGATACGCAGCAGGAACAAGCGACGCGAAAAAATAATGTGCACACTGCGAAACTTAGAAAGTGCATTTATTGAGTTCTGATGAAAAAGATTAACGTTGGTGTGAATCTGTTCACACTAGAGGCTGCCGTGGATAGCTATTACTCTCGGTCTCAGCAGCAGCCAACAGCAGCGGCCGAGCGTGAAGCAGCGTCTTTCCCGCGACCGTCGGTCATTTTGGGTTGCGTGATTCTCGTTGGTAGGCGTGCCATGTTCGTTAAGCTCAAAGGTACTTAAAGACGTAACTGAGCAGTTCACCTTTTGGAAGTCATTTCCAAGCTCCGCGCGCCGCCATGTCAGCCATTATTTTGTTTGTTTACATTTATCGGATTGTGACTGACTTTGTACTTGGCTTGGCTTTCGTTGGCTAAAATGGTGCAGAATGGCCGGAAATAATATTTTAAGCTTATAATACGGCACACAAATGTTCTCCAGCGCTTTTGAAACACTTCACAACAATTTCAAACATCTTTTATGCGCGCTGATGTCGTTCAGTTGGACTATTTTTTTTTCACTGATCGTCGATGCCATCATTTTCGAATGACATTATTTTTTTCCGTGTAGCACTGGAAGAGACCAAATGACATTCAATGCATCGAATGCCATTAGGTTCGAATGACATTAAATTTGATAGTGTGACAGGGGTATTACTCGTACATCGCTTGTTGTGGGAAGCAGCGTGCGTTGGGTGGCTGCGCACGTTTCGCTATCCGCTTCGCGCTGCGTCCTTCGTATTGTCGAAGCCCTTCAGTGCTTCTGCTAGTCATGAAGCTTCTCCGTAAGTTTGATATCAGAGCAGCAGCTGCCGCTAGGGGCGCCACTGACATGGGCATCGGAGAGGCGCCGACGCGCCAGTGGCAGACGTCGAAGCAAAGAAACATGCTTACATGTTATACCTGCGACTATTGATGTGTTTTTCGAGTGAGATTACGTCCAAGGAGTCTGTGTGGAACCGAAATTTCTTTGCGAGAAGATCAAAACCTGAAGAGAAAACTTTGGCTACAATGAATGGATGTTTATTTGCAGTGAGATATTGTTTCGGTATGAAAGAATGTTTCTTCCTGCTTTCTTTAGCGCATTGTCAAGATTTCGCCAGCTGGTTATCATACGTCCGAGCTCAACCGGAAACGGCTAAGGCCACGCTCAAGTGCGGCTTCCAACGGCTGCATCGCGGTTCTTCCACTTGCCTACCCTTTGTATATTGAGAAGGGGAAACATTCTGGAAAAAATAGTGCAAACATGAAGCTGCTTTCAGAAAGCTGAGGGTGAAAATTTCGCTCCAGCCTAGCCATATGGCCTCGAGCCTGAATGTTTGTTTCTAGTCATCTCAGTACTGTAGCCATCTCAGACTTAGTTTGTAGTCATCTCAGTAAAAAGGCAAGCATTCAGCTTATCGAATTTGCGGGTCATGGGCGCATTCTTCGTAGTGCGATTAGCAAGTATGTAATAAGGCGTCAATACTCCGCACTTTCCTTCACTCGCAGCACCTTTGCAACAGCTGTGTCTTAGAGGCTTGTGCTCAAGACAGGCACATGTATCCTCTGCACCCTGGTGATCCCGCCGACGTTGTGCACGCTATTGTTGTGTTTTTGGCCGAGGTAAATATATTTATTTCGGACTCAGCTTGAGTTTCGTTATCTCGCGCTGTAACATGACAACGGCACTTTCGATAATCTATCCGTCGACACGAAGGATGTCACTCACGTCCATACTTCCTATCCAGATTCCTATCGCGGTATCGCCCGCTTCCAATTTTCGGAAGCGGGCGAAACCATTTTTTTCTTGCTCTGTAACCGGAACGACAGCCATGTACCCACCAGGTGTGGTCCTTTCTGGTATTCACGCGTAAGATACCAGTGGCAGAATTAACGGCAAAATCTACGAGCTAATCCGTCGGGATATCACTCACAGAGAACAGAGGCCGCCTTCCCTGACATCTTCTCACTACCTTCTGATACAGAGTCTCTGAAAATTATGAGAAACTTTATGCCCCTAGAAGATGCCTAACGCCGCGCTGCAGTCGCCCGAGCGTACACAGCTCGCCCATTTCGTTACGGCGAAGCATATGTCATGGCCAGAAGAGGTACTGAAGTACTCTTATATTACTGAGAAAGTTTCTGTGTCGTGCCTTTGTGTGCACATGAGAAAGAGAAAGATCAACTATCTTTTGCCACAAGGTTGCTTAGTAGCCCGAATGTTAAATCAATTATATTCTTTCGAGTTCCCTGAGGGCTACCCCGATTTTCCTCTAAGCGGGTTAGTCTGGTTTCGAGATTTCCTATTTAGTTTTCTTTACTTCCTGCGTGTTCATTTTTTCTTTTTTTTTTGCCTCTTCGTTGCAACCTGTACCTTTCTTTCACTCGCGAATAGACGGGCAAACAGGCTCTTTCCAGGAACTCCACTTTATTCAACACAAGACCGTCACGTATCTTCTAAAGCGGCCAGTCATAAATATTCATCTTTCTTCCATTCATCTCCGTTCTCTACTTGCCCACCATTCTGGAACTGAAAACGTTATGAAGGTTCCGAACTTCTGCACGCGCAGCGCTTTCTGCAAGAAAGGAAACGCTCAGAAGTGGTGATTTCACCAGCCGCCAGGCCCACAGGCAGAGGCTCGGGTGTCACGAAACACCAATTCCGCTCGCCCGAAACAAACGCTGCGCAGCCCTGACGTGGATCTCGTCGCCAATGCGCAGCCGTATGTTTGCATGTCCGCGACAGCGCGTAATAACGCAGCCTCGCCGTTTCCTCGCAGCGCAGCTCTTTCGTCTTGCATGCGCTGTCCATCGCCATTCAGAATGCGTGGCCTGCGCTCTTGCGGAGCTCCTCGTGAGGCGGTCGCTAATGCAGCTAGAGCAGCAAGATTCTTTTCCCTTGTCTCTTCAATAACGATGATCGTTTACATTTTCAGCACATTCGACACCACATTACCAAGCAAACGAATGGACACATTGCACTTCCTTTTGGTTTTCCTACTTTCTTTCACACTGCTGTGCTGTATCACTCGTTGAAAGGCTGAAGTAATAACTGTACCGGTTACTTATTTAGTGAAGAGTGCCTTCCTAACTGCACTGCATGCCCGCAGGTTCGCGCAAAAAAAAAGGTATTACTGACAACATGTATTTCTGTAACCCATCCAGCATCTATTTTTCTTTTTATTTGTATTTCTCTTTTCCTTTGTCTGACGTTTTGCTATTCATCCTTTTCAACTTCTGCAATAGTTTCGAAAGTAAACACGCAGTTTTATGTGAACGCAATAGAAGTTAATGCCTGCCCCTATCTTTCTTCTGTATTTTTTCCCCCACTTAAAATCTCTAAACAGATCACGGAAAGTAGTGGGGAGGTCCATCCTTCTTTACTAATACACTTCGCCATCACGCCAAGAGGTAGAAATAGCGCACCCTGGGTACCGCACAAGTTCTAACTTGGCCTTCGAACTGCCCCCCGCACACACGCAGACACACGCAGAAACTGTCAAGCACAAAAAGAGAGAACAAAATAATATGCGCGGTGTCTCCAAGCGGTCGGAAATAATCAGTGACCTTCGAATCAGACCACCCGGACGTTCACGGTCCACGTACTGCAAAGCCATGACAAAGCTGGGAAGTACAAAGAAATGACCGGTAACACGGCAACTGACCTCGGGCGCTCTTATTTTTGAACTTCCTCGCTTGTGTGCAGAACTCGGACAATAATACCGGAATAAGACTACTGGTAATGTTGCTCACTGGTATGGAACAACATTAAGAACACGGCCATTTTAGGGCGATGGAAAAGGAGACAAAATTGTGACATACCTACTTGAAACGAGAGCTAAACCACCCGGCTTCATCAGTAATCGCGGCTTTTGAGCTTTCATTTCCTGTAATACAGAACAGTTCTATTTTAAGCCGAGGAACGACCACTGCATAAAAACCATGCTGTTTGTCACATATTGTACAGAAAACTGCAGAAAGGAAAAAAAAAACTGAGTTCAAAAGTTGCTCAGACGCACCATGCTTTGTTCACAAATTTAACCTTGTAAGACTTAGCTGAGTCGCAAAGCTGAAACGAGTCCTGTTTTTTTTTTTTTTATCCAGCACCGAAAAAGAGGTAGTTTTAAGCAATTTAGCTTGCATGCACGAACTATGCTTCTGCGGTGTCGCTGAAGCATAAATCGCGCATAGTCATCATAACGTTGCCCTTCGCGGGAGGTGTTGCGTGCAGGTGGCCAATAATGTTCCAAAAACGGCCGCCGAGCTTAATCACCAGTGATTGGTAAGCCGGTAATTAAGGAGACTGCGTTGCCTTAAGTGGTACAACAATTTCTTATTGACGAGGTGGTAGTTTTATATAACCAGAAAACGTTACACGTTTCGCACAGAAAACGTTACATTATATTTGAGGACGCCGAAGCGTTTCAAAGTTTAGGCCTGCGGTGCAGGGACATAGTTGTTACATCTAAGTCTTATGGGTAATTACTGTAACCTTGTTGCCCTTCGGAACAGTGGCACAGGTTCGCGAGAAAAATAACGTGGCCCCTTCAAGCGTGGCCCACGAAGCGTGGCCAACGTGGCCCACGAAGCATCCACTGACTGCAGCAATTAACGTGCTGCCAACGTCATTGCCACGAACACGTTCTTACCGAAAATGACGCAGCTCTTTTGACTGTAGCTTTATTAATCTTGCCCTTCAAGAAGGAGATTGAACTTTAAAGCTGATTAATTTACATTTTATGCGCCTCTCAATGACATCTTCGGTAGCAACAGGGAAGCTTGGAAAGGATGACTCAGTTCCATACATGAATGGGTATATAAAAGTTAGATGAAGTCTTCTCTTACGGCGTACTGCATTTATGACAAGTTTCGATTAGAAAAGTAAGCGACACATTCTGTAGCGTGTCAGCGCATCGAACGGAGGCGGATTTGAGGGGAAAGGCGAGGTGAACGGGGGGGGGGGGAGGGGGGGGGAGGGGGGAGGGGGGGGAGGGGGGAGGGGGGGGTCGATCTAGATGTCACGCGGTCAATCGCCGCGAAGCAATAGGGGGCATCAAAAGGATCGAAATCAAGGAGGGATTGACAGAGAGTACGGCCACTGACATCGCAACGGTATTGCAACAGAGCTTCAGCGAGGAGGCGGAAAAATTAAAAAGAAAACCAAACTACGTAACAGACTTAAACGACGTCTTGCAAAGCGGATAATCGGTCGAGCAAACGCACACACAGAGCACTTTCCGATGTCAGTGCGACAGCTGTATTCCCACGTCACCCGGCGGAAACTAGAGAGAACAAAAGCGGATGCTGGCACGGCCTTGAGGCACAAGTCCTCGTATAGGTACCGGGCGCAGAAAAATGGCTGCGACACGTCGGCGCTTTACGACCAAACGTTGTTACGACCGCCGTCGCCGCCACTGCCGCCGCTGGGAACCTTGTTGCTAAGCGCAGGCCACAATGCCAGCCTGAACTTCGCTCCCCAAGGCCGTGACTTAAATGGAGAGAAAGCGATTGCCTCGAAGCGTGGTATAAGATATCCCTTCCCGGAGCGCACACCATTCGGTTGTTAACAGTAGAGTGCGTAATTTTTCAGTCATTTTGTAGTGTCTCCTCCTCCTTTCTGAGGGCCGCCACACACTGCAGCGGTGAAGCTCCACTTCCGCGGCGGCCGAGACAAAGGACAGGCGACCGTTGGGACCGTGCGGCGAGCGTGGCGCTGTCGCTCGCCGCCAAAGCACGGGATGCTCGCGGTTACGCGAGCTCATCCGTCGCAGGGGCCCGCCGCGCGGTCTCAGCACCCGCGCCGCGCCGGGGGCGCTTTCTTTTTCCGTGCCTGGGCGCGCAGGGCGCATCCGCAGCCTTGGGTCGAGCGGCGCGCTTTTATCGCTGTCACCGAAGGGCCTTTCCACGGGCGAAGCTGAGCACGCCACACGCGGCCCTCATCTGCATGCGCCACCGTGCGCCGGGACGGTGGCGGCGGCCGACCCAGTTCGCGAGGCTCTGTTTGCATGTCGTGTAAGGTAGCCAGTTTCCGTTTCACTTTATCAATACCATACACGCCGGCCTCGGGGCGCTGTCGGGACTGGTATAGAAGCGTCCGCCGCCGTGCGCGCCTTCCACTGCTGCTTTATTTTTTTTTTATCTCCTTCTAGAACACCGATCCGACGGCGAGATGCCGACAGGCGCAAGAAATCACCGCATGCGGTCTGCGATCGAAGCCTCGCGTGTGCGTCACGCGCACGCTGCGACCCGCGCTCTCCGCTGCGCACAACGCCCACTGCGACACGCACGGGGGGTCAGCGCGGCAGGTCCCAGATTTAGACGGCAGCCGGTGACGACGCCACGCTCTCCTGTCGTCCCGAACAGCTACGCGGCTAGCGTGAATCGAAAGCGCTCCGCTGCAAGACAGTATAGTAACGAGCGCGTCTTAATGCCACGCCGTGCACATTGGCGAAAGCTCCTTGCAGCTGCGACCCTCGCCGAGACTGTCGGGCACCCGCCGCAGTAACGCGCACGGGGTCAAGAACACCGGCGCGGCACCGAAGCATATCCCGATCGCGATGAAATTGGCACTCGGGTGCGGCCGTGCTGAATTGTTTTAGATCGTGCTACCGTGAATCACAGCCTTTAAGACTAAAAAGCTAGGCCAAGGTAAAAAGTGGGCGTGTTTGTGTTGTTTAACTCTCATTCCCTTTCCTTTAAGCCCAGTCTCACCGTGGATGAGCTGGTTGCTCGCTTCTCGTCGGTATACAGCGGGAGCTTTCAGGTCACTCATCTTCACTAGCCCTCGCTGTGATATGAAGCGCTTCTTGAACCTTGAGATAGAACTGTAGGGGCTACTCTTGCCTTCATTTATGTCGTCACATGAAGGAACTGCCGTGTATTTTTTTCGCTTTATTTATTTTTCCTCTTGCGCTGAAGACAAAGAAGAAAGTAAACCTTGCGATACTATATGACTCTTTGTCGTGTTTCTGCTACTTATAAAACGAACGGGAAACAGAAGGAGAAAGAAGAATTTGAGCGGAGAATAAAAGTTGATTATCAGGCCGTACCTCTTCAATAACATAGCTGCATAAATATTACAATGCAGCGGTCATACAGGAATCATCGCCATAAGGCGGATAGCCCGTTGCTGCTATATTTCAGGCTACAGTGCTACTACTAGATAATGCGACTGCTACAGAGCGTCCAATAGTTTGCAAAGTCCAAAAACAGAGAAAACATTGGGTGGCACCATCGGCGGTTACTTGAGCCACTGGCGTGATGTAATAATGTAGGTGAGGTCCTTGTTGTCCTGATGTTGTGAATACGTTGGCTTAACCACTGATATTGCTGTTACCAGAGCCAACATATGACCAGGGACGAACAGAACCTTCTACCAGTACCAACGCTACCTTAAACTCGCCTGTTTGGAGTTAACAGCGGTGATGTAACTACAATAAAAATTGTGAATTTGTTACCAGTACTTTGTTTTCTCTAAGAGTTTCTTTGGACAAATTTCTCATGTTACACCATAGCTTAGTGCCATTGAAATAATTAAATAAATAAATTGAAATGATAGCCATAAATTAAACATATCATCATTCCCCTCGAAATTAATAAATTTATATGGCATTTACTATAAACCCTCAAAAGCTTATGTTAACACAATCCATCTGTGCCGCTACATGACGATTGTTTTCGATTCTATCCCGCTCATAACGTGTGTCGTGCCGACTGATAGTTCCCGACAGTTGGGATGGTGTGGCGTCGGTTGAGCCAGAGACGAAGGGCGAAAAGGATAAAACTGCAACCCTGTCCTAGCTGCCAAACGAAATTAGGGAAAATAAAACAAAACTGAGTAATGGAGTGACAATGAGGAGAAATTGTATATCCATATATTACCGCCTTCTTCGCAGAAGAAAAAAAAAAGAAGCTTTTTTAAGTTAGAAAAGGCAATGAAAAATTTAAATAGAGGTATTACCGCCTCCTGCTATTTTCACAAGCAAACTACGATGACGTCATATCCGTTTCTTGGTACGCAGATCTCTGAGGATGGGCTACAATGGCATTCACTTACAGATAGTAATGACAGAATCTTCTCGGTCTTAGCGTCCTGAGTGTGAATCGAGCCTCGAAAAAAAGAGGATGTTTTAAATCCAATTTTTCTTAGCAACAAGTGCGCATTTGGTGTCGATGAAGTGGTAGCATAGCCAGAAAGAGCCGTGTAGTCGACTTTTACTGAGGAAAAGAACTGTATGGAGTTGCATGGAGGGAAAAAAACTGTATGGAGGAGCCCTCAGTGGCAGCCGCAGTCTGACGCCTTCGTATCGACCGCGCTGGTCTCCGTCGTCTGTAGGCAGCAGCTGGGAAGAGGTCCTAACTGGTACTGACGACGAAAATGCATCGGGTATTTTGGCGGTGACCGAATTTCATTACTCTCCTGAAACAGGGCGATCCTGCTATCTTTGGGACAAGCTCTGCGGGCGAGAGCGAAGACGCCAGACCGAGCAGTTTGGGGCCTAATTATCAGCATTCTGTTTTTCAACGAATTTTTTACTTTCTGCGTTTCAATGATAACATCACTGAGAACTAAGACCACATCTACGGACACACAACACAATTTCTTCTTGAAGTTTTATTTTGGAAAATGAAAATGACTCGCATTGTTTGAGACGAATGACACGCGAAAATCGGGAACCTGAATTGATGTGCGCAGGGCGTTATTTACAAAATACAGCTCAAATGCAAGCATTTAAATTTAGAATATTGATCAGTGTTTCGCTGCGATGAAGGTTAGGCAGCAGATTTTAAATTTTTATTTTTTTGCTGGCATTCACAAGCTGAGGAATTTTGGAAAGTGGGTAAGAAATATGCTGCATTTCGTAAGGCATTTATGTTAATTCATAATTGCCGTATCGCTAACGCTTGCGTTGCCGTACATCACAAGAAAAAAAAGCCGTTCAACCAGAATTATTCCGATGACTGTATGGAACAAAGTAGGCAAAATTTATGTCGAGAAAAGGCTGCCGCGGTGGCTCGGCTGCTGACCCGAAAGACGCGGGTGCGATCCCGGCGGAGGCGCGGCCGCGATTCGATGGGGGAGCAATACTAGAGATCCGTCTACTGTGCGATGTAAGTGCACATTGAGGAACCTTAGGTGGTCTAAATTGTCCGGAGCACTCCACTACAGTGTCTCTTATACCCCGAGTCAGTTTGGGACGTTAAACCGCATAAAAAAAATTTACCTGAAGAAAAAAAAACTATGAATTTTCATGTGAAACAGTTGCGAAAGCCGAACTGCTGCATAGCAAGCAACGTCAAGGTGACCTCAGGTTAACCAGCTAACTTCTTTCGAGTGCTCTCCAGTGCGTGTGCTCTAAGAACAATAGAGATGCCCGCAACATCATCGCCGTCCGAGTTTAAAGATGGTTGTGAGGAGGCGTCATATGTGTTCCACTCGTAAAATGTGTCGGCAGCATACGCCGCCATTGATAAGCGACCACATTCCTGGCGCCTTCTAGATGGATACCACTCTCTCTTGGAAAACTTGCGGCGCAGTCAAAAATTTTAGGGGACACTAATTTAGCTCTGCCTTTGCTACCGCGTTAATGTGTCACTTCCGAGGCCTGGGGTCCTCTTTGTGTGTCACTTCGCAGAAACGGACACTGTTCTTTCTTCCCCCATCACATAACGCTCAACGATGCGACAGCAGTAGAGCTGCTTTGGTGATCCATCCCACGCAAGTGCTCCTGTGTCGCTTAGGTTCTGCCCTCATGCCCATATATGCGGAAACTGTCCTTATCTACTTAACATTCGTAGACCCCTGGGAGCAGTGGTGAAGCGGTCAAGAGATGCGCCACTGCCTCGGCAGGTGGCTCTCTCAAACACAGCCACCGGTGGAGTTTGTGAGACCCTGGTTGCTCTTCTCAAGAAACCTCTCGCCACCAGTAATTAGTTTAACCGCCACCTGTCACGGTGGTCAGGTTGTGATGACGTCACACGGTCACGTGACCTAGGTAGCAGGTGGGCTATCTGCTTTCCTCGACACGCCGCCGAAGGCAGCCTTGCCGCTGGACGGGACCTTTCACGCGATCGCATGAACACCCCCTCATCAGAGGCTTACACCGTCGGCCACTTCGCTAAGGGCGTTCGCGGTCAACAGCAGTTCGTGTCGCTTCAGTCGGCAAACCAAAGCTTCTTTCTCTTACATGAATGCGCACTGAAATCCCAGTACTGGAATCCCAGCAATTGTTGCAGCGTTGCACTTAACGAGAACCCTCACAAAGCAGGAAGTAGTTCTAGTATCGAGGTGAGGGAGGCGGACGATCGTGAACGCTGTGTCCCGCATGTTCTCGTTCTCTCGGTGGTATCAATCTGCGTCCCTTTAGGAAAAGAAATAGCACTTATCCCTGCGTAACGCGCTTTTAAGATTGCTAAATAAGATTCACATTCTTTGTCGTGTCTCACCTTTGGTGCTATTATTGATTTAAAGGTGCGCGCGAACATTAACCATGCTGAGAAAAACTAAGTGCGTGCCGTAAAATTCAAAAAATTTTTTTTTTCATTCTGTCTGCTCCTTTTCTCGAGAGGTTCTCGCTGCAACACGCGAAAAATAATAGAGGGAGCTCCATGTGTAAAACCAAACCAGGTTTCTTAATTTTAATACGACAATGCAACTAGCTTAAGGAGCTCGGTTCGCTGATATCAAAGAAGAGTTGAAGGTAAGCCCTCGGTGTTGGATGGAGGGCTGGTCCTGACCAAGCATCCTAAAAGTAAAAGGAAAGGCAAGTCCGCGTCACGTTATCGGTTGGCGCCTCTCGACGTCGCAAGCTGCTTAGCACCGAAAAGAAGCCGCCAGGAGAGCTGGCCGTGCAAGAGACACTGCTCTCGTGCCTGTATTACGGCCGTGTTTCGTCGCCGCTCTGACGTCGAACGCGATAGCGAATGAGTGGCTCCATGTTGAATAAAGGATGCGACTAAAAGCGGGCGTACCTGTTTGTGTGCATGCGCCGCGAATCGTTTTATCGTTCATCTCCTATTCAGAATGGGCAACCCCGTTCCAGTTCTCTGGGCGCTGGGCTTCTGCAGAATTCGGTCGCTCGTGCATCCGCGGCACAGTTTCACTGCGCATATATTGTGCAAATGTTGGGCTCAGTCTGATGTTCGCGTGTCTAGGCTGACTTGTTCAATCAGGCCCGAATCAAACGCGAACACCACCCAGGCACATAAGAAAATCTTTTTTTTTTTTTTAACGCTGAGCTATAGAGTGAGCAACTAGTATGATACAAGCTTTACTGAGGTAGTCACGCGAACCGTGCATTCATCGACCGGTTACACATCGGTGCCGCGGTACACACCTTGGGGATAACGCTTAGGCGGGCTAGTGTTTGATCCTAACTCGGTATTGCGCACAGGGAAAGCGTCCAAATTCACCCCACGCGCTTTTAGCACGACCCTGTGCCACAGCTGCTTTCAAGCCGCATCTTTAATAGTCGTCTTTATAAGTTCTTCCTGTCGCGTTCATTGTTTGGCTTAGGATGCATTCGAACAGTACGATTCCGGCACATCTTGTCTAATCAATCATTTTCAAATGGAACGCAAGCCGGGAAAGCAACTGCAGAAAAGGCTGAAAGTGCTTCTTGACCAGAACCAGATATCCGTGGTAGTGGATCAATTAATTCCCATCGAAGTTTGATTTTGTCATTAATTAATATAGTCTCATATTATATAATAAGGAATCATTCGATAAAATGACAAATTTGGGCTTCACGATCCATTCCAACGTGGGTACTTCGCCCAATTTTTCTCAGCTCAAGAGCGTGTCTGCCCCATCAAACCATCGCGAACTGCAGCGCGCGGACGGGTAATCCACTCAAGCCTGAAGCGCGTTGAGGAAATCCCAGTGAGAAGTTTGTACTACCACTGCATAAAAGAACAAAACCGAGAGCAGAATGAGCGGGGCTTACACGGCGCATGAGGATAACGGCTCCCCGCAATCCCCGTTACGCCAGCACGCGCTGGCTGATTGAGTTAATTACGCAGCAGCGCGGGATTCCGTCGTTAATCGACGCGCTTCCCGAGTCAAACGAAGCGTGAAAGCCCAGAGCTTTTCGCTGCGGCCTTTGTACTTTAGCGTTGGAAGCTTTCACTCTTCTGTTTGGAGCCAGCCCAGCCAAGAGATTGCGTCTGCTTCAAGCACCCAGATTACCAGATCTTACGGATGTCCCTGTAGATTTCGTTTTGTACGTTTTGTATCCACCGAGAAAAAATGAGCATCTCAGCGTAGTCTAGCGTTAAGCGCCTGCCCATACTGGGGAGCGAGCCGGCCACTGCGCTTCAGCGCCACGAGGGACGCCCACGCGCATTAGCTAAGAGCACAATGCGCGTAATTGAAGAAGCTTTCGAGGATGAGAACGCGAGAGTCGAGGAAAGACCCAGAAGCCAGGCGTCCCTAGTGGGGTGGCCGTATAGACGAAAGAACCCTTTTGCTCGTTCCACGCTGGGGTACGCCACGCACTCATGCGAAGCGTGAAAGTGGCCACCATGGCGGTAGAGCGCGGGGCCCGCCCGCCGAGATCCCTCCACGCCCCCCGAGCAAGTGTCCGGACGCGCAGTTGGCCAGAACAATGCGCGCTGCCGCCGCCTCATCGCGGTTCTATATGTAGAACAATGCATCATTGCTGCAGCAGAGGCTCGCGCATTTCCCACCGGGAAGCCACATGCAAAGTTGTTGCGAAAGGCTCCCGCCTGGGCGTTTGCTCTCGGCGGCGTCGCACCAAGACACAAAAGACGCCGTCGTGTCACTTGAACGCGAAATTTTTCGGTGAAACGCTCAGGAACACGGGTGCTTTCGAAACGCCTCTGATGGTCATATTGTTTTGACTGACCGGAGACCAGACTGAACAAAACGTAACCGCGCTTCCGAGCAGAGCATGCCGCTGCTTGGCGCCCTCGACGGCAATGCTCGTGAAGACAGTTGCGCGTAACGGACATCGGTTACTGCGGAAGCAAACATGGATGCGCCTGCGAGTAGCCTGCCCTATACTCTTCCCGCAAAAACAAAACTGCCAGGCTAAAATGAAAATTAGGGGCAGAAAAAGGAAAAGACAAGTCGGAGAAACAGCGGGGAGTTCTGAACGTCACAGAAGAAGAGCGGAGGAAAGCCGGACACAAGTAAGAAATTTCTGCCGTGCAGCTCATGTAGAAAAAGGGCAAGAGAAGTCCACGACACATTTATTTTCTGTATAACGCAATCTTTCTTGGCAGCTGATTGATCAATATAAGATAAAGTCAGCGGAAATTTAAAAACATAACAGGATATCATTCACGACGTTCTGGATTTATATATATATATATATATATATATATATATATATATATATATATATATATATATATATATATATACACATATATACATATACAGGGTGTTTCACCTAAGACTTTCTGCAATTTTTAAAAATAAGCTATTTGAAATAGATGCGCGCTTTTTCTGGCATAGCATTGTCAGTGATGTAGTACATCATAATGCAGCTCAGACGTGCTAACTACCAGGCTTGTTAACCAATATTTAATAGTTAACTTTTAAACTATTACCGTTGGGCTCCTTAATTATTGAGAGGCATACAGGGTATGCCTCTCAGGGTACAACACAAGACAACGCCATGATTTTACAGTAACACCATTAAACGCACGAATTAACACCTTTAAGTACTCCTTTTTCCCCAGAACGATTACAGACTGGAATAATCTAACTAATGACGCAGTAACCCAAACTTCACTAAAAAGGTTTGAAAGCCACCTTTAACTTTTTTATAATGTCGTACCGCTACATTTCTTTGTTTCGTTTGTACTTTTTGAAATTGTGTTCTTGATCTTAAATTGTTGATCAATTGTTCTTGATTGTTTGCTTGTTCCTGAGGTCGTTTTTGTTGTTTCCAGAATTTATGTATTGTGTGCCCACCCTGCGAAGGTCTTGTAAAAGATCGCAGTATCAATAAATAAATAAATAAATGTAGCCCACCGTAAGTAATGTCCATTTCCGTTTTTTAGAATTTCGAGAACGCTATTATCCTCGGCGCTGTGGTCCAACAAATTTTGGCTATCTCGACGAGTTAGGTTCACTGGAGAGGTTGCTTTGCCTGCAAGCTTCTCAAACCGCATGTATTTTGGCGCGATGTAGGCGAAATTTGTTGGGCCACAGCGCCGAGGATAATCGCGTTCTCGAAATTCTAAAAACGGATATGGACATTACTTACGGTGGGCTACATGCCTCTCAATAATTAAGGAGCCCAACGGTAATAGTTTAAAAGTTAACTATTAAATATTGGTTAACAAGCCGGCTAGTTACCACGTCTTAGCTGCATTATGATGTACTACATCACTGACAATGCTATGCCAGAAAAAGCGCGCATCTAATTCAAATAGCTTATTTTTTAAAATTGCAGGAAATCTTAGGTGAAACACCCTGTATATATACAGTATATGTATATATATACATTGGAAGACAGGCCTTCGGCTCCCGAACCATTGGCGGCTGGCGCTTAAGGAAGAAAACGACGGCAAGTGAAACAACGTTCCGATGTTCGTGCGTGTTCTCGACTTACCGCGACTGTACCGCTAGTCGTCCGCGACGCAGCGCCTTGGAAGACGTCCTACATTACTATATATATATATATATATATATATATATATATATATATATATATATATATATATATATATATATATATATATATATATTAGTTTCTAACTTTGAGGTAAGCTCTGAGGATATTTCTTCCATGTTTGCTGAACCTTCTCGGGAGGCGGGAGAGAGGTTAGGACTTTACATCCTACTGAAGACGTTAACCTGGTCATATGCCTGCTCTGCTTTTGCTGGTAAGCGGGCACTTGAGGTGTTCACCTGCACCACCCACGAATACGCGCGCACGGACACGCACAACAAGCATGCACAATCAAACATTGCCCATACCGAGCTGAATACGCCTGTTGTCCCATAATGCAAGAGAATCTAGTTCTTCTTAGTGCTAAGTGCCTATTTTTGTGTTCTATTCAAGAATTTTTGCTCATAGAACTGAAACCGGCGCTCGGCTGCTAAGTATATTCCCAGGAATAAAGGCTAGTATGCCCGATATCAGGCTCAGTCCGCTTAAGAGATTACTCGGACTTTCAACTAAGACGGAACAGTGCATATTAGTAACGAATAACGACGCGATTAAACAACATACCTGTCTCCTTCGTATTGCTCTCTTCTGAAATGCTTTATTAACAGTCGCAACAGTGAAAATAGATTCGTTTTCTCATTCAGTACAAATCATGCTGGCACTATCTCTGGAACCGCCTGAGCGGCTCGTCATGGCTCGTCGCTGCAGAGGAGACGCCGTGGGTTCGATGCCCAACCGCGGTAGGTGCAATCCGATAGAGGTAAAATAAGCGTTTAAGGATCCCAGGGGGCCAAGCAAGAGCAACGGTGCTCTGCATTACGGTGCCTCTCATATCCCGGAGTGTTGCGCCTTAGGACGATGAATAATAAGGCGCTTGTCCTTGAGCCCAACGAGGACGGGTGGATGACATTAAATATGGTGAAAGCTGAGTTGTGGTCGTCTGCGGCGCTAGCCCGCACTTCTTTTTTTTTTCTTTTTGCAAAGGCATGAATGGCTGCTCAGCGTTGCTCAAGACACACAAAAGTCGCTTGGCGGTCGATGTAAAGCTCTGAAGGTCGTTGCTCCAAGATAGGCCGGAGGTCGTAGGCAATGACAGTGAGGCTGACTAATTATCTCAGCTGTCATTGTGGCGTCAGGTGACTGCAGCTATATAGTTTCGGGGAAATAGAACGCGCTATTTCATTAAGTGCGTTGCCTCGAGAAATTCCTCGCGTATGACAAAAGTCGCTGCTGGGCACAAAAGAAGTAAAAATACAGAAATTGAATCGCGTTCATTATGAAATAATTTTTGTTGTAGACTAGTTGCAGTTAGACGTATACTACACATACCGTCTTTGCCTAAAGCAACCAGACTCTAAACACAAATACACCTGCATGGGAGTAAAAAAAGAATAAGCTAGCGCAAACCCTTCTATAAAATGGAATGCACTAGAGGAGAGTTTACCCCCCTTTTTACTCATTTCTGGTTAGAGTGCAGGTAAAGGGAGCAGTTATGGCACCCCGTAAGCTCTAAATGTTTATAAAAAAAGAAGAACCCTTGTCATCACGTTTCGAGACCCTTTGGTCCCTATAGAGGTGCCGTAAGAGCTTCACTGCATAGCTGAGAAACAAACCCCGTTGACTGGATAACTGCGGCAAAGGCGGTACGTGCGCAGTGAAGCGCCGAGTGCTCGGTAATATCGCCCAGGCGAGCGATAAATGCTAAGCGGTTTAGTGGGACCAAACGCTTAAAAAACAGTAAAAAACAAAAAAACGGGGCGTCATTTTTAAGCACGACTATTATGAACTGCGTGATGTGAGAATTCACCAGATGTTGAAGTAGATTCTGCTCAAAGAGCTCCCAGCTCTCTGCAAGAGAGTCGAGCCAATCGAAAACCTGATACAACAAGGTCATGATGCTGTGCGGGCGGAGCAAGATGATAAATCAAATTAATATAGCCGCACCATGGTTCGTATTGGTATGTTAGACTGAAGCGCACGTGTTTGAGTTCACTGTACGTGTACAAAAACCATTTTAGTTAGCCGCTCTTTATCCTCTCGAACTTCTCGGTCATGTTCCTGACTCTGCTATGGCTGAGAGATACTTCGTGGGGCGACACTGGCGAGCTCCGCAACCCATTGGTGCCTGTTGACGTAGTGGCCATAGATCCTTGCTGCGTTCAGACAGCTGCCAGCGGCGAGACGTCAAGGCCGGCAAACAAACGCTTGCGCATTCAAGCGAACGCATCTTAACGCTGGCCGAAAAGGATAAATAGGCGAACTTATTCTGGGGAACTATATTTTCCTAGAAGGCATGAAGACCGGCAACCAAATCGAGGAAAGAGCACGTTGGTAGCGTTAGTTTCCTTCTCTGCGCTATCATCTCGCAAACACTTTCTTATCACGAGGAGCCATTAATGATCGAGGAAAGTGTGCCTGACTTTCTTGCTTAAACAACGAAAGAAACGAGTCGAGATATTTTCACCACTCTATAGCGTGTCAACAGCATAAGGAATCATTTTGCAGCTGGCTTTTACTGAGGAAAAGGACTGTACGCCTTGCTGAATATGCACCGTGCCTAAGTCATATTAACGCATTCGTGTTAAAGGCCCCGTTACCCAGAACATCCATTGTCGGCGTTGTCGACATTGTGAGCAAAAATACACGGGTATGAAACCGGCAGGTGGTCCCCAGAAGCAACCTAGGAGACAGGCGGGCCACCTAGGTCACGTGACCTTGCGGCGTCATCATCATCTCCAACATTCTCGGCCAAAAATTTTGAAAATTAGAAAATTTTATGACTCTGTTATGGAAACGTTGAGAGCAATTGTACATTCTTCTGATATGTAGCAAATTTTTTTGAAGTGTTTCCATTAATCGCATCGAACTATTAAGACTGCCATAGAAAACCAACGGGGAACGCTTTTGACGATAGCAAGAACGTTAATAGAAAAAAAATACAAGACTGCCGTCGGGTGAGCTGCGCATATATTGATTGTTATAGTGGAATCCTACGTTATATGAAAAAATTGCGTTCATCAACGGTTTTCAGCTCAAAAGTGCTTTTGTCTACAATTGTTGGGTATGAGTGAGCAAACTGCCCACAGGTGCACCACTGGGAGCACCTGCCACCGCCAGGGCAGTGGCGCATCGCTTAACCGCTGCACCACTGCGCCAGGAGGGTATGAAGACTCCCAGGGATCTATTAATGAAAAGTACAGAATGAGATTCTGCATATATGTGAATTAACCCACTAAAGCTATCGCGTCATACCCTTGAGGCGGAGCTTAAGTGTCCCCTCCGATTTTTGAACTTACTTTCAAGGACGCGACATACTCTGCATTGGTAATATTTAAGAGGAAAATGCTAGCCGTAACGAATTATGAACAAGTAATATGCCACGACCTAAAATGCCTTTCACACAAATAATGCTTGAGAGAAGAAAATTCTGAATGGCGGTATATGCAGAATATGTAAAGAAAAAAATGCGCGCCAATTACCGCACACAAAATTAACTATTCAGACAGCTTACTCCCTTAATTACCTCTCTGCAGCCGAGCCCATTTCAGCTGATACGACGCCTCTGCAAGTAGTTCTCACGAGGCGTCTGGATAAGTCTATGCAATTTCTTTCTGAGCGGGTGTGTGTGGCCATGACCGTTTTTAAGCCTTGCAGTCACAGTTTGCAGCTATCTCATTTGCAGGTATTTTAATTTATGTAATTATGTGTCACCTCTTTGTTGTCCGCTGTAGTCTGCATAATAGACTAGATACTCTCGTGCCTTGTTTATATGGATACTTTGGTTCCGAAGCGAAACTGCCCGCAAAGCTTGTCGTGTATAGAGCCGTGCCACGCGAAATCAGACAAATTGTTGGCAACTCTGAGGGCATTAATCCTGCTCGCCATTACGCTGAAAAAATAAAAAAAAAGCAGCACATTTGGAGTGCTTCGCGGCCCATGAGATCCGTGACAGTGTTTCATGCGGTTGTGGAGTCTCTCCTTTTACGACCGTTTGATGTATTGAAGGGATTATTAAGATTTACTTTAGCTACACAATATCTACCGAACCGATAGTGTACGCTACTGATTTTCATGAAATCGACGCCAAGCTGGGGCGGCGCTACGAACTAGTCTAAGAAGGATCGGCACGGACGGATTAGCGTCGTTTGCTGCGTTGCTTGAGTGGTTCGCAGGCATATTCAGGAAAGGTGGCGCAGTGGCTATATGGTGTCCCACGACGGGGTTAGGCGGATGCACGGGCTTTAGAAACCCGGCCTTGGAGGTTAGTACCCAGGTTGGAGAATGGATATGAAAACGCCTGTGTACACGTAAACAGACATTTTCCGGAGGGCTCCTCTAGGGGAATATAGCGGATAATCTAAACTAATCTAAAATAGAAACTAATAATACTCTAACTGTAAATAACCAACGTAAAATAAAAAGTAAAAACACTGAAGCTGTGAAATAAAATGTCTAATGTAAGTAATAGTTTTAGCAGAACGCTTACTGTGACCGGTTACCGCGGCCACTAAGGCTCACGAACGGATGGAGGCATCTGCAGGTGCGCGTTGACGGTTGGCAACCGCGGCAGGCTGAAGGTTGAGTATGGTGGGCGAACGGTAGTTGGAAGTTCATAGGTGGGAGATGACTTTTTTAGCCCCAGGAGGTGCATCCAGCTAGAGTGATTTAGTGTATCAGTATACAGTCATCTGGTAGTGCTTAAGCTGCTGTGAAGCGCAAAGGAAACCGTTAATCAAATGGAGCAGGGAGTTTCTTCCGCGTTATGCGGCTCCGGACATCCGTCCAACTACCCTCTACAAGTCGGTGAAAAACGGTATACTGAATGAAACGAGAAAGCTTTCGCTGAACACTCAAATGAACTTATCTATGAATCATGGAGAAGTTTATGATATTTTTTTTATTTTGAGATGAATACCTCAGGAGACCTTTTTGATTTTCTTTTTTTGCTTCACTTCATTGCTTTTACTGCTATAGCAGTAGGAGGACCTTTCTGCAAAATCATGGCGTCGGCGTGTGAAACCAAAGGCTGAATTTACATCCGCAGGCACGTATCCATGGGGTGGGCCAAACAGCCCCCCCAGTGCTCTTGCTCTTGTTGGGCTTGACCCCTCCCCCCGTCCCTGTACAAGAATTTACACCAGGTACCTTCTGAAAAACAAAAAAAAAAATCCTGGCTACTTGCTTGACCTGTACACACGATCACAAATCAATATTCATATTTAAAGTAGCAGCTAGTGAATAACATTTATTAGCATGGAAAAAGGCAAAATGGGCCGCTTTGTAACTTAAACCTCAAGTGATATCGACCAAGCTTTTCTAACTTGTTTTCTATGAATCAGCATTCGAACGTGACAATAGCTGGGTCTTGTTTACCAGACCTTCTGGTTTTGCCATTCGCTCGTTGTGCAAGTCTTCATCTTCAATGTCATGAATTTTAAATTCTCTCCAAAGCGCGCGTCGGTCGCCTGCAGCTCCGCATTCACGCCGGCCGTTTTCAAATAAGGGAGTGTTTTTTTCCTTGTCTGCCGTTCATTTCTGTTACATCGTCGAGAAAAAGAGACTGGCTCGCATGATGTTGCCACCATCGGCAAAAAAAAGGCGGGTGTATCACGAAATTTTAAAACAAAGCGCGGTCCTATATATGCTGACTCCGGAAGCAATGCTATATAGCGTCGCCATATTGGATCATTATTGGCCAATATCTGCACCCGAGTCGGCTGACAGGTGCTGAATCCAATCTGAGTGTGAAAGAAGCTTCTGAGAGCTTTCGTCACGGCCATTCATGGATTATGGCTAATGGAAAGACTTGTCAACCGGGCACCTTTGCACTGTAATGCATGAAACGAGAAAAAAATGAAAGACCTTCACTCGGCTAATTTTGCTTTCTCACTTCCTTTCGCTGGTGTCCTGCACTCAGAATGGAGGAAAGGAAACATCTCTTTAAGGCAGTAGAGCATTTTCGCTCTCATCTCTCTCCATACTAACACGACAGAAGCACGCGTACATGAGCCCCAATGCATTCTATGCATTTTCACCCTGTCCACTGTTCGGGCTGCGAATTTTCATATTAACGAGGCGAAAATAGATTAGAAAAGCTTGGTCCCTCAGAAATGGTCCATAATTCGAGTTTACGTTGTCCATATTAAAGGGTGTCGTGTTAACGGGGCAAAATTGTACATCTACGAGTGTATTTATTTATTCACTTTTTTGCCACCTGCTAAATCTTTCACCTCCCATACGGAGTTGAAGTTCGATCAGGCATGTCACCACCTATTCGTCTACTTCCTCAACAACAGTGAGCACAAAAGCGTCGCGATAGCCGTCTCCAGCTATTTCGTTGGTTGTTTTCAATTTACAGAATACATCTAAAGGATGTGAGAACAACCGAATTATCTGCAGCCTCGGAACGGAAAGGTGCTGGGTGAATAACAAGCGTACATCCGCATTCAAACGCATTTTGTTACACTGGGAAGACCTTTGTTTAATACCCGGATGTTTGCATGCACAGGTCAAATGAAAACAGCCCAGAGGTGTCTTTGGCTGCTTTAATAGAAACTGCTTTGAAACGCAACTGCATTTGAAGGGTCTTCCTTCAAACGTTTAACCGGTTTTAGTTGCTCAAGTCGAGCTTGAAGATGAGAATTTCCGCGAACTTGAGGTCAAACTTTTCTTTCAATTTCGCGTAGAAACCTCCTTTGAAACACGTTCGTCACTGTTCTAGGCACATAGAAAAATGGCCAGTTCAGGGTAGTAGCTTAGCGCGCCCAATGAAAGCTCACTAAGACAGTTTCTCTAATGTTTTCTAAGACCTTATGAAAGAGTATTCCAAATGTTTTTGAAGTGCCTGTTGAACGCAGCTTAAAATGCACCACCTGAGATTTACAGACAGTCAAAAATACACTGCTCAACAAGATTGCTTCAGGCCGTGCAGTGTTGCTCGTTTTCAACCGCCGGGGTTCCAAACCTCCCGGAGGTGAAAGAAATTACCGCCCTTTCATATCCAGCGCTTTGGACTCCCAAGGGTGCTAGGGAGCCTCCCTACTAGACGCAGAAGCAAACCCCTTTGGCGGTATGGTTTCGACGAAAGCTGTATGTTATTCTGATGTCTTGTTCCACGTGCCGTGGGCGCATAGTGCTGCTGCTGCCCCTAAAGTTTCTCGCTTTTGAAACCTCCTGCGTTTCCCCACAGAAGCAAGGCGACATGAATGAGGGGACAATGCCTTACACTTTGCATGGATACGAGGCGCAGAACTGCCACCACATTTAAAACAGCCAATTCGCACGGGCACCTTAATCAAGTGAAAAAAGTTTAAACAGGCGGCTTCTAAGCGCCTGTTGCATGAGATTTAACGCGCTAGCTAACCCACATCTTTTATTCAAGAGCTCGTGGAGTCGCAGCGGGCTTCGCCCTCGCGTTTCAACCTCTCCGTACTACAACGGCAGCGAACAGCGCCCTGGGCAAGCCGCTGCATGCCTCGACCTCGCGACATGAAAAGCAGGTGACAACACGACTCGCTGTCGAGCGCTATGGGGCCAAGAAACGCTGTTGCATTTAAGAGCCGCAAGTTCGTCCATTGCTCCCAATCTGAAACGAAACGGCGCATTTTTGTGCTTACTTGCCTTCAAGGTTTAAATTGACTCGTGTGAGCGTTTCACGCTCCCTCAATAGCTTTTGCAGATTGTGTCGACGAGACACGCCGCAAAACAAAACAAAAATCACGTTCAGCGTGGAGGACAGAAATGAATAAATGAAGAAAGGAGTAAAATAATGGAGGAGAAAGAGAGGAAAGAATAAAAAAGGAAGAAACGAAGAAACAAAGAAAGAAAGAGAGAAAGAAAGGAAGAAAGCGAGAAAGAAAGAAAGAAAGAAAGAAAGAAAGAGAAAAGGTAGAAAAAGGAAAGAGATAAAGAAGGAAGCATCGAACGAAAATAAGAAGGATGAAAAAGTAAGAAAGAAGGAAAGATAGAAAGAAAAGACAGAAAAAGGAAAGAAAGACAGAAGGAAGGAAGGATGGAAAGAAAGAAAGAAAGAAAGAAAGAAAGAAAGAAAGAAAGAAGGAAAGAAAGGCATAGAAAGAAAGGCAGAAAGAAAGGCATACAAAGAATGGAAGAAAGAAAGAAAGAAAGAAGAAAAGAAAGAAAGGAAGAAAGAGAGAGAGAGAAAGGAAGAAAGAAAGAGAGAGAGAGAAAGGAAGAAATAGAGAAAGAAAGAAAGAAAGAAGGAAAGAAAGAAAGAAAGAAAGAAAGAAAGAAAGAAAGGAAGAAAGAAAGAAAGAAAGAAAGAAAGAAAGGAAGGGTAAAAACGTTGCCTCGAGACTGCCTTCAGCACAGTTGGCATTCATCAACAAACGCCCGAAACATTTAGCTAATTAACAGTAATGGCCAAATATGATAAATTAAAATAATGAAAAAAATGAATAAAAGGCTTGTCTAATCATGGCTACAAGCGATAGCTTGCAACCATCGCATTTGAGGTCATGTGTGCTCAATACAACCTCAGCGAGGCTGGGTCATGAAACAGAAGTGCGTATTTTGCATTCTGCGTTCAAATAAACACACTTCCGAGTTCTATCACCTGAGAATAAACCAGGGATAACAGTTTTGTTGTTTGGTTTTAGGCATGACGATTAAAATTGAAAGTAGTTTAGCGCACCTAACTGTGCTCTGTTGTCCCCAATTATTTATTATACATTTATGAAAATATTTTCATTGCAGATGGTCGTGTTATTTATCCAGTTTTAAACAGCGAAAGCATACTGAAAAGCGGTAGGATAGGGTTTTCTAGTAGTTTTTATTATTGTTGTAGTCGCGCAAAGCCTACTCGAAACGCCGAAGAGAATTCAGGCTGCTCGATATCAGTTCGTTTCGTTGTAGCATTCTAAAGTGACTTCCAAGTGCAGAACACGAACCAGGCAATGGAATGTGGCACAAAAGAAGTGAACTTCGCAGAATCGCCCTGAAAACATCTTGCAGTAGGAACTCTAGTGTTACGCAAATTTTGGTTGAAATTTGATGTCGATACATATATTGATACATGCATTCGAAGAGACAGAAGTAGTGCGTGCACTAGAAGAGGAAGAAGTTAGTTGGCTCTCGCACGCGCGCTCGAACAACTGAGGAGCCGCCGCAGGTTTTTCGTCTCTGCGCTGGTGTTCTTTTTGGCGTTGCACGCTACAATATTGTTAAAGAAACTGTTACCTAAGTGAACTAATCCATATATCGGTTAGCCCATATGAATTGGCCAGGTGCCTCGAACTGTAATAAACGACAACGATGCTTTTCATTCAGACAAATTGAAAAAAAAAAAACGTTGTAATACTCAACCTTCGAGAATAATTCGGCACACTACCTATCAGTATGACCGATGAAGTAGTTTAGCAATTAAGGTTCTTACAGCGGTCGCTATTTAGCACAACAAAACTCCCGCCCACAGTTGTCAAGCTTGTGGAACAGAGCAAAGTATTGGGATCTTGAGGCGCACTCACTTTATACGTCTTTTCTTGGCTATGCCAATTCTCAGGTCACCTCGGCGCGGGCCGTCATGTCAGTTGAGACCACGCGGTAATGGACGTATGTCCTATCCACGGTCACAACAACCATTTGCAGTGACGGCCATCGCAGCCCAAGGCAAGGTCACTACAGCCAAGCAACCCATTCTTTTGGTTACCTTCACATGCACCCATGACCTGCCATTCACCAACTCGGCAAATTAGCCGCATACCCAGAGTTTTGCGTGTGGTCTGCGGTTTTCTTCTGGAACTCCACATTGACCCAATATTTTTATTACTGCGATAACGCTTGTGTTTATTTTTGCAAAGTGTTATTTGTAGTGCCCAGATTGAGGTACAGCCTATTGAAGCTGAAAATCAAGAAAGGAGAGGTTTTCAGAAAGCGTATAGGGCAGGAACGTTTAATATGACTCGTTCATGTGCGAGTATAAAATACAAGACAAAAGAAGTATAATCGCTGAAGTTGTATTATGAAGGCCATTCACACATTTGGACTCTCACACATTTTCTTTCTCGTGTGTGCCATATCTAGGCAACGACCGAGTTAAATGCGCGAGCCCCAGGACCAATCCAGCTGTCTCCTTCATCACTGATGGAAATAAAGTTAGGTTACATTATTACTATTGGATGCGTCACAGCCAAATGGTATTAAACTGCCGGCAGCATAAACATTTGCTATCGGCTACCCGCCAGTTATGGCTGGGCAAAGTAAATGCCATCCGAGCCGGGAATATTCTCAAAAAGAGGAAGAGATAATTCGTCTTTCTTTCGAAAGAAAGACGAATTATGTACAGATGCTTTTAACAAGCGCCATAAAGGAAACAAAGTGAGTAACACTGCAGAGAAAAGGCAGGAAGATGGGACTCTTTGCAACACAAAACAAAATGAGCAAGGGCCAAGGAGCAGCCTCAGTCTGCCAATTAACGTTTCCTGCATCCAACGCTAGCCAACAAAAAAAAAAAGTCGAGTGGGACTCCACTCTGTTTGTTGGCTAGCGTTTCGAATGTCGCTTGGTCCTGACCACATGACAGCGATGACGTATAGCCCGAGTCATGGCGATGCGCATCGAGTCCCCGCCGCTTCTGAGTGCTTTACATTTTAATTTTTTTACTTTTTCTTTGGGCGCCAGGGTTGGGTATGTGGGCCGAGCGGCGGCAGGGAACCCCTAACCCGGCGCCTCTGGGTTCGTGACCGTCTCCAAATTCGACTTGTGTACCCGAGGGAGCTCATGGTCTACCGCTCTACCCGTCCCGAAGGAAAGGTTTTCAAGCACCTTCCGACTGGCGGCTGCCAGCAGCCCGAGGCGTCGCTCCTGTTGCGGGGAGTGAGCCAGTTGGTGAAATATAGCGATACGTAAGTAGCTTGGAAGAAACGTGACATAGTCAAGGAAGAGACAGACGAGGCAGCCTGCCATCGGCGCAAAGCCTTTGGGAGCAAAGCCCAGAAACTGTATAGCAGTAGCTGTGCACATACTCCATGCATATGTCCATACATTTGGAGCCCGATGACTGCGGCCGGGCTAAGAGACGGCTGCACGCTCGGTGTTGTTGATTTGTGTGTATTCACTTTTTTTTTCTCCTCTTACTAGGAGGCGAGGGGCATAGCGACCGCTCTCGCTCTACGTAGACGTGTCATCTCAGCCAGCCGCACGCGCTGCCTCTTGCTTCCGCACCTCCCGCTGCTCTCCGCACGGGTGGCATTGCACGTACACGCAGAACAACACTAAGGCATGCAAACTGGTTCATATTCACACAATGTAAAGCAGCGAAAGGACAAGGAGGAGCATATGGCAAGTGCGCGTACAAGCAACTGAAAGTCGATTTCGCACACGCAAAATATAGGGGAAGGTGGCGAACAGAAAAAGCATGGGACACAAAAAGCAGGGAGGGCGCCAGGAGATTTGTAGTAGGGTGGCGCGGAAAAGAAGGAGGTGGAACCGAATTTCGGGTGGGCATGATAATGTCTTTGAGGCACTGCTTCTCGGGAAGATAAACTATATAAAATGGATGAACTGCAGCGCCGAGAGCTTCACAGACTCACTTACCAGCGAGGAAGCCAAGTACAGGGGCTCAAATATGAGAAAACGTCCTCCTCATTAGGATCCGTATGAAGCGCTCATCAAATTTTTGCACTCCCCGCCCACCCTTGGCGTCCTCCCCCCCAAGAAGGGGCTAAATAAAGAAACGAAAGTAACAATACCAAAAGGAACACGGAGGGCAGCCCGAAACCGCATGCCTTCCTCGCTTTCCCAGACGCCCCTCCAAAGGCGGCGTGATGCACATGCTGAAAGCAAGCGATCCTTCGAAGGAGGTTGGAAGAGGTGAGTGGTGTACCGTACGAGAAAGTCTTAATGAAAACAAATGAGGTTAAACACCAGCGACGCGTATGAAGAAGGACGCGTGGGAAAAGCCAGGCTTGAAGGAAGCAATAGGCGGAGGGAGGAAGGCGTGGCGGAGGGGGAAGAAGATTATTAAGGAGGAAGAAAGGTGTGTACTGCTACGAGCTAGTTGATTTGGCATGTCGTATAGAAACAGCGCGGACAAAGGAGGATGAAGGTGAATGACACAGCGCCTGTGTCGTATGCCTTCATCGTCCTGTGTCCGGCCAGTTCCTTTCTGATAACTCTGTACAGGGGTACAAAAGGGGACGCACGCCGAAATGTTAAGGGAGGGGAGGAGACGGGATGGAAGGAAGGTAGAGAGGAAATGGCATAAGAAACCTGATGAGAAGCGAGTGGAAGAAGCATGCCGAAGAGAAGATGAGGAGACGTGTATACTCAAAATAGTTTGCAGCAGTGTGGAACTCGCAGCTCTCTCGTATATTTTAGGGGAAACAGCACGAAAGGCGTCGACGAAAGGAGAGGAAACAAAGGACCAGCGCCGACTCGCAACTGAAATCTCTCGTTCAATCGCAGTTGGAAAAAGAGAACAAATAGTTCCTCGAATATCTGAGCAGTGGAAAACTGCTTTCCAACAGTTGATATGGAAATCAAATAGGTAGTTCGGGCTGTTTTTTTTTTTTCATATAGAGTGAGCGTTTTGTACACTGGTTAAATTACAGAGAAAACCGGCAAGCAGACAGCTCTGCGGAGGAATACTAGGAAGTGGTGCGCGGTCAATCGCAAACATGGCGTCCGCCGAGTTGATCGTGTCTGCTGCATGTCGTCCTTCGAAAGTGCGCTGTTTCCCCAAGCAAGCGAAGCAGTTGGGTTGAACAGAAAGCCTGGTGAAGCAGCTATCACGGGTACCGTATCATTTTTTCACAATGTCTGCGCGATCGCAGTAATCCTCCCGCTTATGATCGAAAATGAAGTTTGAACTTATTAGAACGAGAAATGTATTTACTTTTGAACAGTGTCCGTTGTCAATACTAATTAATGTTGGTACGGATGCAGTGAGCAAAAAATTGAGTGCGTAAAACAATACAATTGTTCCACTTGCCGGCCTTGGAGAAATTTTTTGCACCAAAAAACTACTGCACCAAAAAAAGAGAGGAAGTTTCTGCAGCTTTTGAATGAATGTTAATCTTGGTATGTGACGAGCGGTTTTTGGCTCCAGCGGATAGGTATTTAGAATCGGTGCTCTAAAGAAGACAGAAAACGATAAAAAAAGACGCATATTAGCGGCTCAACAGCTTCCTATCCAATAAACAAACCGCATGCGTCGAGCGAGCAAAATATCTTTGAGCTGTAGTTATAGTAGTTCTTTAGTCTTCATTCTTAAAAGTTTGCCGTGACGGCCAAAACGCGATCCATGCACGGAAGTCTGGTATTGTGTCGCTACACGACTATGGTTGGCGTTTTCGAAAGACGGTTAACGTTTTCCTGTGACAGCAAGGCCCACAAAACAGGATGAAAAATTTGTTCATCGAAGCTTGCTTCAGTTTTGATAGGATTTACGGCTTGTGGCTTTAGCTTCAGCATGAAGAGTCTGCGCAGTTTCGTGGCACCTCGGTGGTGTATCGTTACCGCATCAAGACAGTGGTACTTTCTGCACCTTGCAAGTTGTCGCCTTTGTGCAATTCAGCGAGAAAAGATAAGGAAAAGAAGTTTGTGGGTGGCATTTACCATAGGAATAAGTTCGTACACTGTACATGCAATGCAATTTATCAGATTCCCCTGAGTTGTTGTAGGGTGTATATCGGGCAAACTGGCCGCTGTATCAACATTAGATTATTAGAGCATGCCAACTCCTTAGCTGATTTACGGGGGCAGCATCTGCCTAAGCATTGTAACACTTGCAAGCTTGATGACAAATATTGTACTCCGCTTTTCGACAGAACTAAGGTTATCGGACAATCGATGGATAAGAAAGAAAGGGAAATTATCGAAGCCTTAGAAATCGCAAGATTAAGGCCTGACAAATGTGTTAGCGATGCTTCAGTACGCCTGTACCGCAAGGAGTTGAAGTTTCTTGATTTCATGAGGTGAGTGTGGCTTTTGTTTTTGAGGTTGGTGCGAATGCGCTTTGCTGTTGAAGGAAAGAGGAGTTGGTGGAATACATCGGTTATTAGTCTGCGTTTGTCCCTTGTGGTTCTCTTTCTCTTGTCCCGTCCTTTTTTGCGCAGTTATTCTTTGTTCTCATAAAGTGGTACTCCGGTTGACCGCTCGCCCCGTAGGTCGCCTCGTACGTTGTCCTTCTCGTTGGTGATCCGTGATCTCGTTGGCTTTTCGCGGCCTCTTGACCAGTGTCGCATCGGAAAACAGCTACCCTTCGTGAATTCGCTGGAGCTCGAACTGCGCGCAGTGCTGGATTCTGCTCCGTGGCTTTTCTGGTCGCTTTTTTATACCCTCGGCTCCTGGGTCTGCTCTCTTCCCTCCTCCTCTCGAGTCTCAGTAGCGCCCGCCGATCACTTCGCACATCATCCGATCCCTTTCCACGTTTCGACTAAGACCTCGCCACTGACCAGCGTGCCACCCGTGGTCACGTGATCCAGGATGGCTTGGGAGTTATACTAAACGCCTTCAATAAGGAAGCTTTCGACATCGTCGACAATTTTGAAATAGTGAATGAAAAAAAAAATTGAAGGATGGAAACCGCGAGCAGAAAATTATGTACTTAGCGGCAAACTAAGCGTAATCTTTATGCCTATTACGTGCGGATCCTAAGTATCATACTTTAACCGAATGGGTTCGCAGATAGACGAAGAAAGTTTCCATTGTTCTCGGCGAGCGAAAAAAGCTGTTCGGACTGGGCGCAGCGAAACAGACGGAGCGCACACAACAACCGTACACGTGCTCGCAGTTGCGCCGAACGTACTTACCTTGCGCATAACTAAGGGCACTGAGCCTCAGCAGGGCATCTGATCCTGAGTAATAGGTGAAGCGGCACAGGCTAGGAAGCTCTCTTTTGAGCACAGGGTCACCTACGTTGCTCTGACGCACGAGCTGCCGCTGCAGACTCCGCGCACTTGCGACAATAAAGGGCTGCCAGCGGTTGTCTAGCTTTCCTTTATTACGCGAAAAGAGGACGGAATAAGACGCAAACTTTTATTTTCATAAGCCATGTGGCTATTATTCAAATGCTGAAAATGTGATCAAAAGCACATGTCGCACACTGTCAACGTTCACGTTAAATATTCGTAGTCAACAATAAAGCTAACTTGCAAAAGTATTCCTTAAAAAGGAAACAGGACAATTACTCACATTGCTGCGCTGCGCTGTGCATAGTGTCATAGACCCATCACCCTAGTGAAGTTTTTTCGGCCCTCCTGTGGATGACAACGCGAAGTCCATCAGGTGCGGCACTAGGGGCAACGGTCATCAGATTGAGCGAAACGCGGCAGGCATCGCGCCAAACATGTGGTGAATGAAGTGGCCACGCACAGTCAGAAACAGTCACCGCGACGCTCAGTGATGTGGGCAACACAAAGCCCGTTTCTTTCTCCCTGTATGTGATCTGCGAAGCGCTCTTTATTATCACGCTCTAAAGCATAACAAATGTACACCTCGTTTGAGCTTCGTATATCATCCGGAGGTCATGTAGCAATACGTTTCCCTACCTGTTTTCATGCATCATCGGTTATACACAAAATTGGTGACAGCCAACGTCATTAGCTATGTAAGTACGGAGCCTGATGTATACACGCTTCGCTGCGTGGTGATCAATAGGAAACTCGCTATATGCATATGATGTGATAGGTGGCATCGCACGCGCGGAAGTTTTTGACCATTTTTCATAGCGCCTATACACTATACATATCAAAAAGAAGCAAATATCCCACGCTATTTTCTAGAGTTGCCGCATTTTATCTGCAACCGATAGCGTCATCGGGCTGCCAGCAACATAGAAGCGCACTATGAATTGCCCTGAAGACAGATACAGGCGGGGATTCCCTGCTCTTGAAGGAAGTACAAGGCACCACGCCCTTTCAAAGCCCCTTTGATTCGACGTACCGAGAGGAGGCCGTGCTCATTTAGAATATTAAAGGTCGTTATTCACTTCCATGGCTTACAAATTTAATTACACTGCGCAATTTTCCTATTTCCTGTAGATTATGCTCCACTTTCATTAGGAGCTTGTACGTAACGAGCGATTGTTGAAACATGTAGACGAGTCCCGAAGTTTAGTGACTCGCTATTTGCGAAGAAAAAAAGCACAGACTGAAAGATTAGCAAAATAAAAATAACACAAAAAGAAAAAAGTCAAATTTTAGCAAAAAGATGAAAATGTCAGAAGTAAAGTTTTGAAACAATGTGCGCTTTGTCGCTAGCTCGTATTGCATGTCGTATGTCAGCGGAAATCTTCTGAGGGGAAGTCTGAATATTTGCTTCAGAGGCTGTCCCAGCCAGTAATCACTACGCTGACCGCCCCCCCCCCCCCACACACTTTTTTTAACTCGAACCTTCTGCAAAAAAAATGATAATGAAGGTCAGGACAAAACTGAGACCAATACCAAGAGGAAACCAGAGGGATGAGTCCCACGCCAAAGTGAAGCAGGTACAGGTGTGGGCATAAGTAAAGGGAGCAAGATGTTTTCTTTTAAGCACAATCACTTTCACTAAAATTATCAACGAACACTGTGCCCATAAGAAATTGCACCGGTGATATAACTATCAGTATGAACATTCCATATCATCCGCTCTTCATTCGGTAATACATAAATCTGGTTTGGTGCCAAAGTGTGCTCCGTCTACTTCTGTCGGCCTCTGTGCATAAGCACTAATGTTAGCCAATAGCATGGGACTCGGGTAGCGAAAAGATGCTGCCTCCTGGAAGACGTGTCTCCTGGTAAGGCATCGCTTTCCCGAAGCAGCCTTGTTATGCATGAACCGCTCTTGTATGGCCACAGAAATTTTCATGTCACCCACTCCCGCCCCACGCTATTTCACGAACTGACACGTGCCTGCAAAGTGCAGTGGCCTCGGAGATAGTATGAACGAGGGCTTCTGTCTGGGACCGGAAACGCTCGCGGGGTCGGGCCGCGTTCTTGTCACTATACCGAAGTGCGCACCAGTTCACACTGTATAGTTGAATCAGCGCGGTGAGGCTGTCTGCCCTATCAGCAAGGTCGACTGGGTTGCGGTGGTTAGAGCGGTCAGCGAGGTCACACTCAATGAACAAGGTAGCGCGCTGTACTACGTTCTGGAGGCTGTGCGAAACACGGAGCTGCCTTCCGGCAGCGCGCCCAAGAACGGCGCCCCTGTTACGCTTAGCGGTAGCAAGCATTCTCATGATATGATTACGAGTTTGTCTGGCAGGACCGATGGCCTCTTAAGGGGACAGGGTAAGCCCTATCCTTGCCATGTATTTTAGGGCATGTTGCGGTACACTTTCCTCAACAACCAATAGACATAACGCTTCCCTGTTTATATCATTTTTATCGCTGCTTTATGCTTTTTCGACAGACCCTAAGCTACCTAGCACAATTAAAAAACGAATTTTTTATGACTTTTTTCTCTCGAGCACTAGACTCAAGCCCGCTTTTGGCGTTCTTTCTGTCAATAAAATCAAAACAAATCATCGCACATATCTAACTTTGGTTCAGTATGTTGGTTCACATACAGTCGAGGAATTGGCCTCTTGCCTTGTGTAGTTCTGAAGGTAATGGTATACGGTCGTAGCTAGCATAAAAACCTTGTTTTGAGACAAATTAGTTTGAAACAAAAACTAACTTCGTTACGAAGATTTTCGATTTGCCAATATTTGCTGACCAATTTCACCTTGTCTTTGTGTTTCTTTACCAGTTGTTTAGATTCCGGGGCGTTTTTTTTTTTTCTTGCTGTTCTGCTCGGCCAGCAGAGGAAACTTGTCGCCGGTCAACTTCTCTCAGCCGGCGGAGGGTGTTAATACTTCAGGTTGGCCTAAAGGGCTTTAGAACCTTGGCTCTTAGAACATCGTTGAATGTTATGGCAACATCCACTGTCGACATCTTTAGTGCCGCTGGTACTAGAGAGGCATATTTCGGAGCTTGCTCCCATATGATGCGAATGAAGGACTAAAATGCTATCATGGAGCCTAAGAGTTTCAAGATTGTTCCTATAGATGTATTTTTATTCCTACTGAACTAAGAAACATTAAGTTTCCATTATGGAATTGTTTTTCAAATGGCTGGTAAGACATTGCCTCTACAAAAAAGGTGGCCTGGCCGGTCGATTCCTTCTTTTCAAAGCTATTATTTAACGGGAAATGAATATACAAGGAAGAAGTGCGATACTTGGAAATATGCAAAAGCGAATGTCCTATTTGAAATGAAGGAAGTAAAAATATTTTTTTTTAATTTTTTCGCTTACCCTGTTTTTTAAAGAGCCGTGTTCATTTATGTAGGCGAGAAAATGTTACTGCCATCACTCTCACTTGAGCCATTGCTGTTTCTTGTTTGTGATTCTGTCGAGGCTCTCAGTTCGCTCTCTCGTACGGTACGCGACAATTAGCGATCGTGAACTAAAGAAACCATTGCTGAAATGCAACGACCTTTATTGCAGCGGTATGACTCACTTTATGCAGCAGTGTGACGCTTTCCAACGACATACCACATGCTTTCAAGCACGCAGAACCACAGAGTATAACGTGTCTGCATATGTACATGGGTGGAATCAATAAACGGGGTGAAAGTGGGTATTTTTTTTTTCATTGCGGCACATTTATAGATGATGAGCGTTGAGGTCAAAACGTGAAAAAGAGCTTTTGCTTCTATCTGCCCATTGCCCATCTACAATCGGTGTGCGTGCCTTTGCAGGAGGCATCATCTCAACGCGTACCCGGCGCCATGTTCATCACAGAGGCGCCAGTCACTCATTTCCACTGGCCGCTGATTGTAGCGGTTGCCGAGGGAATAATATAGAGTCGCCCTATCGCTTGTGGCAAATTTCAGTCGCAGTATGCAGCATAGGTCGCTGCACAAGCGGTGCTGCGGATTATGTACACTCAGAGCTGCTGGCCATCGCTGCTTTGAAGCGACAAAAACAAGACATTTCAAGCGATGAAAGAGACTAGTTAGCAAATACGGTTCCTCACGGCGATGCTTCTGGCGAGGCCCAGACATGCGGATGCGCGCTATGCGTGTCATTGGTAAAACGGCAGTGCTTTTCCAGGATACACGCGATAGCAGGTAGTTTCTCCAAACTGACACTCAAAAGTAGTTGCTAGGTGCAACAGCGCTAGTGCCCCCGCGGAGAGCTCCTGCGCAGTGCGCCCAAGCTGATTCGTCAAACAGTCGAGTTTAGGCTATGTTAGCTCAGACAGAGCTTTGCGGTGCCAAAGTTGCGTGAAAAATCCGCGTCATCTCATCCACACACGAAGAGCACTATACTTGGCTGGAATAGGAGATGTGTCACTATAAAAAAAAAAAATTGGCTGTTGGTTTAGCATTGCCAAGCACGATTTTGGTTTATGGTTTATGGTTTATAGGGGTTTATAGAGGTTTGCGTTGATACGGTGGCCGCAACTGGCAAAGGACAGAGTTAATTGGAGAGACATGGGTAAGGCCTTTGCCCTGAAGTGAGTGTAGTCAGGCTGATGAGGATGATGACGAACGTCCCAAGGTGACTCAGGCTATGGGGGACGCAGTAGAGAAGGGCTCCGGAAATTTTGACCACCGGGGGTTCTTTAACGTGCACTGACATCGCACAGTACAGGGACCTCTAGAATTTCTCCCCAATCGAAATCCGACCGCCGCGGCCGGGATGGAACCCGCGTCTTTCGGGCCAGCAGCCGATCACCGTAACCACTGAGCCACCACAGCGGCGCCAAGCAAGAAATATTGTGCGAAAACATGTTTTTTTTTTGCAAGTACACACCATAGTCACATACTTCAAAGCGCGATTGAGGCGTCCACTGACCCAGGTAGCGAATTATGCGTCTTTCCTTTCCTTTCGTGACTCTCTCAGAGGTTTATCCACCTTGTGATTTTGTGTTGTAGTAGGCTAATAGTGCTTTCGCACTAAAAGTAAGAGCTAATGAAACAATTGCCGCTTCTGGTTCTCCTAAAAAGTACAACTGAAACGAACGAAACAGTTCTTTTACAAACGTACAGTACCTTCCCGGCACAGCATGCAGCTGTGCTTTAGCGCTTGGACTACGTTTCCAAACTGCACAGTAACCGGTCAGCAAGGTCGCCTTAGTTTCATTCTGTCTTGTCTAGACACGAACATGAAGATGTGGGCGCCTGGCAGAGGCACCAGCTACTCGTCTCGCCTCAGCTGGAAACCACAACCATGGGGTCAACACGTGCAGCAGCATGCACTGCAATGGCAGTTAAGGTTTGAAGACGAAACAGCCAAACAATTTACAGTAACGTCTGTAATCAGGAAAAAAAAAAAAAAACACCGCCATATTCCAAGAATGCCTATTAAGGAGCTAACGAAAGGAATGCATGCGCCTTTCCTCGCCTCATATCGTCGCCCTCCTGACAAGGCTAAGCGTGAACAAGCTCTGGGCACGGCTACTACAGCGTCTCTACTTTCCTCTCAGCCAATCACATTTTTTTTGCGCTCGGGCAGAAGAACATGGTCGTGTCCGCGAATGTGGACGTCAAATGCATTCCCGCATTAAAGTACTCTTGGCACCCGAGAATTAATTGCTGAAAAATACGTGTTGCTGTGGGAACTTCCCCATTCCACAAAAACGTTCCGCGGCAGGCTCCATCAGGCGGAGAGCTTCAGATAAAACATTTTATTGCTTAGAAACCTCGGTTACCAGTCTTTACCACCAATAACTGCCCAAAGTGGAACGTCGGGACCAGAACTCTAAAACGGGTCTATCTATATGTCGCATGCTTTAATTTTCAGCTCTTGTAAAAGAAAAAAAAAATCAGTATAGTAGAGCATGTTTGCCAATGCCACCAGAACGTTTGCGTGCCAAGTGTGCGTGCGCCCCTCTGTCAACAAGCTCGCCCCTCAATCGGCATCGCCTTTTCCAATGAATCATTTCTTAATCCGGACACGAGTTCATGCACATTGCATCCATTAAATCTGCCTATCAATTTATCGAGGCAGGTGAGTTAATTTTATTCTAATGTCTCAGAGATTTCCTTCAACCATTTCTAGGTTTTCCTTTTTGTTTTTGAGAAACAACACAAACAATTCGCATAAATAATTGGAAACTGATTAGAACGAAAAAGCGAGGAGATGCCTATTATCACATACTTTGGGAACGCAAGGGTTGGGAGATGGGGTCGATATAGGATATAGATATACCAGGTGTTTCAGAAGTCCCGCCCGTAATTAATACTTTAAAATAGGCTTTTCTGGTTTAATAAAATTGCCTCTGCGCCATGCTAACGCCAGTGTATGTGGTCATCAGAAAACTGGTGAATAATGTTAACTAGTAATCAAAATCTAACAGTTAAATTTTGTACTATTAAAGATAGGCACCTCATAGCAATCAGTGATTTGTAGCTGTCCTTTAGTAGCAACAATGTCAGCTTTTGTATTTACCAAACTTTGTTAACTTCGGCGCTATGGTTCAACAAACGGGGAATTTCAAGCGCGATTAGAAAATTGCGCGCCGGCGATGAGCGCACAGCGACGTCCACTTGTGCGCGTCATTCCATGGCGTACGTGCCACATGGCCTTCTCTGGCCCGCCTCGTCTGGAGAAGCCATGGGAGCGCCGATCGCAGCAAGCAGCGGCGAGCACCGCAGTGCGGACGGGACAGAGGTGGTCACGTGCCACTTGCGCCATGGAATGACATGCGCGGGTGGACGAGCGGCACGCAATTTTCAACTGCGCTTGAAATTGTAAAAATTCGTTTGGCCACAGCGGCGAGGGTAATCTGGAAAATTTAAAAATTAATATGGCTTCTTTATTAATGTCCAGCTACAAATTTCTAATTTCCACCAAGTGCCTCTCTCTAATAGCTGAAAAAAATCATGAATTTTGGTTTACCAGCTGAATAGGTAATTAGCCACCTGTATTCTGATGTCCGTCAGCACTGGTAATTGTATGCCGCAGAAGCAGCATATATTTAAAAAATCGGGACGAACTTCCCTGAAGCACCTGGTATGTATGAAAGACGCCAACATACATCGAGTGTTGGCTTCTTTCGCGACCGCGAAGGCGTTCATCGGTTCTTCCATTGAGCCTGCGGCCACGTGCTTAATTTGAGGTCATGTGGCGACACTGAATAGTTGGAACCAGGGGCGCGATTACGAGAAATCGTCTCAATTTTGAGACTCTGACGTCAAAATGACGACACCGCGAGTTGTTGACCGCGGAATCAACCAATTAGCAGCGAGGTTGTGGTGTCTAATAGTAGGGTTCCACCCAGGAAGCATTTAGTTGCGCAATAAGGGACCGTATACTAAAGTTTTGCTGTAAACACGCCGTTAATAATTTGAAGAATGTGTTATTTCGCTAACAAACTATGTTTCAAACTCAACGACATGAAGCAAAAGAAGAAGCGTCCTCAATTTTGCAATTAAGTTTGCTCTTCAGTCACTTTTGCTGTCGCGAGGGTGCGCTGACGCTGGAAAAGCGTCGGTAGCGGCGGCTAGGCGGCGTGAGCTGCCGCCTGATTCAACCGATTCAGCCTTATCCCTCCACGCACATATTCAGCCATCGTAAACATGGCAGCCAGAAAAAAAATCAGCTGATTCGACGGCTGTCCTCTTTTTTTACACATTACGCAGAATCAAAGTACTGCGCAGACGTCTTAAGTGCGCGGAAAAATCTGTTTAAAGGCAGTGATTGCTACGAGTCTGCCGAGAACAATTTGGAAGGAGCGCTTGGCTCGAAAACCGGCGAAGGCAGCTTTAAGGCAAGTTCACACTGGCGAGTTGCAATCGTCGCGCTAGTATTCTAGGCGACCGATTTCGGTCAATTAGTTACGGTTTGCGAAGCACATGTAAAGCGGGGAGGGAGCGTAATAAATCGATTTAAGCCTGTCGCGCGACCTTCGCGACTCGCCAGTGTGAACTCACCTTGCTGCTATCGATGGCAAATGTGCTCCAAGGGCGATGCGTGATTACATTTATTTTTGTTCAGAAAATACCCGGCGAACATGAATAATCACACTGCAGCAACTGCTGACATACGGAAGCAGACCGGTGCAGCTGATGGGAGCTTGCAATCTCACTGCGGGAATTAAGAGCCGGCACGCCCGGTCACTGCGGCAACAATCACTCTTCCGCCTCGTAACCAACTCATGCCGCCCGCTTCGGGTTAAGCACTCGATATTCGTGTTGGTGGCGCCGTTCCGTTCGGATGATGCTCGGATGACGCCGCCGGGGATACTGCGGTGGCGAAAGTTTATGCGAAGGAAGTCCACCTTCGCCGCCGCCTTGTCTTGAGGGGTCTCGCCGGAAAGCGCGCACCTTCTGCGACTTAACTTTGACAGTGGTCTCCGCAACTCACCGCAAACACTTGCACAGTCGGTTGGGCTACGCCGACGTTTACTTCATTTCCTACGGTGTCTTGAAACCCACCGGCGGCGAAGGCGCGCACAGGCACTTGCCGCTCCACTGACCGCGCACTCACCCGCACACCTCCAAGTTCAACGCCGAGTTCGTCGCACAGCCATTATGCTCCTTCCTATGTCAAAACGTCGAAACAACTCGTCCGGCACGTCAAAACCGTCTTCATGCACCCTCTTACACCGCTGCTCGCGCGGCCACCGGCCATGTAAACAACCGCCATTTTCTGTCTCGAGCGGTTTGAGACCACTCGTTCTAGTCTCAAAAAATCGTCTCAATCGGCTCGCATAATTAGGCAAGCAACGTCACCACTTCTGGCGCACTTCTGACGTCGGCCGGTGACGCAAAAAACCAATATGGCCGCTGGTCACGACCGACCAATAGGAACGGGGCAAATGAGACACTTTTTGAGACACTTTCCGATTGAGACGATTTTGAGCAACTCGTAATCGCGCCCCAGAGCTTGGTATGCAGCTGCACGAGCAAACATGCAACTGCAAACAAACGAATACGTGGCGCCATCTGCTAGGCGCCAGCAAAAGGTTCAAGTCTTATACATGGCGCGAATTCTGAATGTTTTCTGCGAGGAGCACGGTTATGCTTGCCAGTAAAAACTGCGGAAATTGTGGACGCAGTTTTCCACTAGCTTATTCCAGACGCTGAAATTTCCAATATGAAGAAATGAGCATTACATACGCGAAGTTCACGATGTTTCCTTGATGCATAACTGAGATTCATTTCTGCATTCCTCAAGCGACACGGTCAGATCAGCTATATGCAAATGTCCCTGTTCAGCGTTACACCGAACCTACTCAAAACGAAATATACATGGATGGAGGTGTTAAGCAGTGCTTGGCCTATTAGAGAAAATTTCGTAATTTGACGAAATAAAAACTGCTAGAAGTGAACACACCGAGGAAACGATCCGTTAGCTGAAACTCCAACAAGGATAGAACGCTAACACAACGGCAGGGACTGGACTTATGTTTTGTTGTCTGCAGTAATGGCGCCTTCCCTAGGAACGGTGTGCAGCTTGTACAGCTCTAAGAGCCGTCGGCAGAAATGTTTTTGATGAGTGGCATTACGCACTGTAATCTAAGCGCCGTGAGTGACATTTTTAGGCGCACGTGCATAGTTGGCACGGGCCTACGCAGCATTTCGCGGAGTGTTTTAGCCCCACCGCGCGGTAAACACGGTAACTATACGGCAACTGGTGCCGCATGGAAAATGCGGCTAGGCAAGCCTGGCAATGCTAGCAATGGCAACGCGCTACCGTATTTGCCGTATGGCTGTCCGGCTTCGCTTAATCTGTCTAATAGCGACTGTTCCGTATGACGTTGCTGACGCGTCAGAGTTACTTAATTTTGGCACCATCCCAATTTCCCCACGCCCCAGCCGAACTAGCGAGGTGAAAAGCGTTTTGAGTGTGTCCCTTCACGTTAGTGTGGTTCGCAAGCTGCCACTTGGCAACTTTTGTAAGGCTTTTTACGGAATGCAACTGCATAAAATACGTTCGCCGGACTGACTCCATTCAGCCAACGTACGCATAGTCTCGATACCGGTGATCGAGAAATTATAGTAAACGCGCTTGAAAACGAGTGCATTACAGAGCGTATTATTGTATCCTTACATGCAAACTTCGATAAGCATGCTTTCTGAGTATATTGTATTCCCCTGTTTTACTCGTTCTGGCAGCCGCCGCGGTGGCTCAGTGGTTATGGTGCTAGGCTGCTGACCCGAAAGACGCGGGTTCGATCCCGGCCGCGGCGGTTGAATTTCTTTGGAGGAGAAATTCTAGAGGTCCGTGTACTGTGCGATGTCAGGGCACGTTAAAGAACCACAGGTGGTCGAAATTTCCGGAGCCCTCCACTACGGCGTCTCTCATAGCCTAAGTCGCTTTGGGACGTTAAACCCCATAAACCAACCAACTTGTTCTGGTCATGAATTTGAGTCACGCTTATCAGGAGGTACAGTATTAAGGTTTTAGCAAACACTTTTTTTTTTTTTCAAATCGGCCATCTAACAGTTCTTTGGCTATGTAACAATATTATAGCACTAAGAAGCTTGAGCGCTGTTCAAAACATTCAGCACGTATTAGCTTTACCGACGACTGTCATCGACGTCAATTACGACCAACACACTAACGTTGAACCAAGCCGCGTTTTACCGCTTCGCCAAAGTGACACATTATCAGAGGCTGTGCACGCGCTGAAAGGGACAATAAATTTGCCTGTTCGACCATGGTTTAATACTGGCATGCTGATTTTTATTTGCTTGTTTGTTTACTTCCTCAAAGGTCTAATGTTGAGACATCGCACGAGGGAGTGGGCGTATCAGGTCAAACAAATGTAATAAAAATAACGATTAAAGGTTTTCAATGAGCCGCTTGCATGGTAGTGGATCGGCTATTGGGGCAAATTCAGTGGGCAGATCACTCCAGTCCCGTGCTGTGCGAGGAAAAATGACTGCCGAAAACTCGCAGTATGGGCTTGTGACACACTGTTTTACGGTGGTTGGAGTGTACGAGTGGAGTGGACGATGCTGTGGGCTCTTTTTATGGATGGGTTATCTGAAAGGCAATAATGGAAAAATTTATGAAAAAGATTCAGACGTGCTATCCCACGCCGTGAGGCTATAGAGGATGAGTTAATTTGAGCTTTTAGTGCTGACATGTTTGATTAGTAGGAATAATTAGACAAAGTGAATCGTGTTGTTCGGTCCTGAACCGACTCGAAGGCATAAGGTTATTGTGGTGCGGGTGAAAAACAGCATTCGCATGCTCCAGCTTGGGACGCACAATCGTTTGGAAAGACAGAAGCGTATATATAACCTAGAGCACTGTTAGCAGATTTTTTCCCTTCTGCTTTCTCATCAATTATCTTTCAGCAAAAATGATTGCAGTAGTAATTTCCCATTACTGAAAAAATAGAAACATCCCCCATACATCTCTTGATTTCAGTGACTGTTGGCTTCCTTCATGTAGGTTCAAGTAAGGTCACGTGAAATATGCACAGAGATATTTGAATGATTCAGTCGTTGCAATCTGAATTTTGTTAATGCTAAATCAGGCAAAACGTACCTCCGACAACGTGAACGGACATGAAGACAGTTTGGGAGACACTTAATGACACGAGACAAGAGTTACACCAGCTCTGTATGCGAGTAAAGTCATTTTGTATTGCGCAATAGTTGGTGGAGTTTGTTATTGCTCGGTAGACGACACAATAATCAGCGAAGAGGCGAATATGAGAATAAATTTTATAAGGCAGGTCATTAGTGTATATAAAAAAAAGGAGGGGCCCAACACGGTACCTTGCGGTACACTTGAAAGCACGGGTGTTAGGGATAAAGAATGTTGACACATGCGAACTGCTGTCGGCTGTAGTAGTTAAAAACTCTCGAATCCAGCTTAGTTAAAAATCTCTGCCTCTCCCGTAACCGAGAGTAGAGTAAGCATGAAATGTTTACGGGCATAACACATTGGTTGTAGATGGTACTAGTCAAAATCTTGAAATGGGTCTAGTGTTCAACACACCATACCACACCACACCACACATACTGTGCACTGGTCCATGTGGACGCAATCGTTTCCTGTGAGTGTCTGGGGAATCTTTTCCGCCCTGCCTCGTCAGCTGTATCCGGTTTCTGTTTGCCTTTCATGTTCGTAATCGTTGTTTTCATTCCTCGGTTATTTGTACCACTTTGCCTATGGGACACTGGTGACGTCACCACTGGATTACTTCATACATAATTGATGACGAAGTAATGACAAATTACTAATTAATAACTAATTACCGATTTATGACTAATTACTAATTAACTGCTAATTAATAACGCTTAAGCTTCGCCTTTAGGAGTGGAACGCGACAGCGTGTTGTAGCGCTGCCAGGCAGTCCACGGAACGCCGCCACCCGTTCGGCGCGATGCCTTGCCCTTTGAACGCGACGTTTTTGAGGAAAAAAAATTACGCAGTAATTCTCTGTCATCTCGGTGGACACCCGAACCGCACCGTAAAGGAAGGGAGGAACGCCACCACCCATTCGGCGCGATGTCTTGCCCTTTGAACGCAACGCTCTTTGAAGAAAGGAAATGGTGCAGTAATTCTCTGTCATCTCGGTGGACATCCGAACCACACTGTACAGGAAGGGAGGAACGCCACCACCCGTTCGGCGCGAAGCTACCGGCGCTTGTATGCCGGTTCTGTAGGAGGGCTTAGAGAGTCTCGTTAAATCTCGTACGGTGCCCGGATGCTCTCGTTTCAGTGCCCGGGTGAATGGAATTCAGTGCCCGGATGTTGGCTCTCGGTCTCGGCGTGACGTCACCACACTGCTGACAACGGGAGCTAAAAGCATTTCATGCGTAAAAACTCGAATCCAGCTTAGAACGCACAGATGGAGGTTAAAGGTGCACTCAAGAGGATTCTGAACTCGTATTTTTACCGCTGGAACTCGATCTACGTGCTCCGAGCGTTCTTAAAACTTCGAATTATTGCCATGTGCGTCCAATTTCCCTACTTTAAATCCGATTAAACTTCCCGGCTCCTACCTTTTTTATTTTATTTCCACGCAGACGGTGCGAAGATTCGACGAACCTTTCAACCAGTCCCGTGGCGGCTTGCCGCTCTGCCATCGGCGGAGTGATACGCAGTGATCGGCGAAAGCAAAGGGTCTACGCGTATTTTTATTTCCGCGGCCTAATTTGGAGCTATGTAGTCTATGACTAGATCTATTTATTCACGAAAAACTAAAAAAAAAAACTCCACCTTAGAAAATTCCCCTAAAAACATTCGGTCAAAAGCGAAAGCAAAGCCGCAACGCCACTGCCTGGAAGGCACTCCATGCGTTGGTTGACGCCTCCCACCGTCTGCGTGGAATTAAAAAAAAAAGGTGGAAGCCGGACGTTAATTCGATTTAAATTAGGGAAATCGGCCACACAGGGCAATAATTCGAGGTTTCCAAGAATGCTCGGAACGTGTAGATCGAGTTCCCGCGGCAAAAAGACGAGTTCAGATTCCTCTTCAGTGCAGTTTAATAGTATACGACCGTAGGGAACCTTGCCGAATGCTCTTTCGAAATCTAAACATATTGCGCCTGTCGGGATGCTGACATCTTGGTTTAAATATAAGTCGTGCAGGAAAAGAGCAAACTTTGTGTCACAAGAACGATTTCTGCCGAACACAAGCTGACTTGCATGAAAACAGATCACGGATGGTAGGAAGTTAACAATTTGAGAGCATAAAATATATTCCATTATTTTAAGAGACACTTGTTACGGAAATAGGGCGTTAGTTTCTCGGTGATGAACGACTTCCTTTCATGAAGAGTGGGATGACCTTTCACGCCATCTAGTCAGGTGGAATTGAACCGCTACGCGGTTCCTGGAATATGAATGATAACAGGAATCACACATGATTAGCATTTTTCAGCCCTTTGTCGCTGATACTGGCCATGCCGGTGCATGACGAGTTCAATGATTCAGTTGCCTTCAGAATGCCGATGGGATCCAATGTGACACTCTGCATGAGTGGATGCGCAAGGTATGGCGGATCGGGAAAACTGTGAAGCGGTTAATTAGTAAAACTTGAACTAAATGCTGTGCTTAGGAAATCTGCAGCCTCAAGTCTAAAGAATCGTAAGTTCAGAGCTAATAGAGAATAAAATCCCATTTAGTTTATTAGAGTTAATGGTTTTTCCGCAAACGTTTTGGGTTAATTTGCAGCATGAATGGTAAAGTGGTATTAAAAAAAATGGGCTGGGGTTCAACCCGGCTGAACCTAGCTTACAGAGCGGAAGCCCGATGAGTCTGCTTCGGTTTCTGCTTCAATATTGACACGCTTCCTAGCTCTATACTTCACCAACGCGCCCTGTCGACATTCTTGATCATAAGAATCATCAGATTTAATCAGCCGTCTACGATACACAGCCGAAACACTGATTGCAGCGCGCGACTCCTCCATGGATATACCTGCGAACGTGAATGAACGCTTCGTGCTTTTTATTATCTTATCAGATGAACGGCTAGTCACGTGGTGGTGGAAACATTTATTGCCAATAATTAGAGATGACGGGGGCGGAGCCCCCTACACGGCAGCGGTTCAGCGCAGCTGACAGGTGAGCGTTGAATCGCATTGTTCAACGCAGTTGCGAAATCTTGCGAACACCGCCGGCCCCGTGCGGGGTCACAGCCAGTCCCCCGCTGTGCCGCTTGAAGGTCATCTTAAGAGCGACATGACCTTGAGGTTTTGCATGAGGGGAGTAGAGTTTACGCTGTAAAAAATGACGTCTAGTTTGAGCGGTCGACCTTTCGTATTCTTTCGTGACAGTGTAGTACCTCTGCCATGTAGAATTAGATCGTTTGGCGGATCGAAAAACGCCTTTTTGTTGGTTGTTTAGTCGGTTTCCGGGAAAACTGAAGCTGGCGCTGTTACTATTTCTGTTATTCTAATGGTGGGAATGTAAAGACTTATAAGCCGATGTATCTTTAGTGGAAAGTTAATGGTGAAGGTAACGAAGGAGTCCGATAATTCTCGGTTCATGCTTACATACGCTCCTTTATCATATAGCGTGTTTTTTTTTCTTTAGTATGTTCCATGCTCACTGCTATTACAAAGCGGCATTTTTCAGTTCAGATATGAAGCTGTATTCCGGGAAAACTACTTTGTCCATTACAATTTGAAGTTAAACCTGGCGCACAGCTCTATCTGTACCTTGAGCCTAGTACATACACTTCACTCTCCGGAATGCCTTTCCGCTTTTCTTTATTGCGGCAAGGTTTGTCTTTGGCTACACTATACCGGTGCATGCTCTTGTCGACACCGAAGTTGAGGCCGGCCGGCCGCTTTCCTTATAGTTCGGCGTATGCGACAACTCTAAGCTTAAAAGCTGCATCGTACGTGGTTAAGCGTCCATTCCCCATCGGAAACTCACCTGTGGCAGACTCAAGATGCTCAAGAAGATGTGGCGGCTCAAGATGCAGCTCAAATGAAAATGATGTCTAACTGCGCGGGCGAAACTTTAAGACCCTCACAGATAGCACTCGGCTACACAGAATTGCTTGCTCGAAAATGATAGAAGCAGGCAGCCGTCATCATTTGGCAGCATCTCGGGGAACGCGAGCGCCCGTGCAGAGCAGTTGATTTCAGCAGTTTCTTTTTTTAAGATTATAGGCTGCCAATCGGGTTCGGGGAAGTGCCCCTTACACGAATGCAACCCTTATCCGCATATATATGGTATTAACAGTGTGGCAGTAAGTAATGTTGCATTCGCTGTGTACTGCCATACTACCAGACTGTTTTTACATTCGTTATAACTAGAGGCCGGATTTTTAGGCACTAAAAAACATGTTTTATTCGCCATAAATAGGCGGCTAAAATTGCATTGTAGGCACCTAACGGAGAAAAATAGGCACTATAAACTTTCTCAAAAGTGCACGCAGTTCCGAACTTCAGCGCCCAATATCTACCGTAAAATAAAACAAAAACACAGCAGGAATTATTTCGGACCTTAAGCAAGGTACGAACATTAGAAGCCATTTTTTTGTTTGAGTCATTTGCTCTATGGTCTGAGTGTACGAATGCGTTTTCGTATGCACGCACGACTTCCAGCTGTCTAGTGTGGCCTGCTCCACCAAGATTGCCGCCAAATGCCATTTGATGAAGATGGCATGCGGCTGGGGCACAAGGAACGAAAATAAGGCAGGTTACCCAGGTGAAAATTTTAATCTGGTAAACTGTTTCCAGCAGGTTTATGGAACATTTTACAGTTGGTTTCAATTGGAACCAATGAGAATTATTTGGACGAACCTATAACTTACTCCGTATACTTTCCGAAATGTGGTGCCATCTGGTCAACTTCCACTTTAACAGCCAAAGTCAACAAGCTGCCACGATAAAATGGCAGAAAATAGGAAAAAGGTTGCTGCGATATTTTCGGCTGAGGTGGTTGGTATTGTGTACACAGCCGGCGTAGGTGTATTCACCACAGCCAACTGACGAGGTCATCTAATGTTGCCATGTGTGTGTTCTACTCAGAACCGAAATGGATTCGAAAGCAAACAGAATCTGAAAGCAAAACCACAGCGTATTTCAGGCCCCTTTTCTGTAAAATAGGGCATTTTTAGGCACCGACGTCGGAAATAGGCATTTAAAGGCACTGACACCCAAAATAGGCATTTATAGGCACTATAAAAAAAGTATTAAACATATTGCAGTGATGGGAATGGCCAAAACCATTTTGTAGCAGGCCTTGTAGCAGGAAAATATTCGCTTTGTAGCAAGCGTCACTTGTTTTGTAGCAAGAGCCGGCATTTCCGAAAAAAAAAGCTTAGAAGACAAATTTATAGTTTATTTGTAACAGCATACATCAATGCAATGCAATACAGAAACACACAAAGTGTATATTGACTAGCACTGGTAATCATTACCATGGTAATTGTACCGCAAGACAAAGAAACATTGTCTTCACCAGCAACAAAGAACTGAGACCGAAGTACTCAAAATATTAAAATAAATTATGAGTGTAAACAGGAGCAGCCACTGAACTAAACCTGCTTTCGAGAAAAAAAGGAACTGACCATCTTGGATTGCAGTAAGCATGTATGACAACCCTTCGCACAAGAATCAAGAGAAATGAAAGGGAATTAGGCATGTGCTTTAAAAATACTGATATCAGATGGACAGGCCTATGTTCCTTTCTTTGAGCCCTTATTAAAGGCAGCCAGATGAGAGACACTATCATTCATTTTTTCCCTAGCTTGGCTCAATATTGCCTGGCCACTCGCAATGTCACTGAAGTTCTTCAGCTTCATGCCCCGCTCAATCAGCAATTCAGCATTTCTGAACATGTGCTGCGCTTCATCTACCTTCTGTTTCGCTTGTGCTTTAGACAAGCTGGCACTTGCTAGCACTGGATCCGCACCTGCACGTGGCCTTTTCGACTTCTCTTGTTCGCAGGCAATGCGCTCTGCATACCGTTTCGATGCGCCTCGAACGGCCCTAATGACATTTGGACAAATTGAAAGCTGGCATGGGTCACTGTTGTACCTTCTGGCAAATGACATAATCTGGCGAATACCATTCACGCTTGCCAGACAAAGGTTCGACCTCTCATTCAAAACCCTTGTATTCTGGCTGAAGCCTCGCTCAACATCAGCGTTCCCATGCGGAAGCGAAAGAAGGGCCTTGACAAGCTTAGTCAAAAGCGGATATTTTCTCTCACCTTGAGCGCCCTTGATGATAAATATATTATGCCAGTATTTGTCAAGTGGCCCATCAGTGCCCACATTCAGCGCTTCAGAGCTTAAGAGTGTCACCTCATCAAGGAGAGATGAAACTTGGCTAGGTTGTATCACTTGAGGCGCACATTTTGCAAGATATCTGAACGATTCTGCTGAAGACTCCTGGGAGTGGGTGTTTGGGTGCAAGCACCTGAGGTGCTGAAGTGTCAAATTCTGAAGAGGAAGCCTTGTCAGAACGTACTTTGAGCACGCTATGTAAAATGACCTAGCTCCTAGTCGAAATTCAGCTTTCTCTGAAGCAGACCAAGATTTCATAGCTTCCTCAGTATCTGCCCCAACTACTATGCTTTCCTTCCAATTCTGCGAACTTTCGACATCAATGGAAGCGAGCTCATGTCCCTGTTTCAACATGAACACCTGAGGCCTCAGAAATCTGCCCAAAATTTTCTTCAACATCATCACCATTTCATCATAAAGAACATGCAGCAAAGGTTCACTCTTTTGAAACAGCGTCAGAAATCCCACAACTAGGTCACCTGCATTCTTCACAAACAGAGCCTTTGCGTAGAAACTTTTGTCATTCAGGTTTCTGTTTAGTCTCGCCCTCATGCTACCTGCAGCACGCACTGGTTTCTGGGAGTCTAGGATGCTCTTTAGGGCAGAAAACTGCTCGACTAGTCTTTCCACGGCTGGTACAAGAGACAACCAGCGACAGTTGACATGACGCAAAAACACAGTTTCAGGCAATCCAAGAGCCTCTTGTTTTTCTTGGAGCTGGGCACTTTGCACCGAAGATGTCTTGAAAAAGTAATACACGTCACTGACTACAGTTTCAACTTCACTACCAAATGAATCAAGAGCACATGAAAACGCGTTGTGCACCTTGTGCAGCGAGCACTCTCCGATTTCCATTAAGGGGCCGTTTTCCTGGGTCAATTTTTTCTTTAAACACTTCATTACATTTGGACCATCACTGAAAAATGAAAAAAACCCTGCTCGAGGAATATTTTCAGTGGCTTCATTTACACATTTCAAAAGGATATCAGCCGTTGCCCTCCCCAAACGAAACGACTGCAGGTGCTCGACCACTACTCCTTTTTCAGCACCAGAAAAGTAGCGCACGAGAACATCAAACTGCTGGCACCGCTGTTCTGGCAGTGGTGTTTCATCTACACTGATACTGTAAAACACACCAGGACGATTCAGTTCCTCATGCACAAGTCCCTTGAAATAAGGCCCAAGCCCATCTGACACAACGTAAGACACTTTTTTCCTACTACAGGAGAAGTCTTTAGCCACCTTTGAGTCGGGAAACATCAAGCGATGAAGGGGTGTAGCCGTATCCGCCCATGAGTATGGGAGACCTTTTATCGTCAATGCCAAAACAAAAAGTGCTTCGCTAGCTGTGACACGGTCTGCATGGGTCATCGTGCCTGTCGATGAAAAATCCAACGATGCTTGAACAGCAGCTGGCCTCTTCAGCCTCCCGTCAGGGCCCCGAAGCTTGCTGGTCAGCTCCAAGTGCTTTTTACTCTGTGAATGCCGTTTCACTGCTGTGACACCATGCTGTGAGCAGTTGATTGTCTGGTTACAAATAATGCAATAAGCATTTTCTTCCCTTTTTCCTGGTCTGCACCACACCTCGAAGCAATCTCCATTGCAGTCGACATCTTTCAATATGCCAGAGTTAAATTTGCTGTTGCGTCCTGCAAACGATAAATAATAATGTTAGTTTGATGAAATAAAAAGCTGTTATGCAAGCAATATGATCCTGTAAATTAGAGAATAATTGTAGAGTGCTTAAACATATTCTAAAAAAAAAAATAAAGACCCAGGAAACACTACGGTTCTTTTCCCACAACAGTCATGGTTAACAATTATACACTTCATTCAAACGTGGCAGTACAAGTTATAGAAACACGTTCCTCGATACAGAACTGAATATTAAAAATTAACTTTAACAAAATTTCAATGGAGGCAAAATTCCAGAGGGCCGTGCGATGTCAGTGCACGTTAAAGATACCTAGGTGGTCGAAATTTCCAGAGCCCTTCACTGCAGCGTCCTTAGGTTGTAGCTGTTGCACTAATAGCTGCAAAAGTAGCTTTTTCAGGGCTTTCAGAGCACCTGAGCTGCACATACCGGCAATCTTTCCTGCACTAATTTGATGAATAAACGTTAATTTGGATAAACGTTAATTTGAACACGTAAAAACAAAAGAGCAGTTTGTTATAAATCCAGAATAAGCAAAGTGCCAAAAATTTGCAGCTCACTAATTGCAAAGTATTGAAGGCTTCTGTCTAGATGTTTGGGAGAGCAAGCTCCATTCTAAAAACCGGACACGTGTAATTATAAAAGCAGTACCACTTTCGCCGACAAAGAGCGCACCTGCTTTGAGCGCGCGATCGCGCTATCATGCAGTCCTCGACCGCCGAGGAAGGGTGGAGGCTTTCTCCCACGTATCCCTTACCCGCCCGTTAATTGCTGCCCTGAAAAACGACCTTGTTTCCCCTTACTTTTTGAAAGCTTCCGCCGTAAATTCGCGAAGCCTGCCAAGCTTCGACAACAGACAGGGCCGTCAGCGCAGCGCCAAAATCGTACGAACGTAGCGGGCGCGCCAGAAGACGCTTGTTGCTTCATCGTATAGCCGGAAGGCTGCAAAATACCGCGTTCCGTGGAACTTTCTTTCATTTTCGCCTCGGAAGTTTTTTTAATTACGGCAGCAACACGAGCACGAAGGCCAGAAGGCCCACCAACTCCGTGAGAAATGTACGGCGTCATATACGTCCGCGGTATACACTTTATTTCAGAAGCCGCTACATAAAACTCCTTAGCATGAGTTCAGTGCTCATATCCATATAACACTTTCAGCTCAAGCTGCAAAGGCACCGCTTTAAGGACGTCTTTCAATCAGCCAAGTGATGTCAGGAAAACGCATTCCGTAGGCTCCGCAGCCGGACAATCCGAAACTACCAAGCGACCTCGCATGCCGAGTGAATAAAGGAGCGCGTGAATGGCCCAGTCGCCGGCGAGTTTTATGCATTTCGTGCCGCAAGATTGTTATGGGCAGCCCGGACGTCACTGTAGCTTTATTTCAACCACGGAATTCGTAGAACTGCGGATGGCAATATGAAATTACTGAGCGACGTTACACGGCTGCCCAGCACGCCACGTGCTCCAGGGCTTTCGAAGCTGATACTAGCGTAAGACGAACGCCACAAAACTACAAGTACTCTTTCATAAAAAGTAAACAAACCGGGAATTAACAGCACCCTCTCTTGCAGGCTCAAACTACCGCGGTTCTGCAACGTGCATCCACCGCCATTCGCTCAATTTGCTACTGTTAAGTCATGTTCAGTTTCTAAATTTGAACCCCGCCACACTGACTCATCAGCTCTTATGTCCAGAAAGACTCATTTGAATAAACTAAAAGGCGCAAAAAACGAGAAAAAGCTTACCTTTCAGTTTCGAGAGCGCCATCGTGACGCCGCCACGACGCCGCTGAAACCGCTGAAACCACGCAGTCGAGGCGAACGAGCGGCGGGAAAGTGCAAGAGCGCGCACCGACGCGCCAAGGCCTAGCCACGGCCCACTCCACCAACTACTCGCCTCCGGTGCCGGCCCACCGGAAACGCTCGGAGCTCGGACGCGGTGGAAAGCGTGACGCGTTCACGACACCCTCACTCAGTCACACTCTCCCATCAGAGACGAAGTAGACGGAGCACCATGCGGATCACTCTAGACGAAGACTGAGAACTGGATCGTATTGGATTTTACCGGCTACTCTCAGACTTCAATGGCGGACAACAGTCGCAAGCATAGTTCCCTCACAGGGCAGTACCTGACGTTGGCGACGGCTCGTTTTGGCGCAGCTTTGGCGCAATTTTGCAAAAAGGCCCCTTTTTGGAGCAGCATGTAGCAGCTTTATCGAAATGGCGCAGATTGGCGCAATTGGCGCAGCATTCCCATCACTGCATATTGTCAACAGCTAATTCATGCTCATATGTAAAAATGGTGCGCCTACGAAGCGTTGAAAAAATAGGCATTTGCCTAAAATCCGATCTCTAGTTATAACAAAACGCTACAGCTAGTAAAAGTTATGGGAATATGCTCACGGTTAAAAACAGAAGAGGCAAGCTTGCTGTGGTCACTTCAAGAGAAGATTTTATTGTCACAGATCGCTCAAGAAAAACAAACGCGTAACATCACAGCTTCCTGTGTCGCAATCGCGGTATTTACATTTGTACACGAGTGAAGGAAAGTTTCTTTAAATACTCAATTCATGCTTGTGCTTAGTCGGATACAACTTAAGTGTGTTCCACCCACAGTCAGGACCACGGCATAGAATTTTAGCTGTACAATTTTTATTAATAAAGTGAAACACTAAAAAGCTAATTTCGTTTACTTTTGCGATTGGCTAGCGGAGTAATACAAGACGTCGCGGACGTGGCACAGTGTTACCAAACTACTGCTTTCTTTAAGTTGTATCCTACTATAGTTAACGAAACTAGAACAAAAGGCAAAACACAAAGCTAACATTTATCGACAACAAAATGATCACACAAATTTTAATAGTCATTCTAATATGCACTCCTAACGAGCAACGAGGTGAGCAAATGCATTATTTCATGACAATGACAATAATAAAAATGAAGAAATGTTTGCTTTTGTACACGATCACGGGCGATTCAACATTCCATCCGACGTTTTTAAGAGCTATCCGAGGTGCTTCAAAACCTCGAAAAACGCAAGGTCGTTTAACGCACTCACAAAGCACATAGTGCTTTGGTAACAGTACACCAAAGGAATAGTACACCAAAAGGATATTAGACAAACACATTGAGACAGAAAGTTTCGTACACAAGAGATGAGAAAAAGGCACAGTGAGAACGAAAGCCATACGCAAAGTTTTAGTTTTAGTGAACCAACGCATATTCCGGATTAACGAACCAGTCGTGAAGATTTTCAAAGCGCTCGCTGTTTCGTGACACGATCCCAAGATGGGTACATTAATCCCCGCCCCTGACAATGAGAAGCGCCCCGCCGGCAACACAACTTTCGCAGAGTCGATATTCGCACATATGCAGCAGATACGTCCCGACATCGCGATCGCAGTAACCAAAAAAAGTATACAGCTCGATAGGGTGTTGCCTAAGCCTTAATATAATGCTAATGACGCGCCCTCTCAAATAGTCTTTATGGGAACCAAGTCTAAGTATTCTACTAGGAATGCGGATTGTTGGCGAACCTTCTGAAGCGGTTAGCGGGGGTATTTAATAAACTACCAAAAGAAAAATGAACAGACGTGAAAAAGTTGTTAATGTGCAGAAACACGATCGAAGAACGCTCTTAGTATCTCGCACAGGGCGTGATCAGCGAGAGCAATTCGCAGGAATAAATTTTATCGGATGTTGTAGCTAGGAAATGCGGTCTTGAACAACGTCACTTTGAAAAATCGAGTGCATGGCTTGACTTTCGAAAACAGTGTACATAAAAGTACTAAATATATACACTGGCAGTTGCAACTTCGTGGGAAGTACAACTGCCGATATTGCATTGCTTTAGTTTTAATTAGCTTCTCTAACTTTTTTTTTTTTTTACCGGCAGGAGAACACATCGACAGTGCCGTCCTCTTTGCGTTGGTAGTTATGAAAAGGCGTATCCCGAAAACTGGCAACCCGAGCAACGAGGGAAGTCACGAAGTAATTGCACAGACAAGAACCCCCAAAAGTGACTTCCAAATAGTGAAATATTTCTTTGTTTTCATGTGCGAATAAGAGTTTCATAACTTACGGCACCACTTGCATAGAATGTTGCATAGAATATCACTAATTGTTTTTTTTTTCAAAGTTTGAGCGGCTAGCACCACAAAGACGCAATTTCTGGACGGCTTGTTTCAGTTAGTCAGCCTTTTAGTGTAGCCTCACGTCGACAAGTTCACAGGCCCTGTTGACCACGTCGCAGAACTCTTCGGGCTTCTCGTAGTGCAGATTGTGGCCACAGTCTTCTAGCACCTGTTCAGAAAATGTTAACAGACGGGTTTGAATGGATGAATTGAAGGCTTAAAAACTAAGGTGATGAAGGGTTTATAATTAAGTATTACAGTCGCGAGATAGAAACTAACAGGAGGTTCTCGAAAAAAAAAAGAGGTGAGTGGAAGACGTAGTGTGCACCTGAGGCTAAACATGGGTGACAGTTCATACCAAGTGCATTGTTACCCAACATCCCCTCGCTCTGTGGGATCTACTACTGTGAATGCTATAAATTGGCTCTCAAACGTGCTGTAAACGATGTCTTCCATACTTCTCACACATATTCCTGCAAATGTGAACACACAACATGCCTATATGTTTTTATACAACGAAAAACATAGCGACGCTTTGATTAATTAAGCGCTCCTGAAGTGAAATGGTGGTGGAGAAGGCGCTAGAAAACAGCACATGGGGCCAACTCACGTGAACTTCGACGTAGGACTCAGTCCTGGCTTCACGGATGGCGAGCGCAGGCCTTCGGCCCATGAAGCTGTGTGCGCCGTAGATGAAGGTGAGCCCCATTTCTTGAGGGAGCGCCACTAGCCTGGTGCCCATCGGGTGCTTTACCCATGGAAACCTGTGCATCAGCGCCTTCACCGAGGCCTCGCCGCTGCGAACAGAAGTGAATGCATCGGCAGGATTAGAACACAAGGGCAAGTATAAGTAACACTTATACCACAACAATATTTTTTTTTCTGGGAAAAGTTCTCTCACGCAAGCTCCCGTTTTTTCCGGAGACTTGACTAAAAGCACAAAAGACGGCCGTCTACTTGTTTTCCACCCCTTCGTGACAGAGGTGAAGTGAAGTGTAAGTGTTACAGGACGTCCGCCGTATGATGTCTCAGTTGTGGGCAAGCACGATGTTCGGCTATTACTTTTGCTATCGAAAAGAACTTCTCACTTCGTTAGCGAAAGTACTTTCAACCGAGAGGGGCAGCGCAGAAGGTCGCTTTGCGACGACGAACGCCTCTCGTGCGGACTGCCAACCTTTTTGTATCTGCTGCTGCATACGCCCAGAAGGTTCTTTTTGCCCAAGTTCAATCGCTGCATGCGCAACAATCGCAACGAAGTATGTACAGACAGGAAAGTCTCTACCATACACTCCGTAAGCGAAGCCGATAGCTCTATTATTAGCTGCCGGCTGGAGACCATACTTGAGATGAAAATTGACTATTGGTTTTCAACTCGACAAAGAGGTTTCAAGCCGCCGGCTAATAATAGAGCTGTGGGATTTGTTTACTAAACACGTGGACCAGACACTGTTTTCTCCGACTGTAGTACCCTTGCTCATCTAAAAGTTCTCCCGCTCACTTGCGCGAAGCGGCGAACTGCCAGGTAGTCTTCGGCAACCTCTGAAGCAACGCATGCATAGCGGCAAATAAATACCGCTGTTGGTGCTCGAAAACGCGCGCGCCATCGGAAAAGCGACATTTAGACGACTATAGTCGCTGTTCCTACACGCCACGCGGAAAGTCCGTCGACGCAGTGTCCCTATGCAATCGAGGCGGCAGCGTCACGAGGAGTGCATCGCCGGAAAGGACGCGCGCGCGAGGGCCTTGGGGTCAGCGAAAGCGCCAGTCTCGTCACCTTGCGTGCATTTTTGCGAGCGCATTGCGGAATACGTGCGCGTGAGTCCGGTTTCGGAGCGGCCGCGAGACTTCTTGGCCTTGTTCCTTGAGAAACGACCCGCGGTCATTAGAAGGACCCGCGTCCACGACGGTGCTCACTGTCCGCGACTCCGCGGAGCTGGGGTCGCAGCTTTATGGACCGCTTGTTCTTGAGCCGGTTTGCAAGGTTTACTCACCCCCTGTCCCTCAAGGTATCAGCCTCGCCGGCGTGCGCAATGATCTGTGCACATCCCTAGGATTGCTTGATAGAATGCTATCAACATTAATTGGCCGGAAAGCCTCGATGCTCTCTCGTCGACTGAATGCTGCCCGTTATTTTCTTAAGGAAGCCTCTGCCCTGCGGAATTCGCGATCCAACGGATGTTACGGCCACCTCTAGCAAGTGAACACAACACGGACAATACAAGAGGATTGATTGATCGATTGATCCAAGAATGTTTTACGTGCCTAAGCAACAACGTGGTCTCTAGTTCCTGTGATACGCGAAAGCTAACCGTTGTTTACTGTAAAAGCAAGGACTTGGCGGGTGTAATGGAAGGCAGTACTTTTACGAAACTTTTTTTCTTCAGAACTTTAGCCCAACGACAGAATGAAGCTACGCCGATGGGCGAAATAATGCACAGCCGGCATGATGGGGACCGGTGGAGAAATATTCCGTGCTTGCATCACAAGGGGATGACCAGAACGGTGATGGCGCGTATTCTTTCACCGCCACGACAAGGCGTTCGATCTCTTTTCATTGAGCTGCTAATACGGAGTTATTACGCAACTTACGCTTTATTACCGCTACTTCCAACTAAAAGATACAGGCATTCTTCTATGTTTTTTTTTGCTTTCGGAGACTGTTTGCTTCCATCATACCAGTAATAAACTGGCCTTACGTTGCAAGGCGGCACACGGACTGAAAAAAAGTTTCGAGAAAGGCTGGGATCTACGACCGAGACAGGGCTTCCTAATAAGTTCCGTACAGTCGGTAATGGCGTTGTTGTTCCACTCGGCCACTGTTTGTGCTCCGAGAAAGAACGGGCAAAAAAAAAAAAATAATTTCGCCTCTGCGGAACCAAGATTATAATAACCCAGGCGCTGTACTACAATATCGGAAAGCTCCTTATCGCGCAGAAGCTTACCGAATGCGTGGCCCTTACTGAGCCGAGGCAACGCGGCGAGCAAGCTTTACCTGAAAGCACAAATGCGCAAAGGAAGCTAAACAAGGAGCTGTACCTAATAGGGCTGTATGTTGCGCACAAGCGTGTGCACGTTTGTTTTGCCTGTGTATGTGAGCAGCATGCATACGTCTTCGAGCGTACGTGCGCGCGTTTGTGCGAAGCGAAGAAGCGAAAGTGCCGTTGATCTTACAGATCAAAGGTCCCTTCTGACAAGGCCGTGAGCTTGAGCGTTTTTTTTTTTTTTGTCAGCGCTGCCGGTAAATTGGTGGTCTCGACACAGCGATCACACACCGCTCTCCCGTTAAGGTCAGCGTGAGAGAACACGACCAAGGCCGTACACGGAGTGCTGTCATTGGCACACCATTACCGAGCCGTTTAGCCTCATGCAAGGGCGAAGTAAACCTCCCTGACAAAACAGCGAACAAAGACACGGCAGCAAACAAACAAAAATGAGGCGCTCACCTGGGCCTTCGAACGTTGCAGTGGTAGAAATAACTGACGACCGCAGTCTCGTCCTGGACAATTTTACGAAACATGTTGGTTTCGTGCGAGAGTACGACTCCGAGGAATGGTGGTCCTGAAAAAAACATGACGATAAACGCCGCCTGTAATGAGGCGCTCTCAGGCAGCTAATTCTATACATTACGGAAACCCATAACAAGCGTACACGAAGCTCTGAAAATAACAACCGGTTGTGCGAAATACAACACGTCCACGTGAGCACGGAGCCGCTTGCATGAGTTACAGTGACGCAGTTTGGGATGCGTATGCAAGAAACGATTGTTTACATTCATTGCCACAACGTAAGTCCCTCATCCTGTTGCCCCGAGGACTGCGTACGAGCAGGAAAGTAGTGATTTGCGCATTGAGACCATGAGGAAATACAGATAGACTTACGTGAGAATTAAAAGAGTGACGGGAAACGTTCGAAAAGTAAGACTATTACAAGTCGAGCGCATAAGGGGCACATTTATGGGCAACTCTTGAAGCGAGTGATTGGGAGGATGGTCCCTTTTTAGACTAAATTTTTGGCTCGTTTTGCCAAAAAAAAAAAAACAGAACCAGTGTGGTTTTTACAGCGAAACCTTTCGCTCAGACAGGGGTGGCGCTAGTGGGGGGTCGACTTTCCCCCGTCGCGGCGTTGGGTTCACGTTGCGTAGCAATCTTTGCTTCGAGTGCACGTTAGCTTGTGTTCACATAGCCCGCACTGAAGCGTGAGCGTTGCAAATCAAGGTGGGGAGCAAATGGCATGCCCATCGCCCAGGGCTGCGCGGATAGCCCCCCCGTTTCCACATACATGAGCAAAAAGCGCACCCCATTCATTGGAGCAACGGCCTAATGAGAAGGGACAACGTTTACATGAATGCGAATTAACGCCTCCGATGCTGCCACACGGTACCTCATTTAAAAGATGAGACTCTGCTAGAAAAGGTGAAATTCCGCTTTGATTCTGGGCTGCGTACTATAGGGCAAGAAGAGCCTCACCCAAGATTCCGCTAACGCGTAGCACCGAGCAGATGTCGGCGCGGCTGAAGAATTTGAGGCCGAGCGTGAAGGCGGTCACGAGCCAGGGCAGCAGTTGGAAAGCCGTGTCCGGCACGCGGCTCTCGGAGAAGCCCCACGGGTCCTCGAGGATCAGGTGCTCCACGTGTTGGGGATGCCGCAGAGTATAGGCCGCCGCCACGAAGGCGCCGAAGCTGTGGCCCAGCAACACAAACCTCTCCAGGCCCACCTGGCGCCGCCATGCCTCGAGCGCTGCAAACCATGCGGCAAGCTAGAGCGAAGCACGGAGGCAGGCTGCCCGCGTGTGCCTGGGACAAGCGGCACTGTGGCCGGAAGCACAGGATTGGTAAATCTGCGGCCTCGAGCTGAGCCACTCTTTAGTTATATGGAATGGGGCAATGCTAGAGGGGCACCGGGTACGAGGGAGCGCGAAGATTTCTGGAGCCAGAGACTGGACACATGCATCCTTGTAACCTTATGGAGCCCTAAAGTAGGCGGCTAAAACCTAACCAACGTCCAACATAACACGACCCGTGCGCATTTACCGAGCAGATATACACTTTAGGTTACTTCCTGGGCCAGAAACAAACTAGCTAACAGTCTGATTTGACATGAGAATAGGAAGTTTACAAATACTCGAAATACTTTTTCTGCAACTACTCATTAGCTACTTATTGTGCAAACAACCTCTTGTCCTGTAAGAAGGTGTATAATATTTTCACAGGTCAAGGCTTAGGAGGCTTCATGGGAAGTCAGTCTTGTAATATTGGTCTGAATCATCGCAGGGACTGACTGAAGACTGATTGATGAGAGTGTGCCTAGTGCACACTCTTCGAACGGAAACAAGCTTCCTACCACGGAGACAGGTCCTAGACGGCCGAAGCACGCACACGCACCTTGAGCCATCTGCGCCTCGGCGGTGCCCGCGTCTCTGGAGAGCGTGGGCCGCGAGCTTTTGCCGAAGCCCAGCAGGTCGATGGCGTAGACGCGCCGGCGGCGGGACAGCGCCTCCATGTTGAGTACCCAGAGCGCCGCGCCGCATAGGTAGCCGTGCACTAGCACCAGCGGCAGGGTCTCGGCGCCTTCATCCTCGTCAGGCTCTAAGTGGACCGTCCACACGCGGCTGTTCCGCGGAGGGCTGTCGCTGATGCGCCCCACGTCCACGTAGTAGCCGCTGTACGGCTTCCGCATAGCTGTGAAGGAATCAACAGTGAGCCACCACGTGGGCGTCCGGCCGGTCTCGACTAAATACAACTGGGCGATATAGGTGCCCTAGAAGCTGGAAAGTGCGCACGAGCAAGAAAACTCAGTGCAGGTCCTAGGCTTATAGAAGGAAGGCAATGAGGAATGCTCGTTGATATGCATGGAGTGGCAGCTTCCGCCATTGCATCAGCCGTCCAACAATCCTGTTTCTACGAGAATAACCAGTCATCCGTTTCCCACGCCATGGCAACACTGCCTTCCGCGGGTCCGTGCCCCACTTTACTACGAAAGAATAGGCTGCATATGGCAGTGACGGCCATTACTGGGCGCAGAACTGAGGCCATCTGATGGAGATTTACAGTAAGCGCTGCCAGGGTGTCGCCATATTATACGCTGGCCTGCTGTGTGCACCTGGTGCAAGCGCGGTGGAAGTGGTAGCGCGAGCTCTCAGAACCTGTCCGAAACAGCAAAGCACAGGTATATTGACATGTGCGCGTAGCAGCCAATACTATTGTACTTGCGTTGTCGCTGTTTAAGGGATGCTGCTGTGCTCCTGAAGGTGCTCGAATAGCGGCGACAGAAGCGTGCAGTAAATTGTTTTACTGCATGCAGCAGATCGTTTCCCAGATCCAAACGGATGGGGGGGGGGGGGGGGGGGCGAAAAGTTGGAGGGTCACAAGCTCCGCCGTAAGGGTATGGCGCAATAGCGTAATTTGTTTATAGTTATAGATGCCGCGGCATCTGCCAATGTATCCAGAAGCGCTCGAGGTGCAGCCAGCGGAAATAAATAGGATAGGGAGAGGACAGTGACAGGAAAGAAAGAGGGGAAAGACAGAATGAGGTCAGTTGATGGTGGAATAATATTTAAAAACTGTGCACAACAGTTCATTTCTGGCAGACAACACAGCCGGCAGGCGTGCACTTTCGTAGTGAGCCCGCGCGCATATTAGCACAACGTTCAAGAAAAAAAAATAAGCACACCATCTAGTTTGAATGCATAGTTTATAGTTTCAAGGTGCTTGCAAAATTACCAAGTTTCCCATTGAGGGTGGAGGCAACGAAGAATGAACGACGTTAACTCGAGTAGTGATAACACGCAGTCACTGCGATATCAGAATGCCCCAATAATAAGCACAGGTCTCTCCAATTTCGAAAGGGAACATAGTTTGAGCACTCGATTAATGGTTACTCTATGTGCGACAAGCACACTAATTTTTCAGTTTTATAATTTTAAATTTGATAGCGAAGCAAAAAAAAAAATCCCTCTTTCTGCGCAGACTAGTTTTTCACTTTCATATTGGACCTCATTTTATAAACAGCTTCTTCGCAGCCTCTTAAGCACCTTTCTAATAATTGAAGTCGCAGTCTCGACGGCGGGCAAGCTGTCCTTATCTTCTTTTCCGTGCTTTCGTGCATCGTAAATGAAAAACCCTGTCCATTAAATTTAATTTCAGGAAACGGGTGTAATAAATTCTTCTTCAGCAACCGAAGCCACACCGAACAAGGAGGGCAACATGAAGACAATGCATTGCAACAATATGCACATTCAACCAGAAATTAACCCAACGTCAAATTGCGACCGAGGCTTCGATGAAATGTTGCAGCGGACCGACACTGCATTTTTGTTCGTATTTTTCAGTGTGGCAGAGAAAGACTAAGAAAGACCGTCAGTCGGGGCAAATTGTGCAGCAGGTTCCACTAGCTCTTGTTGCAGTTTTTTTTATCAGATACCCTTTAAATCAAGAACACCAGTTTCGACAAATATCAGTCCAGAAATCAAGAAAAAGTTGCGCGGCAGTAATGCGACACTGCAGCATATCGCAGGTACTTATCCAAGGGGAACCCACCCCCAACCCACGAAAAATCGTTCGCAGACGACGATCTTGCATTTTTGTTCGAGAAAGAAAGGGGAGGGGGGCCCCTTTGAGAGGAATGCTGTTGAAAGGACACGACAGAGCAGGGATGTGAACGCGAGGAGCGGGGCGAGACAGGTGCTTGTGAACGAAAGGCATCATTGTGACCTTTTGACAACTGCTCTTTGCACTACCTAGAAAGCTGGTGGTGACCGTAGGGGCTTCAGGTTCACGGAGATTAGGGAGCAGCCCCCTCACCTTTTCGAAAAATAATACAGCGGAGAGTGACTGACACCTCCCCTCGCGCTAACCCCTTCAGACAGCAGAGAAGGAAGAGAAGGCGGGGTCTGTGAACGACGAATTTTTGGTTACAAGAAACCTTCCTGTTAGTCAGCTTTCCTGAAATTCCGCAAATTGTCCACTGCTGCGAGAGTCAGCGGCGAGCTGCTGCAGAACTCCACGTGGCTCGACAAAGGAGATTCTGCGACCATTGCTCTACAGCCGCCCCGAGACGGCACTCCACGCTACCGCCATTTAAAATGCAATTATTTCTGTCTTGTCACTTTCTGTTATCAAACCGCTTGGCACACAAGTAAAAAAACAGGCAAGAGAACTACAAAGAAAAACATCAGACATGACAGCGCAAAGGTCACACAAACGTGGTGACGCAGCAACAAGGAACACCACGCGTTGTCGAAGCGGCACGTTTGATTTGAGCATAGTGGTGACCTCTATGCTCCAGAGAAAGGCAAAAAGGCTGACGTTCTGTTCTTGAGTGGTGGCCGCCGACGGGTTCGATCCCGGCCGCGGCGGTCGAATTTCGATGAAGGCGAAATTCTAGAGGACCGTGTGCTGTGCGATGTCAGTGCACGTTAATTAAAGAACCCCAGGTGGTCGAAATTTCCGGAGTCCTTCACTACGGCGTGTCTGAGCCGCTTTGGGACGTAAAACCCCAGTAAACCAAACCAAACCAGTTCTTCCATGGTAACAGATGTAGGTCCGCCTTTTGGTTGTGTGTCTCGCCATGCGGGATATTCTTCCTCTACTGCAGCCACAAAGAGATATTCTTCGACCTTTTGCAAGTTACAGTATAGAGCCGGCTGTGGCAGACGGCCTGCACTGAAATCGCACACCACACTGGCCGCTTTTTGCATTTAGCCTTCGTCAAAATGCGGCCGCCGCATCTGGGATCCCGTTCGGCGATCATTGCCTCACAGCAGGATGCCAAAGCCACTGAGCCACCGCGGCCTCTCACTACTAAGAATCAGGGACATTACAGACGCAGCGTTTTTGAGGAACTGGTCCTGAATCATTTGCACTCTAGCGCACCCACTTCCGAACAAGACGTCAGACTTTAGAACATGTCAAACTGAACGGCATTCTATCGTTAGATAAGTGTCGCTGCGAATAAAACGGGCGTGCAAGCAGTGACAGGGCCAGCCACGGCGCACGTGTCTTGACTCCGGGAGCTCATTTAACTGCAGCGCTTCTAACACAGAAGTAGGCATTCTTTGCGAGAACTGACGAAAGGCGTGTACTCACAGCCAAGGACCCGGCGTTCTGCATCGTCGAGGCTCTGCCTCGATGAGGGACACCAGCTGAATAAAGAGCGCAGTCGGAGCGGGAACTCAATGAGGAAGTACGTGAGGATGCGCAGTACCATATCTAGCAGGGTCTCCTTGTAGTAGCGTAACCTGCGTCAGAGAGAAATGGCGCCGTGTCGCCCGTCAGGAACCCCTTTCGCGAACGAGAGGCGACATTGAGAAGACCGCCACCAACGAAAAGGCTGCGCTTCCGATCTGTGGCAAAAGGGAAGGGACACAAAAGGGTGCAGGAGGAGGGCGCTCCTTCAGTCTGCGGTCCACCCCACCGCTGGGGGCAGACACTCCGGGCGACACTGGAAGCTCTTCCATGAACTGGAGGGGCCAGTGAACGCGCCAGCGTTCCTCAGACCCCTCTCGACCCACGTCAAGAAAAGCGGACAGCGGAACACTGTTCTGCTCAGCGTGCAAGGAACAAGCTGTACGACGCTGACTTGTCAAGGATAGCTGTTCACCTTAGTACCCTATTCGCCACTAAGCAGTCAATGGCGCTGCAATTTCCGCCCTCTCTTTTGTTTGTGTGTCTGCATACCTTGACGTTCGAGCGGACCACACTCTTTCGTCGCTAGCTGAAATTCCCAAAGCCCTGCCCCTGGAATGATGGGACTCAGTTCCCGCGCATTTAACAATGCTGTAACAATATTCGAGAGCCAGTGGCGCGTTGTAAGGCTCGCCGCGAAGCCTGAAGCCTGGTTCACATGCGGAAAATCCTGTTCCGAGCGGTCGCGGCGGCTCGAGCCGAATTGAGCGGCCAGAACGACGACATTCCAACAAGTTGAACGTTTTTCGCCATGATGCGCCGCTCAATCGCTTGCAGGTGAAACAGCCTTAAGGCACGAAGATTGAAGGCAACTTACTTGTTCAGTAGAAGCAGCGCGAATTGCAACTGGGACGAAGACGCACAAAGACGAGCGCTAACTTCCAACTGCAGTTTATTGCTTGGCCCCCAGAAATATACACGACAGGTTGAATCAATAAATGATAAGATATCGACCATAACACGAGAAGATACGTACTAAAAGCTGCTGATACATTGTGCCACATGCGCAATGTTGACACATGCTTCTTTTACCCTTGCAATTTCTGCGGCTTCAAGAATTTCGTGAGTGAGCTGATTGTTGTGTCTATCACTGCGCATGCCAAGACGTCAATTCATCATTTCATGTACATTGTTTTAACGCTGCTTAAGGCGTTCAATGAGGCATCCTACATTTTGCTTACGGCACGATACCATGATGAACAACGCCTTCCTGACAATGCAGGAATCCTTGCGCTGTTCACTTTTCTGCATATCTTCCCCAGCTTATCAGGATCCGAGAAGACTACTTTAACGTCTACTGATTGCCCATCTTTTTTCAGTCTATGTCAGAGGTGGTGAATGTACGGTACTACTGCTAACCTTTTTTTTCTAACTGTTGCAGACGTTCCACCATTTTTGATCCTTCTGGATGACTTTAAACTTACAAGAATCGATTCGGCTATCGAGACAAGCAGTTGTAGGGGGTAAACAAAGTGTACAAGGCGCTGGGCTTGATAATTGAGGCTATCTTTTATTAAACGGATGCACGATTTTTTAAGTGCATTAATATATATAGCACGACTTGGCCACAGCACGTTGTACTAGTTTAGAAAGAGGTTGCGGAAACGGAAGTAATCGTTTACTGTTACGTGGTTAGTAAGCCCAATATGCATGATTAGGCATAAATGGGAGCTTGAGGTCCAAGATTCTTCGCACGTTATCCTGCAGGCATTTACTGGTTAATATGAGCAGATGAAGGCAATTTTCAAGAATGCTTTGGATCTGTGGTCTAATTGCTTCGAAGTTGTTAACATTGGTGCCTGTCAGGATAAGAAACTCGTCTACGGAACGAAGCACTGCACAACCTTGGATCCGTCTAATTGACTTTTGAGCTTCCTGACCTTTTGTGCCAATAGTAGATCGCTTAGCATAGGTGCAATGCATGGTCCTATGCATGCTCTTGTACCAAAGGCAGACGTTAAATAGCGTCTACATGGGGGAAATTTTAGAGTTATTACGAATGCTTTTAACGACTACTTTCTGCTTATAAGCCGGGAAAGATTTGCAGAAAAGTGAACAGCGCTAAGTTTTGTTACACAGGAGTGTTCCATAAAGCACAAAAATCAATTCGCGCCATGCCAAGAAGGCGTTGTTTACTCCATCCCGCTATCGTGCGGCAAACAATATGTAGGACAAAGAGTAATGTGTCTCAATGAACGCTTGAAGGAGCATCATAATAATGTACGACATGAAACAATGAAAGGACATGCTGGTATAGTCATATATTGCAGGGACTGTGAGCATAAAACATGCAAGCCATACTTCGCGGAAACGAAAGCGATAAACAGGCACAACAATCAGCTTATACCCGCGAAATCCTTGAAGCCGCAAAAATCGCAAGGGTAAAGGAAGCATGTGTCGGCAATCTCTCTGTGGCAGTAACAGCACGGGAACTAAGGTTTTTAGCCGCAAGGAAATGACGCTGCAGTTCTCGCCATCAACAGTAGTACGTACCTTTTCGTCTGGTTGTCAATATGTTTTCATTTATTGGTTGAGCCTGTCGTACATATTGTGACGTAGGGGTGACGGCAGTCCGGTCCTCAGGAAGGTACCGACAGGGTTCTAAATTAAACTTTTCACTGCGCTGATTTGCGCCCAAAAAGCACTGAACTGCTCGATGGTGGCGGTAGCAACAGGCGTGTTGGGCGGTCGTCGAATAGCATCACCGCTGTTCTCGGCCTCGCTCAATTTGAACCTATAACGAAGGACTTTCGAGTTAAGGCATGGTAATCGACTACAACAATCTGCATTGCGCGCGGCTACAAACATTTCAGATAAACCTGGTTGCATCTCTCGCCAGAAACAAAGTATAAGTCGCATGCCGGCGGATTTGCGCATGAACAAATAATGCTATGCGGCAATATTTAAGCGGGCCAAGAAATAAACTTCTCTTGAAGTTAGCGCTCGTCCTTGCGTGTCTTCCTTTGTTCCCGTCTCAATTCGCGCCGTTTCTACTCAATGGATTACCAACTCGCCCAAGTTTCTGTTTTAACTTTGTAGGGCATAGCTGCACACACACAAAAATCGAGCGCTGTGAACATATTGCGAGAGTTTATACTCCCGACAATAGTGCATACCCCTGCTCTTCGACGGTGTAGCCTACTCTCCAGATTGAAATTAGGCGTAGCTGTTCGGTTAAAATACACACTTCGAGTGATAGAGCAGATGCGGTTCAGAGAGGTAATCTTGAAGTGCAGGAATGGCTTGAGTGGACTTCTTCCGTGCAGTGCATTGCAGAATATTGAGAGGCAGCGTACGCATCAGTGAAGGTCCCCGAGACCCTTCTTTGGCTTTGATGCCACAACTTCCGAACTTACTAACCTTCAGCCGGCTTTCGTAGAAGGTATCCGTCGTTCACCATTACGCAGGCTGAAATTTGCTCGAAGTTTGGTTCAAGCACAAGCACAGCCCTTTGTCAACAGTTTACATCCCAGTGGGTTTCCTTCCGAGCTCCACCGTGTGGCTTGTAATGCATCCTTAGTGATCAAAATTTCCTGAACGTAAGAAGAAATTTGGTGTTGCCCCCTGCAACTGCCTCCAATGGGGTAGGACTTCCACGAATGCTGCAGGAGCCCCACTACACGGCTTAAAAGCAAACCTCCCGGGCTCTAATCTTGCTCAAAGGCTGTAAAGTCAGGAGGCAAGTACACGAAGACCGCTGACACAGTCGCGCTCGCGCATTCCTCCGAATTTACTCCACACTGTACTGTGCACATGGATCCCCAACTTACGGCTTGAAGCATTCCGCTCACTTGTACGAACCTGAACTTATGCAATGTCCTAGGCTTGTGCTGTTACACTCTTCTACTCTTCCGAGAGAATGCGCGCCACGGATTCGGCCTGCTGTAAATACCCCCGGAGTGACGAGCGACCTCGCCTCAGTAGGGTCCCCCAGTTGAACGCACCTCCTCGCTACGGGACTATCGTCGGCCCTGTCAAACAATAGCCCGGCTTGTGCGTGGCTTGGTCGCAATCGAAAGGCTTTGCTTCTTTCTGAGTTGCCTAGCGCAACCTCTTAGGAGGGTGTTACGAGGAAGAGGGATACTTGCGGGACTTAATTAAGAGATGGCAACGGGCTCAGTGAGCGCTGCATTGGGGTTGAGACAAAGGGCCGGGCTCGAAAAGGGATGCTTAGGTTGAACGAGCTAGGAGCGGTACAAGTAATCCACTAATCTCCGATGCGTGTTTAATACAGAAGCGATTGGCCAGACCCGTCTGCCAAAGTGTCCAGAGGATTTAGCACCGTTAGATTACCTAAGAAATACGTAGAAGTGTTCTATAGTGGAGCATGCATTCTTACAGCAAAGCAGTTGAAACGGTCACGTCCCGTTATACCACAGGCAGCGGCATGCTCACACATTCAACGGTTTTAAGTTGTTGGATTGTTCAAGGTAGACCAGGAAATGTGCGCAGCGTGCCGAGTCAACAAGCGACCAGCATCAGCAATTCCACGGCCAGGGTAGCGTGCCGCAAATAGACCGACCCCCGTGCTTCACTAAGATACGAGGAATGAGCCAGGAACGACTCTCTCAGCATGTACTCGCCTTCCATGTCAACTTCCAAGTCAATGACGGCGTCTAGCAGGCTTCCCTGCTTCTCAGAGAGCTCGGATACAACCGCATCGGGGGAACTGACTCAGATCTTTGTTTATGCGTTCAGGGATGGCGATGATGATAAGCCTTAGAAAATGATGAAAAACAGAGAGACGTCGTCGTCTTCCTTGCGGGGGCACAGGAGTGACGCGCGCCAGTCGTGGAAGTTGAAGACAATGGTTTGCGGTGCTACACGGAGCGAATCTAATTAAGCGAAATTGTGAGGCTAGCTTTTACACAGCGACATGCACTCAGAAAGTGCGCTCAGATTTAATTTTATTCTAGTTTCCTTCTATTCGATTCGAGTTTGGTTTCGCCCGTGTTAGGGCCCAAAATTGCTGCAGCGGCGGCAAGTGCCTTTTCGCAAATGTAAACACTGGTACGCATATTACCATATTACGTTTAAATAAATAAGGAGCCAAACTGTAAATGATAAAAAGTTGACTATTAGACATTAATGAACCAGCGTGCTAGTTAACACATCTTAGCTGTATTCTGCTGCACAGTACCACAGACAATACTGAATCGAAAACAGCCCTCGTTTTATCAAGATGCCTTTTCTAAGGCCTGTATATTCGCTGCACGACGAAACACTTCCCCTGTTGGACAAGTTTATGTTCAAGTTATTTAAATTGAACACAGTCGGTGCCGCCGAAGTGGCTCAGTGGTTATGGTGCTCGGCTGCTGTCCCGAAAGACGCGGGTTCGATACCGGCCGCGCCGGTTGAATTTCGATGGAGGCGAAATTCTAGAGGTCCGTGTACTGTGCGATGTCAGTGCACGTTAAAGAACCCCAGGTGGTCTAATTTTTCGGTGCCCTTCACTACGGCGTTCCTCATAGCCTGAGTCGCTTTGCGACGTTAAACCCTCATAAACCATAAACACAGTCGGACGCAACACTTTTGAAAACGGTCCTCGACTGCTACTTTTGAAATCCTGGCCAACTGATCGCTTTATCTCGTGACCAGTTAATAGCATCTGATATATGTCAATAAGCTCCGAAGTTCGACCCAGCAGCTGCGGAATTTCGACCATAGACAAAGAAATTGTCCCGTTAGGGAGAATGTTTCCGGGCCTTTTGGAAATCGGCAGGCAAAGAGCCGCATACGAGAAAAAAGCTATGAAACAAAAAGGGACGAGAGAAAGGAGCAAGCGCAGACCGTTTTTTTTTTACAGTTTATCGAGCCTAGTGATCGCGAAAATACAAAGCAAGAAACCAAGACAAAGAGTAACACAATAGATACCAGACACACGCACACATATATTTTGTGTCACTCTTTGTCCTTCATTCTTGCGCTGTTTTCACAATGCAGTACCAACTACCCCGTCAGCCCGCTCTTGTGAGCCTATAGTGAGCGCTGTTTCTTCGCGAAAAAGAAGTAACGAGTCCTTCGACCGATTCTTGATTTTAAAGGCGCCAAAAAACATGTGCCTTTAAAATCAGGAATAAATCAATGCCAACCATAGCCCAACAGCAAGTTCTCTAAAGCTATTCGACTTGTCCTCGCCAGTAGTTTCAAAATAAATTAATAAAAACAAGGACCCCGTACAGATGCCATATTAAATTTTTAGAGGGGCATTATAGAATAAAGTCTTCAAGGGAAGCACTATGTGCCCTTTCTATAAACGACAAGCTGACATGAGAAGTAGCATGAGACTAAGGACCACAGAGACATTTCAATGCCACCTTTTCGGGAGAAAAATATTGGGCTGAAAGGAGGCCCACTCTGCGCACCATGAGCTGCCCCTCTGCCACATGAGGTGTTCCACGTGAATTCGCGTTTGAAAAGGCAGACGGCCTCAATGAAGCAATGCGAGCTCAGCATGCCTTAACCGATGCAAAACAAGCAGAAGCGTCTTGAACCGCGACCTAAGCTGGCATGCACAAGTTCACGCTCAGTAGGGGAAACCGATTGAACGGAGGGACGAAGCCGAAAACATTGTGGACACTGAGGCACTAAAAAAAAAAAACCTTTTGTTCTGAACTTCCCTGTCCGCAGAACCTCACCGATGTAAGAATATGGTGGTGTTGGACACTGCAAAGTGTGAAGCAAAGAATCATGTTCAGTGCCCCACAAGCTTCAAGGCCAACTAAAGTACGAGGTCGTAATTGCAGTGAGGCAAATAAACTTAAGAGCTGCAGTATATGTGATAAAATCCTGCTCAATACATCGTGCTGCATGACTGTAGTGCATATAACAGCTAAATGTTCCTATATATTTGTTTATTTCTGTGGAAACGGAACAAGAACATCGAACCTGACGAATATATTTATCACAGTGAAGTTGTCATAATAGCAGCGACAATTTAGTCTGTTTCGGCTCATGCTATCCAGAAAAGCGCTCGGATAGAGAGACAATAAACGTTTATGAAAATGTTGAGGTGGTGAGCGAATTGAAAAGAACGAAGAAACGGAATATCCCTACAGGGAATTTGACATCATCTACTCAAAACAAACAGATGTCCGCGGAGAGTCAAAGCTCGTTGCTACCTCCGTGTGAAGGCGGTCATCACATAAGCGTATTGCGATGAATTGTAAAAAAATGAGCCAGGCTTAGAACGTCCTAGCTCATGTGCTTATGTACTCAAGAGTTGTAATAATTAATTGGGATTTGTTCTCGCCGCCGCCCTCGGCTATCGAATTTGTTGCCAGATGCAATTCAGCTCATAAGTTCAGCTTCATTGTGTCCACCTTCTAGCGGTCTAAGTTATATGAAGAACAAAAACTATATGTGGCACAGGCTGAAGGTAACACCGTGAAAGAAGCTCACCAGCTTTGAGGTTTTTTTCTGGACGCCTTTTTTCTTCTCCGCGGAATCGCGGTAGCCACGCCAATGCTTTCGCACATTCTCGTCTGAATGGTGCCACTGTGTTGCTCCGAAAGGCGCCGGCTTTTAAAGCGCAGATAAGGCGCGGCACAGTTTATCAGTCGAGAGTGAATCACATCGTCAGCAACGAGGCGCCCCCGTCGTACGATGAAATTCCTCTCTATGAAAGGGGACGAAGAACGCCCCCTCGGGCAATCACCCCCGGCGTACGTGCAAGAAGATGGACGAACGAGCTGAAGGGTTCGAGCGGCGCGATGAAGAGCGCGAGTGTTCCCAAAGGGGGTCTCTGCCCTGTGCTTAACCACAATGAACGCGGCTTACTCAGCAATAATTTTTATTTCTTAACGCTTTGTGCCTCTTCAACCTCCATGCAGCACCATTAGATACTTCATTAGACCTTCAACTTTGACAGTGCCTCCCTAGTACTTAGAAGAAAAAAATGTAGTAATTTAGACATGCACAGTCACCAGCAAAAGTTAACAGTATGTGTGCGGTTGGGATGAAATTTGCTGTAGCGCTGCATCACGACTCAGCTGCTTGGTATTGTTAGCAGTGAATAGAGCACGCACTTCTTCTCATAATCGCTGGCATTTCAGGACACTTGGCTTGAGCGACTACGCCGAAATAAACTTTTCTTGCGCACGCTCACGTCCCGTAAAATTTTGTTGCTGACTGAACTGTATCGGCGATAAAAATCTCAGAGGCTGGCGAAGAGTGACCTGGGCACGTAGGTGCCATGTCTGTCAGCCATATATAACCTGCTTTCATTACCGCCTGTGTCCGGCTTCCACCTCCATAAGTGCGGTCTAGAGCCACCGGCTAACAACAGAGCTATCTGCTTTGTCTGAAGCTCACGCGTCCTGCACTGTGATGGATTAGTTGACATGGCACTCAGCAGCTGAGTCCAAAGTCGTCAGATCGAATCCTGGTCGCGGCAGCGGTATTTTGATGGAGGCGAAATGCAAACACAGCTGTCTGCCGTGCAATGTCAGTGTATGTTAAAAAACCAAAGGTGTCCAAAATAATTCCCGAGCCTTTGGCTATGGCGTTTCTCAAAGCCCATGTGGAAATCTGTGGCATCAAATCCCTTGCCACACCGCATCATACCGCGGAAATTATTTACAGCTTCATGAGAGACGTCCAAGACGTTGATTTTATCTGAGCGGAACTGGTTTTCAAAGCTTCTCTCCACCTATTTGGGACCCCTTGCACTCACACTAAAACATCTGCGGCTAACCAGAAGATCGGTCCGCAGTACGCAATCATCTGGGAATTATTTTCGAAATGTAATGCGATACAAGCCGGAAAGCTTTATATTTGAACCTCGCAACTACCTGACGTTAGATTCCGCGGATGGCAAAACTCGCTCACGATAGGTTTGTCGAGCATAAACGCTCTAATAGCGGGCTTTGATATGCATCTGGCACTACGAATTAAGGATCATATTCCAAAATAAAAGCCTACTAGTGCAATGCGCAAGCGAGTCCTAGCCTGCAGCTGCCAAACAGCCCTATTTCACAACCGTGCACCTCAAGGCCCTCATGCGCATATGGTCACCCACAGTCACTGTGCCGGTGGGAACCGCAGGCCTACGGAACGTGTGCTTTATAGATGTCCGGCATGCATCTCACAGAGGTGTATGTGTCTGTGCAGTAATGTATTTGCCGCTAGCATTCATGATGCAAAAAAATAAGCAACTGCCGAAGTTATCGAAGTGTCAGATGTGTTTTTCTTCACGCCACAACCCTCGGGCATGAAACTGCTGAGATTCTGCAATTTTCAGAATAGTAACGATGAAATGAAATTTGTGTTCAAAGCCAAGTAACGTAAAGAACGATATAAAATACAGTCGAGCCTGAAGGCCACGCATATTGCGTTCGTTGTATCTAAGGTTCTTAGTAAGCTGACTTCCCATATTTAAGGCAAAAATAGTCAGACACAAGCGGTGTTTATTTCTCTCTATGCGCGTCCGCTTTTGCAATGTTGACACTGTCACGGCGCTTTCCAAACTCGCCAGCGTGGTCATGTGCTCCTCGCCGAGACACTTTCTGTTCGTTTTATCGTTTTATTGGGGTTAAATGGCCCAAAGCGACCCAGGCTATGAGGGACGCCGTACTGAAGGGCTCAGGAAATTTCTACCACCATGGGGTTCTTCAACGTGCACTGACATCGCACAGTACACGGGCCTCTAAAATTTCGCCTCCATCGAAATTCGACCGCCGCGGTCGGGATCGAACCCGCGTCTATCGGATCAGCAGCCGAGCGCCATAATCACTGAGCCACTACGGCGGCCCACTTTCTGTTGACAAGCTGATTTGGGGACGCGTTATAACTAATCGCGTTTGAAATGTTCATGGCGGCCGGTGGTAGGTCGGCCCCTTCTTCCTGTTTATGATATTCTTGGCAGTCGAGGAGTAGTTATGTTTCGCGTACTGTAACGGCTCTGCAATGTCGGAATTATCATCCACTCAGACCAAGTCATCACAAACAACTTCATATCCTGCCAGCTTTGCATGAATGACACATTGCCACCTTTACAAGTACGTCTGAGCTCGTGGGTGTTCGACCACGTCCTTCGTCGTACCCGGGTACTCAAATCTATACCTCACTGAAGCAATTTGAGATGAACTCTACAGTCAGTTCCAGCCAAGCGGCCTCAATCATTTTCACGGCGGCGAACATAAGAGATCCAGCAAGAAGTCTCTTAGTTGCTCTCAGCATAAGCTGTGACGCGGCGCCGCCTATAGCACGTAAATGATGCCCGTCTCTAAAGTGGCTTGTCCTTCGTGTCGCATTCTGTTGCAGAAGAGCTTGGTCACCGCAGTCAGAAAGGTCAGTATGTAGTGCTCCACACAGTTGTCGAGCACGAGCAGGAACCTCTCCTTGTTTTTTTTTTATGCCATATAGTGCTTGAAATGAATAAACCAGTCGGCGAACAGTCGTGCGTCATTTTATACCCCCTTTCTAAACTAATGGCCAGTGGCACATTCATCAAACAAACAAAAGTTGCTTAGGCCCTTTGTGTTGTCCCTGTAGCGTAAAAGAGCGCAGCTCGCAAAGCACCTTGGCCTGCGAGACTTGACAATGACGAACGGCCGCCGTAGGTCGCTGCCGTGCATGCCCATGCACAGAAGAATGATAACACGAAGATTGCTATTCTCAATACCAGTGCAAGTGTCGCCTTCCAGCTGACACATTTCGACGGCCGCATGTGGTAAACAGCAGATTATTCGGCATTGTTTACGTCCCACCGTTATTACTACTTTCTCGAGTCGCCATTTTCTTTCGAAAGAAGGTGGGGAGGGAGGGGTTGCGTCACGGGGACTGGGAGACGCTCTTCGGTCACTGCCGCCGCAGGTAGCGCGAGGTTTTCGACTGCGGGGCGGGGTTTGTGACACCTCCTCGTTCGCTACAACCAAGTTGTGCGGGCACGCTTGTTCGTTGTATCTGAGAAGCAGTGCCATTGTTCTGATACATGTTTTGACCGTAGCACCACCCTCGTTCATAATAAGCGAGCATTCGGTATAACTGCGGCTTATACAAGGGGGCTCAACTGTATTCGTAAACAGAAATAAAGAGATAATAAATATTCGTAAAAACGAGGTGTGTAAATCTACGAGTAAGACAGATGCCAGACACATTGTGGACCACTGGATATTCGGCATCCTCCACAATGTAACTCGACTCTGAAATGTGAAGCAAAAGAGTGTGGCCGCGCGCACAACGTGCCTTTCTTTCTTTTTTTACTTTATTGGTAGGCATGTTCAAGATCTGGCTATGCAAGGTGGTGCTCAAAGAAGCATTCATGAGGTTCCGATTTACCCGTATGTTATTTTATAAAATGCATGCATATTGCCTCACTAAAAAATAACGTTTCTGGAGCAAGCATCAGCTCTTATTTCTTTGTCACAATGGAGAAACCTTTGGAAATGGGTCCATTAATATCAAATGGCGGTGAAGCGATGCTACGCTGAAGAAATGGATAAACTGCATGCCTTTCTCTTTCAAAGGGTCGAGGCCGCCCGAGGGCAATGAATCCTCAAGGACCAGTGTTCGATGTGCGGCATCGGCAACCCAAACCAGCACAACACTAAATGGCAACGAGAGACAGTATAGACACTCGTGATGCTGAAAAAGGTTCTGGATATTTACAGAAATGTTTGTTTACTTTTACTTTTCGGACAGGGGTTCACAGTTTTCTTTTTTTGGTTGTTTTAGAGACCCTGTAAATGTAGCAGCAAAACTGAGCTTCATTAGTGGTGGCCAGCGTAACAAAAAAAAAAATGACATGGTTGCTCTGCTGACAAACTACAAGTGCTCTTTTCCCGAAAATAGCCGATGAAATTTTTAGCCACAGCGAATTATTAAAGTAGTCTGTTCAACATAACCAAATCGCTCAGGACGACAGCTCGTTGGCTGTATGATGAATGGGCCACTTCGGGTAGCTGCGTCGCAGCGCCTCACGGATTTAACTAGTGCCGTGTGACTGGAGGATTGCTGGTCATCCCCTTGATAGCAGCGTTTCTACTTGATGTTCGTGACACCGAAAAAGCGAGGTATCGTTACCCCCCCCCCCCCCACCCCCACCCCCCCAAAAAAAAAAAAAACTCTGCACCAAACATGGCTGAGTAAGGTCAGACTAGAGCGCATGGGCCCTTGTAGATCAGGCTATGTGTGCAGCAGTAATGATATCGATGGTGAGATAAACGCTACGTATCTCCTAAAAAGCTGCGAATGCAGACTTATTGTTGCAGGCCGCACGAAGGAAAACAATGCGGGAACCGGCGCAGTGGGTGCCATTCACTATAGATTGACCGCAGCGGCCTCTGTCCTCGACTCTGTTTACTTCTCATACGCCGCTTTCTGCGACACATTTCCCCGGAGTCCGCGTTGCGTGGGATGCAAAGGCTTCCGCGACAACAGACGCGATAAGACTAAAGGGCGCGCGGGCGGTGCGCACGAGAGCAGGCCTCTGCGATCTGGACGATCTGGAAGGGCACGCGTACGCACTCATGATTGCTCGGACACCCCTCGAAAGATAACGATTTCGCACGCCACGCTCGGACGGGCTTTCCCTTGCCAAACAGTGCGCTGTCAGTGCACCGCCTTCTGATTGTCACCGGGCCGATGACGTCGCCTCCGTGGCGTGACATGATAGCAGCCAGGTCGATGGTCGTGCCGTGTTACTGGCGGTGTTGACAGGGCCTATCGCGCTACGAGCGCTCAGCGTTTCCTTCCCGTTCTGGTTGAACGCCAACGGTCGGACAATCAGTGGGTGTTGCCTCTAGGACGCGCAATACAGCGCAGAAAAAAGAGAAACAACGTCACGGTCATAAAAGCTTTACGCTTAAGAGACCAAGCTTTTCGGGTGGCTAAAGGAGTCTTATTACGGTTGTCCGATGAAGCGCAAGCAGTGAACTGTGCAAAGTTATCACAGCCAGTGAGCGGAACCACGTGCCGGAGAAACCTGACGAAGCCCTAAATTCTTGTTCATTTATTCATGCAACGCACATTTTACACTCCCAGTAGCTGCGCGACGCTTTGGTACCATGATAGAGTTTCAAAATAGGCAGCACTGCACTCAACCCACCATGAAATAAAACGTGAATTCAGCCATAACAATACGACTCTTCTACCGGTAAACCTCGAAGAAATGCTGTGAAAGTTTTCATATCAGCATAGAACTTGCGTTAGATTCATTGAAGCTGTGAAAAGAGCGCTACTAAAATATCTTTATCTGTGCGCAGAGAAAGGCATCGCGGAGCAACGTACATGGGTGCAGCTGCCAATTCAGAGCCAGTATCCACATTTTCGGCCCAACACTAGCCAAGCCAAATACGAAACCTCATATTCCCGGCATTGCCGTGATGGCTGAAGTGCTCTGTAAGAAACTCGCATATAAGGTGGCACTAACTTTCCCGCTGGACAATATTGATAAACCGTAGGGGTCCAATCTCTATCTGGTGTGTCGTGCGAGTAACTAGTAGTAAACGCCAGCCGAAAGTAAGCATCTTTTAAAGGCACACCCATAGAGGGCCGTTATCAATAGACTGTTGCAACGCAAAACGCGCATCGTGAAATGCTTCTCTCGGTTAAGCCACTAGCCTATTCGCGCCGGAATTTGACGTAAGATGGCATACCACAGTCTTCTTTTCTCAAAGCCAAGTTTGGATGATTTACTTGCCTGGTGTATGTGATCCTCATCAATTATAATGGTGGGCAGCATTGGCGACCCACAACAGTAGCTTTCGCAAAGTGCGCGTTTAGCGTTGTAACAGTCAGTATACTGAATACAGATTCAATACGATTACCTTATATAAGCTATGGCTTGAAGGCATCCAGCTTTGTATGCATCCCTTGAATAGAACGTTAATTAAAGGGGTTCTGAAAGGGGCTCCGAATAAAGTTGCGATATGCTTAGGATATTAAAGTACTCCGCTTCACAAAGAGCCTCCAGCAAGAATTTTTTTTAGCGCGTTTCGAGGAAGCAGAGTTATCTGTAGTCAAAATATAAATTTAGGCGTCTTCGCGCCTTTCTCTCTCCAATGTGGGCGACCCTCAGCCGGCCATACCCACTCGGTCCCTCCGCCGGCTGCCGACGCGAGCGGGAGGGGGCGGAACTTACGGCCGCGGCCATGGTAGCCTGCATGACCTCAGAAAGAGACGCCACGGGAACCAATGACAGGCCTTCGCTGCTGACGTAACGCGTTGCGCGAGGCCCGGATTCGGACGAAAGTCCGGCACTGCAGGTCTCCGCGAGGCTTGGAAGCGTGAATTTTTACAAATATACTGTAAATGATCGGTTTGCTTTTGAGTTCCTGTACGCCGCACGAACACTTGGTGGTCTGTACTCTACATAATACAAGCGTATTATATACAACCTAAACACCCTTTTCAGGGACCCTTTAACCTTGCAATTTCAAACGAAACAAATGAAGGGTGCATGCTTATATATAAGCTCGCAAAATTTATCGATGGAACAATAAAATATGACGCTTTGTACAAGAAAATATAACTGATGAAGGTCGTGTGCTCAAACATGCTTATCACCTTTTTGCTGTTACCCAACAACAAAATAATTACGTATTGACAACAGCTTTTTCATCATCATGGATGCCAGAGATTTCCAGCAAAAATTTGGGAAGCGTTCCGCGAGACGCAAGATAACACGACTTCCGGCATGACATCGTTACTGCAAAAAAAAAAAATTATCAACGTAACTAAATCCCACTGAAAGAGAAACATGACACTGCGAGAGGCGCATGAGTAATGTTTGTTACATGCCATGGCTATTAGTAACAGACGCCAAACATTTAGTAGATTTTAATCACCTCAAGCTGGATGCATGACCCTTGCTGCTCTTTTTGTTATTGCCCTGAACACAAAATAAAACAGCTGTAAGCAACGCCATCTGCGCACAAATCCCTACATCATAAGTTTGGTTATGAAGCTTCGCAACATTCAACCTTTCCTCACATCGTTTTCAAAATCCGGCTTCAAAAATTAAGTTTTTTATTGTATTAAAGGCACTATACGTTATACGTCGATTAATTAAAGATAAACGATACTAATACTTATGCTAGAAGCGTCGAATAACACTGTATTTGATTCCTTCCGTAGTGTGAGAGAGAGAGGGGAGGGGATAAAATGTATTGCTAATGAACTCCATCAGTTCAGTAAGTCCCCTGGAAGGTCCGCTACAGTCGTTTTCCACGCAAGAGTACATAAGCCTTATTACTTTGATACAGCCCAACAGCGACAACGGCATGAAACGGAAAACGACAGGACACCGCTCACTTCCAACTTCATTTAGCTTGGATGTAATTGGATCCCAGCTAAATGTATTTAGAAGCGCACATATCATGGAGTCTAAAACATATTTAATGCAGTGCATTGGTTTGCACACCTAAGTTTATACTTGTATCGCACACATATAATTCGAATTTGATAGTGTCTTATTATCTATAGCACTTATCAATGTTCGACCAGACATCTGTACCTCACGTGTCGTACAGCGTGAAATCGCGGCACTTGTAATGCATTGCTGTTCTATTTTCTTGTCTTCGGTTTATTAGTTCTTTTTGCATGTAGATATGTTACAATATTTTCAAGCAAGTATAGTCTAGTCGGAAGCCACATATTCATCAATATTTTTCGCACTTCTGGAAGTTGTGCGTATACGCTCTTCAGGGTCGTGCTTGTCGACGTGTACCTGGGGTCGAGGTAAAGAATGCAGCGCGAAAAGACAAGGACAAACGAAGAAGTGGAAGAACTGGTCGAGGGCTGGCCAAGCTCCTTGCAGCTTGTTCCCTCGACTCCTTTTCACAACTGACAAATGTAAAATAACAGAGCCTCTTTATTGTTACTGTTAATAAAGTCAGCGCTGCTCCGTCTTTGTTCCGTTCCTGTTGTCGTTGTAGCGCTGTTTGAAAGAGATCAGCGCAAACTCTCTCAATTGTCAGTTTTCATTGCTTCACGCAAGGTTTGTTTAAACTTACAGGCACCCTCCTTACGTGTCGAATAGCAAGTACGCTCTAACAAGACACGGTGAGCTAGGCGTTGCATAGCGATAATAAAAAAAAATCAGCTCAAAATGACGGAGACGTACAGTTTTTGTCAAAAGTAACCAGGCTGCATGTTTTGCTCAGTGGAGCCCTTACAGCTTCCCTGAAGCTGAAATGGTCGTTAAAGGTAAGGACTGGCGGTCTTCTTACCTTCCAGCAAGTTTTGATCTTTAGGAAAGCCACAAGGGCTCCACTATACAAGCTAGAAGCGAACCATGCAGCCTGGTTACTTTTGACAAAGACGTACAGTCTTTGTCAAAAGTTTAGAGCCCAGGGGGTTTGCTTCTAGGCCTTGTAGTGGGACTCCTGAAACCTTCGTGGCAGCCCTACCCACTGGAGGGGGCAGGACCAGAAATCATCTTACCTTCAGGAAATTTGTAGCGCTGGAGGTGCATTACGAACCACACAGTGTGGCTCAGAAACAAACCCCCTGGGTTCCAAACTTTTGACAAAGGCTGTACCTGCGCGTGCCCCTGTGTGCAGGTCTCACGAGTGTCTGCGTGCTCCCGTCATTTAACCTACCGCTGGGCGAAGAAAATGGCTGAAGAGCAGTCACACGTCTTGAAGTATTCGAAGATGCATTTTTTAGCCTGAATATTACCGGCTGGTGCTGCTTTAGTTTGCGCCATGATTTTCTGCAGAAAGCGTTGCGACAGCAATACATAGACGGATTTAATGGCTGCGGGTTACCGCGGCGGGGCTAACTGGCTATCAAGGGCCGTAATTAGCAATGATTACGTCATAGACGGCAACCACTTGGGACAATTAGGCGCAGAAGAACGAATCGGGAAGTCAATCGTTACAATGTGTCACCTCAAGGTTCTCTCTGCAGTGGTCCTCCACGCTTGTAAGCGGCTAATCCAAAGCACTTGCATTCAATACTAAATTCAGAAAGTATAACCACTACGAGCTCATAAGACAGCTTCAACCACTGATCTTTTAAAAACCTACCCTTACAAGAATGGGTATTGAATTTCTGATGTTATTTGATGTAATCGTGGTGAGTCGTCACAAATTAATCACAAAGGACATATATGTTGTGTTTTCGCATCAGCCCGACATCATATATTCTTAATGAGTTTTTGCTTTAACTTTTCGTACCAGATTGACATCATAAATGCTTGATGAATTTCCTCACTAACTTTTAGTGACCGGACTGACAACATAAATTCTTGATGTGTTTCTGCATGAACTTTACTGGTAAAAAAAAGGTAGTCTTTCTTATGCATGACGACTTCAGAGCAGTATCTTTTTCAAGCACCGGCGAAGACGCTTATTTATATTTCTCGTGCTGTAATGACGCACATCAACGAACAGAACTTTGTAGTTAAATCTCTTCATTAGTAACTGCCGGAGATCGCGTTTATGACGCCAGAATTGCCTTAGAAAACCCAACTTATAACAGCTCCTAACACTTGTTGGGGGCGTCTTATTGGCACTATATAACCATGAGCCCACGCTATGATGAAATACAGATATATGTGATTGTATCGGTGTGGCATGTACTTCGAGAGTTTGTAATGCCCTTTTCTCTCGATCATGTTACATGCTTCTTTCAAAGGGTCGATGGAAGCTGTTTGCAGCAATGGCTGACAGATTATGGTCCTGAGCTGTTCCACGTTTCTGCGGAAGTAACACATGAATAGCCTAGTGGATGTTTACATCCACTATACTATTCTAGTGAAAATCATGAGAATCTGAAGAGAAAAACACACATCACGTCTTTCGTCTTAATCAGAAAATCAGTGGCAATTTTCATCATAAATGCATCAGAAACTCAACACAAAAGTCATCAGAAATACATGATGTGTGTGATGTTTGAAATCATTGACTTTTGATCAGAAACTCATCAAAAACTTTTGTAAGGGATAAACTGCCTTTAACACTAATACATTGTATAAGATGCTAAGTTCAAGACCACACACATACAAAAAAAGAAGCTGTGTGCACAGCCTCTCTCGATCATTTGGTATTTTGCTTCTACCGGTGCTTTCTGCACTGACCCAAAAATCGGTGCTAATAAGTCGATACCGCTAATGCTAAATTCACCAGCGCGCAGTTGAATTGTAAAAAAATCTATCACTTCCTACAGTTTCCCTCTCCGCATAATTGCAGAAAATACTGTTTACTTAGCCATAAACACCGGCCAAACTTTGGCTGGATGTGAGAAATAATTAGAACATATCTCTAGCCGAAAAAAAAAGAAAATTGAGCACTTTCATGATACCGCTTACCACTGAACTGGTAGTGCAGCTGACTGGTAATCTTAATTCAGTTATTCAAGGGAGTTTATTTTGTTACCCCATTTTGCGAAGAACAGGGCGACGCTGCTAGCTGACCCCGAGAAAGTTGCTGATGCCGATATAGCCCTGGAAAAAAAAAAGGCCAAGAATGCTTTGGAGGGCAGGGATGACCATGCATCCAAAGCTGTCTTGCCCTTGGTTAGTATAAGTGTTGGTGTAGCTTCCTAGCCATTTTCGTTTTGTTATTACTGCAACCAGTCCGATAAAGTACGCACGAATAACAAATTCGCTTCAGATACTCCGAAAAAAATTTTTTTCTCCTCTCTCATAAAGTGAAACTCGTACGATAACACTGCGATGCAGCGTGTTACGGAGTATTTACTTTTCTAAGAAATAATTACTCTAAGATGAAGACCTTCAATCAAAACAGGGGTAATATACGCTGGCATAATCTAGAAAAGAGCCGTACGGGAAACCATGCACCCAACGTTACCAAGAATGCGGAATAAATCTGCTTGGGGTGTCTGCTCCTTTGTGTCCCGTCCTCCGTGCTGTTTTAGGTATGAACGTTCATCAACACGCCCTATTCGCTACACTTGTGCACGACATGCGCTGATTAGGAATTGTTTTGTCGATGCTAAGCATTGTTACTCCCCTGACAGTGGTAGGCCGTTGCGCTAAGGGAAGTCATTGATCAGTTCGAACCTCATGCTTCTTGGGTGCACACACTCTTCTGGAACGCGGCCAACGCTCGCCACGTTGAAGTGTATCGTCATTCCATTCATTTGTGCCCAGGACACTCAACCGGATTATAAGCTTTGATTGGAGGATGAAAGTGCTTAAGAGACCGGATCCTAAGAGGCACTACGAATAAAAGATTGAAAAACGGTACCTGATAATGCTGGTCAGCATTGTGAATGAGACCTGCGGGCTGGAGCGCGGGCTAGTTGCTGCGGCTTTCTGTCCTCCCTGCGAGCGCCCCTGTCGGCGTTCAGGCGTTTGAAACGGGACTCCGAAGTCGGACCACGCTCGTATCCGCTCTTTTCTTCCAGCGGGCGGTGGCACAGTTATGAGGCGACCTAGGGGAAGAAAGCACGCGCAGGCGCCAGATGCGTTGTCACGCAAACGATAAATGCAGCGGAGTACTCGGTGCGATAACAGAAGCAAACCCCATCTGCGGCGTGCCTTGAGATTGCGGCTAAGCCCTTGGCTATCTGAAACCACTCGAGCGCGAAATGATGTGTCGCATGTCAGCGACACGGCCGACCTGGCATGTTTTGGCGCGTTCCCATCTTGCTGGTGCGGGAACCTGCGCGCCACCCCTACGGCCACAGACGGCGTGTCGTGTTCGCGAGAAACTCCTGCTGTAATGCGAGCGCCCCCGCTCGCAGGAGCTTGCGCGAGCCTCCCTATATCACTCTCTCCTCTCTCTGGGGATCTTTATGCCGCGTACCCAACGCCTCGCTTGTCAGCGGACGTATGCAAACGACGTTTCTACAGTGCCTTTAGCCAACGTGGCTGCTGACTCAGAGAACTTTGTTTACTTGGAAAGCTACGCTGACCACGTAATAGACCACATACCGGTCTGCTCGGCGTGCTGGTTTATTAAAACGAAACGGCGTGTGCCGCTACTGAAGGTTGGGGCGCGGATTTCCAAATGAAGCGTTCGCGCACAAAGAAGCAAAACGAAGTCCGAGATTCTTCCCCCTTCGCCAGGGCGAGGAAGTGACAGGGATAGCTGTGCACAGTGTCCTATGCCCCTCCAGCATGACTGCCCTAATTTCCAAACCTACTTGCACCCACATGCGTGTCGTGGCGCAGAGTCATCGGGGCAACATTTTCTTTGGGACGCGGAAATTATCACAACGTACTAGGACGCCGTTTACCCGGAGCAAGGTGCACGTACAGCTATCGGAGTACCTAAAGGGCTTAGGCGATAACAAACGTTTTTAGCTCACCGGAGACGTATTAGCGTAGACGTATACCGGTTTACATGTCCCCTCTTGCGCTCGCGCAGTGGCATTGTTGGCGTCAGACGGGGCCACTACGCCGGTGTCCGATAAACCGGAATACGACTCCGTTAGTACGTCTCTGCTGTGCTAAAAACGTCTAATAACGTTGTGCCCTACAATCTACCTTGCAGGCAGAGCGGTCTTGGCCTTGGCAAGTATTACTGGTAATACCGTATCGCTGCCATGTCATCATACTTTTGTTACTATAGTGCAGCCTGATGCTGAGCGTGGGAAATTAAAAACTTTTAGAATAGGGGAGCCTGTCGGTTAGCGGGATATGGGAATGCGCTAGTGCGCATGCCCAGAGCTATAGCGCCCCACGAGTTATTGCCCTGCACATGTGCACTGGCGCCCGGCTATTCCCCTATATCTCTAACCAATGGGGACTATAGGAACGGTGGCCTTTATAAAGCTATAGCTGTGCGAAAGACTTTATTTTGTGCAGAAGGAGGAGTCGGTGTATAGTTTTATGGAAAATTCACGCGTTCACCGCAATGAGAATTTCGTCCAGGTGGAGGTGAGATGTCTAAGCCACGTGAGACGAGGAGCGTTCTCGAGAATGGACTATCCATGACAAGTCATTCGGGTGGGGCTGGCCTGCGTAGGCCTATGTGGGCGAAAGAAACAACTATTTTTTATTACATTTTATTTGTACAGCAATTTTTATGCTCTTTGCTGTTGAAAAATTAATGGCGAGTGATATAGATGTTATACCACAACTCTTGCTTTGAATGTTAACGGTTACGTGAGCAATAATCAATTCGATACCAGGGGAAAACATGTCGTCGACTGAGATATCCCGCCATGGCTTGTCCAGGAATGTCAAATCACCTGCCCGGGCATTTCACGAACGGGGTTAGCGGCCTTCATTACTCAGTTCTGGGAAGGGGCTGTGTTCCGCCCTTGGTCCCCTCCGACAAGGCGGCTGGTCGGCGCTCCTTTTCAGTAAAACTTCGATTGGGCCTAGTTGGTACATGCTATTGTTAAAGTGAACGCTGTGCAAACACGGGACGATCCACAACGAATAGACACAGACACACATAGGCGCCTGTGTGTGTCTGTGTCTATTCGTTGTGGATCGTCCCGTGTTTGCGCAAGGTCCTTTTCAAGCCAGCAAAAGGGATGATCCCCTCGCTGGCGTCGCTGTGTCCTACGGTGGGATGAAGACATATGTCTTCATCCCACCATAGCCACTATATGAATGGGTGGCTCCTTTCCGCTCTGACGAGGCTGCTGGCCACCGCAACCGCAGGCGAATGGCTCAAAACTCATAAAGATCAGCTCAGAACCTGATATCTACATCGATGTGAACTTTTAGCGTACATTTAGCATCCTGTTTGACTTTTCAGTAAACCCTTTAGAAAATTCAGCGCCATCTGGTGTGTGACGCGCGAATCGCAGTGCCTCCGCCATTTCTTGGACCTGCCGTCTGCGCTCGGGCCGCATTGACAAGTACGGCGCCCATCGAAGCCACAACAAGCGCAATTTTTTTCTTTCGTGTCCTAGCCACCTTCCTTGACATTGGCTCTCTGCTCCAAGCTATAGTCGCGATGCCGGCATGCTGCTGTGTGCCTTTCTGCAGCCAGAGCAGGACCCATTCACAGTTGCGAGTCGCGAAGGGCATGCGACCAGCAGTCGCTTGCGACCACGCAGCAGATCGACGACACCGTTGTTCACACTTGCAAGCGCAACCAGCAGATCGCTTTCTCGTTAGATTCTCGTTTGAAGCGAAAACTCTCGGGAATATTGACGTTGTGCGCGCGCTTTCGAGAGTTTAGTCTGCTTTGGCCGCGCCTCCTTCACTCGCGCTCGGTCCTCTAAACTGCTGTTAGCAATGTACTACTACGACCTTAGCGGATAGGACGATGTTGTGACAGTTTTTACGTGCACCGCGGTCGTACAAGCGTCATGATGACAGAGGCGCGCTTCTCTGCAGGGCCGGCCTGCCAGCCTGTATGCCGGCCGCCGGAGTCAGAAAAATGCGCCAATATTGCTTATTCGCGTTCACACCAAGCCCGTGGGTAGAGGTATGTAAAAAATGAATAATTTTTGAAGATCGCTGGTGAATACCGAGTTGCTGGCAGAAGTGATAACTGCGACACAAGCAAATTTCTTCCCATAGCCACTTTGCTGCTGCTGCCCACTGCGGCTCGACTGTCGTCTGCTAGCCCCACTGCTGAAGGCGCCGTGGAAATCGAGCATGTTTTAATATTATTGTGAGACGAGGTTGTGGGTTTGAAATAGGGGAGATAAACCCGTTCTCCCCGTTTAAGCGCGGCTGACACAGTTCAAAGCCGCGCTGACCCCACCCCGTGGTCGCGTACGCTACCGAGCGCACGCCGACCACGGTGGGCCTTGCTCTGCGGGAACAAAGGAACGACACACTGGCTGACACAAACAAGGCATTTATTGCTATAACAACAATAACGCCAGCTAGCAACAAAATACACTGAGGAATCGAGGATGTCCGACTCACCAGCACGGCAACGAGCGAACGTTCGCCCACGGTAGGGCAAAGGGATAAACTCCGACGCCCGACGGGACGGGCTCGGCGGGAGCAAGTTCCGACCAAGAGGCGCCCGCGGCGAAAAGCGGAGTGGCGCGCGGAAACGTCCGCTTGCGTTCCCGGTGCCGAGCAGAAGAGACCCCGTCGCTCCCCGTGAGCGCGCAGCAAAACGCCATCCGTGGCGCTGGTGTCGCTGCGACGCGAGCGCCCTCCCCTGTTAGTTAAAGTAACCAAAACTGAGAAGAGCGCGTTTCGTGGGAGCTAACTACAGGAACTAGTGCGTTGAGGGAAAGCGAACGCAGGGGACGAAGGCGTCCCCACAAGGTACACAATAAAGTGGTGACAAAAGCAGCATCTTATTAATTACTAGCGCTGGCCATGATCTGACGCGCCCTCAGCTGCGGCATCGATACGAAACCGGCTAGGCTTAGCGACAACTAGGGCAGGAAGGGAGCAGCGCAGTTCGTCGCCCGGCGCGCCCGCGAACGGTGTCGTTGTTGAAAGCTCGACTCGCCCGCTGATTGGTCCAACGGTTTGCAACTCGCAGTCGCAAGGCTGGAAAATCGAGCAGGCAGCGACTGGTCCGCGACTCTCGCTTTTCGACCAAAACAGTCGCGCGACTTCTGACGCGCACGGAAACAAGCTGTGTATCCAGAGCACGGAACGCATGAAGTAGCTGCATGCTTTTTTCTTCTCGTCCGTGATCTTATCGTTTTCACATTCAAAATAAATGATATAAGTATTGCAAGAGCAGCGAAAAGTTCCTTTTACCGTGTAGCCCTTCCGCTGTATTGTGAGCACAAGCCTCGGTGCACTCGAGGACATGCATTCCGATGCTGGCGACTGTTTCGGCGCATCACAAAATCAAAACGTTGCTCAAGCGCGCTTGTTTTCGATTTGCTAGCATCCGCGTCTCAACCATTCATAGCAAGTTTGGTGTGCGTGAAAAAGAGCACGACGATGCGGCGCCGCGAGGAGCGCCGTCGTTCTCTCCGTTGCGAACCTGCAACAAACGACGGCGACATAGGCGGAGTGCAGCAGCAACAGCGGTGTGTTTTCGTTGGGTCAGTGCCTGCGGCTTAGCAAGCGCTCCAGTAATCTGTCACCTTGATCTGAAGTGAGCAAACTATGGATGGGAACAGCTACAACGCGAGTGATTTTGTACCGACGGCTAGCACACCGGCACTGTTGATCGAGCGCCCGCATGGATCGACACGCATTCCGCCCTGCAGTGCGCCTGCTCGTAGTCGAGACCGGTGTTGTTAGCCCTCCTTTGTCGACAGCAGATTCGACCTGCACGGCTACGCGCACTGTCAACGGATCGCAGTAATACCGGCTTGAAGCTTCGCTGAGAGGTGCGGCTGGACAATAGGAGTCCAAAAACCTTTCCGAAAATCCGCCCGGGATGACAGTCAGGTCCCGCGACCACTGCAAATTTTCTGCCATCGCTTTTACAAAGGCAGCCAGACATGCCACAAGGTGAAAACTAGTGCAAAGGCTGTGCAGAGCACTACAGCTGCGCTTTAGCTGCGCGTCTGCTAGCCAAAGGTGCCCAAAATATGGCGCACGGCGCCGACGGAAGTTGCTGGTGATGATGCCTGCCGAGTTGCGTGACTGAATTTTCTAAAGGGTCTATTCGCTAGGGTTTGCAGCCTTTAATGTTGGTCTTAAAACTGTGTAAGCATTGTTTCACTCTGTTGGATTTTTAGCTATTTTAGAGAGGCGTGTGTGTATGCATGTACGGTTTTTTCCACAGTTTTGTTATGTGGCTCATGGAACCTTCATGTTAAGGAAGAAATTATTTCACTGCTGTCTTGTACAGGAAATAGCACTATTTATATACACCAGGTGTTTCAGGAAAGACTAAGTAGTCTTCAAAAATATGGCTTTTGCGGCATAGTATTACCAGTGTTAGCAGACACCAGAAAGCTGGTGAATTGAATTTAGTAAGCTGGTGAAGTAATTTCTGATAATTAACTTTTTAACTAACACAGTTCAGCAAGTGGTTGCCATTAGAGATTTGTAGCAGATCGTTAGTAGTAGCCATATCAGTTTTTAAAATTTACAAAACATGATTACGCTCGCCGCTGTAGCTCAACAAAATTTGGCTGCAGCGTGCGAAAATGCGTTTTTGAAGGCATGCAGGCGAAGCAACCCCACCAGTGCATGTAACTGCTACAAATCTCTTACTTGCCACTAGACGCCTAACTCTAATAGTTGAAAGGTTCATTAATAAAAATTGGTTAACCAGCTTACTACGTAAGACTATTCACCAGTTTTCTGGTGCCCGACAACTCTGGTAGTAGTATGCTGAAAAAGCCGTATTTTTACCTCAAAATCCCTATTTTTTAAAAATTACTTAGTCCTCCATGAAATACGTGGTATATATGTGTATATATAAGAAAAATCTAATGTTATTTAATTCATGACGTTTTGGCTGGAGGGCCAGTCATTTTCAAGTGTACTCCAGCATTTGAAGCACACAGCTTTTGTTTCGAATGCTGTAGCATACTTGAAAAAGGCTGGTCCTCCAGCCAAGACGTCGTGATTTAAAACCTGTTATGTTTTTCAATTTCTGTGTGTCAATCATTGTTACCAAGATGGAACTGAGGAGGCTAGGTCCTCTGTGCCGAAGGGAATATTCTGTTCCTCTATTGTTCTCCGTAAAATATTTTGATGTGTCATGAGCATCTTATAGCGCTAATGTACGCTTGTGCGCAGTAAATGAATGTAATAATTCGCATCTTGCTTCTATTATTTTTAAGCAGTCTAGCATACAATGTGGAAAAAAATGATTTTTAAGTGATAAAACTATGTTATAAAAGTGTAATACAGTGTAGTTAACACACGCGTTTCTAAACGCTGTCAAGTTGATGGTAGGAATTAAACTTCCTTCGTACTCGAGTCTATTGGATAACGGTGGCAAATTGTCGGAAGACTGTTGGTAGGATGCTGGTAGACATTGTTGGTAAGTGGTTGATAGGAAGCATATAGAAACTGTCGATAAGGGGGTGATAGGAGGTATAAAAACTTTCTATGTACTTGAGTCTTGGATTACAGTGGCCAATCGTCGGGAGACGGTTGATAGTACAAGATTTAAATATATTTATGACTTTCTACTTCATATTGATAGGTTCTATTAACATTTGTCTAAAGACTTTCTAAAAAATGTTACTAAAAATGTTTGTAAGGGCGACAAGCGGGTCGTCTTGGTCATCGAGAAAATATTTACTTTGCTGTATAGCTGTGAGGCAGACCCGCAATATTTAAATAAGGAGAACAATCTCCTTGTCGGTTAGGGAGTGCTAACAAAATTTGGAGCGGGCTAGTAGCTGGCACACAGCATGGAGAGATGCATGTCGAGCCGCGGGTACCGGTGCTCGATTCACCGTGCCGTTGCGCTCCAGCAGCATATACTGTATAAGTTCAGAATCACTCGCGGCGCAAATTCTCACTTGCATATTATACTTTGCTCACCTATAAACAGATTGCAGTGACATTCTGCGAGAGTGTTTTTACTTAGCCGGAATGCGCAAGCACCGAACGAAAGCACATTTCTTCATGAATCCGTGATATGCATGTGTGCAAGCCAGCTGGCTTGGTCATCGTCCCTGTCGCTACATCGCCGCTGTAGAGAGAACATTTCTTTTGCTCTGCCTACGGGAGACGCCCGCAAAATTTTAAGAGAGAACAGAGAACAGGCTACGGGTTCGTTTACAAAGCTCGAGTGCGTAAGCACTGAGACCGCTGTGCACGTCGCTATTGCACATCGCCTGCCGCCTTCGCTTGCTTGGGGGTTGCTAAGCGATGGAGCTAACGACGGCGGTGGTCGCCGCGCCGCCTCGCGCTCCTCTTCCCGCACATGGAGCTCACACTTTACAATTCAGCCATTATTTATTCAGTGGCGACAAAGTAGAATAATTGTTTTCTGTGACGCCTTTCAGAACCAAAATCATTAACGTGTTTGAACCTCCCGCGTTTTCGGACGACTAACAACGCATACGGGCTAACCCGAGCCGCTCTGAAAATTCTGAAGCAATCGGAAAATTTGGCCCATTTCACGGCTGAAAATTTGTGGTGCGAGCACCTTCAGACAAAGCGAAGGCTTCGTGCGCCTTCCGTTTGACGTGAACGTGAGGCACAGTGTAGCGGCAAAAACGAATTGGTGGTAAAGAAGAAGCCCGGCTTCGACGGGTAACACCATAGTTCTTTCCTTTCTCCAAGGGCGCACCGCCATGTTGCCGCGGGTGGAAGTAGTAGATGTTTTTATTATGCAATGAATATAGAAGGAAAAATAATTTTTGCTACCCCGGCATCTGTTATCGCTAGTGGAAGCACCTGAGCTGAGGCCGCGGAAATAAAGGCTGGCAGGCAGCGTGTAGGAGAGAAAAGAAAGAGCTGAGGGGATAATAGAAAGGACAGGGGGAGGGGTACACTGGCAGTAAATCTATTTACATATAAACATGATAAATATAAATATATACAGGTCGCACGCGCGTGAAGGTCTAGTAGAACACAGTACAAAACACGACACAAAGCACAAAACAGGTGGAGTGGGGGCGTCCAGCTGGAAGCCAGACACAGACAGTCCCTACAACAGCTCACCTATGCGGACGCAGTACCGAGTGTCGGGATCGCACTGTGAGTTTTCTCGACAATTCACACCTTTACAGCACAGCATGCTACTGCAGCTCATGGCATGTAGGTCCCATGAGATCCCATCAACATAAAACCAACAGCAGCCGAACCTAGAGGTCATGCTTAATAGAAAAGTAGCGTCTACAAAATGCAAAAGAAAACATCGGCCAAAGTATTCCTCACAGTTTTAAAGCGGCCACATAAAGCAGCCGTTGCCGTCATTGCCGCTCCGATGCCAGACTAGTGTGGAGCTCCCTACGTATAAAAGATGGTTTTCTCGCGTCATCTCGCTCCAATTTTCGGCTACACCACCACTACTGCCGAACACGTGGAAGCACAGAATGAACGTACCACATAAGACGTGTGAGGAAGGAGGACCTGTGCCCAACCCTTTCCGTGATGTCACTGCAGCCGGCCACGCCACCAGCGCTTTTATGAAGCAACTAGCAGCGCGCTCTAAGTGGCGCCATCTTATATGAGTGCTCTATTAAGGTCGCTAAGTAGCTAGTTGCACATGCGCTTCTTAATCATACTTGGTCGAAAAAAAAGGAGGCCCAAACGATTTTCTATTCGAAAATTTCTAACCTGCAGGCAAGAGAAATAGCTCAAAGTTATGTATGTTTAGTCCGGGCCAGCTTAACAACACAGCATTAACTTTTCACTCTGACAGCGTGACCGGAACTTTAAAGCGATTAATTCAGTTGTACCGTATTGTGCGTCTTTATCGTAAAGACTTTCAAAATTTTTCTTACCTCAACCGCTGGCTCGTTTGCGGTGAAACTGCACACAGAGCTTGCGTATTATGGTAACTTTTGTATCGTAGCAAGCTTTACAACGGTACTTACTTAATTAAGCCATGCATGATGCAAAAGCATAATCGTCTGCGTCGAGATCGGCGTACCGAAACCCAAAACACCGAGTTTTTGCTGAAGGGCAGCAGTGGCGCCATCTGTCTGCCAAAACGAAATTAAACAAGAAAAAAACAGCTCAGGACTTCGCGACGTCGTTCTCCGACGAGCCACGAAAGCAGACGATATAAGCTGAATTGGATAAAGGCATTGGACGCAAAAAAGACGTCAAACAATATCCTTTTAACGGCACAGCCTCGTTAAAAAGGTTGTTTCTGGCATTTTTTTTTCCGCTCAGTTGGCCGAAAATGTTCGAAGCGCTTCAGTTCTTGCAACGCTCGCCTTGGCGCCTTGTGACGCTTTCCACTGCAGAAGACAGATGGCGCTACTGCCGCCCTTCACCAAAAATTCGGTGTTTTGGGTTTCGGTACGCCGATCTCGACGCAGACGATTACGCTTTTGCATCATGCACGGCTCAACTAAGTAAGTACCGTTGTAAAACTTGCTACGATACAAAAGTTACCATAATACGCAAGCTCTGTGTGCAGTTTCACCGCAAACGAGCGAGCGGTTGAGGTAAGAAAAATTTTCAAAGTCTTTGCGATAAAGACGCACAATACGGTATAGTTTAACTGTTAATTGATGTTATTGGTTGTTATTGTATTCTGAAGTTATGTTCATTTCTTCTAAATGCGGGATTGTCCAGGTAGCGTGGCCGAGTGGTCTAAGGCGCTGGTTTTAGGCACCAGTCTCTTCGGAGGCGTGGGTTCGAACCCCACCGCTGCCAATAATATTTTGCCTTTTCTCATTAGAGGGTACGGTCTCTATAAATGCATTTCTTTTTCGTAAGCTCTGTCTACCCCATGCAAGCTTTTCTCTATGGAAGCAAGGGCAATATTTTAAAGCGGGTACTAATCAAGTAGATGGACTCATCTGTTCCCGTATTATTTATTTATGGTCGTGTTGCAATCTTGTGTTTATTTGTTTCAAAGAGTAGAAACTACGGTAGCGTGGTATCTCGGTGAACCACTTCGGCAGATCACAGAGGTTTCGAAAACTGAGCCATGCTTACCGGAGTATATGAGGGCACTGGAGAAAGTGGCACACTTGGACCCTTTGTAGTGGGTCCAGTTACCTGTAAACCGGCTCACGTACCGGATTCATTTAGTATGTATTTTGTTTTGTGAAATAACGGCAATTGTGTAAACAATGAAGTAGCCTAGCCGTGTGGTCTGAGGCGCTGATTTCAAGCCATGAAATACAAGGTGGACGCCAGCTGATTTTCCCCTCTCTCACTGAAGGTGAGAAAAGAGCAGACGTGCAACCCGGAAATCTCAACAACGAGCAAGCATGCATGTCTCGCTTACAACGATGCGAGAAGCCAACTTACTGGGGTTCCCAATTCACCAATGCTCGAAGAAGAAATCAAATTTTTCGACTCAGTACTAAGGGGAATAGTTCAGGCCGGCGGAAAGACATCCAGCAACGGAAACATTTAAAGGGAGAGTCTGCAGTCGGATATGAATATAAAACTATTAGGCTATATCCTGGATGATCTCACTACTTGGTGGTAATAAGGGAGGTGGAACTCGCTGTTTAAGCAATCATTTATATTTTAAATTAACAAATAAAGTCAGCTCTTGACCGTAGTGTGGCGCCACGCTGTGTTGTCTCGTTGCGGCTAATTCATCAGACGACTGGAGTGAATCTACTGCATCCTTTGACTATGCCTCAACGACGATCAGACTGTTAGTTTTGTTCATATATACCTGTGAGAGCCTAATTTTCACGCATTCAATTAAATACGGCTGTTTTATTGTTTAAACTTTGTTGATCGTATCTTAAAATGTATTCGAAAACGAAATCACACAACCAACATGCCGCTAAACTTGCAGCGGCGCTGACATCGGCAGCGATGCTGGAAGAAAATGCCATTGCTGGAAATTGTAACATAACACTAGCTTCATTTTATTTTTTAAAACAAATTTAGCGCCCTCAACTGCGATTTAAAACAAAAATGCTTGCATACTGGTTAATGACCCGCCCACTATTGTAACTGTACTACACTGCGGGCACACAGGAAGCTCAAAGCAAACGTAACGTCCGCCAGTGATGTGAACGGCCTATGGCGGCCAGCTTGAAAAGCTTGCACTATATTAACCTGTCATGCAGAGTCTTCCTTTCCCCGATGGTGCAAAGAAAAAGATAGTCGTGGCGAACTGCATGGTCGTTGTTTCTTAAAGTGATGAAACATACAAAAAGGGCATGCCATGCTACAATGGAGTGGATAGCGCGAATATGACGCCATAGTGATCGTAACACCATCAGCGGAAATAACTTAACGTAATACAACCTCACATAATTTGGGAATGCCTCGGATCCCCACGCGGTAGGGATAATACTGAAAGTAAAGAAGCCTGGGAGGCCCTGGTACTGAACGAGGTCCCGGCCGACCAGCATGGAGCTGTCCGTCTGGCGACTGAAGCGGCTAAGAGCCGCTTCCCCAGTCTTTAGTGGCGGAGGTCCTGGCCCTCGTCCGCTAGGCCTGCGCGCCAGGGTCGGGGAGTAGGGGGCCCTACATCGATGGGAATAAAGTTTTAATCATCATCATCATCAGCGGAAAGCTTTCTGCGCATCGAATGGGCTCAGTTTGGGTTTCATGCCGGAAGAAGCGCTGTATTTTTTCGCGCTGCTGAACCTTTGAAAACAACTTTTTCTTTGTTTCGAAAACTCATATGGCATCGTCTTTCTCCATGGCTGCGAACTGCCCATTCGTACTCAACACCAGACTGTGCTCATGATCATAGTTTTGGCTACATGATTAGGAAACTTTCTATATTAACTGACGACTTCCGCGGCGTTCAATTTGATCCCTGAAATATTTTCTTTCTATTTCATACGGACTGTGTTTAGGAATTTTTGAAAATGTTTGCTGTAAAGTACGGTATCTGACAACGACTTCAACACACATCAGCACGCAGCACACCTGTCGTCTGGGTGAATGCGAAACATCGAGGTAGACGGCAGGCGTGCTGCGAACACCCTTCTTGACGTCACACACCTTGACCGACTGGAGCAGGAATGCGTCTTCCGACATCGCATGCGCAGGGGATGAAAATATAAGACGCGCGTAACGAGGGGGACCCTCGATAACATTATTTGGGAATGTCTGGGATCATCGGGCGTAAGGGACAATATTGAAAACTACGACTGCCTGGGGTTCTTTAACCTGCTCTCAGGTCGCACAGTACGCGCCTACATTGAAATTCGACCGCAGCGCCCGGGATCGAACCCGCATCTTTCGGGTCAGCAGCCGAGCGCCATAAGCACTGAGCCACCACGGCGGTTATATTGAAAATAGAGAATCCTGGGAAGCCTTGCTACGGAGCGAGATCCCCGTCGACCTGCAACGACCTGTCCGCCTGGCGCTTAAGCCGCGAAGAAGCAACGTATCTTCGCCAGTCTTTAATCGCGGATGTCCTGGCCCCCGTCTACTCGGACTGCGTGCCAGGGGCGGGGAGTAGGGGCCCTCCTATACCGGTGGAAATAAAGTTTAATCATCATAATCACGATCACAATCATCACGCAGCACACCTGGGATGCCTCCTTCCCTTCTCCCCGCAACGCGGCGATGGCGACGGAGCGCGCATCTGCGGGAGCTCTCCGCGGCGGCGGCGGCGGCGGTGGTGATGTAAAACATTTATTTATACTATTTACAAAAGAGACATTGCTTGGACTGGGCCTGAAGGGCCCGGCCCACGCAATCACTTAGAGGGATCCCTATTCCGGGACACGTGTGGCAACCGCGGCGGCGCGGGCTCTTGTCACCAGGGCTCGTTGGTCCTGGAGAGTTCAGCAGCCGAGCACGGCAGCCTCCCAGTCCTCTCGGGAGGGGTGGGAAAGCATGATTGGCAGGGCGCAGTTTATGCTATGACGAACTCTTCTAAACGGCGCTGATTCTACCACAACTCTGGGGATTTTTGAGATCCTACAAAAGAAATCGCAAAACATGTGCGAGTTGATGGTTCAGGTCGTGAAGTATGTTCAGCTTCTGTTTTGCATACCAGCGTCTGTTGCTTCCGGGGAACACTCTTTAGTGCTCTGCGCATAATAAAAACGTATTTGCGCAACCGAACGACTCAAAATGAGTTATCGCATCTATTGATTTTGCATGTACACAAAGAAAGAACGGCGCTCTCAAGTATAGACGACGTCATCATGGAGTTTATGAGTAGAACAGCGGAGCGAGCGGCAACCTTTGGTTTTTATATGTTTATTGGGGTTTAACGTCCCAAAGCAACTCGGGGCAACCTTTGGTCCCGCGTAACCACCTAAAAGAGCAGCACAGTCCGAAATGTCTGCTGCTTGCGCGCATTATTGGTAACTGTATACATGCACTGTAGCATGTTTGCTTGTATTGTGGTACTTAAACTGTCGTTTTATGTTATGGTTTTGTTCATGCGCGAATGCTTAAATATGAAAATTTGTCAAATGTGAATAAATATATGGGCACTGAAAATTCATATTGTAATTTTGTCTTGTTAATGCTTTATAAAAATGCACCAAAGCGATCAAAGAAACACTGCGTAAGAAAAAGATTTTTTTTCAGGCAGTTAATTGTTCTCAATCAAGCCAAACTTTGATTTTAATATCCGAAAAACCTAAGTACATAAACAAAAAAAAGTAGAAAGAAACTTGTTGGAGCCCCCACTGAAAATGTACTTCCGGCGTCCCTGCCAAGATCAACTGAGGCCATAGCAGCTCTTCCTTCCACTCTGGCTGCACATTTCCATGCATTTTTTTTTTTCCGGAGAAAGGTTTGCACAGTTGGCATGTTGCTTGGACTGTGCATGCTAGTACGTCAAGACAGCCACCTTTATATAGCTCCCTCTTGTAAAAGACCAAGTCTTTTACAGTGAGCAGGCAACTGCAGTCCTGTCAAAGTACTGTTTTTATTATTGCACAAGTGATTCATAGCGAACACAGGCAAAAAGCTTTCACAGATTGCTAACTTAGAAGCACTGGAATCGCGCCGGTATCGGGAAAGATAAAAGTTTTATTATTTACTGTACAACGAAAAAACACGAATAGACAAAAACCGATATATTCAACCCGCAAATGCACGTACGACCCGATCATTCCACAACAGAAAGGTTAAGGATTTCACGTGCAAAACCAACGTGTTCAAGCTCTTTTTTTCCCTAGGACGACACGCATCTGGAATGCACTGGATTCCCAAACTGTTGAATGCCCCACTCTTGATGCGTTCACAAACGCACCCCTGAGTAAAAAACATGAATGGTAGCTTACCAATATCCCTGAAGAGAAAAGTATACAACAGCTGTATCCTACCGCTACTCACCTATGTGGCAGAAACGTGGAGGCTAACAAAGAAGGTTCCGCATAAGTTAAGAACAACGCAGCGAGCTATGGAAAGAAAAATGATAGGTGTAACGTTAAGAGATCGGAAGCGGGCGGAGTGGGTGAGGGAACAAACGCGGGTTAATGACATCTTAGTTGAAATCAAGAGGAAGAAATGGGCTTCGGCAGGGCATGTAATGCGAAGGCAGGATAACCGCTGGTCCTTAAGGGTAACGGAGTGGATTCCAAGAGAAAGCAAACCTAGCAGGGGACGGCAGAAAGTTAGGTGGGCGGATGAGATTAAAAAGTTTGCGGGGATACAGTGGCGGCAACTGACAAATGACCGGGTTAATTGGAGAGACATGGGAGAGGCCTTTGCCCTGCAGTGGGTGTAGTCAGGCTGATGATGATGCAAAATAAATAAAATAAATAAATTTCAGCAACGTGCAGCAGCACTTGAAGAGCTCCCTGCACCACAGCTTGTACTGTCAATAATCATGTTTGCTTGCCACGGAAGACGTTTGATGCGATTTATAAGGTTGGAAATTTGGGCAAGTCGGTATTGATCCATAACATAAGAGTAGCGCAAAACCAGGACGACGGACAAAAGGGGAGAGGACACACACCAACAACACAGGTGCTGTGTTGTTGGTGTGTGTCCTCCCAGATAAACACGTTCTCCCCGCTTAACCGCGGCTGACACAGTTCAAAACCGCGAGGACCCCACCCCGTGGTCGCGAGCGCTACCGAGCGCACGCCGACCACGGCGGGCCTTGCTCTGAGGGAACAAAGGAACGACACACTGGCTGACACAAACAGGGCATTTATTGCTGCAACAACAATAACGCAGCTAGCAACAAAATGCACTGAGGAATCGAGGGCGTCCGACTCACCAACACGGTTACGAGCAAACGTTCGCCCACGCTAGGGCAAGGGAAAACTCTGAGGCCGGACGGGACAGGCTGGTGAGAGCATGTTCTGACAGAAGGCGCCCGCAGACGAAGAGCGGAGCAGCAGAAGAGCGTCTCTTCCCCGCGCGCGAGCAGCTGGTGTCGCTGCGACGCGAGCGCCGTCCCCTGTTAGTTAAAGTAACACAACTGAAGAGAATGCATTGAGGGGAAGCTAACGACAGTTGGGGGTGCATTGCGGGAAAGCGAATCACAGGGGACGAGTGCGACCCCACAAGGTCATTCGCTGAAACTGGCCGGGGAGGGGTCATAATAGGAGTAGACCTTTAGCTCTAAAATAAGAAAAAGTGCATATCACAGAAATCTCCCACAACAGCTCACCTGCTCGAACGCAGTACCGAGTGTCGCAAGCATCGAGTGAGTTTTCCTGGTAACTTACAACTTTACCGCACAGCACGCCACTGCAGCTCATGGCATGTAGGTCCCATGGGGTACCACCATCACAAAACCAACAGCAGCCGAACCTAGAGGTCATGCTTAATAGAAAAGTAGCGTCTAGAAAATGCAAAAGAAAACATCGGCCAAAGTATTCCTCACAGTTTTAAAGCGGCCACATAAAGCAGCCGTTGCCGTCATTGCCGCTCCGATGCCAGACTAGTGTGGAGCTCCCTACGTATAAAAGATGGTTTTCTCGCGTCATCTCGCTCCAATTTTCGGCTACACCACCACTACTGCCGAACACGTGGAAGCACAGAATGAACGTACCACATAAGACGTGTGAGGAAGGAAGGAGGACCTGTGCCCAACCCTTTCCGTGATGTCACTGCAGCCGGCCACGCCACCAGCGCTTTTATGAAGCAACTAGCAGCGCGCTCTAAGTGGCGCCATCTTATATGAGTGCTCTATTAAGGTCGCTTAGTAGCTAGTTGCACATGCGTTTCTTAATCATACTTGGTCGAAAAAAGGAGGCCCAAACGATTTTCTATTCGAAAATTTCTAACCTACAGGCAAGAGAAATAGCTCAAAGTTATGTATAAGTTTAGTCCGGGCCAGCTTAAAGGGGTGGAGACACCAAATTTTGAAGCTATAAAAAGCCTGCTATGGGATTCCTATGTATGCAAGGGCACTCAGAGCCAGGTGTTGGATGCAACAAACGTTTAAAAAATATTTTAATTCGGTTCCAAAGATTACCTAAATGCTCACTCTCACGATCTAGACCCATCGCTAGCGCCATCAACCATGACGTCACAAGGGGTGTAGAAAAATTAAAGTTTTAGTGACGTCATACCAAAATACAGTGACGTACGATGAGCGGGGCACAGCCGCGTGAGCGCAGTCGACGCACCAGCGAGCCGCGTTTGCTGCCGCCACTCGCTCGGTTTGCGGCGCGCCGTTGCGAACAGCGTCACAACGTCCGATTGCAGCTCGTTGCCTGCGTCCGGCATGCTATAGATGTCAACGGCGGGCCGCTCGCGGCGACAACGACGGGAAGCGGCAGCGTCATGATGACATAGGGCGCACTTCTTGGAGCCGGGCGGTCTGCGCCAGTCTTTGTGCCGAACGCCGGCATCTGAAGAACGCGATAGTATTGTTTGTTCACGTTCATAGCAAACCCTGGAATATATGAATATCAAAAATGCATCGTTTCTGACGATCGTTGGCAAATACCGAGTTCCTGGTAGAAGTGATGACTGCGATGCAAGCAAATTTCACCAGCAGGTTTTGTGCTGCTGCTACCTGGTGCGGTTCGCCTGCCGACTGCTAGCTCTGTTGCTGAAGAAGTCGTGGAAATCGAACATATCTTTTATTATGGGACGAGTTCACAGTAAAGGGGTGCCGAGCGGAGCACGTTTCTGAGCGCTGGCCAGTCCCGAAGCGCCCTCAGCTGCGTAGTCGATATGCGAAAGCAGCTAGGCCTAGCGACGACTAGGGCAGTCTGGGACCAGCGCGCAGGTCGTCGGCCGGCGTTGCCGCAGGCAGTGTCGCTGCCGAAAGATCCACTTTTAGCACAGTCATGCTGTCGTATCTCGAATCTAGAAAGCATCATTTCTGGTAGCATGGCTGTTTTGTATTTTCTTGTGCGGACGTGAAGTACGCCGAGTATGCCGGCCGGTAGGTCAGCCTGGATACCGTCTGCAGCCGACGTCTTAAAAGCGAGCTAAAGAGTGTTCTTGACGTAAATAATAAACCATGGGACAAGAAATGTGAAAAAAGTGTCATTTTTGAGGATCGCTGACCAATACTGAGCTGCTAGTAGCGGTAACAACTGTGATGTGAGCAAATTTCTCACAACCGCGCCTATAGCAGCTGCCGCTGGCGCGACGTTGGGGTCCGGCTCGCCTGGCGCCCGCTAGTTCCGCTGCCGAAGGCGTCGAGGAGATTGACCATACTATTATTTTATTGTGAGATGATTCTGTTAACACTACAGCTATTTGTGAAAAGTAGGCCTTTTATTATAGCGCAGGCGACTTCCGCCAGGCAGCAGCAGAGCTCCTCGCCCGGAGCGCCCGCGAGCGGTGCCGTTGCCGAAAGCTCCCAACATAAGCAGACATGCTTTGTCGCTGCTCGAGTATAGCTGGCAGTTCTGATAGCAAGGCGATCTTGTCTTTTCTTGTGATATTTGTACACCATCCCAAGCAGCGCTCAGGTACTGCTGCACGGCAGCGAAGTGTGACACCGGTTGTGGGCGCAGCTTGGGTAGAGCGGCGCAGCGATGCTTACTGGCATTTTGCAAAGTGTTTCGCATCCTCACGCGAACCCGCGAAGGTGATATTAGCGTGCGAACAAAAAAAAAGTCGATGTCCTCAATCATTGGAATCAGATCTGTCAGAATCCGAGCTGCTGGGACTAGACGTGCAGTTGTTTGTTTTCATGCGCTGGTCAGCACGTGTGTGGGAAAGCAGACGATGCAGCAGTAGGTGCGTCACAACTTTTGTGGGCCCACGTGACCAAGCGAAGCAGTTGATCTTCCCCCTCTGTGACGTCACAGTACAACTCGGCGTTCCGAAACCGAAACCGAAAATCGTTCACCTAAAAATGCTAAAATAAATTATTCACTGTGAATATATGAATCTTTGAGTGTGTATCATACTTCCTGGAGCCATAAGAAACGTTTGAAACTAAGAACGCGCGAACCACAAATTTGGTGTCTCCACCCCTTTAACAACACAGCATTAACTTTTCACTCTGACAGCGTGACCGGACCTTTACAGCGATTAATTCAGTTGTATAGTTTAACTGTTAATTGATGTTATTGGCTGTTATTGTATTCTGAAGTTATGTTCATTTCTTCTAAATGCGGTATTGTCCAGGTAGCGTGGCCGAGTGGTCTAAGGCGCTGGTTTTAGGCACCAGTCTCTTCGGAGGCGTGGGTTCGAACCCCACCGCTGCCAATAATATTTTGCCTTTTCTCATTAGAGTGTACGGTCTCTATAAATGCATTTTTTTTGCGTAAGCTCTGTCTACCCCATGCAAGCTTTTCTCTATGGAAGCAAGGGCAATATTTTAAAGCGGGTACTAATCCTGTAGATGGACTCACTGTTCCCGTATTATTTATTTATGGTCTTGTTGCAATCTTGTGTTTTTTTCAAAGAGTAGAAACTGCGGTAGCGTGGTATTTCGGTGAACCACTTCGGCAGATCACAGAGGTTTCAAAAACTGAGCCATGCTAACCGGAGTATATGAGGGCACTGCAGAAAGTGGCACACTTGGACCCTTTGTAGTGGGTCCAGTTACTTGTAAACCGGCTCACGTACCGGATTCATTTAGTATGTATTTTGTTTTGTGAAATAACGGCAATTGTGAAAACAATGAAGTAGCGTAGCCGAGTTGTCTGAGGCGCTGATTTCAAGCCATGAAATACAAGGTGGACGCCAGCTGATTTTCCCCTCTCTCACTGAAGGTGAGAAAAGAGCAGACGTGCAACCCGGAAATCTCGACAACGAGCAAGCATGCATGTCTCGCTTACAAAGATGCGAGAAGCCAACTTACTGGGGTTCCCAAGCGCCAATGCTCGAAGAAGTAATCAGATTTTTCGACTCAGTACTAAGGGGAACAGTTCAGGCCGGCGGAAAGACATCCAGCAACGGAAACATTTAAAGGGAGAGTCTGCAGTCGGATATGAATATAAAACTATTAGGCTATATCCTGGATGATCTCACTACTTGGTGGTAATAAGGGAGGTGGAACTCGCTGTTTAAGCAATCATTTATATTTTAAATTAACAAATAAAGTCAGCTCTTGACCGGAGAGTGGCGCCACGCTGTGTTGTCTCGTTGCGGCTAATTCATCAGACGACTGGAGTGAATCTACTGCATTCTTTGACTATGCCTCAACGCCGTTCAGACTGTTAGTTTTGTTCATATATACCTGTGAGAGCCTACTTTTCACGCATTCAATTAAATACGGCTGTTTTATTGGTTCAGCTTTGTTGATAGTATCTTAAAATGTATTCGAAAACGAAATCACACAACCAACGCCGCCGCTAAACTTGCAGCGGCGCTGACATCGGCAGCGATGCTGGAAGAAAATGCGATTGCTGGAAATTGTAACATAACAGTAGCTTAATTTTATTTTTTTAAAACAAACTTAGCGCCCTCAACTGCGATTTAAAACAAAAATGCATGCATACTGGTTAATGACCCGCCCACTATTGTCACTGCACTACACTGCAGGCACACGGGAAGCTCAAAGCAAACGGAACGTCTGCCAGTGACGTGAACGGCCTATGGCGGCCAGCTTGAACAGCTTGCACTATATTAACCTGTCATTACAAACACCTCCCTTAGAATCCTTAACGCAACCAAATTCTCACCAAATTATTCGGAATTGATATGGGTCCCAGCCCATTCGGGGAATCCGGGGAACGAGGCAGCCCATTCAGAGTAAATTACCCAACCTGTAGTTTCGTCATAGACTGCAGTGAAATTCGTACAGAGATGCCGTCAAGACCACATTGTCAGCATATTTTGTACTCAAACTACAAGGGAGGCTATACAGTCAAGTTCCTTGTCGGCATCATTCCCAATGGGATGATAGCCTTTGTTTCTAAGGTGTATGGAGGGCGTCATACAGACTCCTTCATCACACAAGACTCGGGGTTCCTAGACCTCATCAAACCTGGTGATCTTGTACTCAGTGACAAAGGCTTTCCTAGCATCAGGACAGACGTTCAGGGAAAAGGTGCAGTTCTGCTCATGCCCCCATTCAATTCTACTGGGGGTCAGATGTCTGAGGAGGACATGGACACTACTTATAAAATTGCAGCTGTACGAATTCATGTTGAGCGCGTCATTCAGAGGTTGAAAATCTACAAGATATTAACGAACAGGGTACCTCTAAGCTTAGTTCCCCACATGAGCAAAGTGCTTTCTGTTTGCGCTGCCCTTGTGAACATGCAGCCACCTATTTTAAAGAAGTGAAAAGAAGCTTTTGCATTTCTTGATTGCTACTTTCTGTAGGTTATGCTATCATTCAGCTCATTGAAGGGTTCATGACATGGCTTACCAACAAATTGTGGCTTTACATTGTAGGTACTAGCCATGATGTTGTTGTACATACAAAAAGAACTGAGGCTGTATGCGCGCATTTCAGCTAGAAATGCGCGCATTCAAAGTTATCGGCTCTATGACCCTCTCTTAGGGAAGGATGACTATGTTGAAGCAGCCTGAGTGACATCATAGACTGACTGCCGCGTCGTCTCCTTTTCATCACTAATAGTTCATCACTGACATTTAACACTGCAGTTCACAGTACGTGGTATTATTAGATAGTCATTTTCTGATTTCTTGTGTTATTATAGCAATGTTTATTGGGTTTTTCATGTTTCTCACGTTTATCGTGTTCATTCAAATTATGCAGTGTTACAAAAAGTACCCATGCTATGTTTATGCCTTCGCAGTGTATGTTCATGATGTTTACTTTTTACTTTTTGTCTGTATGTTATGATAAGTAGAATTGTTTAGTACATATTGTTATTTGCGTAGTACTACGAACAATAGCCTTATTTAATGCACTATTTCATTGTTCACAACATAGCTTTGTTATACTACTTGTGTTTTACCACTTGTTGTCTTTTTTAACAGAATGACCACTTGAATATTCTGATTAGTGTTTGACCACTTTACAGTTAACCTAACTGTGCCCTTCTGTCACATAAGATGAAATTAGCAGTATGTATAAATAAGTAAATGAATAAAACTGTTCCTCGCATGGCTTGTGTGGAGCAGAGCTTGCCTGCTTGGGTCCCATGGTGCAAAGCTAGGCAGAAAAGGGAACAACACAGGTCTTTGTTGCCTTTGCCCCCCTGTCATGACTTTTTGCTTTATCCCTCCGCACCCCTAGCGCGAAGAATGAGCAACCCACTCCCCTATGCTCACTGTGCAGTGCGCAGATCAGTTGCGAGCAGGCACATGACTGTTGGACTATGTTGTCATAGACAGCGAACGCGCCAGCGTGGCCTCATGCAACACTCATATACAAATCAAGTTTCGCCATTACTTTTATTGTCGCCATACAAAAATGCGTCTTTGTTATAGCATGTGGGTTTCAGTGACAAGACATTCCGAACAAAATTGGAAGCCATGCATGCACTTTGCCCTTGTCATTTACCGCAGCAGCTGCATGCCTGTCATTGCAGTCAAGATTGAAATAAACTTGTCTGCATGATGTTCTCATCAGAAAACATGGTTTTACTGGTTTCAGCAAAGGATAATTTTCTTAAATAGGCTCCTTCAGGTATGAAGACTGTTTTTGTCGCAGAATGGTACCAGCATTGACGAAAATAACAGTACCGGTGAAGAAAAGTAAACAGGAACGTCGAAATTCGGGCTTCTTCGTTCATGCTTTGAAACAATAGCGCAAAGAGTGTGTGCCTCCTCGTTTCATCGTCCCTTGTCTTTTTGCGTTACAGTTTTGAGATAATAGCCAATTAATTTCTGATAATCCATTTTTTTAACTATCAGAGGCACCTTGCTGGAATTGGAAATTTTTGGCCGGTGGTTTATAGTAGCCATATGAATCTTCAGAATTTCGAAAGTGCAATTCTCCTCAGCGCTATGGCCAAACAAATTTTGGCTGCATCTTGCCAAAATACACTCCTTCGACAGACATGAAGGCAAAGCAACTCCTTCAGTGCACGTAACTAGTTGAAAGCTCAATTTTATTGAGCCAACGCGCGAGGATAATCGTGCTATCGAAACTTTAAAACCCAGTGAGGCTCATATTAACGACTGGCTACTAATGATTAATTGCAACTAGGTGTCTTGTTCTCGTAATGAGTTAATTATCAAATTTAGTTATTCGGCAAACTAGTTAGCTTCACTGACCTGTTTTCTGATGCGCACAGACTCTGGTATTGTGCCGCAGAAGTCTTCTTCATACCTCAAAAAGCCTATATTTTTAAAAAACAACTTCATCTTCCCTGCATATGTGTCCATTACAGTATTTGAAAGTGACCAGATTCACTAGACTAGACTAGATTCACTAGGCAAGTGACTAGATCATACTCGTAGCAACAAAATTCCAAACATTAAAATACTTCCTCAATGGTCCACTTCTATTATTTCAACTATAATGTTTGAGGTCATTTCGCCTGAAGTAACACTCTCACGGCTGACGAAGCCCTCAGTACAGATGAATGCTCAGGGCACAGGATAGGAATCATTTTTGCTGCGATATACCGTACTGCTGTGACCCATTATTTTGCAAAAATTTAACACAACAATGTATTCTCACTTTGGAACACACAGTACAATGTACGGGCTTAAAGATAATCTAACAATGGAATCCATTGATCACAGAAGAAGGATTTTAGCACATATAAAAAATTAGAGAAAGGTGAAAACAAAATCGGAGTAAGAAGCTAAAACAATGTTGGAATAAAGAACGAAGTAAAAGCGCTCCAGCTTTGGGATAAGCTCCCAAAGGAAAAGCTCATCGCGAAGTACACTTACTATCACTGACTGCTTGGGTGAATACACATACAGGAGTGATCTCTGTAAATTTAGTACATACAATGATACTTGTAGCTGTGTGTAGTACTGATGTGTTTTCTTGAGTGCGATTACGTCGTCACTGAATGTGATATAGGGGAGATGGCACATCCTCAGTTCATAGTCCACAAATGGACAGTCCTTAAATCTGTAAGTGCACTTTATCTCGATGAGCCCTGTTTCGTCCCCAATCCTGACCAGTCCGTCAGGGCTACAACAGAGCCAAGGCTGCTGCGGCAGCACCATCAATCCTGTCTGCAAAATCCAACATGGTTATTAGTATTTCTAAAAAAATTAACAATACTCACATTGTTTAATAAAAGTGGAGGGCATGGATTGAAAAACAAAGCAGCTACACACCTGGACAATACGTGCTTCAAGTTTCTGTTCCAAGCTCTGTCGCGCTGCGCTTTCTGTCTTGATGCCTGTCAAATAGTAACGCATGATAGTTAAGTACTAAAAATGTAGTACACACATGAACTCCAATAAGCGAACAAATCATGACTGGCAATAGGCTACCATACTTGAACATCATTTCAAATTTACCGGGTTATCATGGATTTAGGAAACCAACCGTAGCGCACTGCAGGACTTGTGTAGGAAGTCACTTTTGAAAGTTGGTGAGCAGCCTTGAGAAGACCCTCATCACATTTTTTTTTTGTCATGACTGCGTGAGCTTTAGAAGCCTCCGTTCCACATGCCACCTAGCTGACAAAAGAGAAATACGCAATGTTGACGGTCTGATATTCACGCTTTGTGCAATTTCTATGTTAAAATCCACTATACCTCGCACAGTTCGCCTGGCCCTGGGTAAGAATAGGCAGGTCGGCAACACTCCCATGTACCAGTATTTTTTGCTTGTATTTTTCTTTTTGATCCAAACTCAGGTCAGATAAGAAGTCCTGCGGTCGCGTCTTCTCATCGTCTATAACTTAAAAGTGATAGTAGACTGGTCTCGTCAGCATCGGCGCCAACAGGTCTTCCAGGAGCTCTCTTTCAACAGCTTCCGAAGCTCTCTCAATAATGCCATCCAGGACTTCTTTGCAGATCAATTCGTCTGTGTGTTGGGTCGTGAGCTCTAGCACTTCTTGTAGTGGACATACAATCTCTGGATACTTGAGCAGCACAGTGCGTGAGGCAGGCTTCACATCTACGTACCTGGCTTTCTGACCTGTTTAATAATGCGAGGAAGATGAAATGACGTCACACTTTGTGTCTGCAAATTAAAATTGTTCAGAACACACCATTGGCAGAATGCACTAGCCTTATCGGAGGACTAACTATATGAAAGTTGTCTATTTGACAAAATACGTATGACCAGCCACAGAAATGTGGTTAGAAGAAAATGAGGAACTTTTTGAAACAGGCTGGCTACGCAAATTTACTAGGCAACAAGTCCATCAAGTCGTCTGCTGAAGGCCTCATGTTCTTGCTGCTTGGTTTGCCCCATTTTTGAGGCTGGCTTGTGCATGACTGCTTTTCATAAGAATTGATGAAAAAGCACACAGCAGCACCGTGCTTACAGTGCCCCTTGATACCAGCCTTGCAAATGCACTTGGCCCGGCAAATTGTAAGCTGGCGTTTTAGAGGGCATGACCATGCAAGCTGCAAAAAAAAAAATTGCGGAGGGCACTTGAGACTACTTACATTCTCCGAGTGCGGAAGGATTTGTCTCATTGTGGGCTACTATATATATTTAGCGATATTTGTTTACTAGTTCGCAACTAACGACATTTTAAAGGCCTCAGCTTCTAGACCTTTCCACTAAAGGCCTTTATGTTAAATACCCCTAGGTAAAGGTCCTTAGGTCACTCATTTAGCATGAAAGCCTTTGTGCCAAAGGAATTTAGGCTGAAATTCTTTATCTAAGGCCCAAGCCTTCAGAGTGAATGCATTTGGCCCAACGGCCTTCATCCTAAAGGCATTTCACCTAAAGCTCTTCAACCGAAAGGCCTCCCTTTTCCATCGGAAAAGCTTTTGAACTCTTATTTTACTTGCCGCTGTGTCTAAGAAATGTCACCGATAGGAAAGGCCTCGACATAAAGAAGCAAGGCTAGAACTGACAAGGGAATGGAAACTGGTGGACACTGCACAAAAATTGTTCTGGATGGTCGTGCGCAATGATCATTTGTACATCGAAGTTCGGCACTGATGCTCCTCACGAACACATTTATTTATTTTAGGTATTTAACAGTGCTCTTAAACCACATTTGTTTACTTTGTTTCTTCGCGTGCAACGACCGTTACTTGGTCGATATACGTCTGAAGCTTTTTGAGGATAGTAGTGTTTTTGCCATTCGACTGTAGGAAATACCCCAGAATCCTAATGGTGCTGACTCTCGGTACCTTGCTCCCTCCCACGTATACCTCCACTGGTTTATGTAGGTGCGGTAGGCGGGATTCTCGGGTTACCTGGAATTGAATGTAAAACATTTTATTCGCCGGAAAGAATGGCTGGAGGCATTGCTAGCATTCAAACTGAGCGCGCCTGAAACCGAAACCGGAAGTTTCGCGATCAGCCACTTTGTGCGGAACAATCAATAGGCCAGCTAGGTCCTACAGGAGTGTCCGCTCTTTTTGAATGCATTTCTCTATGCCACTACTGCCGAGCACGTGGAAGCGCAGAACGAAGGTAATAGATGAGACCTGTGACGAAGAAGGACCTGTGCCCATCCAACTCCATGATGTCCCTGCAGCCGGCAACACCACCTGTGCTTTTATGGCGCAACTACCGGAGGACTACAAGTGGCGCCATCTTATATCAATGTTCTAATCTGGCCGCTATGTAGCTAGCTGCACATGCGTTTCGTAACCTTACTCCGAAAAATGGGGGCGAAATTGATTTTCTGATAGAAAATTTCTAACTTACAGGGAAGTGAAAGCTTTTCAAAATTCGTTATGTATAAATATAGTGCAGCTAAGCTTGTCCGCACAGCCTGAACTTTTCCGTCTGGCAGCGTAGCCGGACCTGCAAAACACTTAACGCAATTTTGCAGTCGGGCTGTCAGACAAGTTAATTATTATCGTTTTCTGACCTTGGGTTGATTACTTCTAAACGCTGCATCGTTGAGGTAGCGTGGCCGATGTCCCAACAGCGTGGCTGACACACACATCATAAAGTCCATCATAAAGTCCATCATAAAGTATAGAGCAGCAATAATACGTGCACGGGGAGAAAAGCTACTGGCCGGTGAGGCTCCAACTAAGCGTGCCTTATCAGACGAAAAAGCTTACGCTAGAGCTAAAGAGATATTAGAGATGGATTACAAGGGGAAAACGACGCACGACCAAGCTGATATTAAGAACGCCTTTGAGGATTACTACACGGAACTGTTCGGCCACAGATTACCCGATAAACCGGGGATTGAAGAAGGTTTTTTTCACAGTAATGCCTAGGCTGGACCTTGATACTACAACGGCACTCGAAAGAGATATCACCGTTGGTGAAGTCGAAAGAGCCATCGACGAACTAAACCTTGGAAAATCGCCAGGTCCAGATGGACTGAGTGCCGCTTTTTACAAAGAGTTTAAACCTGGTGTCGCTGTGGCCTTGCATGGGGTATTCGTGGAGTTATTCGAGTGCGGATTATTGCCGCCCTCTTTTACGCGCGCTCACACAGTTTTGATTCCGAAAAGCAAAGAGGACGTCAAACTTCGCACGGTCACTGGATACAGACCAATCACACTAACAAACGTAGACTACAAGGTGCTGATGAAGGTGTTGGCGAGACGACTCCAGGCTGTAATTAATCCAGGATTTAATCGGCCCCCATCAAACATTTGGTATTAAAAACAGGACGATACACACGAACATCCATGTGGCCAGGAGTGTTTTAGAACTTTGTGATAGCGAATTCCTGCAGGTAGCCATGCTGCAGATCGATCTCGCTAAGGCATTTGACAGGGTGCCACATGACATCCTCTTTGATTTGTTGGACTATGTTGGTGTTGGTAAAGATATACGCGATGGTGTAAAAATGGCGTACAGAAACTGCACCACAAATCTTGTCATAAATGGTGAACTGTCGCGCCGTATAGATGTACGCTCATCTGTACGCCAAGGTTGTCCATTGTCGCCGCTGTTGTTCTCACTGTAGTAGAACTTTTTGACGGGTTAGTTGGTACATTGTCTTGAAAGAATGTCGTACGCCAAAAAAGGACGAAACAGGAAGGAAAAACACAGAACTCTGCCAGAAAATTTTGCAGAATGAAGAAATACGCGGTTTTGGCTTCCACACGTGTGAAGTTCGTGTGCTTGCTTACGCGGATGACGTTGCCTTTTTTGCATCAGACAGGGAATGCATTACGGCTGTACTGAAAATAACACACGATTTTTGTGCCCAGAGTGGCAGCATGTTAAACATAGATAAGTGCATTGGTTTGTGGCATGGCGCATGGGACATGACCAGATGTATTTGAAAATGTTCACTGGTCCACTACACCGAGCACATATCTTGGGGTGCCTCTTGATTGCTATCGTGAAAGCGATTCGGTCTGGAGCAAGAAGGCCGGTGAAATGAGAGAGATGACATCTAGATGGTGTGGGCGCGATCTTTCAGTGTTCGCGCGTGCCACGGTATGCAATGTTTTTCTAGCAGCAAAGATAATGTACATCTTGCAGGTGTTGTACTGTACACGGGTGAATATACAGAAGTTCCATCGCATCTTTGCGACATTTATATGGCAGTCCAGTTGGGAGAGAACCTCCCGAACGAATCTTTTTCGGCGAGTCGCCGAGGAGCGTCCGTCCCTCTCTCACTTGTTTTTAAGCCAAGTGGTCATGCGCTTCATGTTTCTCCGCGAAAGAAGAAACCCTTTCCTCCAGTGTTTTGTTCAGTTTATGTTGCCAAATGCACTCCCAGACTTTGTAATCTCCTCTACCGGAGGTGGTCGCTACAGTGTGTCCCGTTACCTCCGTGAGGTTGTCGCATCTTATCGATTCCTTGTCACCCGTTTTTCCAGAGAATATTAGGCAACTGTGAAGAAAAGGCAACTTAAGAAAGACTTATTACACGTCCTTTTTCCCGCTCCCATGTATCGGTCGGCCTTTGGGGCCTCACCGGGCCAAAATGTGTTAAAGAGGGTAAGAAGAATGTGGGTAACGCCTTCAGCAAAAACTTTCTTCTTTCAGCTGCACACAGGTACCTTACCTGTTAAAAGCTGGTTACATGAAAGAGACATATACGTCCCGTGGGGCACCCATTGCCTTCTCTGTAGGAAGGAGGAAACAATTGACCATGTTTTTGTCGACTGTAATAATGCAATCTTCTTTTGGGACGTGTTGCAGCGAACCATAAAGAAAGATTTGCCGCTCACTCCGCACGGCATTAGGTTTCTGCCTGTCGAAGACGATGGAGCTCCATATGACACCATTTTTCTGCTTGGCTTGCATGCAGTGTGGCGTAGTGTCATGGCATATCGCCTTTGCGATCCTGGAGCCAGATCTGTGTATCAATATTTTGTTGAAAGTGTCCTGAAAATTTACGATGTGTTAAAAGACCGAGGTTTTGACGAAGAAATTGTATCCCTTTTCCAGAATCTATCCCAACTGAAGAAGTTGGAATGGTCGCTGGAAGCGAGGAGTGCTGTAGCCATGTAAATAGCCATGTAAATAGCCATGTAAATAGTCACATATGTTGTAATGCACAGTATTCCCACGCCTTTGAAGGCAATAAAAAAAATTGAGGTAGCGTGGCCCAGTGGTCTAAGGCGCTGGTTTAAGGCTCCAGTCTCCTCGGAGGCGTGGGTTCGAGCCCCACCGCCTTGCCTTCTCACTTCAGCTATCTGCAAGTACGCATTTTTAAAGTAAGCCCTGTCTACCTGATGCGAGCTTTTCTGGCAGGAAGGGTTTAGTTTTAAAGCGAATGAACCTGCAGCGGGACTGACTGTTTTTTCGTGTATTGTCTTTTCATGGTCCTGTAATCTTGCGTTCATTTCTTTCAAGGTCTGTAAATTGAGGTAGCGCGGCATTTTGGGTACGGAATGGTATGGTATGGCATGGAATGGCATGGCATCACATGGTATGGCTTAGTATGGTATGGAAAGGTAAGGTATGGTATCGTGCTATGAGAGACGCCGTAGGCTAATACGGCTGACAGAGTGCTAACAGTACAGAGCTAACAAGGCTAACATTTGAAACCACTGTTATGCCGCACCCATTCCCCTACCCGCACGATGAAATGATCTAGCTTAACATCTAGAAGATATGGCTAGGAGGCCATCTTCGAACGCTGCTACGCGGGCAACACCAACCATGAAAGGGACCCAAGTAAGATGGTGTCAAAGGTTATGTGCATGAATCAGAATCAAAATGTATTTATTGCACCCTAATGGATACTTGTTGTGGAATCCACTACTCACAGAACTATAAAAAGAAAACCGGGTGCACTGACCCAGTGCACGCGAGCGCATCGAATTTTTGGACGTAATATGGGCCATTTCCTATACTTACTTTACTGCTGCATCTAGAAGGGTTTTGCGCACAACACTTGCTAATACGGGCACCTGTTCTTCTGGGGTGACCCCGGCACACAAGTACGCCCGGTGGATCTGGACGCCTGGAGCAACAGTCGTTGCAGGCGCTAGATGCCGGGCGTCTACAAGGGCCAGACACATTGGGCGCTCAACAGTGGCGCGGTCTGATTGCGGTGTCTTTGCAGCAGGCGATACCAGAAGACACGTAGCCCCAAGACATAGGAGTCGGCTGATCATGACAGGCCGAGTGCATTGTCTTCAGGGCAGAATCCTGGCCGCCGGAAGGTACGACGCCCCGACGCGACGAGGTTGGCTTCGCGTAGAGCGCTCAGTGCGTCGACTCCAGGCCAGGATCATAGGTTCTTACGCCTGATAAGTGATGACGTGGCATAACTCCGCGACGATGTCGGTTTGGTGGTTGCACGAGATATGAAAATGTCCAAACCGCTGGGAGGCGATTTGCTGTCTCACCAAATGCGTCTTTAGAAGGGGAAGAACACGTCCGGAGACAACCGACGGCCTGAACTGGGAAGGCTCCACCGAGAGAGACACCGCGCGCTTCGCCGTCGTGTTAATAACTCCTTGCTCAGGAGGGGTGCAGGCTGCCGTAGGCCCAAACAATGACTGCTGCTGTTGGTCGTCAGTGATGGCTTGAAGAATCACGGGAATGCTTCAGTGTCACTGTCGCGGGAGTGATGGGCGGTGCATACAGGCCTTGTCGCTAGCAGAATTTTTTTCTGCTCGCATGTGCACGCGTACCATCTAAGCGTGCCGCATCATCTTTGTCGACTACCACCCAGTGGAGGCTGCTGCAAACTGCATTGCAGTAAATTCAGCATTTTGCACAAAATTACTCTAAGATATGTTATTGCAGCAAGAGAAACAGAATTATTCTCAAGATATGTTATTACAGCAAGAAGAAAATCAAGAGGTGTTTGATTTGCTCAGGAACAAAGAAAATATGAAATTGGATTTTGACTGGTATGCGTCTTTAGGAGCCCTGTTCTGCACGAGACATTGTATGTACGTCAGTTGCCTGGAACTATTGCAGCCCATTGCAGTGGTGCCACGCTGGTTTAGTTTGGTTTATTATTGTTTAACGTCCCAAAACAACTCAGGCTATGAAGGACGCCGTAGTGATGGGCTCCGGAAATTTCTTTGGGTTCTTTAACGTGCACCGACATCGCACAGTGCGCAGGCCCCTGGAATTTCGCCTCCATCGAAATTCGACCACCGCGCCTGGGATCAAACCCGCATCTTTCGGGTCAGCAGCCGAGCGCCATAACCACTGAGCCACCGCGGCGACCTAGGAAGGTTGAGATTGGTCGGTTAGGGCAGACCCGGACTACATTTATACATTACTCATTTTATACATATCCTCCCTCTACAAACGTGAAATTTGGTTTTGAAGAATTCGTTTGCTCCCATTTTTTTTTCGACGAAGTAAGTTTAAGAAATTCATGCGCTACTAGCTACTTAGCGACTTGATTAAAAGACTGAAGCAAGATGGTGTCACTTGGGGTACGCTGGTCACGGGAAGATCGGAGTGAAATATTGTATGAAGAACGCCTGATGCTGTTGGACGATAACAGGTGTGCAGCTAAAGTGCTTAAATACTGATACAAAAAGAGCGTCGACTCACTGTGGCGGGAGAGAACTAGGAAGCTAACCAGTAAGTATGCAGCAAAGAAGGACAAAAAATAAAGCGCTTTAAGCGGCAGGTAAAAAACGCAGAAGGTAAGGGCTGGATTAATTGAATGGAAAAGCTGCCAAATGTAGAACTATCGATCAACTGGAAAAGTCAAATCAGGAAAGAATCGTTGTACGATAACTCAACAGGTTGCCTAAAGAAATATTAAAAAATTGCTGAGGCTCAGCTTGGCTAAGCCTGGGGAATGCGAAGCATATTAGTGGCTAGGCTTGGTAATACATGGCTTTCCTTGGTTGAATACTTGGTCATTTTAATACAACCACTAGAAGCCTTCGTCGTGGGAGAAGACAACGGCATGGCTACAGCGGAACGCCGACTAACCCCGAGACGCGCGTTGGGTGAGCGCCTGGATTGCCACGGAAGCCGCGTCTGCCTGCCCGGTGGAGCGAGCGTTTCACCTACACTGAGTGTGAACGCGCGTTCGAAATGCGCGGGAATGCGCGGGTGTGACGGCTAGGGGACCCACGGCGACGGCGCGAGGTGGAGGCCGGCTCTCTCATCCGATGTCACATGGCGTGACGTCACGGTGTCACGTGGCGTGACGGCTAGGGGTCCCACGGCGACGGCGCGAGGTGGAGGCCGGCTCTCTCATCCGATGTCACGTGGTGCGACGTCACGGTGTCACGTGGTGTGACGTCGCGGTGTAACGTGGGGGTCCCACGGCGACGGCGTGAGTGGTAGCTCTAGCAATATGATTCGCATAAAAACAGTGCATTGTGGCTACTACCAATACCTCATTTCAAAGGGGACGCTTCTGACTTCTATCTAACCATCCAGATACACGTTTTTTTTTCAGTTTTTTTTTGTTGCGATTTAGCCCCTGAACACTTCCTGTTTGAAGAGAGAGAGAGAGGGAAAGGCAGGGATGTTAACCAGAAAGGATTCCGGTTGGCTACCCTGCACAGGGGAAGGGAATGAGGGGAATTAAAGAGGAAAGAGAGAAGTAAAGGGAAATAATCACAGTCTGTCAATCAAGGCAGTCGCTCTCAAAAAGCGAAAGAGTGCCTTGTAAGCCTTGATGGCAGTTGACTGTTGTGGCCACGGACCTAGGATCTTGGCCTCTGTGAAAGGGCGAGGGTCCAGGTGGTCCAGAGCACATCGCAGCTTATGTCTTTCGGCTACAAAGGCAGGGCACTCACACAAGATATGGGTGATTGTCTCATCACAGGCGCAGTTCACACAAGAAGGGCTGTCGACCATCGCGATCCGGAAAGCACACTTATTCGTGAAGGCAACACCGAGCCATAGACGACACAGTAGTATTGCTTCACGACGGGCTACATTACACGGAAGACGGAGGCGCAGTCCAGGGTCCAATGTCCTGAGGCGACGGTTGCTGGCGGGTCACCTGCACCGGAGTCTTATCAAACACTGAACGGAATCTTTCGCTTGCGGCGCTGCCTTATCAAAACCACCGCGACACGGGTCACCTGAATCAGCATTGTTGCAACCGCTGCGCGACACGCGCCGGCTGCACCAGCGCAAATCATTTCAAACACCGCGCCATTGCTACCGGAAGTGCTCTGGGCTAGTATCATCATCAGCAGTGTTGTCTGTTTACAAACGTCAAAACCTTGCGCACTGGGCGCATTTGTTTTTCAGTCCCGGACTGTGTGGGACTACTTGCGGACTCGAGTCCGATATTTATTTTTCTCAGCCAGCCCGAAAGCTCCGCCAAGGGAGTGACACTCTCATAGAGCCAATGGGGACGTTTTTTTTCGAAGGCGATGGTGGCGGCACCTGGGAGAGGCGGTAAACGCATCAAAAATCCAATATGGCGTCGAGCGTTTAGGCGGCTGGTTGTGGCCGGTTGCTCGCGCTACAGTGCACTGTACTCGCGCGTTCCTAGTGCTGGCGGCCGCTAGCTCGATCCAAGCTTTGTAAATACTAGTGATTAACTGATCCCGCGCTGCATTCACGCTTGATTAGCTAAGTACTTACGGAATCTGCTCACTCGCTTTTGTATTTCGATGTGTCTGTTGACGTAGCATGGTGCATGGTGGCGAGCGGCGCGACTGCTTTTAAGCAGCTGCGCTCGCTCTAGAACGAAAAGCGTAAATGGTTTTGTACAAAGAACAATTTATTAAAAGAACATCAGCAGTGACAGTCGATGTTCAAAAAGTGATTTTAGACATCAGTGACATTGCAGTATCAGTAACAGGCATCCTAAAAATAAAAATAAAAAACGCCATTATGTAAACCTAGAAGACATGAGCGCACAGATAATGTATAGGGGATAAAAAAAAAAAGGTATCGAGGCAGGTACAGTACACATAATAAAATGCTACATGACTGAATATAGGTTTGTACGCGATTTTGTAAGAGATTTAGGTAAATAGCAGGGAAGTAAAACATCTGATATGCATTGAAACGCATCAGTCTGTGGCTATGAATGAACACACGCAGAGAAAGGCAGCAAAAATTTTCAACCTTTGACTCGTGTAAAAGAAATCACAGTGCGTTGGGCTAGGGACAACATAATATGCTGCAGTGTTAGTTCTTCGTATAAAGACTCCAAGAAAAGCTCACTGTGTGACTCGACGTGACGCCAATGACGCTGCTGCAGTGCGAATGTCGCCGACGTCGCCGTTTTCGCTTGCGCGGCTGACCGGGCGTCGTCTGCTGGTCGTCTGCTTCCGCGTTATCAGCGTCGTCATCTTCGGAACTAATTCCTTTGATATCTTATTTTTAATACCTATGGCTGGTTATAATTTGGTTCATAAGTATGTTTTTATTATTGATAGTGGTCGAAAAATTTCACTTTTATTAGGCTTAACTGCAGCCGCGTTTACCGCCGATACCAGGATCGCTGCAATCGTTTCGACCGTGGCGCCACCCTCGGCGCGGACGCGCAACTTCCAACATGCCACAGCCCTGGCTCCGCCCACCTGCCTGCATCGCCATAGCAACGCGTTCGTTTTTCGCCTATGGCAGTCCTTGGGGCTGCGGGGAAGGCAGCAGACGACAGCTGCGCGCCGCGCTGCCAGCCATGTTGTGTTAGACTGTGTGCATTTTGCGTACTTTTCGTGTTCTTGAAGGAAAACATCGTGCGTTAAATTTCACATGAGCTCCGTAGCTGCTCTATGAGCCATCGTAAGACTTTTTGTTCTTGCATCTTCGTTCTATTTTCTTGAAATCCACCGCACACAGACGCGCGTTCGGAGCTGCGAGCGCGTATTGTTTGCTCGAGTCGTCAAGAGGTTTCTGTTCGCTTGTTTTGCGACATGCTGTCTGTGCGCTTACCTGAAAGCATCGCATATGAACCACTCGTATACTGGAGCAGCTATAGCGCTTGTTGTCAACATTTTTGCGAAGGTTTTCGTCTATCTGAATATCCGCAACGAGTTGGGCTACATTCTGCTAACTTCGCCGCGAGCAGTAGCGGCGAGCATACCCTCGAAGCTGAGTTCGTTAATGCACCTACGCCAAGCTGACAGTACGGTCTTCAAATCGACTCAGTATCATGAGCGAGCTCACGGCGTTGCTTCGGCGTCGTGGTGCCCATGGCTTGCGTCGTCTGCTAGTAGATGACTGCGTCCAGGTACGGTAACCGAGGGGGAGCCCGGCTCTGGCGGCGAGTCCGAAAGCAGCCTAAGCAAGTAGGTCATGTGACCATGACGCTGTCTCCTCTCAGAGCGGAAGCCGAGACCTGTCATCAAGTAGTCCGGGACTGGAAAAACAAATGCGCCCACTGGCGCTGGTAGTGGCTCCGAGTGACATGAAGGGGGAAGGATCATAGGCCGTCATTCGTCATGCATCTTATCTGGGGTGTTCGTTCTGCACTTGCACGTGCTCGGCATTAGTCACAGCTGAATGAGTCGAGAAAAGCGTCTTCTCTACGTTGGGTTATAGTGCCTAGTATATTCTAGGCACTATAGTTGGGTGCAGTAACCGAGTTTGACACAGGAGCGGCCATCTTGGGAACGGCATGGAACGATTTCCGGACGAAAAAATGACGACTACATCCGGGGGCGTTTGTTGGGCTATAGTGCCTAGAATATACTGTAGTTGGGCGGCCAGCAGTAAAAAACTGGAGCGGACACTTAAAGGGGTTGTGAAAAGAAAATGAAGCTGCCCGATTTTAGTTTTTACTGCTTCCATAAACATCAGATATACTGATTCCGAAATATTGCGGCTCAACATTGAGCCGGCTTTTAGTAAAGCCGCTTCTAAATCGCTCCCTTTTTGCGCTCATGAGACGACCATGCGATGCCGTCGGCCGGCACATGCATAACTCGACTAGGCCATCTTAAGATCTTTAGAAACGTAGAGATATCTTTTGTTTGCCCTAAAATAACAGCTTTATAAAAAATTGAGAAAGCAAAACAAAGTTTTCCAGTTATTTTCACACGTAATTGTAATCCGTTAAGCTGCACACGTGCTAATTGATCGATCGCTGACCTGGGACCGGCTTCGGTTTCGGTTCTGCTTCTCTATCGTCCGTGGCTCCAGTATCACTGGCTCGATATAGCCTTGCTTACGTGAACCTATCTAGGTGGTGTTTCTTGACAGCGGTGGTTTGAGTCAGAGAATCGAGCTGAGCTGGGTCAGCTCATCTCGACGACTCTCTGTTTACATGAACTCGATACGAACGAGTCAGCTATCGTGGCGGGCCTAGTCTGGGAGTCTCTGAGATCTGCTTGTGGGTGATGAGGGGGTCCTTGTCTCCGGGTAGCGGGGTCTCTATGGCCGCTCGGGTGTATACATCTCGAGCGAGGCGATGGGCAGCCTCATTGCCTGGTAAACCCTCATGAGTTGGAACCCAGATGACTGAAACCTCCCGGTTTAGCGGGTGCTTCCTCAGTAGACTGGCCGCCTGCCTGGAAATTAGGCCTTTGCCGAAGTTCCTAACAGCCGCCTTAGTGTCTGAGAGAATAGTTTTGGCTCTGGTACCTGTACAAGCTAGCGCTATCGCAGCCTCTTCAGCTATTAAAGCGTTACGCGTATTAATGGATACAATTACCTTCTGGGAGTGGTTCCCATCTACCACCGCTATGATTGCGGCCCCTTCTAGCCCTCAGGCAGCATGGCAATAGGCTGATTCCTGAGGAGGGTCTTTCATTAGATTACTTTGAATAAATTTTGCTCTATGCCCTCTTCGTTCCTTTTCATGGATAGGGTGCATATTCTTAAGAATCGGTGCCATTTTGAATAGTTTTCGTGTTTCAAGTTCCAGCGGTTCAGCGACATAGGGTGGCTCTCCTGACGGAAGCCGTAGTTCTCGTAATATTTTTCGCCCCCCTACAGTGGAGTTGAGCCGCCAGATCTGCGCCTCCCTGACCGATTTCGCAATCTATTCCCAGGTATTATGCATTCCCATAGCTAGAAGCTTCTCTGTCGAGGAGTCGGAGGGATGCCTAAAGCCCTTTTGAATGACGTTCTGATCATTATGTCGAAATGCTCCACTTCTCCAGGATTAAGATTCAGAAAGGGGGTGTCATGAGCTATCCTGCTGATTATAGAGGCATGAACCAGCCTTATCAGGCAAGGTTCTCTGAGGCCTTTGTTCCTGGGGGAGATTCGCCTGAATGTCCTCGTTACTTAGTCGATATACGTCTGAAGCTTTTTGAGGATAGTAGTGTTTTTGCCATTCGACTGTAGGAAATACCCCAGAATCCTAATGGTGCTGACTCTCGGTACCTTGCTCCCTCCCACGTATACCTCCACTGGTTTATGTAGGTGCGGTAGGCGGGATTCTCGGGTTACCTGGAATTGAATGTAAAACAATATATTCGCGGGAAAGAATGGCTGGAGGCATTGCTAGCATTCAAACTGAGCGCGCCTGAAACCGAAACCGGAAGTTTCGCGATCAGCCACTTTGTGCGGAACAATCAATAAGCCAGCTAGGTCCTACAGGAGTGTCCGCTCTTTTTGAATGCCTTTCTCTATGCCACTACTGCCGAGCACGTGAAAGTGCAGAACGAAGGTAATAGATGAGACGTGTGACGAAGAAGGACCTGTGCCCATCCAACTCCATGATGTCCCTGCAGCCGGCAACACCACCTGTGCTTTTATGGAGCAACTACCAGAGGACTACAAGTGGCGCCATCTTATATCAGTGTTCTAATCTGGCCGCTATGTAGCTAGCTGCACATGCGTGTCGTAACCTTACTCCAAAAAATGGGGGCCAAATTGATTTTCTGATAGAAAATTTCTAACTTACAGGGAAGCGAAAGCTTTTCAAAATTCGTTATGTATAAATATAGTGCAGCTAAGCTTGTCCGCACAACCTGAACTTTTCCGTCTGGCAGCGTAGCCGGACCTGCAAAACACTTAACGCAATTTTGTAGTCGGGCTGTCAGACAAGTTAATTATTATCGTTTTCTGACCTTGGGTTGATTACTTCTAATCGCTGCATCGTTGAGGTAGCGTGGCCGAGTGGTCTAAGGCGCTGGTTTAAGGCACCAGTCTCTTCGGAGGCGTGGGTTCGAACCCCACCGCTGCCAATAACTTTTGCCTCCTCACTTCAGCTATCTGCAAGCACACATTTTTTTAAGTAAGCCCTGTCTACCTGATGCGAGCCTTTCTGGCAGGAAGGGTTTAGTTTTAAAGCGAATGAACCTGCAGCTGGACTGACTGTTTTTTCGTGTATTGTCTTTTCATGGTCCTGTAATCTTGCGTTCATTTCTTTTAAGGTCTGTAAATTGAGGTAGCGCGGCATTTTGGGTACGGAATGGTATGGTATGGCATGGATTGGCATAGCATGACATGGTATGGCTTGGTATGGTATGGTAAGGTATCGTGCTATGAGAGACGCCGTAGGCTAATACGGCTGACAGAGTGCTAACAGTACAGGGCTACCAAGGCTAACATTTGAAACCGCTGTTATGCCGCACCCATTCCCCTACCCGCACGATGAAATGATCTAGATTAACATCTAGAAGATATGGCTAGGAGGCGATCTGCGAACGCTGCTACGCGGGCAACACCAACCATGAAAGGGACCCAGGTAGGATGGTGTCAAAGGTTATGTGCATGAATCAGAATCAAAATGTATTTATTGCACCCTAATGGATACTTGTTATGGAATCCACTACTCACAGAACTATAAAAAAGAAACCGGGTGCAATGACCCAGTGCACGCGAGCGCATCGAATTTTTGGACGTAATGTGGGCCATTTCCTATACTTACTTTACTGCTGCATCTAGAAGGGTTTTGTGCACAACACTTGCTAATACGGGCACCTGTTCTTCTGGGGTGACCCCGGAACACAAGTACGCCCGGTGGATCTGGCCGCCTGGAGCAACAGTCGTTGCAGGCGCTAGATGCCGGGTGTCTACAAAGGCCAGACACATTGGGCGCTCAACAGTGGCGCGGTCTGATTGCGGTGTCTTTGCAGCAGGCGATACCAGAAGACACGTAGCCCCAAGACATAGGAGTCGGCTGCTCATGACAGGCCGAGTGCATTGTCTTCAGGGCAGAATCCTGGCCGCCGGAAGGTACGACGCCCCGACACGACGAGGTTGGCTTGGCGTAGAGCGCCCAGTGCGTCGACTCCAGGCCAGGATCATAGGTTCTTACGCCTGATAAGTGATGACGTGGCATACCTCCGCGACGATGTCGGTTTGGTGGTTGCACGAGATATGAAAATGTCCAAACCGCTGGGAGGCGATTCGCTGTCTCACCAAATGCGTCTTTAGAAGGGGAAGAACACGTCCGGAGACAACCGACGGTCTGAACTGGGAAGGCTCCACCGAGAGAGACACCGCGCGCTTCGCCGTCGTGTTAATAACTCCTTGCTCAGGAGGGGTGCAGGCTGCCGTAGGCCCAAACAATGACTGCTGCTGTAGGTCGTCAGTGATGGCTTGAAGAATCGCGGGAATGCTTCAGTGTCACTGTCGCGGGAGTGATGGGCGGTGCATACAGGCCTTGTCGCTAGCAGAATTTTTTTCTGCTCGCCTGTGCACGCGTACCATCTAAGCGTGCCGCATCATCTTTGTCGACTACCACCCAGTGGAGGCTGCTGGAAACTGCATAGCACTAAATTCAGCATTTTGCACAAAATTACTCTTAAGATATGTTATTGCAGCAAGAGAAACAAAATTATTCTCAAGATATGTTATTACAGCAAGAAGAAAATCAAGAGGTGTTTGATTTGCTCAGGAACAAAGAAAATATGAAATTGGATTTTGACTGGTATGCGTCTTTAGGAGCCCTGTTCTTCACGAGACATTGTATGTACGTCAGTTGCCTGGAACTATTGCAGCCCATGGCAGTTGTGCCACGCTGGTTTAGTTTGGTTTATTGGGGTTTAACGTCCCAAAACAACTCAGGCTATGAAGGACGCCGTAGTGATGGGCTCCGGAAATTTCTTTGGGTTCTTTAACGTGCACCGACATCGCACAGTGCACAGGCCCCTGGAATTTCGCCTCCATCGAAATTCGACCACCACGCCTGGGATCAAACCCGCATCTTTCGGGTCAGCAGCCGAGCGCCATAACCACTGAGCCACCGCGGCGACCTAGGAAGGTTGAGATTGGTCGGTTAGGGCAGACCCGGACTACATTTATACATTACTCATTTTATACATATCCTCCCTCTACAAACGTGAAATTTGGTTTTGAAGAGTTCGTTTGCTCCCATTTTTTTTTCGACGAAGTAAGTTTAAGAAATTCATGCGCTACTATCTACTTTGCGACTTGATTAAAAGACTGAAGCAAGATGGTGTCACTTGGGGTACGCTGGTCACGGGAAGATCGGAGTGAAATATTGTATGAAGAACGCCTGATGCTGTTGGACGATAACAGGAGGGCAGCTAAAGTGCTGAAATACTGATACAAAAAGAGCGTCGACTCACTGTGGCGGGGAAGAACTAGGAAGCTAACCAGTAAGTATGCAGCAAAGAAGGACAAAAAAATAAAGCGCTTTAAGCGGCAGGTAAAAACGCAGAAGGTAAGGGCTGGATTAATTGAATGGAAAAGCTGCCAAATGTAGAACTATCGATCAACTGGAAAAGTCAAATCAGGAAAGAATCGTTGTACGATAACTCAACAGGTTGCCTCAAGAAATATTAAAAAACAGTGCACTGTGGCTACTACCAATACCTCATTTCAAAGGGGACGCTTCTGACTTCTATCTAACCATCCAGATACACGGTTTTTTTTTCAGTTTTTTTTTGTTGCGATTTAGCCCCTGAACACTTCCTGTTTGAAGAGAGAGAGAGGGAAAGGCAGGGATGTTAACCAGAAAGGATTCCGGTTGGCTACCCTGCACAGGTGAAGGGAATGAGGGGAATTAAAGAGGAAAGAGAGAAGTAAAGGGAAATAATCACAGTCTGTCAATCAAGGCAGTCGCTCTCAAAAAGCGAAAGAGTGCCTTGTAAGCCTTGATGGCAGTTGACTGTTGTGGCCACGGACCTAGGATCTTGGCCTCTGTGAAAGGGCGAGGATCCAGGTGGTCCAGAGCACATCGCAGCTTATGTCTTTCGGCTACAAAGGCAGGGCACTCACACAAGATATGGGTGATTGTCTCATCACAGGCGCAGTTCACACAAGAAGGGCTGTCGGCCATCGCGATCCGGAAAGCATACTTATTCGTGAAGGCAACACCGAGCCATAGACGACACAGTAGTATTGCTTCACGACGGGCTACATTACACGGAAGACGGAGGCGCAGTCCAGGGTACAATGTCCTGAGGCGACGGTTGCTGGCGGGTCGCCTGCACCGGAGTCTTATCAAACACTGAACGGAATCTTTCGCTTGCGGCGCTGCCTTATCAAAACCACCGCGACACGGGTCACCTGAATCAGCATTGTTGCAACCGCTGCGCGACACGCGCCGGCTGCACCAGCGAAATCATTTCAAACACCGCGCCATTGCTACCGGAAGTGCTCTGGGCTAGTATCATCATCAGCAGTTTTGTTTGTTTACAAACGTCAAAACCTTGCGCACTGGACGCATTTTTTTTTTCAGTCCCGGACTGTGTGGGACATGGAGGAAGGAAAACTAAGGAGAGGCCCTTTGTATTCCCAATGCATTGGCGAGAATGTGGCGGAAGTGACGTCAAAATTTAGGCTTAAAAAGTCGGGCCACTAGCAACGTTGTCGTTGTTGCTAAGAAAACTCGGGCCACTAGCAACGGCGTACGGCGTCGTTAGCGTCGTTGTTGCTAGGGGCCCGAGTGTTTCGCGGTGGCGGTGGACGGACTTTCGGCACAGTGTGTTCGGCCTTGCGTGTGAAAGTCTACATGCCTGGCGTCGTGACGTTACGCACGCATCTAGGATTGCTTTTATATGCGGCAAATAACCGCTCATTTGATATTTTGTTCGTCAAACTTGGTGTCGTTACACGGAGCGATCGATGCATTGAAATGAATCTCGTGAAAAGGTGGCACTCTGGAACCGCGCTTCGACACGCGAAGAAGCGTTGATTGTTTTGATCAGCGAACTTTTGCACCTCACCAAACAGCACAGAAACATGAAGCCGCTCTCGGCGATGCTGAGCTGCGTTTCGAAGGCCGCACGGCGGGTCTACGGTAGCCCGAGGAGGATGGTGAGCGGCGCGCAATGTCGTCTTTCTTCGCCTGGCGTCGGAAAAGGTTCACCGCACCTGCGCACCGGTCTGTGTCTAGGTGCGTGTTTGCGGGGAGGGAGGTGTAGGAGCGGCGAGCGGCGCGGTTTTTTTTATACCTTTCTTTCACGAAGCGCTTGCGAGCCGCGCGCGTAACCTGCCCCGTAGCTCGGTGGAGAAGGCAGATAGTGAGGAAAGCCGAGCCAACTTCCGGTTGCGGGGCGGCTTCAGAAAAAGTGATGTCAGGCCTCTCCTTAGTTCTTTCCTTCCTCCATGGTGTGGGACTACTTGCGGACTCGAGTCCGATATTTATTTTTCTCAGCCAGCCCGAAAGCTCCGCCCACCTGCCTGCATCGCCATAGCAACGCGTTCGTTTTTCGCCTATGGCAGTCCTTGGGGCTGCGGGGAAGGCAGCAGACGACAGCTGCGCGCCGCGCTGCCAGCCATGTTGTGTTAGACTCTGTGTCCATTTTGCGTACTTTTCGTGTTCTTGAAGGACAACATCGTGCGTTAAATTTCACATGAGCTCCGTAGCTGCTCTATGAGCCATCGTAAGACTTTTTGTTCTTGCATCTTCGTTCTATTTTCTTGAAATCCACCGCACACAGACGCGCGTTCGGAGCTGCGAGCGCGTATTGTTTGCTCGAGTCGTCAAGAGGTTCTTGTTCGCTTGTTTTGCGACATGCTGTCTGTGCGCTTACCTGAAAGCATCGCATGTGAACCACTCGTATACTGGAGCAGCTATAGAGCTTGTTGTCAACATTTTTGCGAAGGCTTTCGTCTATCTGCCTATCCGCAACGAGTTGGGCTACATTCTGCTAACTTCGCCGCGAGCAGTAGCGGCGAGCATACCCTCGAAGCTGAGTTCGTTAATGCACCTACGCCAAGCTGACAGTGCGGTCTTCAAATCGACTCAGTATCATGAGCGAGCTCACGGCGTTGCTTCGGCGTCGTGGTGCCCATGGATTCGTCGTCTGCTAGTAGATGACAGCGTCCAGGTACGGTAACCGAGGGGGAGCCCGGCTCTGGCGGCGAGTCCGAAAGCAGCCTATGGCAAGTAGGTCATGTGACCATGACGCTGTCTCCTGTCAGAGCGGAAGCCGAGACCTGTCATCAAGTAGTCTTTGACTGGAAAAACAAATGCGCCCACTGGCGCTGGTAGTCGCTCCGAGTGACATGAAGGGGGAAGGATCATAGGCCGTCATTCGTCATGGATCTTATCTGGGGTGTTCGTTCCGCACTTGCACGTGCTCGGCATTAGTGACAGCTGAATGAGTCGAGAAAAGCGTCTTCTCTACGTTGGGTTATAGTGCCTAGTATATTCTAGGCACTATAGTTGGGTGCAGTAACCGAGTTTGACACAGGAGCGGCCATCTTGGGAACGGCATGGAACGATTTCCGGACGAAAAAATGACGACTACATCCGGGGGCGTTTGTTGGGCTATAGTGCCTAGAATATACTATAGTTGGGCGGCCAGCAGTGAAAAACTGGAGCGGACTCTTGAAGGGGTTGTGAAAAGAAAATGAAGCTGCCCGATTTTAGTTTTTACTGCTGTTATGTTTTAGTAAAAGTTTATTGACGTTACGTATTACAAGCCAGAGCGGCCATGGCGAGTTCCCGCGCTCTTTGTCTCTCCCCGGTTCCCCCGAGTGTCCAAGCCCTGGACTGGACACCCACACAGATACTGCACAGCACACGTAGGGGGCGCTAGCTACTGGTTTAAAAATGCCATACATAACACGCCCCTTTTTAAAAAAAACAAAAAGTTCACAACACAAGGCGGTGTTGAGGCTTTCTGGGCTTTGTCATTCACGAAATCTTGCTGGCTTAACTACCAGCCGACCTGTGCGAGTATGGTACACGCTAGAAGAAACTGCTCGTGTAGGTGATGATGCTGCTGGTGGGGGGGATGTTGGTGAAGCCAGCTGAGCAGGAGGAGGCTGAGGTGATGCAGGCTGAGGCCATGGATGGTCAGAGGATGTAGTTATGTCATAGTTCTCTGGAGAAGCCAGTGGCACTGGAGCAATGCCGAATAAAGGTCTAAAGTGGTAACGGTTCCGACGAGACATGGCACCTTCTGGTGTGTCGACCAGATATGATCGGTGCTGTGGGCCAACTCTGTGTATACTTCCACGCATCCACTGACCTTAGCGTCTGAACCACATCTTCTGTTTTTCCTTCAACACAGACAACGGCTTTGTTGTTCTGTCACCGTGGCGATGCTGTCGTTTTTGGTGAACACGAAGGCGGCTTCTTGCGTTGGCACAGTTGTACTGCGGTTGGAGCTGGACAGGATGTATAGGTACTCTTGTACGCATTTTCCTGCCCATTACGAGTTCGGCTGGTGACTTAAGCCCATCCATTGGTGTACTTCGAGCATCCATCAGGACCACAAAAAGATCCTTTCCATCTTGCAATGCCTTTAGAAGGGAGTGCTTTATTGTTTGTATGGACCTTTCTGCCAGTCCATTAGACCTTGGGTAATAGGGAGAACTAGGGTTGTATGTGATGTCCCAAGAAGCGAGAAACTCCTGGAACTGGGTCGCATTGAATGGAGGTCCATTGTCACATACGAATTCTTCCGGGATGCCGAAACGGGCAAATACTGCTTTGAGAGCAGTTATAATGGCTTCAGTGCTTGTTGATGCCATTTGTTGCACCTCCACATACTTGCTGAAGTAGTCGACAATTAGCAGGTAGGTAGATCTGTTGAAATGAAAGAGGTCCATTGCAACCTTCTGCCACGGACGATCAGGCAAAACACGCTCAGCCAGAGGTTCATACTGGTTTTGTCGCTGGCAGTGATGACAACGTTTGATCATCTCCTCAATGTCTGCGTTCATGGACGGCCAATATAGGCTTTCTCGAGCCTTATTCTTGCATGAAACTATGCCACGGTGTGCTTCGTGAAGTCTCAGTAAGGCATCTTGCTGACACGAGACAGGCAAGACAAGTCGCTGCCCTCTCAATATAAGGCCATCACATACGTGTAGTTCATCTTTGCAATGGGCAAAAGGTTTCACTGCTGTTGGGAGCAATGTGTCACGTGTAGGCCAACCTTCTTTGATGTGTTTCAACACCTGTTGCAAAGTGCTGTCCTCAACAGTTGCTTTTCGGATATGTTCCAGCTTTGACGTTGAAGCGTTGACTACCGCACAACTAGCCAGGCACTCAGCAGGTTCATACTCCTGCAGAGAACTTGCACTGTCAGGCGCTCGTGAGAGTGCATCAGCTACTATGAGTTCTTTCCCTGGAACATATGTTAGCTGAACATCATACCGCTGGAGTCTGAGTAGAAGACGCTGAAGCCTTGGGGTTATCTTGTCAAAGTCCTTTTGTTGCAGACCAATCAGAGGCTTGTGGTCAGTTTGTACCACAACACTCTGTCCATATGTGTAAAAATGGAAACGTTCACAGGCAAAGACTATAGCGAGCAGCTCTTTTTCGATCTGGGCATATTTTTGCTCTGCCACAGTGAATGCAGCTGAGGCATAGGCTACTGGATGATTTTCCTGTAGGAGTACCGCACCAACTCCGTATGAGCTTGCATCCGCTGAGACCACAACCTCCTTTGATTTGTCAAAGAAGTGAAGAACAGGGGTCTTAGAGATGAGGTGCTTGATTCTGCTGAACTCTCGAGTAAGGTTGTCATCCCAGTGCCAAGGAACGTCATTCTTTAACAGCTGCCTGAGACATGTAGTTTCCTTTGATGCATTTGGCACAAACTTGGTAAGGTAAGTCACCATACCCAAAAATCGGAGGAGTTCAGTCTTGTTTGTTGGCACTGGCATTCCTAAGATAGCACTCACTTTTGCAGCATCTGCTTGCAGACCCTCTGAAGTGATCTGATGCCCGAGGAACTGCAGACTAGGCTGTGCTAGCTGACCCTTCTTCTCATTAAGCTTGAGATTGTGTTTGCGAGCTGTTAACATGACGAGCTGCAGCTGCTCCATGTGTTGCTTCATAGTCTTGGACGCTATCAGAATGTCATCAAAGTATGGGTAAACACCCTCAATGTTTGCAAACATATCATCCATGCAACGCTGCAAAAGTTCTGGAGCATTTTTCAGTCCAAATGGTAGCCGCAGGAAACGGTACCTGCCCCAAGGGGTTGCGAACGTACACAAGTAAGAGCTTTCTTCAGAGAGAGTAAGCTGCCAGAATGCAGATTTGGCATCAAGCAGGCTGAATACAGTGCACCCACATAAATGAGCAAACAGTTCCTCTTGCGTTGGTATACGGTAGTGCTGGCGTTTGATAGCACTGTTTAGATGCCTGGGATCGAGGCAGATTCGTAAGCTGCCGTCTTTCTTGGGTACAATTACCAATGGGTTCACCCAGTCAGTTGGCTTCGTGACTTTTGTGATGATAGCATCCTGCTCCATCTTCTCGAGCTCTGCTTTAACTTTGTCTTGAATGGCCAAAGGGATCTTGCGTGGTGCTGCAATAGTAGGAGTTGCACTATCTTGCAGCACAATGCTGACAGTTCCTGGAAGCTGGCCAATCCCAGTGAACACATCTTTGAAGTCCTTAATGATGTCTTGAGCTGTGACATCGTCAGAACCACGCTGAGGAGTACCGGCTGCATTTCCTGAAGAGGCGAGATGATGAAGTCGACGAATCAGCTGTAGCTGCTGGCATGCCTCAGCACCAAGCACAGGGAACACATCAAGGTCTACGACAAGGTACTACAAGTTACAGCTGAGGTTTTGTGTTTTTGTCTGCAGAGTGCACTCACCGCTGACCGGCAGTCGATCACCTGTATACGTAGACACCCTGATGCAAGTCGGATGCAGCATTGGTTGATCACTCCACTGTTGAAGCATATGCTTTGGAAGAATGTTCACGTCAGCCCCTGTATCAAGCTTAAACGTCACCTTGTGGTTGTGGACGACGAGTGTAGCTGTCCAGTCCGATGTTTTGACAGTACTGCCCGCTGTCAGCTCCCCAAGAAAGAAGTCATCCCGGTCAAGCGTCGACACGTTGTGCGGTGGTCTAGTCTGCGTCTGTTGATCATCACAGTCAGCTGGTCTAGCTGGTCTTGCTCTCCTCTGACGGCACATTACTGCAAAATGTCCAAACTTGCCACAGCGAAAACAGTGCGTTCCATATGCCGGACAGTTGCGCGGCTGATGATTGCTCCCACATCTCGAGCATGAGAGTGTAGTCGGGGTCGGCGTGCGGCCTTGTTACGGCGGTGGCGGACGTCGGTCATTCACGGGCTGGTGGCGTTGAAAATTACCGGCCCGCCGACTGTTGCAGCGAAGTGCGTCGACCTCTATCTTTGGTTCAGTCGCCTGAAGATTTTGCAAGTGCTTTTTAGAAATCTCGGCAGCTTTGCAGATTGTGATGATGCGTTCCAACGTTAAGTCGTTTTCGCGGAACAGGCGCTCCCGAAGCGCAGAGTCCCGAATGCCCACGGTGATTCGATCACCAATCAGTCGATCCGCTACGCTGCCAAAATTGCAGCGCTGGGCTTGAATTCGCAGTTCTACTACGAAGTCGTCAATTGACTGTCCCACCTGCTGGGTCATGGAGTTGAAAATGGCGGTGGCTTGAGTAGCGCTCCTGTAAGGCTTATAAAGGGCGTCGAACTTGTCAAGAATGTACTCGACTTCATCCACTGGTTGTCCGTCTGGTTGCGTAGGAGGCGGCGGGAACGTTTGATATATTCGTCGTGCTTGTGGGCCAAGAACGTGCAGAAGTAAGGCTTTCCTAGCTGCGTTTGGCTTAGCTGCGTACTCACAAGCTTGCTCATATATGCTGTACGACGAACGCCATTATTCCCAGGTCGTCGCTGGGTCGTCTGTCGGCTCATACGGTGGCGGTTGCTGCAGAAATACGCCTGCCATGTTGCGCTGCTTGTTGCGGAGTCGTTGCGGAGACTAGGCGTTCACTTGCACTTCTGACACCATGTTATGTTTTAGTAAAAGTTTATTGACGTTACGTACTACAAGCCACAGCGGCCATGGCGAGTTCCCGCGCTCTTTGTCTCTCCCCGGTTCCCCCGAGTGTCCAAGCCCTGGACTGGACACCCACACAGATACTGCACAGCACACGTAGGGGGCGCTAGCTACTGGTTTAAAAATGTCATACATAACAACTGCTTCCATAAACATCAGACATACTGATTCCGAAATATTTCGGCTCAACATTGAGCCTGCATTTAGTAAAGCCGCTTCTAAATCGCTCCCTTTTTGCGCTCATGAAACGACAATGCGATGCCGTCGGCCGACACATGCATAACTCGACTACGCCATCTTAAGATCTTTAGAAACGTAGAGATATCTTTTGTTTGCCCTAAAATAACAGCTTTATAAAAAAATTGAGAAAGCAAAACAAAGTTTTCCAGTTATTTTCGCACGTAATTGTACTCCGTTAAGCTGCACACGTGCTAATAGATCGATCACTGACCTGGGACCGGTTTCGGTTTCGGTTCTGCTTCTCTATTCTCCGTGGCTCCAGTATCACTGGCTCGATATAGCCTTGCTTACGTGAACCTATCTAGGTGGTGTTTCTTGACAGCGGTGGTTTGAGTCAGAGAATCGAGCTGAGCAGGGTCAGCTCATCTCGACGACTCTCTGTTTACATGAACTCGATACGAACGAGTCAGCTATCGTAGCGGGCCTAGTCTGGGAGTCTCTGAGATCTCCTTGTGGGTGATGAGGGGGTCCTTGTCTCCGGGTAGCGGGGTCTCTATGGCCGCTCGGGTGTATACATCTCGAGCGAGGCGATGGGCAGCCTCATTGCCAGGTAAACCCTCATGAGTTGGAACCCAGATGACTGAAACCTCCCGGTTTAGCGGGTGCTTCCTCAGTAGACTGGCCGCCTGCCTGGAAATTAGGCCTTTGCCGAAGTTCCTAACAGCCGCCTTAGTGTCTGAGAGAATAGTTTTGGCTCTGGTACCTGTACAAGCTAGCGCTATCGCAGCCTCTTCAGCTATTAAAGCGTTACGCGTATTAATGGATCCAATTACCTTCTGTGAGTGGTTCCCATCTACCACCGCTATGATTGCGGCCCCTTCTAGCCCTCAGGCAGCATGGCAATAGGCTGATTCCTGAGGAGGGTCTTTCATTAGTTTACTTTGAATAAATTTTGCTCTATGCCCTCTTCGTTCCTTATCATGGATAGGGTGCATATTAAGAATCGGTGCCATTTTGAATAGTTTTCGTATTTCAAGTTCCAGGGGTTCAGCGACATAGTGTGGCTCTCCTGACAGAAGCCGTAGTTCTTGTAGTGTTTTTTGGCCCCCTGCAGTGGAGTTGAGCCGCCAGATCTGCGCCTCCCTGACGGCTTTGGCAATCTATTCTCAGGTATTATACATTCCCATAGCTAGGAGCTTCTCTGTCGAGGAGTCGGGGGGATGCTTAAAGCCCTTTTGAATGACGTTCTCATCATTATGTCGAAATGCTCCACTTCTCCAGGATTGAGATTCACAAAGGGGGTGTCATGAGCTATCCTGCTGATTATAAAGGCATGAACCAGCCTTATCAGGTAAGGTTCTTTGAGGCCTTCGTCCCTGTGGGAGATTCGCCTGAATGTCCTCGTTACTTGGTCGATATACGTCTGAAGCTTTTTGATGATAGTAGTGTTTTTGCCATTCGACTGTAGGAAATACCCCAGAATCCTAATGGTGCTGACTCTCGGTACCTTGCTCCCTCCCACGTATACCTCCACTAGTTTATGTAGGTGCGGTAGGCGGGATTCTCGGGTTACCTGGAACTGAATGTAAAACATTTTATTCGCCGGAAAGAATGGCTGGAGGCATTGCTAGCATTCAAACTGAGCGCGCCTGAAACCGAAACCGGATGTTTCGCGATCAGCCACTTTGTGCGGAACAATCAATAGGCCAGCTAGGTCCTACAGGAGTGTCCGCTCTTTTTGAATGCCTTTCTCTATGCCACTACTGCCGAGCACGTGGAAGCGCAGAACTAAGGTAATAGATGAGACGTGTGACGAAGAAGGACCTGTGCCCATCCAACTCCATGATGTCACTGCAGCCGGCAACCCCACCTGTGCTTTTATGGAGCAACTACCAGAGGACTACAAGTGGCGCCATCTTATATCAGTGTTCTAATCTGGCCGCTATGTAGCTAGCTGCACATGCGTTTCGTAACCTTACTCCAAAAAATGGGAGCCAAATTGATTTTCTGATAGAAAATTTCTAACTTACAGGGAAGCGAAAGCTTTTCAAAATTCGTTATGTATAAATATAGAGCAGCTAAGCTTGTCCGCACAACCTGAACTTTTCCGTCTGGCAGCGTAGCCGGACCTGCAAAACACTTAACGCAATTTTGTAGTCGGGCTGTCAGTCAAGCTAATTATTATCGTTTTCTGACCTTGGGTTGATTACTTCTAATCGCTGCATCGTTGAGGTAGCGTGGCCGAGTGGTCTAAGGCGCTGGTTTAAGGCACCAGTCTCTTCGGAGGCGTGGGTTCGAACCCCACCGCTGCCAATAACTTTTGCCTCCTCACTTCAGCTATCTGCAAGTACACATTTTTTTAAGTAAGCCCTGTCTACCTGATGCGAGCCTTTCTGGCAGGAAGGGTTTAGTTTTAAAGCGAATGAACCTGCAGCTGGACTGACTGTTTTTTCGTGTATTGTCTTTTCATGGTCCTGTAATCTTGCGTTCATTTCTTTCAAGGTCTGTAAATTGAGGTAGCGCGGCATTTTGGGTACGGAATGGTATGGTATGGCATGGATTGGCATAGCATGACATGGAATGGCTTGGTATGGTATGGTAAGGTATCGTGCTATGAGAGACGCCGTAGGCTAATACGGCTGACAGAGTGCTAACAGTACAGGGCTACCAAGGCTAACACTTGAAACCACTGTTATGCCGCACCCATTCCCCTACCAGCACGATGAAATGATCTAGCTTAACATCTAGAAGATATGGCTAGGAGGCGATCTGTGAACGCTGCTACGCGGGCAACACCAACCATGAAAGGGACCCAGGTAGGATGGTGTCAAAGGTTATGTGCATGAATCAGAATCAAAATGTATTTATTGCACCCTAATGGATACTTGTTGTGGAATCCACTACTCAACTATAAAAAGAAACCGGGTGCAATGACCCAGTGCACGCGAGCGCATCGAATTTTTGGACGTAATATGGGCCATTTCCTATACTTACTTTACTGCTGCATCTAGGTGGGTTTTGCGCACAACACTTGCTAATACGGGCACCTGTTCTTCTGGGGTGACCCCGGAACACAAGTACGCCCGGTGGATCTGGCCGCCTGGAGCAACAGTCGTTGCAGGCGCTAGATGCCGGGCGTCTACAAGGGCCAGACACATTGGGCGCTCAACAGTGGCGCGGTCTGATTGCGGTGTCTTTGCAGCAGGCGATACCAGAAGACACGTAGCCCCAAGACATAGGAGTCGGCTGCTCATGACAGGCCGAGTGCATTGTCTTCAGGGCAGAATCCTGGCCGCCGGAAGGTACGACGCCCCGACACGACGAGGTTGGCTTGGCGTAGAGCGCCCAGTGCGTCGACTCCAGGCCAGGATCATAGGTTCTTACGCCTGATAAGTGATGACGTGGCATACCTCCGCGACGATGTCGGTTTGGTGGTTGCACGAGATATGAACATGTCCAAACCGCAGGGAGGCGATTCGCTGTCTCACCAAATGCGTCTTTAGAAGGGGAAGAACACGTCCGGAGACAACCGACGGCCTGAACTGGGAAGGCTCCACCGAGAGAGACACCGCGCGCTTCGCCGTCGTGTTAATAACTTCTTGCTCAGGAGGGGTGCAGGCTGCCGTAGGCCCAAACAATGACTGCTGCTGTAGGTCGTCAGTGATGGCTTGAAGAATCGCGGGAATGCTTCAGTGTCACTGTCGCGGGAGTGATGGGCGGTGCATACAGGCCTTGTCGCTAGCAGAATTTTTTTCTGCTCGCCTGTGCACGCGTACCATCTAAGCGTGCCGCATCATCTTTGTCGACTACCACCCAGTGGAGGCTGCTGGAAACTGCATAGCACTAAATTCAGCATTTTGCACAAAATTACTCTTAAGATATGTTATTGCAGCAAGAGAAACAAAATTATTCTCAAGATATGTTATTACAGCAAGAAGAAAATCAAGAGGTGTTTGATTTGCTCAGGAACAAAGAAAATATGAAATTGGATTTTGACTGGTATGCGTCTTAAGGAGCCCTGTTCTGCACGAGACATTGTATGTACGTCAGTTGCCTGGAACTATTGCAGCCCATTGCAGTGGTGCCACGCTGGTTTAGTTTGGTTTATTGGGGTTTAACGTCCCAAAACAACTCAGGCTATGAAGGACGCCGTAGTGATGGGCTCCGGAAATTTCTTTGGGTTCTTTAACGTGCACCGACATCGCACAGTGCACAGGCGCCTGGAATTTCGCCTCCATCGAAATTCGACCACCACGCCTGGGATCAAACCCGCATCTTTCGGGTCAGCAGCCGAGCGCCATAACCACTGAGCCACCGCGGCGACCTAGGAAGGTTGAGATTGGTCGGTTAGGGCAGACCCGGACTACATTTATACATTACTCATTTTATACATATCCTCCCTCTACAAACGTGAAATTTGGTTTTGAAGAGTTCGTTTGCTCCCATTTTTTTTTCAACGAAGTAAGTTTAAGAAATTCATGCGCTACTATCTACTTAGCGACTTGATTAAAAGACTGAAGCAAGATGGTGTCACTTGGGGTACTCTGGTCACGGGAAGATCGGAGTGAAATATTGTATGAAGAACGCCTGATGCTGTTGGACGATAACAGGAGGGCAGCTAAAGTGCTTAAATACTGATACAAAAAGAGCGTCGACTCACTGTGGCGGGAAAGAACTAGGAAGCTAACCAGTAAGTATGCAGCAAAGAAGGACAAAAAAATAAAGCGCTTTAAGCGGCAGGTAAAAAACGCAGAAGGTAAGGGCTGGATTAATTGAATGGAAAAGCTGCCAAATGTAGAACTATCGATCAACTGGAAAAGTCAAATCAGGAAAGAATCGTTGTACGATAACTCAACAGGTTGCCTCAAGAAATATTAAAAAACAGTGCATTGTGGCTACTACCAATACCTCATTTCAAAGGGGACGCTTCTGACTTCTATCTAACCATCCGGATACACGGTTTTTTTTTTCAGTTTCTTTTGTTGCGATTTAGCCCCTGAACACTTCCTGTTTGAAGAGAGAGAGAGGGAAAGGCAGGGATGTTAACCAGAAAGGATTCCGGTTGGCTACCCTGCACAGGGGAAGGGAATGAGGGGAATTAAAGAGGAAAGAGAGAAGTAAAGGGAAATAATCACAGTCTGTCAATCAAGGCAGTCGCTCTCAAAAAGCGAAAGAGTGCCTTGTAAGCCTTGATGGCAGTTGACTGTTGTGGCCACGGACCTAGGATCTTGGCCTCTGTGAAAGGGCGAGGATCCAGGTGGTCCAGAGCACATCGCAGCTTATGTCTTTCGGCTACAAAGGCAGGGCACTCACACAAGATATGGGTGATTGTCTCATCACAGGCGCAGTTCACACAAGAAGGGCTGTCGGCCATCGCGATCCGGAAAGCATACTTATTTGTGAAGGCAACACCGAGCCATAGACGACACAGTAGTATTGCTTCACGACGGGCTACATTACACGGAAGACGGAGGCGCAGTCCAGGGTCCAATGTCTTGAGGCGACGGTTGCTGGCGGGTCACCTGCACCGGAGTCTTATCAAACACTGAACGGAATCTTTCGCTTGCGGCGCTGCCTTATCAAAACCACCGCGACACGGGTCACCTGAATCAGCATTGTTGCAACCGCTGCGCGACACGCGCTGGCTGCACCCAACGTTTTTAGATCCCTTTCAGTTTGAAAGCTGCGGTGCACGGATTGTCGCCTTTCCGTTTCCTTCCGTGCGGTGGCGCTCGCCACGCTGTTTGCCCGACCAGCGTGGCCCTTCGCGTCTACGCCATGGTCACCGCCGCCTGATTTGGAGCAGCCAGCAGATATCAGCATGGAAGATATCAGCTGTCCTGTGCCAGTTGTTGGCAGTGACGCTTATCTTACAGTATACAAAAGCTTCAAGCAAGGGTTCTTAAAGCATCCCACCAAAAAGATGCTAGAGTTTACCAACATTGTAAACAAAACAATCCCGATTTCTTTGAAGGAAGGTCCCGTTTCTGAAAGGGACGTTTCTTGGGAGCTGCTAGACGAGCTTGAATTGCAAAACCTTGTTCGGCTTGGATGTGCAGAGCATATGGCCACTTTTACATGCCATGTGCTGCATTTTGTCATAGTGACACGCATCCACTTCTAGGCGAGAGACGTGAACCGTCGGCTAGAGAACAGAGAAATATTGTCATTGCAAATAAAAAAGCTCGCCTTCAAGTAGCCATTCCCTCCGTGCTTCCAACTTAGCGAAACTGCATTTAATGCTTGTCTGTGTTCAATGAAATTAACATTCCAAAAATGAAAGTGCAGTACGCTGCTCCTGTCTGTGCTATCATTGCAAATAAAAAGCTCTTCTATAGTTATTCCCTCCCTGCATCCAGCTAAGTGTGTCTGCATTTATACTTGTGTTCTCTGAAATTGGAATTCTAAAGAACGTGCAAAATGCTGCTCGCATGTGCGGTGCTTCGTTGATAATATAGCGCGGAATTTCGTGACTGATCTAGAAGCGGAACATCGCTAGTTTTATCCTTTCATTAATGTTTCGTGCATTCTCCCGAAGAAATATTGATAGCTCTACTCCAACATACGCATATCATCAGCGCTAAACGTCGCAAACGTGATGCGATAAAGCGCAATGCAAACGATTGGTTTTTTGCGAACTGGCATCAGCCTGCTCTTTATCTCACCCTTACTAGCCAGCTGAAACATTTCTTTAACCATGAGGCTGAAGTTTCAACGTGACAGCTCCAAAAGTACAGCAAATTTGAGTTCGACGTGTTCGCTCCCAATGTTATCGCGGATGAGAACAGGCTGTCACAGCAACTGCCAAGCGCGAGCGCTCCGGCGCCTCCGGGCCGACAGCGACAGCAGCGCCGCGTGGTGAGTGGAAGCGGACGGGGGCCGCTTTCTCGGGCGCGGCGCGGGGGTGCTTGCAAACTGAAAGGGATCTAAAAACGTTGGCTGCACCAGCGCAAATCATTTCAAACACCGCGCCAATGCTACCGGAAGTCCTCTGGGCTAGTATCATCATCAGCAGTTTTGTTTGTTTACAAACGTCAAAACCTTGCGCACTGGGCGCATTTTTTTTTCAGTCCCGGACTGTGTGGGAGGAGAACTAAGGAGAGGCCCTTCGTATTCCCAATGCATTGACGAGAATGTGGCGGAAGTGACGTCAAAATTTAGGCTTAAAAAGTCGGGCCACTAGCAACGTTGTCGTTGCTAAGAAAACTCGGGCCACTAGCAACGGCGTACGGCGTCGTTAGCGTCGTTGTTGCTAGGGGCCCGAGTGTTTCTCGGTGGCGGTGGACGGACTTTCGGCACGGTGTGTTCGGCCTTGCGTGTTAAAGTCTACATGCCTGGCGTCGTGACTTTACGCACGCATCTAGGATTGCTTTTATATGCGGCAAATAACCGCTCATTTGATATTTTGTTCGTCAAACTTGGTGTCGTTACACGGAGCGATCGATGCATTGAAATGAATCTCGCGAAAAGGTGGCACTCTGGAACCGCGCTTCGACACGCGAAGAAGCGTTGATTGTTTTGATCAGCGAACTTTTGCACCTCACCAAACAGCACAGAAACATGAAGCCGCTCTCGGCGATGCTGAGCTGCGTTTCGAAGGCCGCACGGCGGGTGTACGGTAGCCCGAGGAGGATGGTGAGCGGCGCGCAATGTCGTCTTTCTTCGCCTGGCGTCGGAAAAGGTTCACCGCAACTGTGCGCCGGTCTGCGTCTAGGTGCGTGTTTGCGGGGAGGGAGGTGTAGGAGCGGCGAGCGGCGCGGTTTTTTTTATACCTTTCTTTTACGAAGCGCTTGCGAGCCGCGCGCGGAACCTGCCCCGTAGCTCGGTGGAGAAGGCAGATAGTGAGGAAAGCCGAGCCAACTTCCGGTTGCGGGGCGGCTTCAGAAAAAGTGACGTCAGGCCTCTCCTTAGTTCTTTCCTTCCTCCATGGTGTGGGACTACTTGCGGACTCGAGTCCGATATTTATTTTTCTCAGCCAGCCCGAAAGCTCCGCCCACCTGCCTGCATCGCCATAGCAACGCGTTCGTTTTTCGCCTATGGAAGTCCTTGGGGCTGCGGGGAAGGCAGCAGACGACAGCTGCGCGCCGCGCTGCCAGCCATGTTGTGTTAGACTCTGTGTCCATTTTGCGTACTTTTCGTGTTCTTGAAGGACAACATCGTGCGTTAAATTTCACATGAGCTCCGTAGCTGCTCTATGAGCCATCGTAAGACTTTTTGTTCTTGCATCTTCGTTCTATTTTCTTGAAATCCACCGCACACAGACGCGCGTTCGGAGCTGCGAGCGCGTATTGTTTGCTCGAGTCGTCAAGAGGTTCTTGTTCGCTTGTTTTGCGACATGCTGTCTGTGCGCTTACCTGAAAGCATCGCATGTGAACCACTCGTATACTGGAGCAGCTATAGAGCTTGTTGTCAACATTTTTGCGAAGGCTTTCGACTATCTGCCTATCCGCAACGAGTTGGGCTACATTCTGCTAACTTCGCCGCGAGCAGTAGCGGCGAGCATACCCTCGAAGCTGAGTTCGTTAATGCACCTACGCCAAGCTGACAGTGCGGTCTTCAAATCGACTCAGTATCATGAGCGAGCTCACGGCGTTGCTTCGGCGTCGTGGTGTCCATGGCTTCGTCGTCTGCTAGTAGATGACAGCGTCCAGGTACGGTAACCGAGGGGGAGCCCGGCTCTGGCGCCGAGTCCGAAAGCAGCCTATGGCAAGTAGGTCATGGGACCATGACGCTGTCTCCTGTCAGAGCGGAAGCCGAGACCTGTCATCAAGTAGTCTGGGACTGGAAAAACAAATGCGCCCACTGGCGCTGGTAGTCGCTCCGAGTGACATGAAGGGGAAAGGATCATAGGCCGTCATTCGTCATGGATCTTATCTGGGGTGTTCGTTCCGCACTTGCACGTGCTCGGCATTAGTGGCAGCTGAATGAGTCGAGAAAATCGTCTTCTCTACGTTGGGTTATAGTGCCTAGTATATTCTAGGCACTATAGTTGGGTGCAGTAACCGAGTTTGACACAGGAGCTGCCATCTTGGGAACGGCATGGAACGATTTCCGGACGAAAAAATGACGACTACATCCGGGGGCGTTTGTTGGGCTATAGTGCCTAGAATATACTATAGTTGGGCGGCCAGCAGTGAAAAACTGGAGCGGACTCTTGAAGGGGTTGTGAAAAGAAAATGAAGCTGCCCGATTTTAGTTTTTACTGCTGTTATGTTTTAGTAAAAGTTTATTGACGTTACGTACTACAAGCCAGAGCGGCCATGGCGAGTTCCCGCGCTCTTTGTCTCTCCCCGGTTCCCCCGAGTGTCCAAGCCCTGGACTGGACACCCACACAGATACTGCACAGCACACGTAGGGGGCGCTAGCTACTGGTTTAAAAATGTCATACATAACACGCCCCTTTTTAAAAAAAACAAAAAGTTCACAACACAAGGCGGTGTTGAGGCTTTCTGGGCTTTGTCATTCACGAAATCTTGCTGGCTTAACTACCAGCCGACCTGTGCGAGTATGGTACACGCTAGAAGAAACTGCTCGTGTAGGTGATGATGCTGCTGGTGGGGGGGATGTTGGTGAAGCCAGCTGAGCAGGAGGAGGCTGAGGTGATGCAGGCTGAGGCCATGGATGGTCAGAGGATGCAGTTATGTCATAGTTCTCTGGAGAAGCCAGTGGCACTGGAGCAATGCCGAATAAAGGTCTAATGTGGTAACGGTTCCGACGAGACATGGGACCTTCTGGTGTGTCGACCAGATATGATCGGTGCTGTGGGCCAACTCTGTGTATACTTCCACGCATCCACTGACCTTGGCGTCTGAACCACACCTTCTGTTTTTCCTTCAACACAGACAACGGCTTTGTTGTTCTGTCACCGTGGCGATGCTGTCGTTTTTGGTGAACACGAAGGCGGCTTCTTGCGTCGGCACAGTTGTACTGCGGTTGGAGCTAGACAGGATGTATAGGTACTCTTGTACGCATTTTCCTGCCCATTAGGAGTTCGGCTGGTGACTTAAGCCCATCCATTGGTGTACTTCGAGCATCCATCAGGACCACATAAAGATCCTTTCCATCTTGCAATGCCTTTAGAAGGGAGTGCTTTATTGTTTGTATGGACCTTTCTGCCAGTCCATTAGACCTTGGGTAATAGGGATGAACTAGGGTTGTATGTGATGTCCCAAGAAGCGAGAAACTCCTGGAACTGGGTCGCATTGAATGGAGGTCCATTGTCACATACGAGTTCTTCCGGGATGCCGAAACGGGCAAATACTGCTTTGAGAGCAGTGATAATGGCTTCAGTGCTTGTTGATGCCATTTGTTGCACCTCCACATACTTGCTGAAGTAGTCGACAATTAGCAGGTAGGTAGATCTGTTGAAATGAAAGAGGTCCATTGCAACCTTCTGCCACGGACGATCAGGCAAAACACGCTCAGCCAGAGGTTCATACTGGTTTTGTCGCTGGCAGTGATGACAACGTTTGATCATCTCCTCAATGTCTGCGTTCATGGACGGCCAATATAGGCTTTCTCGAGCCTTATTCTTGCATGAAACTATGCCACGGTGTGCTTCGTGAAGTCTCAGTAAGGCATCTTGCTGACACGAGACAGGCAAGACAAGTCGCTGCCCTCTCAATATAAGGCCATCACATACGTGTAGTTCATCTTTGCAATGGGCAAAAGGTTTCACTGCTGTTGGGAGCAATGTGTCACGTGTAGGCCAACCTTCTTTGATGTGTTTCAACGCCTGTTGCAAAGTGCTGTCCTCAACAGTTGCTTTTCGGATATGTTCCAGCTTTGACGTTGAAGCGTTGACTACCGCACAACTAGCCAGGCACTCAGCAGGTTCATACTCCTGCAGAGAACTTGCACTGTCAGGCGCTCGTGAGAGTGCATCAGCTACTATGAGTTCTTTCCCTGGAACATATGTTAGCTGAACATCATACCGCTGGAGTCTGAGTAGAAGACGCTGAAGCCTTGGGGTTATCTTGTCAAAGTCCTTTTGTTGCAGACCAATCAGAGGCTTGTGGTCAGTTTGTACCACAACACTCCGTCCATATGTGTAAAAATGGAAACGTTCACAGGCAAAGACTATAGCGGGCAGCTCTTTTTCGATCTGGGCATATTTTTGCTCTGCCACAGTGAATGCAGCTGAGGCATAGGCTACTGGATGATTTTCCTGTAGGAGTACCGCACCAACTCCGTATGAGCTTGCATCCGCTGAGACCACAACCTCCTTTGATTTGTCAAAGAAGTGAAGAACAGGGGTCTTAGAGATGAGGTGCTTGATTCTGCTGAACTCTCGAGTCAGGTTGTCATCGCAGTGCCAAGGAACGTCATTCTTTAACAGCTGCCTGAGACATGTAGTTTCCTTTGATGCATTTGGCACAAACTTGGTAAGGTAAGTCACCATACCCAAAAATCGGAGTTCAGTCTTGTTTGTTGGCACTGGCATTCCTAAGATAGCACTCACTTTTGCAGCATCTGCTTGCAGACCCTCTGAAGTGATCTGATGCCCGAGGAACTGCAGACTAGGCTGTGCTAGCTGACCCTTCTTCTCATTAAGCTTGAGATTGTGTTTGCGAGCTGTTAACATGACGAGCTGCAGCTGCTCCATGTGTTGCTTCATAGTCTTGGACGCTATCAGAATGTCATCAAAGTATGGGTAAACACCCTCAATGTTTGCAAACATATCATCCATGCAACGCTGCAAAAGTTCTGGAGCATTTTTCAGTCCAAATGGTAGCCGCAGGAAACGGTACCTGCCCCAAGGGGTTGCGAACGTACACAAGTAAGAGCTTTCTTCAGAGAGAGTAAGCTGCCAGAATGCAGATTTGGCATCAAGCAGGCTGAATACAGTGCACCCACATAAATGAGCAAACAGTTCCTCTTGCGTTGGTATACGGTAGTGCTGGCGTTTGATAGCACTGTTTAGATGCCTGGGATCGAGGCAGATTCGTAAGCTGCCGTCTTTCTTGGGTACAATTACCAATGGGTTCACCCAGTCAGTTGGCTTCGTGACTTTTGTGATGATAGCATCCTGCTCCATCTTCTCGAGCTCTGCTTTAACTTTGTCTTGAATGGCCAAAGGGATCTTGCGTGGTGCTGCAATAGTAGGAGTTGCACTATCTTGCAGCACAATGCTGACAGTTCCTGGAAGCTGGCCAATCCCAGTGAACACATCTTTGAAGTCCTTAATGATGTCTTGAGCTGTGACATCGTCAGAACCACGCTGAGGAGTACCGGCTGCATTTCCTGAAGAGGCGAGATGATGAAGTCGACGAATCAGCTGTAGCTGCTGGCATGCCTCAGCACCAAGCACAGGGAACACATCAAGGTCTACGACAAGGTACTGCAAGTTACAGCTGAGGTTTTGTGTTCTTGTCTGCAGAGTGCACTCACCGCTGACCGGCAGTCGATCACCTGTATACGTAGACACCCTGATGCAAGTCGGATGCAGCATTGGTTGATCACTCCCCTGTTGAAGCATATGCTTTGGAAGAATGTTCACGTCAGCCCCGGTATCAAGCTTAAACGTCACCTTGTGGTTGTGGACGACGAGTGTAGCTGTCCAGTCCGATGTTTTGACAGTACTGCCCGCTGTCAGCTCCCCAAGAAAGAAGTCATCCCGGTCAAGCGTCGACACGTTGTGCGGTGGTCTAGTCTGCGTCTGTTGATCATCACAGTCAGCTGGTCTAGCTGGTCTTGCTCTCCTCTGACGGCACATTACTGCAAAATGTCCAAACTTGCCACAGCGAAAACAGTGCGTTCCATATGCCGGACAGTTGCGCGGCGGATGATTGCTCCCACATCTCGAGCATGAGAGTGTAGTCGGGGTCGGCGTGCGGCCTTGTTACGGCGGTGGCGGACGTCGGTCATTCACGGGCTGGTGGCGTTGAAAATTACCGGCCCGCCGACTGTTGCAGCGAAGTGCGTCGACCTCTATCTTTGGTTCAGTCGCCTGAAGATTTTGCAAGTGCTTTTTAGAAATCTCGGCAGCTTTGCAGATTGTGATGATGCGTTCCAACGTTAAGTCGTTTTCGCGGAACAGGCGCTCCCGAAGCGCAGAGTCCCGAATGCCCACGATGATTCGATCACCAATCAGTCGATCCGCTACGCTGCCAAAATTGCAGCGCTGGGCTTGAATTCGCAGTTCTACTACGAAGTCGTCAATTGACTGTCCCACCTGCTGGGTCATGGAGTTGAAAATGGCGGTGGCTTGAGTAGCGCTCCTGTAAGGCTTATAAAGGGCGTCGAACTTGTCAAGAATGTACTCGACTTCATCCACTGGTTGTCCGTCTGGTTGCGTAGGAGGCGGCGGGAACGTTTGATATATTCGTCGTGCTTGTGGGCCAAGAACGTGCAGAAGTAAGGCTTTCCTAGCTGCGTTTGGCTTAGCTGCGTACTCACAAGCTTGCTCATATATGCTGTACGACGAACGCCATTATTCCCAGGTCGTCGCTGGGTCGTCTGTCGGCTCATACGGTGGCGGTTGCTGCAGAAATACGCCTGCCATGTTGCGCTGCTTGTTGCGGAGTCGTTGCGGAGACTAGGCGTTCACTTGCACTTCTGACACCATGTTATGTTTTAGTAAAAGTTTATTGACGTTACGTACTACAAGCCACAGCGGCCATGGCGAGTTCCCGCGCTCTTTGTCTCTCCCCGGTTCCCCCGAGTGTCCAAGCCCTGGACTGGACACCCACACAGATACTGCACAGCACACGTAGGGGGCGCTAGCTACTGGTTTAAAAATGTCATACATAACAACTGCTTCCATAAACATCAGACATACTGATTCCGAAATATTTCGGCTCAACATTGAGCCTGCATTTAGTAAAGCCGCTTCTAAATCGCTCCCTTTTTGCGCTCATGAAACGACAATGCGATGCCGTCGGCCGGCACATGCATAACTCGACTACGCCATCTTAAGATCTTTAGAAACGTAGAGATATCTTTTGTTTGCCCTAAAATAACAGCTTTATAAAAAAATTGAGAAAGCAAAACAAAGTTTTCCAGTTATTTTCGCACGTAATTGTACTCCGTTAAGCTGCACACGTGCTAATAGATCGATCACTGACCTGGGACCGGTTTCGGTTTCGGTTCTGCTTCTCTATTCTCCGTGGCTCCAGTATCACTGGCTCGATATAGCCTTGCTTACGTGAACCTATCTAGGTGGTGTTTCTTGACAGCGGTGGTTTGAGTCAGAGAATCGAGCTGAGCAGGGTCAGCTCATCTCGACGACTCTCTGTTTACATGAACTCGATACGAACGAGTCAGCTATCGTAGCGGGCCTAGTCTGGGAGTCTCTGAGATCTCCTTGTGGGTGATGAGGGGGTCCTTGTCTCCGGGTAGCGGGGTCTCTATGGCCGCTCGGGTGTATACATCTCGAGCGAGGCGATGGGCAGCCTCATTGCCAGGTAAACCCTCATGAGTTGGAACCCAGATGACTGAAACCTCCCGGTTTAGCGGGTGCTTCCTCAGTAGACTGGCCGCCTGCCTGGAAATTAGGCCTTTGCCGAAGTTCCTAACAGCCGCCTTAGTGTCTGAGAGAATAGTTTTGGCTCTGGTACCTGTACAAGCTAGCGCTATCGCAGCCTCTTCAGCTATTAAAGCGTTACGCGTATTAATGGATCCAATTACCTTCTGGGAGTGGTTCCCATCTACCACCGCTATGATTGCGGCCCCTTCTAGCCCTCAGGCAGCATGGCAATAGGCTGATTCCTGAGGAGGGTCTTTCATTAGTTTACTTTGAATAAATTTTGCTCTATGCCCTCTTCGTTCCTGATCATGGATAGGGTGCATATTCTTAAGAATCGGTGCCATTTTGAATAGTTTTCGTATTTCAAGTTCCAGGGGTTCAGCGACATAGGGTGGCTCTCCTGACAGAAGCCGTAGTTCTTGTAGTGTTTTTTGGCCCCCTGCAGTGGAGTTGAGCCGCCAGATCTGCGCCTCCCTGACGGCTTTGGCAATCTATTTTCAGGTATTATACATTCCCATAGCTAGGAGCTTCTCTGTCGAGGAGTCGGGGGGATGCTTAAAGCCCTTTTGAATGACGTTCTCATCATTATGTCGAAATGCTCCACTTCTCCAGGATGGAGATTCACAAAGGGGGTGTCATGAGCTATCCTGCTGATTATAAAGGCATGAACCAGCCTTATCAGGTAAGGTTCTTTGAGGCCTTCGTTCCTGGGGGAGATTCGCCTGAATGTCCTCGTTACTTGGTCGATATACGTCTGAAGCTTTTTGAGGATAGTAGTGTTTTTGCCATTCGACTGTAGGAAATACCCCAGAATCCTAATGGTGCTGACTCTCGGTACCTTGCTCCCTCCCACGTATACCTCCACTGGTTTATGTAGGTGCGGTAGGCGGGATTCTCGGGTTACCTGGAATTGAATGTAAAACATTTCATTCGCCGGAAAGAATGGCTGGAGGCATTGCTAGCATTCAAAGTGAGCGCGCCTGAAACCGAAACCGGAAGTTTCGCGATCAGCCACTTTGTGCAGAACAATCAATAGGACAGCTAGGTCCTACAGGAGTGTCCGCTCTTTTTGAATGCCTTTCTCTATGCCACTACTGCCGAGCACGTGGAAGCGCAGAACGAAGGTAATAGATGAGACGTGTGACGAAGAAGGACCTGTGCCCATCCAACTCCATGATGTCCATGCAGCCGGCAACACCACCTGTGCTTTTATGGAGCAACTACCAGAGGACTACAAGTGGCGCCATCTTATATCAGTGTTCTAATCTGGCCGCTATGTAGCTAGCTGCACATGCGTTTCGTAACCTTATTCCAAAAAATGGGGGCGAAATTGATTTTCTGATAGAAAATTTCTAACTTACAGGGAAGTGAAAGCTTTTCAAAATTCGTTATGTATAAATATAGTGCAGCTAAGCTTGTGCGCACAACCTGAACTTTTCCGTCTGGCAGCGTAGCCGGACCTGCAAAACACTTAACGCAATTTTGTAGTCGGGCTGTCAGACAAGTTAATTATTATCGTTTTCTGACCTTGGGTTGATTACTTCTAATCGCTGCATCGTTGAGGTAGCGTGGCCGAGTGGTCTAAGGCGCTGGTTTAAGGCACCAGTCTCTTCGGAGGCGTGGGTTCGAACCCCACCGCTGCCAATAACTTTTGCCTTCTCACTTCACCTATCTGCAAGTACACATTTTTTTAAGTAAGCCCTGTCTACCTGATGCGAGCCTTTCTGGCAGGTAGGGTTTAGTTTTAAAGCGAATGAACCTGCAGCTGGACTGACTGTTTTTTCGTGTATTGTCTTTTCATGGTCCTGTAATCTTGCGTTCATTTCTTTCAAGGTCTGTAAATTGAGGTAGCGCGGCATTTTGGGTACGGAATGGTATGGTATAGCATGGAATGGCATGGCATGACATGGTATGGCTTAGTATGGTATGGTAAGGTATCGTGCTATGAGAGACGCCGTAGGCTAATACGGCTGACAGAGTGCTAACAGTACAGGGCTAACAAGGCTAACATTTCAAAACCACTGTTATGCCGCACCCATTCCCCTACCCGCACGATGAAATGATCTAGCTTAACATCTAGAAGATATGGCTAGGAGGCGATCTGCGAACGCTGCTACGCGGGCAACACCAACCATGAAAGGGACCCAGGTAGGATGGTGTCAAAGGTTATGTGCATGAATCAGAATCAAAATGTATTTATTGCACCCTAATGGATACTTGTTGTGGAATCCACTACTCACAGAACTATAAAAAAGAAACCGGGTGCAATGACCCAGTGCACGCGAGCGCATCGAATTTTTGGACGTAATATGGGCCATTTCCTATACTTACTTTACTGCTGCATCTAGGTGGGTTTTGCGCACAACACTTGCTAATACGGGCACCTGTTCTTCTGGGGTGACCCCGACACACAAGTACGCCAGGTGGATCTGGACGCCTGGAGCAACAGTCGTTGCAGGCGCTAGATGCCGGGCGTCTACAAGGGCCAGACACATTGGGCGCTCAAAAGTGGCGCGGTCTGATTGCGGTGTCTTTGCAGCAGGCGATACCAGAAGACACGTAGCCCCAAGACATAGGAGTCGGCTGCTCATGACAGGCCGAGTGCATTGTCTTCAGGGCAGAATCCTGGCCGCCGGAAGGCACGACGCCCCGACGCGACGAGGTTGGCTTCGCGTAGAGCGCCCAGTGCGTCGACTCCAGGCCAGGATGATAGGTTCTTACGCCTGATAAGTGATGACGTGGCATACCTCCGCGACGATGTCGGTTTGGTGGTTGCACGAGATATGAAAATGTACAAACCGCTGGGAGGCGATTCGCTGTCTCACCATATGCGTCTTTAGAAGGGGAAGAACACGTCCGGAGACAACTGACGGCCTGAACTGGGAAGGCTCCACCGAGAGAGACAACGCGTGCTTCGCCGTCGTGTTAATAACTCCTTCCTCAGGAGGGGTGCAGGCTGCCGTAGGCCCAAACAATGACTGCTGCTGTTGGTCGTCAGTGATGGCTTGAAGAATCACGGGAATGCTTCAGTGTCACTGTCGCGGGAGTGATGGGCGGTGCATACAGGCCTTGTCGCTAGCAGAATTTTTTTCTGCGCGCCTGTGCACGCGTACCATCTTCTTCTTCTTCTTCACCTCTTTATAATGGCACATGCCCACGGCGTACCATCTAAGTGTGCCGCATCATCTTTGTCGACTACCACCCAGTGGAGGCTGCTCCAAAATGCATTGCAGTAAACACAGCATTTTGCACAAAATTACTCTTAAGATATGTTATTGCAGCAAAAGAAACAAAATTATTCTCAAGATATGTTATTACAGCAAGAAGAAAATCAAGAGGTGTTTGATTTGCTCAGGAACAAAGAAAATATGAAATTGGATTTTGACTGGTATGCGTCTTTAGGAGCCCTGTTCTGCACGAGACATTGTATGTACATCAGTTGCCTGGAACTATTGCAGCCCATTGCAGTGGTGCCACGCTGGTTTAGTTTGGTTTTTGGGGTTTAACGTCCCAAAACAACTCAGGCTATGAAGGACGCCGTAGTGATGGGCTCTGGAAATTTCTTTGGGTTCTTTAACGTGCACCAACAACGCACAGTGCACACGCCCCTGGAATTTCGCCTCCATCGAAATTCGACCACCGCGCCTGGGATCAAACCCGCATCTTTCGGGTCAGCAGCCGAGCGCCATAACCACTGAGCCACCGCGGCGACCTAGGAAGGTTGAGATTGGTCGGTTAGGGCAGACCCGGACTACATTTATACATTACTCATTTTATACATATCCTCCCTCTACAAATGTGAAATTTGGTTTTGAAGAATTCGTTTGCTCCCATTTTTTTTTTCGACGAAGTAAGTTTAAGAAATTCATGCGCTACTAGCTACTTAGCGACTTGATTAAAAGACTGAAGCAAGATGGTGTCACTTGGGGTACTCTGGTCATGCGAAGATCGGAGTGAAATATTGTATGAAGAACGCCTGATGCTGTTGGACGATAACAGGTGGGCAGCTAAAGTCCTTAAATACTGCTACAAAATGAGCGTCGACTCACTTTGGTGGGAAAGAACTAGGAAGCTAACCAGTAAGTATGCAGCAAAGGACAAAAAAATAAAGCGCTTTAAGCGGCAGGTAAAAAACGCAGAAGGTAAGAGCTGGATTAATTGAATGGAAATGCTGCCAAATGTAGAACTACAGATCAACTGGAAAAGTCAAATCAGGAAAGAATCGTTGTACGATAACTCAACAGGTTGCCTAAAGAAATATTAAAAAACAGTGCATTGTGGCTACTACCAATACCTCATTTCAAAGGGGACGCTTCTGACTTCTATCTAACCATCCGGATACACGTTTTTTTTTCAGTTTTTTTTGTTGCGATTGAGCCCCTGAACACTTCCTGTTTGAAGAGAGAAATAGGGAAAGGCAGGGATGTTAACCAGAAAGGATTCTGTTGGCTACCCTGCACAGGGGAAGGGAATGTGGGTAATTAAAGAGGAAAGAGAGAAGTAAAGGGAAATAATCACAGTCTGTCAATCAAGGCAGTCGCTCTCAAAAAGCGAAAGAGTGCCTTGTAAGCCTTGATGGCAGTTGATTGCTGTGGCCACGGACCGAGGATCTTGGCCTCTGTGAAAGGGCGAGTGTCCAGGCGGTCCAGAGCACATCGCAGCTTATGTCTTTCGGCTACAAAGGCAGGGCACTCACACAAGATATGGGTGATTGTCTCATCACAGGCGCAGTTCACACAAGAAGGGCTGTCGGCCATCGCGATCCGGAAAGCACACTTATTCGTGAAGGCAACACCGAGCCATAGACGACACAGTAGTATTGCTTCACGACGGGCTACATTACACGGAAGACGGAGGCGCAGTCCAGGGTACAATGTCCTGAGGCGACGGTTGCTGGCGGGTCACCTGCACCGGAGTCTTATCAAACACTGAACGGAATCTTTCGCTTGCGGCGCTGCCTTATCAAAACCACCGCGACACGGGTCACCTGAATCAGCATTGTTGCAACCGCTGCGCGACACGCGCCGGCTGCACCAGCGCAAATCATTTCAAACACCGCGCCATTGCTACCGGAAGTGCTCTGGGCTAGTATCATCATCAGCAGTTTTGTTTGTTTACAAACGTCAAAACCTTGCGCACTGGGCGCATTTTTTTTTTCAGTCCCGGACTGTGTGGGACATGGAGGAAGGAAAACTAAGGAGAGGCCCTTTGTATTCCCAATGCATTGGCGAGAATGTGGCGGAAGTGACGTCAAAATTTAGGCTTAAAAAGTCGGGCCACTAGCAACGTTGTCGTTGTTGCTAAGAAAACTCGGGCCACTAGCAACGGCGTACGGCGTCGTTAGCGTCGTTGTTGCTAGGGGCCCGAGTGTTTCTCGGTGGCGGTGGACGGACTTTCGGCACGGTGTGTTCGGCCTTGCGTGTTACTACATGCCTACATGCCTGGCGTCGTGACTTTACGCACGCATCTAGGATTGCTTTTATATGCGGCAAATAACCGCTCATTTGATATTTTGTTCGTCAAACTTGGTGTCGTTACACGGAGCGATCGATGCATTGAAATGAATCTCGCGAAAAGGTGGCACTCTGGAACCGCGCTTCGACACGCGAAGAAGCGTTGATTGTTTTGATCAGCGAACTTTTGCACCTCACCAAACAGCACAGAAACATGAAGCCGCTCTCGGCGATGCTGAGCTGCGTTTCGAAGGCCGCACGGCGGGTGTACGGTAGCCCGAGGAGGATGGTGAGCGGCGCGCAATGTCGTCTTTCTTCGCCTGGCGTCGGAAAAGGTTCACCGCACCTGTGCGCCGGTCTGTGTCTAGGTGCGTGTTTGCGGGGAGGGAGGTGTGGGAGCGGCGAGCGGCGCGGTTTTTTTTATACCTTTCTTTTACGAAGCGCTTGCGAGCCGCGCGCGGAACCTGCCCCGTAGCTCGGTGGAGAACGCAGATAGTGAGGAAAGCCGAGCCAACTTCCGGTTGCGGGGCGGCTTCAGAAAAAGTGACGTCAGGCCTCTCCTTAGTTCTTTCCTTCCTCCATGGTGTGGGACTACTTGCGGACTCGAGTCCGATATTTATTTTTCTCAGCCAGCCCGAAAGCTCCGCCCACCTGCCTGCATCGCCATAGCAACGCGTTCGTTTTTCGCCTATGGCAGTCCTTGGGGCTGCGGGGAAGGCAGCAGACGACAGCTGCGCGCCGCGCTGCCAGCCATGTTGTGTTAGACTCTGTGTCCATTTTGCGTACTTTTCGTGTTCTTGAAGGACAACATCGTGTGTTAAATTTCACATGAGCTCCGTAGCTGCTCTATGAGCCATCGTAAGACTTTTTGTTCTTGCATCTTCGTTCTATTTTCTTGAAATCCACCGCACACAGACGCGCGTTCGGAGCTGCGAGCGCGTATTGTTTGCTCGAGTCGTCAAGAGGTTCTTGTTCGCTTGTTTTGCGACATGCTGTCTGTGCGCTTACCTGAAAGCATCGCATGTGAACCACTCGTATACTGGAGCAGCTATAGAGCTTGTTGTCAACATTTTTGCGAAGGCTTTCGTCTATCTGCCTATCCGCAACGAGTTGGGCTACATTCTGCTAACTTCGCCGCGAGCAGTAGCGGCGAGCATACCCTCGAAGCTGAGTTCGTTAATGCACCTACGCCAAGCTGAGAGTGCGGTCTTCAAATCGACTCAGTATCATGAGCGAGCTCACGGCGTTGCTTCGGCGTCGTGGTGCCCATGGCTTCGTCGTCTGCTAGTAGATGACAGCGTCCAGGTACGGTAACCGAGGGGGAGCCCGGCTCTGGCGCCGAGTCCGAAAGCAGCCTATGGCAAGTAGGTCATGGGACCATGACGCTGTCTCCTGTCAGAGCGGAAGCCGAGACCTGTCATCAAGTAGTCTGGGACTGGAAAAACAAATGCGCCCACTGGCGCTGGTAGTCGCTCCGAGTGACATGAAGGGGAAAGGATCATAGGCCGTCATTCGTCATGGATCTTATCTGGGGTGTTCGTTCCGCACTTGCACGTGCTCGGCATTAGTGGCAGCTGAATGAGTCGAGAAAATCGTCTTCTCTACGTTGGGTTATAGTGCCTAGTATATTCTAGGCACTATAGTTGGGTGCAGTAACCGAGTTTGACACAGGAGCGGCCATCTTGGGAACGGCATGGAACGATTTCCGGACGAAAAAATGACGACTACATCCGGGGGCGTTTGTTGGGCTATAGTGCCTAGAATATACTATAGTTGGGCGGCCAGCAGTGAAAAACTGGAGCGGACTCTTGAAGGGGTTGTGAAAAGAAAATGAAGCTGCCCGATTTTAGTTTTTACTGCTGTTATGTTTTAGTAAAAGTTTATTGACGTTACGTATTACAAGCCAGAGCGGCCATGGCGAGTTCCCGCGCTCTTTGTCTCTCCCCGGTTCCCCCGAGTGTCCAAGCCCTGGACTGGACACCCACACAGATACTGCACAGCACACGTAGGGGGCGCTAGCTACTGGTTTAAAAATGCCATACATAACACGCCCCTTTTTAAAAAAACAAAAAGTTCACAACACAAGGCGGTGTTCAGGCTTTCTGGGTTTTGTCATTCACGAAATCTTGCTGGCTTAACTACCAGCCGACCTGTGCGAGTATGGTACACGCTAGAAGAAACTGCTCGTGTAGGTGATGATGCTGCTGGTGGGGGGGATGTTGGTGAAGCCAGCTGAGCAGGAGGAGGCTGAGGTGATGCAGGCTGAGGCCATGGATGGTCAGAGGATGTAGTTATGTCATAGTTCTCTGGAGAAGCCAGTGGCACTGGAGCAATGCCGAATAAAGGTCTAATGTGGTAACGGTTCCGACGAGACATGGCACCTTCTGGTGTGTCGACCAGATATGATCGGTGCTGTGGGCCAACTCTGTGTATACTTCCACGCATCCACTGACCTTAGCGTCTGAACCACATCTTCTGTTTTTCCTTCAACACAGACAACGGCTTTGTTGTTCTGTCACCGTGGCAATGCTGTCGTTTTTGGTGAACACGAAGGCGGCTTCTTGCGTCGGCACAGTTGTACTGCGGTTGGAGCTGGACAGGATGTATAGGTACTCTTGTACGCATTTTCCTGCCCATTACGAGTTCGGCTGGTGACTTAAGCCCATCCATTGGTGTACTTCGAGCATCCATCAGGACCACAAAAAGATCCTTTCCATCTTGCAATGCCTTTAGAAGGGAGTGCTTTATTGTTTGTATGGACCTTTCTGCCAGTCCATTAGACCTTGGGTAATAGGGAGAACTAGGGTTGTATGTGATGTCCCAAGAAGCGAGAAACTCCTGGAACTGGGTCGCATTGAATGGAGGTCCATTGTCACATACGAGTTCTTCCGGGATGCCGAAACGGGCAAATACTGCTTTGAGAACAGTGATAATGGCTTCAGTGCTTGTTGATGCCATTTGTTGCACCTCCACATACTTGCTGAAGTAGTCGACAATTAGCAGGTAGGTAGATCTGTTGAAATGAAAGAGGTCCATTGCAACCTTCTGCCACGGACGATCAGGCAAAACACGCTCAGCCAGAGGTTCATACTGGTTTTGTCGCTGGCAGTGATGACAACGTTTGATCATCTCCTCAATGTCTGCGTTCATGGACGGCCAATATAGGCTTTCTCGAGCCTTATTCTTGCATGAAACTATGCCACGGTGTGCTTCGTGAAGTCTCAGTAAGGCATCTTGCTGACACGAGACAGGCAAGACAAGTCGCTGCCCTCTCAATATAAGGCCATCACATACGTGTAGTTCATCTTTGCAATGGGCAAAAGGTTTCACTGCTGTTGGGAGCAATGTGTCACGTGTAGGCCAACCTTCTTTGATGTGTTTCAACACCTGTTGCAAAGTGCTGTCCTCAACAGTTGCTTTTCGGATATGTTCCAGCTTTGACGTTGAAGCGTTGACTACCGCAAAACTAGCCAGGCACTCAGCAGGTTCATACTCCTGCAGAGAACTTGCACTGTCAGGCGCTCGTGAGAGTGCATCAGCTACTATGAGTTCTTTCCCTGGAACATATGTTAGCTGAACATCATACCGCTGGAGTCTGAGTAGAAGACGCTGAAGCCTTGGGGTTATCTTGTCAAAGTCCTTTTGTTGCAGACCAATCAGAGGCTTGTGGTCAGTTTGTACCACAACACTCCGTCCATATGTGTAAAAATGGAAACGTTCACAGGCAAAGACTATAGCGGGCAGCTCTTTTTCGATCTGGGCATATTTTTGCTCTGCCACAGTGAATGCAGCTGAGGCATAGGCTACTGGATGATTTTCCTGTAGGAGTACCGCACCAACTCCGTATGAGCTTGCATCCGCTGAGACCACAACCTCCTTTGATTTGTCAAAGAAGTGAAGAACAGGGGTCTTAGAGATGAGGTGCTTGATTCTGCTGAACTCTCGAGTCAGGTTGTCATCGCAGTGCCAAGGAACGTCATTCTTTAACAGCTGCCTGAGACATGTAGTTTCCTTTGATGCATTTGGCACAAACTTGGTAAGGTAAGTCACCATACCCAAAAATCGGAGGAGTTCAGTCTTGTTTGTTGGCACTGGCATTCCTAAGATAGCACTCACTTTTGCAGCATCTGCTTGCAGACCCTCTGAAGTGATCTGATGCCCGAGGAACTGCAGACTAGGCTGTGCTAGCTGACCCTTCTTCTCATTAAGCTTGAGATTGTGTTTGCGAGCTGTTAACATGACGAGCTGCAGCTGCTCCATGTGTTGCTTCATAGTCTTGGACGCTATCAGAATGTCATCAAAGTATGGGTAAACACCCTCAATGTTTGCAAACATATCATCCATGCAACGCTGCAAAAGTTCTGGAGCATTTTTCAGTCCAAATGGTAGCCGCAGGAAACGGTACCTGCCCCAAGGGGTTTCGAACGTACACAAGAGCTTTCTTCAGAGAGAGTAAGCTGCCAGAATGCAGATTTGGCATCAAGCAGGCTGAATACAGTGCACCCACATAAATGAGCAAACAGTTCCTCTTGCGTTGGTATACGGTAGTGCTGGCGTTTGATAGCACTGTTTAGATGCCTGGGATCGAGGCAGATTCGTAAGCTGCCGTCTTTCTTGGGTACAATTACCAATGGGTTCACCCAGTCAGTTGGCTTCGTGACTTTTGTGATGATAGCATCCTGCTCCATCTTCTCGAGCTCTGCTTTAACTTTGTCTTGAATGGCCAAAGGGATCTTGCGTGGTGCTGCAATAGTAGGAGTTGCACTATCTTGCAGCACAATGCTGACAGTTCCTGGAAGCTGGCCAATCCCAGTGAACACATCTTTGAAGTCCTTAATGATGTCTTGAGCTGTGACATCGTCAGAACCACGCTGAGGAGTACCGGCTGCATTTCCTGAAGAGGCGAGATGATGAAGTCGACGAATCAGCTGTAGCTGCTGGCATGCCTCAGCACCAAGCACAGGGAACACATCAAGGTCTACGACAAGGTACTGCAAGTTACAGCTGAGGTTTTGTGTTCTTGTCTGCAGAGTGCACTCACCGCTGACCGGCAGTCGATCACCTGTATACGTAGACACCCTGATGCAAGTCGGATGCAGCATTGGTTGATCACTCCACTGTTGAAGCATATGCTTTGGAAGAATGTTCACGTCAGCCCCGGTATCAAGCTTAAACGTCACCTTGTGGTTGTGGACGACGAGTGTAGCTGTCCAGTCCGATGTTTTGACAGTACTGCCCGCTGTCAGCTCCCCAAGAAAGAAGTCATCCCGGTCAAGCGTCGACACGTTGTGCGGTGGTCTAGTCTGCGTCTGTTGATCATCACAGTCAGCTGGTCTAGCTGGTCTTGCTCTCCTCTGACGGCACATTACTGCAAAATGTCCAAACTTGCCACAGCGAAAACAGTGCGTTCCATATGCCGGACAGTTGCGCGGCGGATGATTGCTCCCACATCTCGAGCATGAGAGTGTAGTCGGGGTCGGCGTGCGGCCTTGTTACGGCGGTGGCGGACGTCGGTCATTCACGGGCTGGTGGCGTTGAAAATTACCGTCCCGCCGACTGTTGCAGCGAAGTGCGTCGACCTCTATCTTTGGTTCAGTCGCCTGAAGATTTTGCAAGTGCTTTTTAGAAATCTCGGCAGCTTTGCAGATTGTGATGATGCGTTCCAACGTTAAGTCGTTTTCGCGGAACAGGCGCTCCCGAAGCGCAGAGTCCCGAATGCCCACGATGATTCGATCACCAATCAGTCGATCCGCTACGCTGCCAAAATTGCAGCGCTGGGCTTGAATTCGCAGTTCTACTACGAAGTCGTCAATTGACTGTCCCACCTGCTGGGTCATGGAGTTGAAAATGGCGGTGGCTTGAGTAGCGCTCCTGTAAGGCTTATAAAGGGCGTCGAACTTGTCAAGAATGTACTCGACTTCATCCACTGGTTGTCCGTCTGGTTGCGTAGGAGGCGGCGGGAACGTTTGATATATTCGTCGTGCTTGTGGGCCAAGAACGTGCAGAAGTAAGGCTTTCCTAGCTGCGTTTGGCTTAGCTGCGTACTCACAAGCTTGCTCATATATGCTGTACGACGAACGCCATTATTCCCAGGTCGTCGCTGGGTCGTCTGTCGGCTCATACGGTGGCGGTTGCTGCAGAAATACGCCTGCCATGTTGCGCTGCTTGTTGCGGAGTCGTTGCGGAGACTAGGCGTTCACTTGCACTTCTGACACCATGTTATGTTTTAGTAAAAGTTTATTGACGTTACGTACTACAAGCCACAGCGGCCATGGCGAGTTCCCACGCTCTTTGTCTCTCCCCGGTTCCCCCGAGTGTCCAAGCCCTGGACTGGACACCCACACAGATACTGCACAGCACACGTAGGGGGCGCTAGCTACTGGTTTAAAAATGTCATACATAACAACTGCTTCCATAAACATCAGACATACTGATTCCGAAATATTTCGGCTCAACATTGAGCCTGCATTTAGTAAAGCCGCTTCTAAATCGCTCCCTTTTTGCGCTCATGAAACGACAATGCGATGCCGTCGGCCGGCACATGCATAACTCGACTACGCCATATTAAGATCTTTAGAAACGTAGAGATATCTTTTGTTTGCCCTAAAATAACAGCTTTATAAAAAAATTGAGAAAGCAAAACAAAGTTTTCCAGTTATTTTCGCACGTAATTGTACTCCGTTAAGCTGCACACGTGCTAATAGATCGATCACTGACCTGGGACCGGTTTCGGTTTCGGTTCTGCTTCTCTATTCTCCGTGGCTCCAGTATCACTGGCTCGATATAGCCTTGCTTACGTGAACCTATCTAGGTGGTGTTTCTTGACAGCGGTGGTTTGAGTCAGAGAATCGAGCTGAGCAGGGTCAGCTCATCTCGACGACTCTCTGTTTACATGAACTCGATACGAACGAGTCAGCTATCGTAGCGGGCCTAGTCTGGGAGTCTCTGAGATCTCCTTGTGGGTGATGAGGGGGTCCTTGTCTCCGGGTAGCGGGGTCTCTATGGCCGCTCGGGGGTATACATCTCGAGCGAGGCGATGGGAGCCTCATTGCCAGGTAAACCCTCATGAGTTGGAACCCAGATGACTGAAACCTCCCGGTTTAGCGGGTGCTTCCTCAGTAGACTGGCCGCCTGCCTGGAAATTAGGCCTTTGCCGAAGTTCCTAACAGCCGCCTTAGTGTCTGAGAGAATAGTTTTGGCTCTGGTACCTGTACAAGCTAGCGCTATCGCAGCCTCTTCAGCTATTAAAGCGTTACGCGTATTAATGGATCCAATTACCTTCTGGGAGTGGTTCCCATCTACCACCGCTATGATTGCGGCCCCTTCTAGCCCTCAGGCAGCATGGCAATAGGCTGATTCCTGAGGAGGGTCTTTCATTAGTTTACTTTGAATAAATTTTGCTCTATGCCCTCTTCGTTCCTGACCATGGATAGGGTGCATATTCTTAAGAATCGGTGCCATTTTGAATAGTTTTCGTATTTCAAGTTCCAGGGGTTCAGCGACATAGGGTGGCTCTCCTGACAGAAGCCGTAGTTCTTGTAATGTTTTTTGGCCCCCTGCAGTGGAGTTGAGCCGCCAGATCTGCGCCTCCCTGACGGCTTTGGCAATCTATTTTCAGGTATTATACATTCCCATAGCTAGGAGCTTCTCTGTCGAGGAGTCGGGGGGATGCTTAAAGCCCTTTTGAATGACGTTCTCATCATTATGTCGAAATGCTCCACTTCTCCAGGATTGAGATTCACAAAGGGGGTGTCATGAGCTATCCTGCTGATTATAAAGGCATGAACCAGCCTTATCAGGTAAGGTTCTTTGAGGCCTTCGTTCCTGGGGGAGATTCGCCTGAATGTCCTCGTTACTTGGTCGATATACGTCTGAAGCTTTTTGAGGATAGTAGTGTTTTTGCCATTCGACTGTAGGAAATACCCCAGAATCCTAATGGTGCTGACTCTCGGTACCTTGCTCCCTCCCACGTATACCTCCACTGGTTTATGTAGGTGCGGTAGGCGGGATTCTCGGGTTACCTGGAATTGAATGTAAAACATTTCATTCGCCGGAAAGAATGGCTGGAGGCATTGCTAGCATTTAAACTGAGCGCGCCTGAAACCGAAACCGGAAGTTTCGCGATCAGCCACTTTGTGCAGAACAATCAATAGGACAGCTAGGTCCTACAGGAGTGTCCGCTCTTTTTGAATGCCTTTCTCTATGCCACTACTGCCGAGCACGTGGAAGCGCAGAACGAAGGTAATAGATGAGACGTGTGACGAAGAAGGACCTGTGCCCATCCAACTCCATGATGTCCATGCAGCCGGCAACACCACCTGTGCTTTTATGGAGCAACTACCAGAGGACTACAAGTGGCGCCATCTTATATCAGTGTTCTAATCTGGCCGCTATGTAGCTAGCTGCACATGCGTTTCGTAACCTTATTCCAAAAAATGGGGGCGAAATTGATTTTCTGATAGAAAATTTCTAACTTACAGGGAAGTGAAAGCTTTTCAAAATTCGTTATGTATAAATATAGTGCAGCTAAGCTTGTGCGCACAACCTGAACTTTTCCGTCTGGCAGCGTAGCCGGACCTGCAAAACACTTAACGCAATTTTGTAGTCGGGCTGTCAGACAAGTTAATTATTATCGTTTTCTGACCTTGGGTTGATTACTTCTAATCGCTGCATCGTTGAGGTAGCGTGGCCGAGTGGTCTAAGGCGCTGGTTTAAGGCACCAGTCTCTTCGGAGGCGTGGGTTCGAACCCCACCGCTGCCAATAACTTTTGCCTTCTCACTTCACCTATCGGCAAGTACACATTTTTTTAAGTAAGCCCTGTCTACCTGATGCGAGCCTTTCTGGCAGGTAGGGTTTAGTTTTAAAGCGAATGAACCTGCAGCTGGACTGACTGTTTTTTCGTGTATTGTCTTTTCATGGTCCTGTAATCTTGCGTTCATTTCTTTCAAGGTCTGTAAATTGAGGTAGCGCGGCATTTTGGGTACGGAATGGTATGGTATAGCATGGAATGGCATGGCATGACATGGTATGGCTTAGTATGGTATGGTAAGGTATCGTGCTATGAGAGACGCCGTAGGCTAATACGGCTGACAGAGTGCTAACAGTACAGGGCTAACAAGGCTAACATTTCAAAACCACTGTTATGCCGCACCCATTCCACTACCCGCACGATGAAATGATCTAGCTTAACATCTAGAAGATATGGCTAGGAGGCGATCTGCGAACGCTGCTACGCGGGCAACACCAACCATGAAAGGGACCCAGGTAGGATGGTGTCAAAGGTTATGTGCATGAATCAGAATCAAAATGTATTTATTGCACCCTAATGGATACTTGTTGTGGAATCCACTACTCACAGAACTATAAAAAAGAAACCGGGTGCAATGACCCAGTGCACGCGAGCGCATCGAATTTTTGGACGTAATATGGGTCATTTCCTATACTTACTTTACTGCTGCATCTAGGTGGGTTTTGCGCACAACACTTGCTAATACGGGCACCTGTTCTTCTGGGGTGACCCCGACACACAAGTACGCCAGGTGGATCTGGACGCCTGGAGCAACAGTCGTTGCAGGCGCTAGATGCCGGGCGTCTACAAGGGCCAGACACATTGGGCGCTCAAAAGTGGCGCGGTCTGATTGCGGTGTCTTTGCAGCAGGCGATACCAGAAGACACGTAGCCCCAAGACATAGGAGTCGGCTGCTCATGACAGGCCGAGTGCATTGTCTTCAGGGCAGAATCCTGGCCGCCGGAAGGCACGACGCCCCGACGCGACGAGGTTGGCTTCGCGTAGAGCGCCCAGTGCGTCGACTCCAGGCCAGGATGATAGGTTCTTACGCCTGATAAGTGATGACGTGGCATACCTCCGCGACGATGTCGGTTTGGTGGTTGCACGAGATATGAAAATGTCCAAACCGCTGGGAGGCGATTCGCTGTCTCACCAAATGCGTCTTTAGAAGGGGAAGAACACGTCCGGAGACAACTGACGGCCTGAACTGGGAAGGCTCCACCGAGAGAGACAACGCGTGCTTCGCCGTCGTGTTAATAACTCCTTCCTCAGGAGGGGTGCAGGCTGCCGTAGGCCCAAACAATGACTGCTGCTGTTGGTCGTCAGTGATGGCTTGAAGAATCACGGGAATGCTTCAGTGTCACTGTCGCGGGAGTGATGGGCGGTGCATACAGGCCTTGTCGCTAGCAGAATTTTTTTCTGCGCGCCTGTGCACGCGTACCATCTTCTTCTTCTTCTTCACCTCTTTATAATGGCACATGCCCACGGCGTACCATCTAAGTGTGCCGCATCATCTTTGTCGACTACCACCCAGTGGAGGCTGCTCCAAAATGCATTGCAGTAAACACAGCATTTTGCACAAAATTACTCTTAAGATATGTTATTGCAGCAAGAGAAACAAAATTATTCTCAAGATATGTTATTACAGCAAGAAGAAAATCAAGAGGTGTTTGATTTGCTCAGGAACAAAGAAAATATGAAATTGGATTTTGACTGGTATGCGTCTTTAGGAGCCCTGTTCTGCACGAGACATTGTATGTACGTCAGTTGCCTGGAACTATTGCAGCTCATTGCAGTGGTGCCACGCTGGTTTAGTTTGGTTTATTGGGTTTTTAGCGTCCCAAAACAACTCAGGCTATGAAGGACGCCGTAGTGATGGGCTCTGGAAATTTCTTTGGGTTCTTTAACGTGCACCAACATCGCACAGCACACACGCCCCTGGAATTTCGCCTCCATCGAAATTCGACCACCGCGCCTGGGATCAAACCCGCATCTTTCGGGTCAGCAGCCGAGCGCCATAACCACTGAGCCACCGCGGCGACCTAGGAAGGTTGAGATTGGTCGGTTAGGGCAGACCCGGACTACATTTATACATTACTCATTTTATACATATCCTCCCTCTACAAATGTGAAATTTGGTTTTGAAGAATTCGTTTGCTCCCATTTTTTTTTTCGACGAAGTAAGTTTAAGAAATTCATGCGCTACTAGCTACTTAGCGACTTGATTAAAAGACTGAAGCAAGATGGTGTCACTTGGGGTACTCTGGTCATGCGAAGATCGGAGTGAAATATTGTATGAAGAACGCCTGATGCTGTTGGACGATAACAGGTGGGCAGCTAAAGTCCTTAAATACTGCTACAAAATGAGCGTCGACTCACTTTGGCGGGAAAGAACTAGGAAGCTAACCAGTAAGTATGCAGCAAAGAAGGACAAAAAAATAAAGCGCTTTAAGCGGCAGGTAAAAAACGCAGAAGGTAAGAGCTGGATTAATTGAATGGAAATGCTGCCAAATGTAGAACTACAGATCAACTGGAAAAGTCAAATCAGGAAAGAATCGTTGTACGATAACTCAACAGGTTGCCTAAAGAAATATTAAAAAACAGTGCATTGTGGCTACTACCAATACCTCATTTCAAAGGGGACGCTTCTGACTTCTATCTAACCATCCGGATACACGTTTTTTTTCAGTTTTTTTTGTTGCGATTGAGCCCCTGAACACTTCCTGTTTGAAGAGAGAAATAGGGAAAGGCAGGGATGTTAACCAGAAAGGATTCTGTTGGCTACCCTGCACAGGGGAAGGGAATGTGGGTAATTAAAGAGGAAAGAGAGAAGTAAAGGGAAATAATCACAGTCTGTCAATCAAGGCAGTCGCTCTCAAAAAGCGAAAGAGTGCCTTGTAAGCCTTGATGGCAGTTGATTGCTGTGGCCACGGACCGAGGATCTTGGCCTCTGTGAAAGGGCGAGTGTCCAGGCGGTCCAGAGCACATCGCAGCTTATGTCTTTCGGCTACAAAGGCAGGGCACTCACACAAGATATGGGTGATTGTCTCATCACAGGCGCAGTTCACACAAGAAGGGCTGTCGGCCATCGCGATCCGGAAAGCACACTTATTCGTGAAGGCAACACCGAGCCATAGACGACACAGTAGTATTGCTTCACGACGGGCTACATTACACGGAAGACGGAGGCGCAGTCCAGGGTACAATGTCCTGAGGCGACGGTTGCTGGCGGGTCACCTGCACCGGAGTCTTATCAAACACTGAACGGAATCTTTCGCTTGCGGCGCTGCCTTATCAAAACCACCGCGACACGGGTCACCTGAATCAGCATTGTTGCAACCGCTGCGCGACACGCGCCGGCTGCACCAGCGCAAATCATTTGAAACACCGCGCCATTGCTACCGGAAGTGCTCTGGGCTAGTATCATCATCAGCAGTTTTGTTTGTTTACAAACGTCAAAACCTTGCGCACTGGGCGCATTTTTTTTTTTCAGTCCCGGACTGTGTGGGACATGGAGGAAGGAAAACTAAGGAGAGGCCCTTTGTATTCCCAATGCATTGGCGAGAATGTGGCGGAAGTGACGTCAAAATTTAGGCTTAAAAAGTCGGGCCACTAGCAACGTTGTCGTTGTTGCTATAGTGCCTAGAATATTCTAGGCACTATATTGTTGCTAAGAAAACTCGGGCCACTAGCAACGGCGTACGGCGTCGTTAGCGTCGTTGTTGCTAGGGGCCCGAGTGTTTCTCGGTGGCGGTGGACGGACTTTCGGCACGGTGTGTTCGGCCTTGCGTGTTAAAGTCTACATGCCTGGCGTCGTGACTTTACGCACGCATCTAGGATTGCTTTTATATGCGGCAAATAACCGCTCATTTGATATTTTGTTCGTCAAACTTGGTGTCGTTACACGGAGCGATCGATGCATTGAAATGAATCTCGCGAAAAGGTGGCACTCTGGAACCGCGCTTCGACACGCGAAGAAGCGTTGATTGTTTTGATCAGCGAACTTTTGCACCTCACCAAACAGCACAGAAACATGAAGCCGCTCTCGGCGATGCTGAGCTGCGTTTCGAAGGCCGCACGGCGGGTGTACGGTAGCCCGAGGAGGATGGTGAGCGGCGCGCAATGTCGTCTTTCTTCGCCTGGCGTCGGAAAAGGTTCACCGCACCTGTGCGCCGGTCTGTGTCTAGGTGCGTGTTTGCGGGGAGGGAGGTGTAGGAGCGGCGAGCGGCGCGTTTTTTTTTATACCTTTCTTTTACGAAGCGCTTGCGAGCCGCGCGCGTAACCTGCCCCGTAGCTCGGTGGAGAAGACAGATAGTGAGGAAAGCCGAGCCAACTTCCGGTTGCGGGGCGGCTTCAGAAAAAGTGACGTCAGGCCTCTCCTTAGTTCTTTCCTTCCTCCATGGTGTGGGACTACTTGCGGACTCGAGTCCGATATTTATTTTTCTCAGCCAGCCCGAAAGCTCCGCCCACCTGCCAGCATCGCCATAGCAACGCGTTCGTTTTTCGCCTATGGCAGTCCTTGGGGCTGCGGGGAAGGCAGCAGACGACAGCTGCGCGCCGCGCTGCCAGCCATGTTGTGTTAGACTCTGTGTGCATTTTGCGTACTTTTCGTGTTCTTGAAGGACGACATCGTGCGTTAAATTTCACATGAGCTCCGTAGCTGCTCTATGAGCCATCGTAAGACTTTTTGTTCTTGCATCTTCGTTCTATTTTCTTGAAATCCACCGCACACAGACGCGCGTTCGGAGCTGCGAGCGGGTATTGTTTGCTCGAGTCGTCAAGAGGTTCTTGTTCGCTTGTTTTGCGACATGCTGTCTGTGCGCTTACCTGAAAGCATCGCATGTGAACCACTCGTATACTGGAGAAGCTATAGCGCTTGTTGTCAACATTTTTGCGAAGGCTTTCGTCTATCTGCCTATCCGCAACGAGTTGGGCTACATTCTGCTAACTTCGCCGCGAGCAGTAACGGCGAGCACACACTCGAAGCTGAGTTCGTTAATGCACCTACGCCAAGCTGACAGTGCGGTCTTCAAATCGGCTCAGTATCATGAGCGAGCTCACGGCGTTGCTTCGGCGTCGTGGTGCCCATGGCTTGCGTCGTCTGCTAGTAGATGACAGCGTCCAGCTACAGTAACCGAGGGGGAGCCCGGCTCTGGCGGCGAGTCCGAAAGCAGCCTATGGCAAGTAGGTCGTGTGACCATGACGCTGTCTCCTGTCAGAGCGGAAGCCGAGACCTGTCATCAAGTAGTCCGGGACTGGAAAAACAAATGCGCCCACTGGCGCTGGTAGTCGCTCCGAGTGACATGAAGGGGGAAGGATCATAGGCCGTCATTCGTCATGCGTCTTATCTGGGGTGTTCGTTTTGCACTTGCACGTGCTCGGCATTAGTGACAGCTGAATGAGTCGAGAAGAGCGTCTTCTCTACGTTGGGTTATCCCTTATGAAAATGGGTTTTGACTTTCTGGTTTGGTCTTTATGTTTTCCTAATGAGGAACAAGGAACTCAACAGAAACGCAATACCTCATGTGTTTTAGCATCAGTCTAAAACCAGACTTTCAATTGGCATTTCACACACTTTTTTCTTGTTGTGAAAATCTAAGAATTTTCTTTTGAGTTGCTAATGTGTAAACACAGGATGTGAAAAGTCAACAGAAAGTCCGATGTGTTTTCCCCATCATGTATGAGAGCACTTGCTGTGTGTTTCAACATGTGAAAACTGAGCAGTTCAATACGGAAAGGAACTTAGCAACGATTACTGCATGCAATGCATTTGCATCCCTATTACTGCTTGACGATTTCTGGAGCATGTACGTACTTAAGAAAGCATATGTCACTACATATGATTTTAAAAACAGTTAATGTCGCGCATATGCTGGTCATGACAGTATGAGGCATTCCTTGGTCACGACAGTATGACGTATTAAAGGCTTTCGCCTTAAAATACGCCCGTGTGCTGTGCGATGTCAGTGCATGCACGTTAATAATCCCCAGCTAGGTGGTCGGAATTATTCGGGAAACCTTCACTACGGCACGTCTTTCTCTCTTTCTTATTTCTCTTAAGGCGCGGTTCAGGGGACCGACTTTCTCCTTTTTACTATATTTTTACTTCTAAAGGCTACGTTTCAACGTTGCCGCCGGACGCCCCCTCGTCAGTTTTTTTTTCCTCCTCGGCGGTAGCAATGTCCATGACGTGAGGGGGGGGGGGGGGGGGGGGGGCACGGTCGCTGCGCTGCGCATCCAAGCCACAAGCATCCAAAGCGGTCCAAGGAACCGGTCTGGCGCTCCCCCACCGCCTTTCTTCCCCGATTAGAAACGCCTAGCAGCCTTTTTTCTCCCTCTGAGAGCCTCCTCGGTACGATGCATGTTTTGCCCACCAAACCAGAAACACGTGCGCTGATGACGTAGGACGGGAGAGGTCTATTCGGAGTGGCGCCGCACGAGGGTTGCGAGCGTTTTGAGCGACGGCGTTGAGTCTCTTTGTGAAACACGTAGTAACCACGCGGGCAGCAAATATTCGTGTGCCTATTTTTGAGTTGCTTCGTGCACTAAAAGTGTAACATGACTCGCATATTAGTAAAGTGGACGAGTGAACGCAAATGGGACGTGTACCCGGTATGCTCTCTAGTCGACGCCAACCTCGGGATGCGTCTCCTCACGGAGCCGAACGCCATCAACGATCTGCGCGGCAAAATAACGGACGTTTTGTGGAAGACTGGTGAGCCGCCCTCATCAGCGGAACTGTTATACTTCGGTAAGTGTCATTAGTCACGAAATCATTTGTGCGTACGGTGGTTGGGGTTATTATGCGCATAATCTGGAAATTATACTGCACAAGTACGGGAAAAAGAATGGAGCGGCGCCGGGGCAAACTGGCAGCGGAATGGCAAATGAAGAACTGTTCGAATTTCGTCGCACCTGAAAATAACTTGGGTATGTGCCTTTAGTAATGATAGCGTGTGTGACCCCTGGGCGTGTATTGTGCGATTATATGGAAATTGTGCACTCAGGCGAGCGGACGAACGTCGCGACGGCGGGTCCCGCCGCGCCTGCGGAGGACTTCGGTATGGACTAGGATTTGAAGCGCAGTCCTCTCGCACATGAGGCAGCTACTCTACCTCTATGCCATCGCTGCAAAGGGTGCACTGCTTATAATGTAATAGTTTTTGGCTCACTGAATGTATCAGTTGTGAGAGGATTAGCCCTGCTAAATTGCAGTAAACTGGAGTGGTGGGAATATTCTTCAGTGAAGCTGAATGTGTAGTGCTGAAATTCTACCCTTGTTGGATGTTTGGGTTATAAAGCTGGTTTATGGGAAACTCCAAATTCTTGTACAACGTATACTTTGGTTGTTAGCACTTTACAAACTGTTTGTCATCTTCACTGCTTTGGCCATTCATGGTTGTAGTACGGATATACTGAGGGATCATATATGAATGTCCTATGCATGCATGCATGCCTAATAAGAATGAGCAGATAAGACAGGTTTCTTTGCCCTTTTCGAAGGATCATGGGCTTCGTTTTCATGTGCTTGAAATTTATAAGTTCTGTTTATTGCAGTACTACACGCAGTAATAAAAACCGACTTCTTCTGGTGTTTTTCAGGGTACACCTGTGCCCACTTTGAAACAACAACACTTCATATGAAGAACAGCCTGTCTTCTATGCTGTGCAGGGAAATAAAGTGAGTTTATTTCCTTGCACAGCGTACAAGACAAGCTGCTGTATGCACGGCATTGAAGACTGGCTGCAGCTTATTGGAAATAAAAGTACACTTTCCCAAATATTCAACGTCTGTTTCTGCCTTGCATCTGCATAAAAATATCGTCACCAACTGCTTGTAGTGTCAGCATCCAGAAACCAAAAAAATACACACAGCTGATTTTCTGGTGAAAAGCACCAGACACTCACTGGCCGGTACCCATTAAGAACTCAGAAGAAATTCTCACATCAAACGCCACCCAGAAAAACGGCGGCGAACTTTCTTTAGAAACGCAGAAGAAACTCAGAAGAAAATGCATTAGAAACTCTCAAGACATTCTGGTGACTCTGTTGTGAAAGAGCAACAGCTTCTCATCAGACACACAATCAAAATTTTCTTAAGGGATAGTGCCTAGTATATTCTAGGCACTATAGTTGGGTGCAGTAACCGAGTTTGACACAGGAGCGGCCATCTTGGGAACGGCATGGAACGATTTCCGGACGAAAAAATGACGACTACATCCGGGGGCGTTTGTTTGGCTATAGTGCCTAGAATATACTATAGTTGGGCGGCCAGCAGTGAAAAACTGGAGCGGACACTTAAAGGGGTTGTGAAAAGAAAGTGAAGCCGCCCGATTTTAGTTTTTACTGCTTCCATAAACATCAGACATACTGATTCCGAAATATTTCGGCTCAACATTGAGCCTGCATTTAGTAAAGCCGCTTCTAAATCGCTGCCTTTTTGCGCTCATGAAACGACCATGCGATGCCGTCGGCCGGCACATGCATAACTCGACTACGCCATCTTAAGATCTTTAGAAACGTAGAGATATCTTTTGTTTGGCCTAAAATAACAGCTTTATAAAAAATTGAGAAAGAAAAACAAAGTTTTCCCGTTATTTTCACACGTAATTGTAATCCGTTAAGCTGCACACGTGCTAATTGATCGATCGCTGACCTGGGACCGGCTTCGGTTTCGGTTCTGCTTCTCTATCCTCCGTGGCTCCAGTATCACTGGCTCGATATAGCCTTGCTTACGTGAACCTATCTAGGTGGTGTTTCTTGACAGCGGTGGTTTGAGTCAGAGAATCGAGCTGAGCAGGGTCAGCTCATCTCGACGACTCTCTGTTTACATGAACTCGATACGAACGAGTCAGCTTTCGTGGCGGGCCTAGTCTGGGAGTCTCTGAGAGCTCCTTGTAGGTGATGAGGGGGTCCTTGTCTCCAGGTAGCGGGGCCTCTATGGCCGCTCGGGTGTATACATCTCGAGCGAGGCGATGGGCAGCCTCATTGCCTGGTATACCCTCATGAGTTGGAACCCAGATGACTGAAACCTCCCGGTTTAGCGGGTGCTTCCTCAGTAGACTGGCCGCCTGCCTTGAAATTAGGCCTTTGCCGAAGTTCCTAACAGCCGCCTTAGTGTCTGAGAGAATAGTTTTGGCTCTGGTACCTGTACAAGCTAGCGCTATCGCAGCCTCTTCAGCTATTAAATCGTTACGCGTATTAATGGAATTAATTACCTTCTGGGAGTGGTTCCCATCTACCACCGCTATGATTGCGGCCCTTTCTAGCCCTCAGGCAGCATGGCAATAGGCTGATTCCTGAGGAGGGTCTTTCATTAGTTTACTTTGAATAAATTTTGCTCTATGCCCTCTTCGTTCCTTATCATGGATAGGGTGCATATTCTTAAGCATCGGTGCCATTTTGAATAGTTTTCGTGTTTCATGTTCCAGGGCTTCAGCGACATAGGGTGGCTCTCCTGACGGAAGCCGTAGTTCTTGTAGTATTTTTCGGTCCCCTACAGTGGAGTTGAGCCGCCAGATCTGCGCCTCCCTGTCCGCTTTGGCAATCTATTCCCAGGTATTATGCATTCCCACAGCTAGAAGCTTCTCTGTCGAGGAGTCGGGGGGATGCCTAAAGCCCTTTTGAATGTCGTTCTGATCATTATGTCGAAATGCTCCACTTCTCCAGGATTCAGATTCAGAAAGGGGGTGTCATGAGCTATCCTGCTGATTATAAAGGCATGAACCAGCCTTATCAGGCAAGGTTCTCTGAGGCCTTTGTTCCTGGGGGAGATTCGCCTGAATGTCCTCGTTACTTGGTCGATATACGTCTGAAGCTTTTTGAGGATAGTAGTGTTTTTGCCATTGGACTGTAGGAAATACCCCAGAATCCTAATGGTGCTGACTCTCGGTACCTTGCTCGCTCCCATGTATACCTCCACTGGTTTATGTAGGTGCGGTAGGCGGGATTCTCGGGTTACCTGGAATTGAATGTAAAACATTTTATTCCCCGGAAAGAATGGCTGGAGGCATTGCTAGCATTCAAAGTGAGCGCGCCTGTAACCGAAACCGGAAGTTTCGCGATCAGCCACTTTGTGCGGAACAATCAATAGGCCAGCTAGGTCCTACAGGAGTGTCCGCTCTTTTTGAATGCCTTTCTCTATGCCACTACTGCCGAGCACGTGGAAGCGCAGAACGAAGGTAATAGATGAGACGTGTGACGAAGAAGGACCTGTGCCCATCCAACTCCATGATGTCCCTGCAGCCGGCAACACCACCTGTGCTTTTATGGAGCAACTACCAGAGGACTACAAGTGGCGCCATCTTATATCAGTGTTCTAATCTGGCCGCTATGTAGCTAGCTGCACATGCGTTTCGTAACCTTATTCCAAAAAATGGGGGCGAAATTGATTTTCTGATAGAAAATTTCTAACTTACAGGGAAGTGAAAGCTTTTCAAAATTCGTTATGTATAAATATAGTGCAGCTAAGCTTGTGCGCACAACCTGAACTTTTCCGTCTGGCAGCGTAGCCGGACCTGCAAAACACTTAACGCAATTTTGTAGCCAGGCTGTCAGACAAGTTAATTACTATCGTTTTGTGACCTTTGGTTCATTACTTCTAAACGCTGGATCGTTGAGGTAGCGTGGCCGAGTGGTCTAAGGCGCTGGTTTAAGGCACCAGTCTCTTCGGAGGCGTGGGTTCGAACCCCACCGCTGCCAATAACTTTTTGCCTTCTCACTTCACCTATGTGCAAGTACACATTTTTTTTAAGTAAGCCCTGTCTAGCTGATGCGAGCCTTTCTGGCAGGAAGGGTTTAGTTTTAAAGTGAATGAACCTGCAGCGGGACTGGCTGTTTTTCGTGTATTGTCTTTTCATGGTCCTGTAATCTTGCGTTCATTTCTTTAAAGGTCTGTAAATTGAGGTAGCGCGGCATTTTGGGTACGGAATTGTATGGTATGGCATGGAATGGCATGGCATGACATGGTATGGCTTAGTATGGTATGGTATGGTATGGTATGGTATGGTATGGTATGGTATGGTATGGTAGGTATGGTATGGTATGGTATGGTAAGGTAAGGTATGGTATCGTGCTATGAGAGACGCCGTAGGCTAATACGGCTGACAGAGTGCTAACAGTACAGGGCTAACAAGGCTAACATTTGAAACCACTGTTATGCCGCACCCATTCCCCTACCCGCACGACGAAATGATCTAGCTTAACATCTAGAAGATATGACTAGGAGGCGATCTTCGAACGCTGCTACACGGGCAACACCAACCATGAAAGGGACCCAAGTAGGATGGTGTCAAAGGTTATGTGCATGAATCAGAATCAAAATGTATTTATTGCACCCTACTGGATACTTGTTGTGGAATCCACTACTCACAGAACTATAAAAAGAAAACCGGGTGCAATGACCCAGTGCACGCGAGCGCATCGAATTTTTAGGACCTAATGTGGGCCATATCCTATACTTACTTTACTGCTGCATCTAGAAGGGTTTTGCGCACAACACTTGCTAATACGGGCACCTGTTCTTCTGGGGTGACCCCGACACACAAGTACGCCCGGTGGATCTGGACGCCTGGAGAAACAGTCGTTGCAGGCGCTAGATGCCGGGCGTCTACAAGGGCCAGACACATTGGGCGCTCAACAGTGGCGCGGTCTGATTGCGGTGTCTTTGCAGCAGGCGATACCAGAAGACACGTAGCCCCAAGACATACGAGTCGGCTGCTCATGACAGGCCGAGTGCATTGTCTTCAGGGCAGAATCTTGGCCGCCAGAAGGTACGACGCCCCGACGCGACGAGGTTGGCTTCGCGTAGAGCGCCCAGTGCGTCGACTCCAGGCCAGGATCATAGGTTCTTACGCCTGATAAGTGATGACGTGGCATACCTCCGCGACGATGTCGGTTTGGTGGTTGCACGAGATATGAAAATGTCCAAACCGCTGGGAGGCGATTCGCTGTCTCACCAAATGCCTCGTTAGATGGGGAAGAACACGTCCGGAGACAACCGACGGCCTGAACTGGGAAGGCTCCACCGAGAGAGACAACGCGCGCTTCGCCGTCGTGTTAGTAACTCCTTGCTCAGGAGGGGTGCAGGCTGTCGTAGGCCCAAACAATGACTGCTGCTGTTGGTCGCAGTGATGGCTTGAAGAATCACGGGAATGCTTCAGTTCACTGTCGCGGGAGTGATGGGCGGTGCATACAGGCGTTGTCGCTAGCAGAATTTTTCTTGCTCGCCTGTGCACGCGTACCATCTAAGCGTGCCGCATCATCTTTGTCGACTACCACCCAGTGGAGGCTGCTGCAAACTGCATTGCAATAAATTAAGCATTTTGCACAAATTACTCTTAAGATATGTTATTGCAGCAAGAGAAACAAAATTATTCTCAAGATATGTTATTACAGCAAGAAGAAAATCAAGAGGTGTTTGATTTGCTCAGGAACAAAGAAAATATGAAATTGGATTTTGACTGGTATGCGTCTTTAGGAGCCCTGTTCTGCACGAGACATTGTATGTACGTCAGTTGCCTGGAACTATTGCAGCCCATTGCAGTGGTGCCACGCTGGTTTAGTTTGGTTTATTGGGGTTCAACGTCCCAAAACAACTCAGGCTATGAAGGACGCCGTAGTGATGGGCTCTGGAAATTTCTTTGGGTTCTTTAACGTGCACTGACATCGCACAATACGCAGGCCGCAGGCACAGTAAGCAGGTGCGCGGTTAAAACAAATTCAATAGCATCGCCTCCGTAAGACTTTATAATGAGCCGAGTTTTATCGATCTTGTTTTGTGCATTCGCTAAAGGAATTCGCTCCGTTCGCAGTCAAAACAGAATCTATTGAATTCTCTCGGTAGGAATTCTTAGTGAGCTAAATTTTATACGGATTGTTCACTGTCTTCAGTATATCAATTCGCACTGTTCGCGGTAAAAACGCGGTAAAATTTTGAACCAAACTGCCCATCAGCAAGCTAGAAATAATTCAGGGCAAGCATACAGTATTACATTTTCAAAAAGCACTGCTGAATCAACGCCTGATCTGGCGAAAAGGTTTAACAGAACTCAGCGGCTCATATATATTCGTTTCCTTTTTTGAGTAAAAAATGACCTCATTGACGTTACGATTACTTGAAATCTCCAGAAACGGGATGAACAAAGCATACAAATATCTGTAAACGGATATTTTTCCTCGATGAACAGCAAAATATAATCAGCTCTCACTACTCACTAATGAGCACGAATAGGAGTAGCCTTGTTCATCGCCGATCATATTGCATTTGCAATTTTTCGAGTTCTTTTTGATTTGGGTCTGTATTAATTGTTTCCTATTTTTTTCTTTAGCGAAAAAATAGGCCTTCTTCCCGTAATGTCCAGTATATAGCATAAACGCTGTGCAGGTGTTCTTCCACGAACAATGTTTGTGGACCAAGCACACGACGCACTGTGGGACAGTAATTCAGCGCGGTATTAGCAGAACCTGTCAAAAACTTCGTAAGTCACCTTTCCTGCATAGCAAAAACACTTTTACCGCGGCGTTGCGACCAGCTAGGGTCGGGAGTTGGGTGCAGCACTGATGACTGGCAAAGCTGGGTTTCACCCTTCCATCAGGACTGCAGCGGTGGGAGGGTGCATTTCACCTGGGAAGAAATGGTTTGGCAGAGGTGCGCCAATTCCTTTATCGCATCAACGCAAGGCAGAAGCGTGCACAAAAGGCGCGCACCAATTTTCTGACAATATCTTTCTCCAGCGCTGCACCCGCTTTGTGCCCCCCTCCCCAAAAAAAAGAAAGAAAAAAATTCGCCTGAATGATAAACACCCCTTCCGCTGTAAAGAGAAACTGACGTGTTTTTGACTTCGCTGGTGTCAGTATATATAAATTAATAAATATTGTTTGTTCGATTCAATATTGTTGCGGTTCCCAGATTTCGCAACAGACCAGTTGTAACGCCTACAAGTCGACTTCACTGTATGGCGCGAATTCCTGTACCATGTTAGCATGGCCCCACCTTGAGTATTTACTCGTTAGGAACAACGCTGGCTTTTCTAGTCCGAGCAGATGTGTGCGCGCTGCCTACGGACGCCTTCCGCACAGTATGATAGTCGATCCCCGACTCAAGGACGCTGAACCAGACGTTGTCTTCTCGAGGGAGGGAGACGCGTACGTGGACCACGTTCGTAAAAATGCCAGCACTGCTCCTAATTATGAGTCCTGCCACGCCATAGAGTTTCTTACTATTACCTAGAGGGAAAGCTGGCAGCCCGTCTATGGGAGTTTGCATGACGACTCCTCGAGACCACTTCAGCAACTTTTCTAGATAAAGACAGTTGGGAAACTGCGCCGGCGAGCCAGGGAGCGGAGCGGCCCCACGCGATCGCCGTCTAGGCGGTGGCGCTGCGGTCGCTTTAGGATGAACGCGTCGTCTGCTACTCCCAGCTTGAGGAGCGTCGGAAGGAGATGGAGATGGCTCGCGTCCGTTAAAAAAACAACGTATTTAAGGAATATTACCCACCCGAGGAATATTATCAACATAAACTACGAGGAGGCAAGCGGGCAAGCGGTACGTCATGTTTCTCTAAACCGCGGAAAGAGGGGCTTCCAGTTTTTTCCGATATTTACAGCCAAAAGCTCAACCTCGAGCATCCTGCCCTCACGTACCCGAAACGTGGAGCGCACGCGGACTTCGCAATTCGTAGATGAGCGCGGCTAGAAGCAGCCGCCCCCGGCGCAGACGATGCGAGGCGCGAACTAACGTTAATCATTCGCACAGCAAACAGTGACCAAGCGCAGTCAATGAACGCCGCGGCGGTGAAGAGAAATCGTGGCCTCTGAGATCAAGCGCTGTGTTAAAGGACCGATGCTGGAGCTGGTCACGGAGGCCACGGAAAACAAACGCGGTACACCCACCACCCAAGAGATGGCGCTCGCATCTCTTTGAGATGAAATCGGCGACAGAAAGGGGCCGCATACCCGGAGAGAGTTTTCCAACTGTCTTTATCTAGAAACGTTGACTTCAGCCACTATGGGCGCTCAAAGCATCATGGAGCGGTGAGCTACTTGTTGCGAAACTGCAACTTTTGGCCAAAAAATAATAGAAAAATAAAGCTGTTTGATAACTACAAACGTCCTAACATTCAATATCTTGTCCAATGATTGCAACAAACGAGCAGAAAAGCATTTAAGTGCAAAGTTTGCCCAAAATAAGAGACGACTCGCTCTCAAGTAGTGAACACTATAAAAACTAATATTTCGTAAATAGCAGGCGCACTTTTAAAAGTAAATATGTTTTCAAAAAAGATGCTGTTGCTTAATTACTATAAGAGGTTTTTTAATGACATTTCGGAAAAGTGAAACCTTTTATTGGCGTCGTGCGTCGTCGCGTTTTCACTACTATGGGGTTTGCCCACTGCATTCGCGCGAAAGTCGTCTGCGCACACACGAACAGCGTTTTCGGAATGAAACGTCTTAGTAGTGCCACTTCATGTTCCCAAAAAATTATGACTGTGCCGCAACAAGTAGCTCACCGCCCCATGATGCTTTGGGCGTCCATGGTGGCTGAAGTGCTGCGCCGCCAGGTTTCCCTCTAGTTAATAGTAAGAAACTCTATGTGCCACGGAAAAGGAATTTCTGCACCCCAATGTAGTAGTAGTAGAAAACTTTTATTTAGATCTTTTAAGAGATTCGCGGAGTCGAAGCCTCCGTCGTCTTTCGTGGCGCCGGCGACTTGAGGCTTCTCTTCAGCAAGGTTGGGCCCCTAGTCCAGGGCTCCACTGAGTCGCGCTGCATCAGTAGCGTGCCGCACTAAGGCCCTTTGGGCCGCGAGCTCGCTGCTGGTGAGCCGGCTCTCCCATTGCTCCGCACTCGGGAATTCGTGTTGGTGGAATGCTTTATTTCGTTCGCACTCCCATGTGATGTGGTATAGTGTGGGTGTGTCGCCGCACCAGGGGCAGTTTGCTCTGTATTGTGTTGGTGACATCTTGTTATAGATGTACAAGTTGGGGAAGGAGTTTGTTTGTAGCCTACGCCAGCCGACTGCTTCCTCCCTCGTGAGGGCTTTGTGTGGTGGTGGGTACTTGAATCTAGTCCCTCTGTATAGTTGTAATGTCTCTGTGTATCCCCCCTCGCATGCTAGTAGCTGAGCTCCAGAACATCTGACATGCCTGCTCGGTGTGTAAGCCCTCGAGCTAGGCTGTCTGCTGTTTCGTTCCCCGCTACGCCTGCGTGGCCTGGGACCCAGATTATGTGTTGTATGGGTGTCTTCTCAGCAGAGGCTGCTGCCCCACTGATTATCCTGAGGGCCATGCCGCTAATTCTGCCCTTCGTATAGTTTTTACACGTGTCTTTCGAGTCTGTTAAGATGTTTAGGGATCGACCTTTCCTATAGCCTTCTGCTACCGCCAGCGCGACGGCAATTTCCTCGGCCTCCGTTATGCCCACGACATCCACTGAGGCGCATGTGGCCATGTCTCCTGTGCTATTAACTACCACCGTAGCGGCTAAGCGCTTCCCTGCATGTACGTACATGGAGGCGTCCGTATAGACTGTGTTCTCTGATCGGCCTAGCCTCCTTTCTATCTGCTCGGCCCTTGCTTTTCGTCTGCCCTCGTGTAGGTTAGGATCCATGTTTTTAGGCAGGGGTCCTACATTAAAGGTCTTTCTAAGGTCGTCCGGTACGTCCGCGTATATGTCTATGAGTCCGCACGTGTTCCGACCCAACCTTCTCAGGAGCGCCCTTCCCGTAGAGGAGCCTCTGAGTCTGATGAGTTGTGCCCCCAATTGAGCCTCGGCAAGCTCATCGAAGGTATTGCTGATTCCGAGTTGGAGTAGCTTCTCGTTTGATGCGTTTCTGGGCAGGTGTAGAGCAATCTTGTATGCCTTCCTGAGAATACAGTCGGCTTGCTCTCGCTCCGCCTTTGTTGTTGCGTGGTAGGGCAAGGAGTACATAACTCTGCTAACGATTAGGCTGTTGACGAGTTTGAGGGTATCTTCTTCTTTCATCCCGTACCTTCTCTGAGAGACTCTACTGATCATTCTGCCAACCTGCTCCGCGGCTCTTCTCAACAGGCTGATGGTATGGCTGCATTTTCGGCTGCTCTGCAGCCACATGCCTAGGATTCGTACCATGTTCTGTTCTTGGATCAGTTGCCCCTCTAGAACTACTTCCAGCGAGGCTTTGGTAGGATTTCTTCCGATCCTGATGATTTCCGACTTCTCCGTCGAACATCTGAGGCCTCTCTCCCAGACGTAGGTCTCTACGCAGGTCGCAGCTTCTTGTAGTCTGTCTTGCTTCTCCCCTAACGATCCTTGGGTGACCCACACCGTGATGTCGTCGACATATATCGCGTGTTGGATGCCCGGGATTTCCTTGAGTCGTCTTGCTAGCCCGATCATCGCCATATTGAACAGGACGGGCGATATCACGGAGCGCCTTGGGGTGTTCCTTTGCAAGGCGTGGTGAAGACGTCGCTTCTCAGCTCGCCTAGTCCCACGGTCGCTGTTCTGTCGCTCAGGAAGGCCCTGATGTAGTCGTGGGTTCTTCCCCCGCAGTTGGTGTTGTTGATGCCTTCCATGATGGCGGCTTGGCTCACGTTGTCGAAGGCTCCCTTTATGTCGAGGGCCATGACAACGTTTTTGCCACTTCTCGGCATTTTCTCGAGTACTTCCTCCTTGAGTTGGAGTAGTACGTCCTGCGTAGGCAGGTGGGCTCTGAACCCGTACATGCTGTCTGGGTACAGTTGGTTCTTCTCTAGGTGCGACTGGATCCTTTTTGTGATTACTTTCTCGTACATCTTGCCCAGGCACGACGTGAGGGAGATCGGCCTGAGGTTCTCGACCTGGAGTTTCTTGCCTGGCTTCGGGATCATTACCACTACCGCGTGTTTCCACTCGGCCGGCACTGTTCCTTCTTGCCAGAGCTTGTTGAAGTAGGCTGTGAGCTGATCTATGGCTCCATCGCTGAGGTTTCTTATGAGCGAGTTCTTGATTCTGTCCGCCCCCGCTGCTGTGTTTTTTGTTGCCGTCCTGATCGCCTCGACGACTTCCTCTCTCGTTATGGGCCGATCCATGGTTGGATTCTCTTCGCCCTGGTAGTCTTCTTGGTAGCTTTCGACCTGGTCTCTGCCGTAGCATTTGACCCGGACTTCCTCGAGTAGCTGTTCGTCCGTGCCCGTGTACTGGTGCACCAGCCTCTGAATCGATTTGCCGCTTTCTGATTTGTTCTTGCTCGGGTCCATGAGGGACCTGAGGATCTGCCACGTCCTGGCCGTGCTGAGGGTGCCGTTCAGCGCGTTGCTGAATTGCTGCCATCCTTGCCTAGCCAGCTGCGTTGCATACTCCTCCGCTTGTTTAGTTATTTCGGCTATTTTAATCTTTAGCTTCCTATTGAACTTCTGTCTTTTCCAATGCTTGGTGAGCCCGCGTCTCGCCTCCCATAGCTTGAGGAGCCGCTTGTCCATCTCCGGAGTTTGTTCGGTTCTATCCACCTCTTTAGTATAGAGTTCTTGGATCTGTCTGAGTTGCTGGCTCCACTCCTCCGCAGATACAATGTCGCCCTTGATCTGCTTGCAGTGTGCTCTGAAGGCGTCCCAGTCCGTTAGGCGGACCTTGCCTATTTTCCGCTTGATATTGTTTGCGGTTGTGCTGATCCTTATTATGTGGTGGTCGCTTCCAAGGTTCTCGAGCAGGTTCTCCCATTCTGCTTGTCTGGCGCCCCTTACGAAGGTTAAGTCAGGGCACGTGTCTGGACTGACGCTGTTCCCCTGTCTAGTTGGGTGATGTTCGTCGGTTAGCAATTCGCACTCTGCCTGTTCTGCTGCAGCGCAAATGCCACGTCCCTTCTTGTCGTCTTTATTGTAGCCCCACCTCGGGCTCTTGGCGTTGAAATCACCTGCTATTACTAGGGTGTTGTTCCCCGCTAACTTTTTCGCCTCCGTAAAGAGCCTAATAAAGTCCCCATCTTTCTGTCTGGGCGGGCTGTATAGGTTTATAATATAAGTGCTTTTAGATCGTGCTTTCTTTTTGGGGATTATCTCCGTGATCACGTGTTCGATCCGGGTGTCCTCTATTTCGTTATGTGCTATGGCTACTACTTGTTTGCTAATGAGAGTTGCCGTACGGCCATTTTCCTGACACGTGTAGCCCCTAAGTGTAGGGGTGCAGTTTGTTTCCTGTAGCATAATTACGTCTGGTGGGGTTCCTCTGGCATAGATGAATTGCTGCAGGAGGCCTTGTTTTTGCCTGTACCCCCTACAGTTCCACTGCCACAGCTCTAATTGTTGGAGGCGTTCTGCCATGATGGGTTACCATTATTTGCGTTGGGGGTTTCTGTGCCGAACCTGCGTTCGTTAAGTAGTCTGTCTCTAGCATCATTGGTTATTCTGTGTGTGTTTTGGCTCTTGATGTGCGTCCTGACATTCTGTTCTAACAGGGCAAACTTTTGTTGTCCCTGCTGCATTTCGCTTTTTAACTGCTGCATCTGCTTGCATCTGCCTCTGCATGTTCATCATGAAGGTTTTAAGCTCATCGTTGGAGGTCCCTCCCTCGTGGTGTTGTTGCCCCGTCTCCATCGCCCTAGGCGGTGCATAGCCTGTCCTCGATTCACGTAGTTCTCTGATTACCTCGCTTAGCTGCTTCCTAAGCTGCTCAAGTTCACGTTTAAGTGTCTTATTTTCCTCCGCTAGCTGTTTCTCGCGTGCGGTTTGTGTGTTGTTTGTGTTCGAGTGCGGAGCAAAGAGTGATTTGGGAGGGCCGTCTCCCCAGCTCACCTTAACGCCGCCGCTCTTCTTCTTTTGCTGTTGCTGCCCTTGCGTCTGCTTCTGCTGTTGCTTGCCGTTGCCGCCCAAGGGTGGGAAGGACTCGTCCCTTTCGGATCCCCGGCTCTGGCTCCGGTTCCGGCTGCCCCCGCGGCTGCTCCGGCCCGACTCCTGACTCTCGTCACGGAACCATCTTGGTTTTCTTCCCCGGCTGCGGCCCCGGCTACGGCGTTGCTGCTGCAGGGGGCCCCACCGCAGCTCGCTCGCCGACTTGAGTCGCTGTTTGCAGTCTCTCCTGCCCGCCACGTGGTCGCCGCAACACAGCAGGCATTTGGGTGTGCATTGGTGGTCTGCCGCCGGGTTCTGGAGTCCGCACTGTCTGCAGGCCCTAGTCTCCGGATTCGGGCAGACGTCCATTCGGTGCCCCTGTTGGCCGCAGGTGTAGCATACCTGCCTCGTGGGCCGGTACGGGTAGCACCAAAATTCTCCGCTGTGGTAGAGAACTTGCTTCGGGAGGGTGGGGCCGTCGAAGGTGATGATGGCCGTGCTGGATCTCCCGAGCATTCTGGCTGTTAGGATCTTCACGCCTTGCGTGCGAACTCTGAGGCTTGCCTTGAGTTCCTCGGGCGAAGTCTCCGGATCCACTCCGTGGATCACCCCACGTAGCGTGCCTTCCGGCGCCGCCACGTGTGCGTTTACGGCGTAGTTCTTGCCTCCGAAGCTCAGCTGCTTGATGCGCATAATCTTCTTGGCCGCTTCTTCGTTGCTGGTGCTCACAATTATGATGTTTGATCCATTGCGCAGCCGGATGATCAGGTCTTCTTCCTTACATCCCCGCTCGGTAGCCGCGACTACCGCCCGCGCCACGTGGTGTTGGTGCAAGTCTCTGACTGCGAGTCCTCTCGGCCGGAGGACGATTTTAAAGTCGTCTCTGGGGAGCGGAGGCAGGCGTCGCCTCGGCGCTCCCTCCCTCTCCTTCTTCTCCGCCGCAGCTGGCGCGCCAGCTGCGTTCTTCGTCGCCCCTGAAGAAGGCGCGCAATCTAGGCCGTTTCCCGCCAAAACTTGCTGCTTGCCGCCGCCATCTTGGCGTTTCCTTTGTTTCTTCGACATGGCGACTATCCAGTCGTCTTCTTTTTCTCTGTCGATTCCGCTTACTTGTGAGCGTTGGATCGGTGAGGTGCTGCTTCCCGGGGCTTGGATCCCTGCTGCAGCGAGGCCGTTTCGGTCTTGCTGCATGTGGGCCACTTCGATGGTGTCGTGGAAGTCTTCTTCCATGTTTTCCTGGGATTCAGCCGAAAATCTTGTCGGTCCTAAGGTTACGGGTTGGTCGTAGCTCGGATTGCTCGTTCGGGACATCGCTCCGATGCGTCTTCACCGCGGGTCGAAGCCGGGAAGGCCGCGGAGCCCCGTACTTAACGCCTTGCCGACCACGTGGGAACTTCAAATGCCGATAAAATCCGAAAAAATAGACCCACCGGCTTGAAATTGGTATCCTCGTGGTCCTCTTCACTTCCGACGTCGATTCCGACCAAAATTTTGGTAGTCCGATGGGATTAACCGGGTCAAAGGACCCCAAAATCACGGAGCGCATGTGAGGCACGTCCGCACTCTTCGGCGAACGCAGCGTTCCTCCTCTGCACCCCAAAATGACCCGCTCCCAAGGAAATCGAAACTCCCGCCAGAAGCCGCGGCAAAAAAAGCAAAAAAAAAAATCACGCCAAAGTCAATTTAGTCCAATCCCAAAGTCGCCAGGTGGGGCACCATGTTCTTTTTGTTGCCGGGTTGCGTTTCGTGCGTAGTGTTTTGTATTGCGCCTTGTGTGGCCTTTTCGTGCTGTTTCTTCGAATGTGGTACAAAATTGGTGTGCGACTTGCGCGCTTCAAGAGACCTTCTGAAGCACCTGAAGTTGTTCTGAAGATACTGAACGTCGTATTGCGCCTTGCACCACGCCTTGACAACGCCGGCATCAACGTGGAAGACACCGACAAAAAGACCTGCAGTGATTGCTTATGAATGTGAGTAGACTAGTCCTTGAAATTATCTTCCAAAATGTTGTGCTGAGGTGCGTGATGTGCTGTAAATGCTCCTGGATGTTGTCTGACAAAGTGCGCTATTTTCACGTGACCGCGAGTCAGTCACACAACCACGGAAACCGTCGCTTCGCGCCTGTAACTTCCTCTCCGCAGCGAAGAAGAGAGAGAGAGAAAAACTTTATCATGGCAAGTGTGTTTAGACCCCCCTTGGGTCCCTGGACCACCGCACGGTCCCACTCTACGTCGTAACGTTCATGCGGTGTTTGTCCATGACGTCGGCACCCCGAAGCACCGCAGCAAGCTGCGATGGCGGGTCCGGAGACGAGAGCACGACCTCCCAGTCCTCCCAACTTGATAACGCGGGCTGTCCCTGCGGGGGAGGATCAGCAGGGCAGCCGAAAAGGATGTGGGAGAGTGTGGCGTGAGGGTCGCCGCACAGGGTGCATGCAGGGGAGGTGCCACAGTAGAGAGATAGCAGCTGAGGGGATGAGAGAGAGCGGGTCTGGAGGCGTCTCCAGAGGATCTGTTGGGAATGGGTAAGGGAGGGGTGTGGAGGAGGGTAAGTCCGACGGTCCAAGCGGGGAATTTGCGTGAGCTCTGCAAAGGTGTGCGCCCGCTCTCTCGAGAAACCTGAACCGAGGCCGTCCTGAGCCCGGCAAATCAAACCTCGGGCCAATTTATCGGCAGCCTCGTTTCCTGGATTCCCAGAGTGAGCCGGCACCCACTGGAGCTCTACCCTGCGTGGTAAGTTTTTGGAGGGGGTGTTCAACAACTTCCAAGCAGGGGCGTGAATCCTGCCTCTCGCGAAGTTGAACAGAGCCGTTTTGGAGTCGCTAAAGATGTAGTTTGCATTGGAATGTACAAGGGCTAGGGCGATGGCGGTTTCCTCTGCCTCCTCAGACGTACAGCCCGAGGGAAGGCGGTGTGTGAGGGGCTGTGCTAGGGCTGGATTGCAACCAACAGCTGCAGCTTCATGAGTTGTGCACGCGGCGTCCACCCAAATGGCGTCCTGGGCTTGTCCGTAATACTTGTGTAGGGCCTTAGCGCGAGCCATGCGGCGAGGGATGTGGTACTGGGGATGAATGTTCCGGGGAAAAGGTTTCACAACGAGGGGGGTATGAATGTGTCGAGGAATGGCTATAAGGGATGTCTGATTAGCGGGAATGTTGATGCGAAGGGAAGCGAGGATATGCCTGCCAGTTGCGCTCGCGGCAAGTCTTAGATACTGTGTCTGAAGGTGCGCGTCTAGTAGTTCCTGAATGGTGTTATGCATGCCTAATTCAAGGAGCTTGGCTGTGCTAGTGCTGCGGGGTAGGTTTAAGGCTGCCTTGGTTGCGAGACGAATCATGGCGTTCACTCGCTCTGTTTCTATGCGGTTCAGCTTAAGATATGGGGTGGCGTATAAAATGCGGCTAAGTGTAAAAGCATGCACTACTTTCATGATATCCGCTTCGTCTAAACCTTTGTGCAGGGAGGATACGCGGCGTAGAAGTTGCAACACGGATTGCGTGGAGGCCTTGAGTGTTTTAAGGGTATGATCGTTGCGTCCGGAACCCTGCAAGTAAAGGCCAAGGATACGGAGGGTGGGGGTGACGGGGATAGGGGTTCCTTGTAAAGTGATTTGAATGGGCGAATTAGCTGCAGATTTCGGTCTTATGAGGAGAAGCGCGGATTTAGAGGGGGAGCATTCGAGCCCAATAGATGACGCATGAGCGGAGATGGTGTCAGCTGCTAATTGAAGAGTTTCCTCAATTTCTCCATCAGATCCGTGAGTGGTCCATGCCGTAATGTCATCAGCGTACAAGGTATGCCTTAGGTGTGGGATGAGAGCGAGTTTATGAGCTAGGGGGATGAGAGCAATATTAAATAGAAGGGGGGAGAGGACCGCGCCTTGGGGTGTTTCAAGCTCGCCGAGTGTATAAGGTGGTGTGCTCAGCTCAGCTATGTGCAGGGAGGCAGTCCGGCCCGAGAGAAAGGCGCGAACGTAGTTGTAGGTATTTGAGCCTACCTGTAGTGCCTGTAGTTCTCGCAAAATGGCATCGTGTCGAATCCTGTCAAATGCCTTTGTGAGGTCAACCGCCAGAATAGCTTTAGTGAGGTGGGGGATCGTGTCATCAAGCACGTCATGTGTAATTTGTAGTAGGGCATCCTGTGCTGATAGATGCGCACGAAAGCCCACCATGCTGTGCGGAAAAAGGTGGTTGTCTTCCATGTACGTGGTTAGTCGGGCAAGAATTATGTGTTCGAATGCCTTGCCGAGACAAGATGTCAGAGAAATTGGTCGGATATTCTCTATGTTGATGGGTTTGTGGGGTTTAGGAATAAATATGATTTTTCCATGCTTCCAGGTGGCAGGGAGTGTACCTGACTTCCAGCACTCGTTAAAGTGGGTGACTAGATGAGATATGGAGGCATCGTCAAGGTTTCGGATGGCAGCATTGGTAATTTGATCTTCCCCGGGTGCAGTATTGCGTAATTTCAAAAGGGCTGTCCGAAATTCCGCCTCTGTAATAGGGGCGTCAAGCTGGGGTTGAGGTGGACCCGTGTACTCGGGGTGCTTGCAAGGGTCACCTGGGGTGGTATATGTTGATTTCACCTGCGCGAGGAAGGCGTTCGTGTCCTGCCTGTGGTTATGAGTAAGGCGGCGAATGCTAAGGCGTGTCTGGGTTTTAGATTTCGTGGGGTCTAGCATGTGGCGTAAGAGGTGCCAGGCACGGGTTGTGGAGAGATTGCCGCGGAGATTGTCACAAATCTGATTCCAGTTAGCTTTGCAAAGAGTGGTACTGTGGTGTTCTATTTGGGTCTGAAGCTGTGCCAGTTTGAGTTTTAGTTTCCTATTGTGTTTTTGAGTTTTCCATCTGTGTGTTATGCGTTCTTGAGCTTGAAGGAGGTGCGCGAGCTTACTGTCAATTACGGGGGTGTCTGGGGTAGTGTCTAGCGTTTGGGTATGTTGGCGAATGTCCTCCTGTAACTGGGTAGTCCAGGTGTGTAGGTCGAAGGGTACCTGTGTTGACTGCACATGTTCCTGGCGAAATTTTCGTAGCTGGTCCCAATTAGTTTGTCTAACGGTAAATTTGCGCTGAGGGCGGCGATAGCTTAGTGTTATGCGAATTAGGTGGTGGTCGCTGCCTAGTGTGGTTTGGGTTCTTTCCCACTGCAGGTGGGCCACATTTCTTCCAAGCGTGAGATCTGGGCTGGTATCTGTAGTAACACTGTTACCAACCCGCGTAGGCAGGCTGAAATCATTAAAGATGGACAAGTGGAGCACCATCATTTCATTGCAGAGAACTGTGCCTCTGTGGTTTGTGCGCCGATAGCCCCAGTCCACGTGTGCGCAGTTGAAGTCACCGGCAATGAGTAGGGGATTTGATCCAGCCGCAGCGAAGAAGTTGTGATAGGGAGTACATTTGCATGTTTTTAATGTCGTGTTATGGTTGCGCTCATTATTGCGATGAATGGGACCAACGCGCGGAAAGCACTGTGTTGGAACGACTTAGATGCTTCTCAGTGGCATTGGTTCCCAGCATTTAGTTTTTCGTGCTTGTGTGTGTACCGTATGTGTGCGTTTGTAAGGGGTATAATGCCAAGCTGAACAAAATATCGTCTGCCGATTCCACGTTACAAATGCGCGCAGTACTCAGCAGTGCCTGAAAGTAGAATGACGATGTAGCTACAACTGTGAGTTGCGCGCGTCAAAGGCGCCAAAAATGTTGCCTGTGAGTTTCGCCACGAAAATAACTTTTGGTAATGCCTTTCCAGCGTGTTCGCTCATAGAGAGTATTAAGCATTTTGTGGGCACTGGGTTTGGTTGATTGTTCTTTTTTTTGGGGGGGGGGGGGGAGGAGTGGGGCGTGGGGTGCATTTTAAGCATACTTCGAGCTGGTGCAGTAATGAACCTTTACAAATAAAAAAATAGTAACACGCCTCTACACCTTCCAACATGTTGATGCGCTGCGCTGGGAATGCTTTCATTTTTGTAATTGCACCCTTTGGGCTGTACCATCGCAAAATGTGCGTAATGTTTTCGACTGTGCGTTTAAATAATTTTTTCGAAAGACTTTATGCATGCAATGGTGACACATGCAGTTTCGCCAGAGTTCTTTAAAGGGAGAAGCACTGAGACTTGGATTTCGTCGAGAAGTGTAGTTGGAGTTTCAACTTGCACTGTGGTGTTGTGCCGTAAAAAGCTTACAATTTTACATTGTGTTTTGTCATGTCTGTGGTATTGGCGCTGATTTATTTACCTGGCTGTAGTCTTGTAGCTTTTCTGCAGCAACTGGAACATAGCTTTATTGATCTTACTACCAGAGCTAGAGATATCGTGAGTTTTTAATGTGTCTGTAACTAAATGGAGTCATTTAAATGGATGCAAAGGATCATACGGGCTGGCAGTTTCAAAGTTATGGGACCTACTATCTTTCTACAACTATTTCAGCAGTGTCAACCCAGCATCAGTAGAGGATGAAAACGAATAGTTTCTAAATGTAGCACGATCAGAATCCATGAAGTGCTCTTCTGCTTAACAAAGGGGGTCGTCGGCATCACCATCTTGTCAGATGTTTAGTGAGTGCAATTACTGTGTTTGAGGCAAGCACCAGTTCGAGAGACTCAGATGTAGACGCTTTGTGCGACCTGTGAGCTACTGAGGTTGAGTGACAGCTGTTCTTACAGTTTTCACTGCACCTAATTTTCTGACTGCAATTAACCACTCACTTGTAAAACACAGAAGGCAAATTAGTTCTCTAAAAACAAGCAATTGTGGATGTCTTTCTTTCTTTCTCTTTATTTGTTCCATTCCGTTACAGAAAGCCGGAGTGAAAGCTAAAGGCTACAGTGCCTGACAAAGGCTTTCGCTCCGGATGACGTTCAGCGAGCAGTTAAAAGAGCATACAATCTTTGGTCATATATAGATTTGCTTCATGCATGAACACATAAATACTTACAAAATAGGCTAACATAGAATTGCTGATTGCTTTGCAATAACATAACCTGTGACTATAATATATTCAAAGTCAAACATGTCGTTATAGGAAACATTACTAAGGAAAGTCAGTTATACTAAAAACAGACAGACATTTTCAGGTACAACAAAACAAAAGAAACAGCACAAAACTACACAAATACAAAGTCATGCTTGAGCAATAGGGTTTTTAGAAAATGTTTGGACATTGGTTTCGTAAAATTTACTAACTCATTGACACGATTCAACAACAAAGGTATCTGGAAGTCTGTATGTTGCTGGCCATAGTTTGTTCTTGTAATAGGTCTCCTTCGATGTCCTCTGCGGAGAGAATACTGTGAACATGGCTCAGGATTAGTTGTAGTGTAGAGCTTGTTCTTTATATACTGCAAGAGCTTGAAATAGTAGACCTGGTTTGCTTTGAATAATAAATGCTTTATAAAGAGCGGACTTGTAGGAAGAAGTTGAGGCTTGCCATAAAATTTTTCAAGTATTCTCGGAGTTTTTTTCTTCAATAAAATTAATTTATTATAATTTTGACCAGTTGTTGTTCCCCAGATCAATGCACAGTATGAGAGCCGAGAGTAGAACAGAGAGTAATACAGCATTTTTTTAGCCAAAGTGGAACAAGGTTTTTAATCTTATACAAACAGCCAACTGCTTGGCTTAGTTCCCTTGCTAGATGGCTGACATGTGTATTCCAGGATAAGTTACTTTAAGTCACTGCGTTATATTAGCAATAAATATTATGTATTAGATGAATACTGTTACAGACTAATGTAATAGTTATTGTCATGAAATATTCCAATATGGCAGGGGTATCAGTCAGAGCTGGATGATGTTTACAGTTCTTTTGTAAGGGTGTACATTGCATTTATTTTGAAATCGTACTTTCTGTATTTTGCTGTTAGCGGTCTTTTCAAAGCTTGATGACCAGTGTGCTACTGCGTGTAGATACTGATCTATCTGATGGTTTCATTAGTGTGAAAGCAGTTGTGAGCTAGGTCTCACTGACCAATTTTTTTCTTTGGCCTATTGCAGACTTCTGGGTACTTCAGACTGGCAAGCATGGGTGGCACCTACCTCATACCTCCTCATCTCTGCACAGACAAGAATGATGCACCTAATAATCTAACGGCAAGTCATCAGCACATTTTATGAAAGGAAGTGCTGGTATCTATGCAATTGAATTATTGTACTGCGGGATATGCACAATGAATATCACATCCAAAAAATAGCTGGAAGTGCCAATATGAACCAACTTGCCTCCTTTTGATCAATTTTTATTTTCAGTATAATGCACTCAATTAAAATATTACCAACTAAATATGTCTACACCAGCGTGGTTCAAAACACAGACCTTGTATCAAGCATTTGCATATTTTAAATGTGTGCTTTGAGTTGGTTATTAATATCCCAGCACATTTAGCCGCCTTACTATTTACTACAAAGGAATTAAACGCATATGAAACAGATTGCTTTTCGAAATATTTGTTTTGTTTCTCCTTTAAACCGGATAGGGCTTTTCTTCTCATTTTTCTTTTTGTTCACTTGATTACTACAGCATACTGTACCTTTCTTGAGCAGTGAATTTGGCAGCCTGCTTCTCATGATATCTTAGATTGTTGGAAGCCAGCCGCCCATTGTGAATCCAGGCAACATTTAAACACAGCTCAGGACATCATGTGCATAGGTATAATACTAGTTGCCTGTTGACAGTAACAGTTGACTGAAAAAAGGGGTCTGTAACAGATGACATTCACAGCTTATGTTGTCACCTAACAAGGGTTGTCGAACAGCCAACTGTAAAGCGTCCTATTCTGGCCTCCCTCTATTCCCTATGGTTGGACCAAGTTGAACATGTAAAGCAATGTAGGAAAAGACAAGTGACATATATGTAATAAAAGAAACCAGTGCTTTTGTTGGCACAGTCAGGGATTTGATGTACAGCTTTTTTGTGGTTGATAGCAGGTAATGCAAACTGATCAGAATTAAAATGCCAACCAAGGTGCACCATTTTAGTAAACAGTAATATGCATCATGGTTAACTGGCTCATTATTGCTCAGTATCAGACATTTCTTCTTTATGGATTGTAAATTGTGCACTTTCAGCGTTTTGTATTGACCGCATGCTGTTGTGACTGCCGTGGCCCACCCACAAGCACTTGCGCTTCTGCAGGCACACGCTACGTACTGTGTATATATATCTTGCAATAAAATTCCTGTATGTGTGTATGTATGTATGTATGTATGTATGTATGTAAGTACTCCTTGACTTTGCATTCTCATGAGACTATTTTTAGTCATGTAGAGTAAAAACGAAAATTGTACTCTTTTTTTTCTCATTCTTATACTTTGTCTTGCTTGAATTAACAATTTATTCCTTCTTAAACCAGTACAGACACCTAACTTTTGGATGTGAGTTTGCTGCTGTCTAATGATTCATAAGTCATTATTATACATGGATTACCATGTGGTATTCTGGTACGACCGCTGAATAATTTACAGCCGAATTTCTTTCTCATGCTGTTTCGGTTTCAACAGCCGAATGATGACTGTGACATCAAAGTTGCTTATAGGCCACGTGAGACATGAAGAAACTGTGATATAGTCGCTGCTTTGTCGTTTTAATTCACTATAATGCTATAAAGCCAGATGGTCTCAACAGCCGGAATGACAAAAAATGCCGAAGCAGCGATTTGCAGTTTTTTTCACACTTCATGTGACCTACAAGCACACATTAGCATTACATTCATTGTTTGGCTGTTGAAACCTGAACAGGATGACAGAAAAATTAAATTTTAAATTATTTATCAGTTGTAAGTGAATACCATCCAGTCATTCATGCATAGTAGTGTCTTCCACATCATTTTAGAGCAGAAAGAGTGCCACCAAAATTAGGTGCCTGTACTGTTTTAACAAGAGGCAGTTTAATACTAAACAGCAGATCTCGCATGTGCTCTTCAAAACAATTTTGACCCCTTCATCTTGTTCAATTCTTTATTGGGCTCACAATCCTGGGGCAGCTGTCAGGGATATCCTTTCAGAATGCTACACAAAGGGACACAGGGCTTTCCAACTTTTAATTCTCACAGAATGAACACTCAGCTAGCCTTTTGCTGTGGCTCCGACTAGCATTTTGTACCTTATGTAAGGCATAAATGAATAAAAAAGGCAGGCTCATACTAAGAGGATATGCCGCTGCGGTGGCTCAGCGGTTATGGTGCTCGGCTGCTGACCCGAAAGACGCGGGTTCGATCCCGGCCGCGGCGGCTAGAATTTCTTTGGAGCAGAAATTCTAGAGGCCCGTGTACTGTGCGATGTCAGTGCACGTTAAAGAACCCCAGGTGGTCGAAATTTCCGGAGCCCTCCACTACGGCGTCTCTCATAGCCTTAGTCGCTTTGGGACGTTAAACCCCAATAAAACCAAACCATACTAAGAGGTATTCAAGGCGGTAGACTGGGCAGTATTGTTTGAATCAATACTCCGCTGTTTTATGCGAAGCATATTACTAGAGCTACACTACAGCCCGTCGAGCGCGGCGGTGGAGCTACCATTGACCTTTAGCGTGACCACGTGACAACATGACGTCACAGCAGAGGAGAGATGGGCTGCCGGCTCGCGCGGTCGGCCGCGGCGGTGGAGGCTCCACATCAGAGGCGCTGCAGCTGACCACGTGACGCTACAGCAGCGGTATAAAGCTGAGCTTGCCTCGCTGTCCGGGCACTTACGAGGCGGCCAGGTGTTGGGATGCCGCCTAGAAGCAGGGCTGATTTGAACGAGAAGCGAAAGCTTCAGCGTGCCACAGAGACCGATGAAGAGCGGGATGAACGTCAACCAAGGAAAGCCATGTATTACCAAGCCTAGCCATCAATATGCTTCGCATCTGACTAGGCTTAACCTTAGCTAAGCCTCAGCCATTTGTTTTCATGAAAACATACTCTTTCAGATGTGATCTTTCTTGCACATGTGGCATGGAGAATAATTTTAATCTAAAATTACTTGACTGTTTCAAAATAAAATGTGCTGGTACTGCTCATGTGATATGCCTCCTATGAATTTTCATCATAATTGCTGCAATTACTAAGGCTCTGCAAACATTCAATTCCTTAAGTTGTTGTAAAAGTTAAGTGAAATAAAATTAGTTGGTTGCATGTGGTGTGCTGTTGCTCTGTGTGATTTCTTGCATGCTTACAGCAATAACAGTGGTTACATCATTGCATGTACGGGCTCTTTTCCTTCCCACTAGGAAATAGAGATCAATGTGTAACCCCATTCCATAGCAATGCAGTGACCAAATGTTTTACAGACTCCTTTGGAGATTCAAAATCAACATGCTTCCATAAAAAGAGGGAGAAAAAGATCCGTAAATAATTCCCGAAGAACTTTCTAGAGTCATTACAGTGCGTGTCTTGAAAGCCACTAGCCGAGCTTCTATACGAAAGTGTTGTCCAATTAGTTATTGGAACTCATTACTAAATTCTTATACAGAGTCAAAAGCATCACATTACAATAAAATGAATGCATTCAAATGGATTTCTGTAAAGTTCCTTTAGTTTCGAAAGGGTGTTGTTACAGTATTTCTTTTACAGAAAATTAGCTGTGTTCCTATAACAATGCAGATTCTATACAGATTCTAAAGGAGCACATTACAATGAAATGAGTGCTCAAAAGGTTTTCTAAGCAAACTCTGAAGGAGTTTCTAAAATAATTCATTACATTATTTTAAAGGACATTAGCCGTGTTCCTGTAACAATGCGGTGGCCAATTAGTTATTGAAACACTATGCAAATTCTATACAGATTCAAAAGCAGCACATTACACTGAAACGAGTGCTGTCAAAAGGGTTTCTAAACAGATTCCTTAAGGCGCTTCTAAAGCAAGTCATCGGAGTATTTCTTTTAAAGGACGCTAGCCGTGTTTCAATAAGGTGGTGGCCAATTAGTTATTGAATGTCTGGAAAAAAAAATTCATACAGATTTAAAAGAAACACATTAAATTCTAATGAGTAAATGTGAAAGATTTTCTACAAAGTGTCGAAAGCAATTTTTGTATCTTCACTGCAGCCTTTAGGTTGAGCAGTACCGTCCTTGTAGTTGAACCCTTTTCTTTGAATCCCTGACGCGCCACCGCTCGCGCGTTATTTCAATCACGTTGTCGAAAACCGCGACGGCCGTCCTGATGTCGCGTAGGCAGCCCCGTGCAACATCCAGTGCAGCTTCAGCTTGACCTGTTGGTCTTCCGGATCAATAATGCAGCGGCCTCCCTTTACTTGCAGTTCCTTGCACGCACAAACTTCGTTGCCTCAGGGCTGTTGAACGTGACTGCCCAAACGTGGTTCATCTGGTACGCCACAACGTCGGGGAACGCACCACTGATGCCAAGGGCATCGCGGCAGTCTTCAGCGTTGAACGGCCTAACTCGCACGTCGGCGTGCAAGCAAACCGTGTTAAAAACAACACGTCCGGTGGGCAGAGTCGGCAAAATAAACTGGTAGCCGTTATCTTCTGTCACATCACCGCCCCGCCGGAGCACACGATACTGCGACTGTTCATACCGGTGGCCGGAAGTAAAATGACTCGGCCACGCTACCTTTCGAAGCGGAAGCTTCACTACGCTATAGGTAAAGCCAGTTTCGCCGTGGCCGCAAGTTTCACCTTCAAATGATCTTCATAACCAAAGCCCATGCCACGTTGCCAACAGATAAAGCAAAGGTGCATAACTGGCCCCCTGCGACAGTGGACACCTTAGTCGCGCTTTAAGCTACGAAACCGACGAAGAGCGGGAGCTTCAAAAGCAAAGGAAAGGCGCATAACTGGCCCCCTGAGACAGTGGGCACTTCAGTCGTGGTTTACGCTACGTGGCGGTAGTGACGCATGTGCGCTGCATACGTTGGCATTGACAACGTTGTGGCAGAAACGCGTCACTGAAGCCATAGGCCGTCGGCGTTCGTTGGCGTTGGCAAAGTTTTAAGACTCCGATGATTTCAAGGAAAGGGAGCGCCGATAACTGGCTCCCTGGGTCATTGGGCACCTTAATCGCGCTTTGAGGTACGTGGGGTGGTGAGAGAGAGATGTGGGCTGCATGCGTAAGCGCTGACAACGTTGTGGCAGACACGCAGCACTGCAGGAATAGGCCGCAGCATTCATTGGGTGAGCAAACTCTAGCGATCAACCATTAACTGCCACCTGCCAGGGTGGCAGGGTGGGCGCGCTGCCTATCCACTGACCTGAACGCACTCAACGTTACAGACACTAAGCCGCGTATAGTTGCGCGATACGCCATAGCTTTCGCTCTCTAACCGGGTTCAAGAGTAGTTGAACCACTGTTAACGTTTTTATTTATTGCCTGAGTTTGCCACAAATTGCACCAAAATATCAATCACGATAAGATCGAACACGCTATATACATTGAGTCTTCGCAATCACCCAGCCATATACTGGCGTTGTACAACTAAAATTCACGCAACCCCACAATGGACATTGAATTTCTGATATCATTATGATATAACCGTGGTGTGTCATCACAAATTTTTCACGAAGGCCACTATGCTTTGTTTTCGCATCTGCCCGACATCATAAATTCTTAATGAGTTTTCCCGTTAACTTTAAAGCCCCACCTCGATGGACACTTCCGAGGCGTACACGCGAAGCGCCTACGCGCACGGGCGTACGCTGGAGCCTGTCTGCGCATGCGCAAGGCGCAACGGAAGCGCACCTGAAGTTTGCTTCCACTGCACCAGCGTCACTTCTCCCCTGCCGGTTCATTTTGGCGTTGCTGTCCGGGCACGTCGCGGGCGGAGCGCATTGAGCCAGCAGCCTCTCGACTGGTACGCGCGCGTGCTGCTCGCGCAGCTGGCACTCTCTCTTTCATTGTGAGCACGTGCCGTCCTGCTCGCGGTGGTGGTGGTGGAAACTTTTATTGCCAATGATGTAAATCGTGGGGGCGAAGCCCCCTACATGGCACTTGGATGCCTCCTCAATGTGAGGAGGAGGCACCCTTACAACGCGAAGGATAGCCCCTGGAGCGCAATCCTACTGTGAGCGCTGGAGATGATCCGGCGCTGGTCTTGAGCGGACGAGCTGGTCAGAAGAGACTCCCAGTAAGACTCCGCCGCGGTTGGTGATGGGGGATGAGGGAAGGTGGGGCATGTGAGGAGGGTGTGTAAGAAGTCTCCTGGTTTGCCGCAAAGTTTGCATGATGACGGGAATTGGTCTGGGTATCGGGCATGGAGCAGTATTGGGTATGGAGCAGTTCGGGTTTGTAGTTGTCGCCAATGTGCAGCCTGCGGTATGGTGAGGGATGGAGCTGGGGGTTCGTATTCTTTTCGTTTGTCTCGGTAGTACGAGAGAATATCACGGAAGGAGAGCAGGCGCTCCGAGGCTCGTAGAGGGGGCTCGACTCCTGCCCGGAATGTGAGACCTCGGGCTAGGGAATGAGCCTCCTCGTTGCCAGGGAGGCCAGCATGTGCTGGCGTCCAGATGAGGGTGATGAGGCGCCGGGGCTGCCAGAAACGTAGTAAACGAGCAGCGGTGCTGGATATGTAGCCCTTCGCATAGTTTAAAATTGCAGATTTGGAATCGGAGATAATTTTTGTGGCAGATGTAGAAATGAGAGCAAGCGCGATGGCTGCCTCTTCTGCCTCTGTGGTCGAATTGGTAATGATTGAGGTGGAGGTTAGAAGCTTTGCATTATTGTCGGCTACCGCCAGGGCCATACGGGAGCCTGTCGTATATTCCGCTGCGTCCACGTAGACCACCTCATGGTCCTCGCTATACTGTTTGTGATGGGCCCGAGCCCTTGCTACTCTGCGTTCCCTGTCTCGCTCAGGGTGCATGTTCTTGGGGATGGGGGTTACGTTGAGGTTAGAGCCGAGGGTAGCAGAAAGGGGGACCCCCTCGGTAGGCTCTGTAATTGGGGTGAGGCTCAACTGGGACTGCTCGCGGGCGCACAAAAGTGTTGTTGCCGCTCGCTGTGAATTCCGCGACGTTCTAAGAGTGGAGAAACTTGTGTCTGGGGCTGTCACAATAGTTCTCTGAACATCGACGGCCAAGGACTGCCCGTGGCATTCTACAGATTTTCTGGACATGTGCTACATTCTTGGGGGAAAAAAATTAATATTGGAAAATTGTAACGTATGGTCCGCCCTTTCTATATGCAGCAAAATCTTAAATATTTTTCATCGCTCGTATCGAGCAGTTGACGATAGGAAAAACGTTAATACGAAAAAAAATGCAAGCCTATCGATGGGAGATTGCTATAGTGAAATCTTCCAGTATATGAAAAAAATGCGTTCATACACTTTTTCCTATTAAAAAATGTTTTTGTCCGGAATTGTTGGGTATGAAATGGATGAGAACGAGAAACGGCAGGCCTCGATAACTGCTATGGGCAGGGTGAAGTAAGCTTTTTCCTGTTGCTAAACACGTTTGGCATGTTGCACGCGTAATATTATTTCTGAGCAATATTTGCTGTAATTCACTAAGCATGCAGTGTTTAGTAAAGCTCGCGCTAACGAAACTCATTTCTTTTGCCATTTTTTATTTTGGAGACTGACAACAACAGCTAGCGGCGTTATGCAGACGCGTGTGAGGCAAGGTCAGTGATCGCCTCAATGTTCAGACTTGTGACGCCTGACTCAATTTTCGAAGCTGCTTTACATGTAAAAAATTTCTAAAAACAAAAATAATCAAAATGTTTGCTTGCACATGAATGATCGTTGGCATATGACCGATGGCTCTGCAAATAAATTGTTTTGGGGATGCGCGTGCGCTGTAATCGGCATTAAAATAAATATACCAACCGCTTATCTCCATTGTAGCGATTGACCAAACTAGAGCATTTTTTCTCTTTGCCGTATATAACAAGAAGCTGGTAGGCGCTTTTCGTGAGTGTTTTCGTTTTTCTCCTCTGCCTCGCGTGTCGCCTTAAGGCCACTTTATTTTAAGTTAAAATAAAAACTGTCTCCATTATTATTCAGTGAAACACGTAACAAAATCCTTATTATTTGGCCAACAAACCTGCATGCACCTAACTGCTCAGCCACCCAACGAAATTAAGCATCTTGCGAAGATGGCCGCGCCAAAGAAAAATGGTGTTTACCTCGAATTCCACGTCTTAAATGACCTCGTCATTTACTTGCGATACACATTTCGCCTTTACGGTACAGGCTTTTTCGTCAACAATCTGCTTCACGTAGTGGGCCTGATCCACTAGCAGTTTATTTTTCAAGTTTGCGCAGCGAAAAAAAAAATTCACTGTCCACTATTTCTTTTAACCTACATCTCAGAGCGTACTGCCGCGACAGAAATAAATGCGAACAGCGCAGTGCCTAGGCGCTCCGCTGTTGGAATTTATTTTCGTCACGCTTATACTTAGCTCGCAACACAAATACGCTAGAGACATCCGTGATACAATAATGTACCACTCTAGCGTCTAGCGTCTTTTTGTTACTACCGAGATAAAAACGCATTGAAGATAAATTCCGACTGCGCAGCGCGTGGGCGCCGTGCTGTCCGCATTTTTTTCTAGCGCCCCTGTACATTTTGCTAATCCTCTGAAGCTCGTCAGTGTTCAAGCACGAGGGAAAAAGCTCGCGACTGCACAAAGAGATTTGCAGGCTGGCTAACACGTACAAAGTACGTGCAGAACTGGCTTTTTTCAGGAGAAAGCGCGCTTCTCGGGCAGCTACTCAATGGGAGGGAGACCGGTTTGCCCGGACAAAAGTGCGGAGTCGGCCGGAGAGGGCGCTTTTCAGTGGCGTCCGCAGCGCCCCCCTGCGAAGCTGCGGTCCGCGCGCGCGTCGGAAGCGGGGTCCGGTTTACAACAATGGGAGGACCGCGGGGCTCTTGGGGACTCTTTCCTTCACTGCTTGAAGCTCTTTCAGATTTCTCCCAAGTTTTCTTGGAATCCTTGACGCTCCCCAACCATCTTCTGTTCACGGCTTGACATTTTTTCAGTCGGCTCGCGAGGTGAGCGAGCCAGCACCAGGATCATGGGGGTGCATGCCGCTTTTCGACGCCCGTCGCGGCGCGTGCAGGGTGCGTAGGCGCTTCGCGTGTACGCCTCGGAAGTGTCCATCGAGGTGGGGCTTTAGGGACCAGACCGACAACATAAATTCCTGATGTGTTTTTGCATGAACTTTCCTGGTGAAAAAAAAAGGTAATTTTTCTGACGCGTGAAAACATCACAGCAGTATCTTTTTCAAGCACCGCCTCAGGCATTTTTTTAAATTTTATTGTGCAGAAATGATGCACATCAACTAACAGAACAGAGCACTTAAATCTCTTCATTTGTACCTGCTGGACATTGCGTATATTCGGCCAAAATTATCTTAGGAAACTCAACTTATTAACAGCTCCTCGCTAACACTTGTTAGGGGCGTCTTATTGCCAGTATATAAGCATGAGCCCGCGCTATGAAGAAGTACAGATCAGGTGAATGTACCAGTGTGGCATGTACTTCCGGAGATTGCAATTCCCTATTCTCGATCTTGTTCCTCCTTTCAGGTGGTCAATGGAAGCTGTTTGCAGCAATGATTGACAGATTACAGTCTTGGAATGTTCGACGTTTCGGCGGAAGTAGCAGAAAGCATAATTTGCAGACGTTTACATTACATGTGAGAGAGCTTTACCGCAGAGGTTTCTGTCTGACATTAAACATAAACATCAGCTAAAAAATAGAAATCACGTCATTTCTTTGTTTGGCCACAACGCTGGTTTGAATGCGCCATAAAGCATTCAGAAATGCATGATGAATTCAGCATGTCTGCAAAAGAAATTAATGAGAATCTCAACAGAAAAACACACATCTCGTCTTAAATAGAAAATCGATGGCCAATAATAATCACCAATACATCAGAATCTCAACTCAAAAGTCATGAGAAATAACTGATGAGTTTGGTGTCAAAAATCCTTCACTTTTTATCAGAAAGTCACCACAGATTTTTGTAAGGGCTGCATCGACAAACAAATCCATAAACTCTTGAAAAAAAAAATCCTAGCTGGTCTGCTGTCTTTGTCACAATGATATCCTGCCACTGTTATTTTCGTCAATTGCCTTCATTTCACAAAACAGCGCAGACTTTACGAATCACGCACGTGAGCCGGTTTACAAGCAACTGGGCTCCACATAAGTGGCCTATGTTTGTCAGTTCCTCCCGTACACTCTGGTAAACATGACTGACTAATGAAAGCCGCTATGATCTGATGAACAGATCCCCCAAAATGTCGCGCTACCTCAATTTCCATACCTTGAAAGAAATGAACACAAGATTACAAGAAGACCATAAAAAGACAATACAGGAAGAAACAGTGAGCCCATCTGCAGGATCATTCTCTTTAAAATTAAACCCTTGCTGCTAAAGAGGTTCGCATCAGGTAGACAGGGCTACGCAAAAAAATGTATATTTACAAAAAGGCAAAAAATATTGGCAGCGGTGGGGTTCGAACCCACGCCTCCGAAGAGACTGGTGCCTAAAACCAGCGCCTTAGACCACTCGGCCCCGCTACCACTTTTTTTTTTGTCTTTATTGCATGGAAGAACTTCCGTAAAAAGGGGGGAAACTTCAATCAAACTGGTTCGCGTCTCAAGTTACCGGGCTGGCGGGGGTACCACGGCGGCCATCTTGGACAAGACGTTAGTTCAACCACCAGGGCGGCTCCACTGGTCCGTGGAAGCGAAAAAGCGCTCCTCCGAGACGGTCTGGTCCTCCCCTCTGCGTTACCTTGACCTCCTCTGCCTCGCATTGTGGCAGAAGGAGGCGGTTAGTCACGGAGGGGGGGATAAACGCCCCAACAATGACGACCGCGCTCGAACGTGTTTGGCATACTCGTACTGCTTCTTTCGCCCCTACGCACCCCTTCGCGACCCTGCCATGGTGTCTGGCGATTCTTTTTTAGGAGGCACTATTTCGAATGTGGAAAGTCTCCATATCTTTGACATTTACAGAAATTATATTTTGTTTCCCTTTTTTCCAGAGATGTACACATTGTTTTATAATTTATTCTTTTCTCACGACCCTGAGCAATAATTTGATGACTAGCAGCGGCAGCCACGGCAAGCAATATTACAAAATAAAGCTTCGTAGGTTCCACTGGAATCCATAACAAAGGGCCACAAGACATCTATGGGCTATGGCCTTCGTAAAACAATATGGATGATGTCGAAATGGATGCAGCGGAATAGTAGATGACCTCTTGGTTTCAAAGGGCGGTTTCCATGTGTGTTGTCACAGCCTTTTCTGCTGTCAAAGGCGCGTGGTGCGTAGCTTGTGTGCTATTGATTACCGTTCGCCATGCAGACGTTTATTTCGCAATTCCAGGAAAAACACCTGCAGTGAAACATCAACCCGAGATTTCGATGCATGGCGAGTGTTTTTATTGTTTACTCACACACTGCCAGTGCTATGTAGAATTCTAAGAGAAAGCTGATATGGTAACAGTAAATAAGAGAAAATGGGCAGAATAAGGCATATCAGAATGGTACAAACATATTGCGTTCAAGTACTAATGTTGTTGGGTTAGTAGCTGCGGAGAGGAAAAGAAAGCAATATCACAGTGTGTTAGCCCCTTCATCTCCCACCCGTTCCCGATAATAGCTTGGGAGAGGTAAACCCTTTTGTGCTTCAGTCTGTGACGTAGAGATGCGTTGCAAGTAATGTTGAATATTTTTTTCCGCCCACGCATCCATGCATGATAACAAAGATCCCGAAAGCGCTTACGGCCGCAGCCGGCAACATTCTTTTCGTTCACTTTTTATTGTCAAATTAACCACTACCACCACCAAGGTTCGAAGAACTAAAAGGAAACACTGGCTGTGAAACTTCGACTAGAGACTGCGGGACATAGCTGGCAAGAGCTAATAAGTACTCATTACAATCGCGTGGAGTTTCTCAATACTGTGGGCTTAGCATAGCATATCCATCCATTCATTGGAACTGCATTTTGTTGCCACACGAGGCAACGTTCCTGCTTTTCTGGTATCGTTAGTGATCAGCACGAAATTGTGATAATTCCAACAGTTCTGATTCCCTGCTGTCTTGTGAACACGGATGTGAGCGTGCGGCAGCATATCTGTCTAGAAAATAAGCGATCGAATGTGGATTTTGCACTACCCCCCCCCCCCCCCCCTCTTTTTGTACTGGCACTGTTTGTGTAGTAAATTTGTATAGTAAAAGGCTAATTTTTTCTCCATTCCGTGGAATGCGGGAAGTCAGAGCTATACGCACCATGGTAGTCCTCTAGCTGATGTCCGCAAAATAAGTGGACTTTTGCTTTCACGTCACTTTTCAACTGAAATCGCTTCTGCTGCTCTGTTTCGTTATGTTTGCTCTAGCATAAGAAAACATTTTGTGCTCACGCTGAGGTCTGGGGCGAATCGATCCTTGCACAATTAGTGAATTTCGGCGATAGGTAGCGGAAATTCGCAGATCTGGCCTCCCAGTGGTCTGCATTGTCCAGGAGCCGATTCGAAATATTTGGCGGCGTTTCAGGACAGCGCTTCTCAACCGATGAGCCATAGCGCGAGGCAGGGGTGCAAGATCGTGTCTTCGCCCTAGGAAAATTCTCTCTGGCCGCCTCCTCTCTCGCTACTCACAGCGTTCCCTGTGCTCCTTCTAACATGGAGCGCCCGGTAGCTCTCTCGCTGAAAAAAAAAAAAAAACCTTTTAGAATAGCTGTGGAAACTGCGCAACTCAAGCGCATCGGAACCGGTTGTCAGAGTGTCAGCCAACACAGGGCATTCACAAGGCCATTTATCCCGTGGATACATGAGCCCGACAGAATTCGAGTTGAGTCCGCATTTTAAGGGAATGTGAAAAAAAAAATCGAGGAAGAGAGTAGAGGAGTGTCGGTTTTCCTTCTCAAAAGTTGCTCTTTCGAATACTCAGCTCGACCTGCACTCTGTTCGCATTTCTTTTGATCGTGATAGTACGTTCAAAAAAGAGCTTTAGTAAAGGCCTCAAGGGTCCAACTGCAGTCCAACTGCAAATCTTGCAGTAACGCTTATTTCGTCTGTCGTGTTCAAAAAACTGCGCGAAAAAATACCCAGGAAGCGAGAAATAAATACGCCGACTGGCAGTACCGTTTTTTTTTTACTTTTTCGCGAAGTGTTGCAGTCACATCATGCGCTAACCCCTGCGCCTTGGCAGCGACACGCGGTACGCCGGAGTCTCTAACGTCATGTGCGAGCCATCTTGGGCCTGCACAGCAGCATATACTCGATATCCGTAGCGGCAACTATTTTTCTGAAGAAACATGTCTGTTCCAAAAGAAACAACAGTGGAGCGAAGGCATAAGTCTAAACACATCATGTCAACATTTTGAAAAAATAACATCATCTACCAACCACGCGCACGGATGTCGAACCTACTTCTTCAGCCACACCTGACTGTATAGTTGTTATAAAGGTTATTCACGTGACAAAAGCGTGATAACCCACTTGCCCAGAAAATTTGATAATGGCATCCACTGCAGAGGCACACGAGGGGCATAGTTTGTCAGTACCCTCCAGCTGATGCCTTCTGAAGAAATGAGCACTGTTAGGGCACCCCTGTTGGGACCCTCATTTTCTGTACGATGTGCACGATGATCGGCTACCGGGATACAGGGTTGCCACAAACGAGCCTCCTGGAGCCCTCAAATCCTCAATAGTCCTGGAAGCCAGGCTAGTCGAGGAAGACTGCATACTATATGTCTACTCGAAACGCTTAGCTCAGCGTAGCAACTAATTTCTCATGATGAGAGCTGTGCCCGCTTCAGCACTTCTGCGTAACACAAGAACTGCAACAACTAAAACTCTTTATTTTGAGAAATAAATAACCAACCAAAATACAAAAACCGGAAAAGAGAAACAGACAGTAAAGTGGCTGAACTACCAATTGTTTATTCGCAAGGTTGGGGCCCAAATATATACAGGGCACTCAGTCACTCGATCCGCGCACAACTGCTATCGCATCAACCCTCCTTAGTGGAATCACAGTGTGCAACGACTTCAACATCTTCAATTTTACAGTCGATCTCCAAGTTCCGGTTTCCTGCTTATTGTACAAAAGTATCTTTGCAGAAGCAGCCTCAGAAATTCATTGCAAAATACAGTGATATACAGTAAATCGGCAAAAAAACAACAAAGAAACAACGAAAGCGACAGAACGCTTTCAGCGCATAACAATAAATCCACAACATGCAGAAAGGACTTCTTTATTAGAAGTCATTTACTATCAAGGCCTGGTGATTATGAAAAACGTGTAATGAATGCTGGTTACTTACTTCGAAGAGCAGCAGAACAATCACTACAACATGCGGCTCCTTTCTTTGCAAAGAGAAAAGCCCCAAAAAACCTCGCGCGCTGTCTTATTCGCGACTCCTGCCAAGAACCTTGATACTGTCAAGAGCCGGCTAACATTTCCACTCTGCGCAGTGAAAAGGTAAATTAGATCCAGTTCCCTTTTCTAGCGATTTTGAGTGCTCCCATGCTGCGAATTTCATATACCACACCAACTGCACAATCCGCAAAGGATTCACCATGCCTCTTTTCGCACTGGTGCTTTTTTCTACGCCCATTACGTGAGAACCCTCCACCCTCTCCGTTCGATGACGTTCTACGTCACACCTGCGGTAACTCAGGACGTTCTACGTCCGCCGCTTATGAACGTGGGTGGCGCTGATGAACACTCTCAAGGTTAGGTTACTTGTAAACATAAATACCCCCGAAAGCAGAAGATTTGACAGCCGTCGCCGTAGCTCAGAGGTAGAGCACCGGACGCGTAATTCGGAGGTCGTGGGTTCGGATCCCACCGGCGGCGTGTGGTTGTTTTTTCTTCTGCTTTTCTAATCAATTAGCTTTAAGCGATAACATATTCAGTAATATTCCAAATTGATCAACACCACAAAATAAATAAATTAATTAAAAAAAACCCTGTGCCCCTTGGTTTCTGTGGCTGTTGGCTTCTGTCATATTTATAACGATCCCCTCATCCCCCTTCCGTTGTTTGCAGAAATGAAAGGGGTGAGTCATCTGTGGACACGCCTTCCCCGGTGCACTTTACAAGGCTACGCTGGCGAACCTGACCGCGTCTTGTCGCTCGAGTCTGGTGACTGTCAGGACCACGCATGTAACTGCGAGCGCCTAAAGGCTACTGGCAGTGTACATTCCCCCCACCCCCCGCAGTTGTTGACCGAGCAAGCGTCGTTCCTGGAAAGAAACGCGGAACGCACCGCTTCACCACGACGGTGAGAGCAAGGGTTGGGTGCCGCGCGAAAGATTTTTATTACAAACCCCACTGCGCCCAGGGTGGGTGCGCCCTGACAACTTCTACCCACTCCCCGCAGCAGAGGCACACAGGTCTGTCTCCTCTTTCTAGCCTGGCCTTGGCTGCAGAAGAAGTTTGGATTGGAACGGCCGCATTTCAATCGCCTTCGCAAAACATCAGCTTCGCGGAACTGTGAAACCCCTCCCTATTGTAAGCAGCATGACGTCAAAAAGTTGTGGCCCGGTGGGCAAAATTGACAACTTTTGGTTCTGAGCCGGTGTTGTTGGTCCCAAGGGCTGCTTCCCCGCCTTTCTACCCCGATTCGAGACGCCTCGCCGGCCCTCACAGGAAAGAAGAGGGGAAACGCTTGCGCTGAATGACTTAGGACGGGGGAAATTCCTGCCATGACTAACAACGAGGGACACCACCCCTTTTGAGCACCCGCGAGCAGGTTGGCACGTGCACATAGAGGAAGTTCCAGCGGTGCGAGCAGCAAGCGCACCATAGCAGACTTCCATATTTATGCAACTCACCTACTCCTATCTAGACTGTACACGCGCATTCGTGCAGCGCCATGCGCAGTAAATGTCGCTGTACTATTGCGGAGCAGCTCTTCCGGAAACCGCGCCATTTACAAGAGCTAGTTTTGAGTCATAATACTCTGTAGCCGAGACTGACAACTAATTGCATTTCTAACGATTTCGGTATCCGTGGTTTGCACACCGCTGAGGGAAGGTACTGGTATTTCATGCAGTGCAAACAATGGCAAGAGATGCTGGCATTGTTTTTGCTGCATTGTGCGCATGCATATCACCAGCTACGCTCCCATATACCTTTCAAGAATGTTATCCGTGCATTCTGTTTTTCTTGCAGTGTGTGATTGACATATAATTTTGGGGGCATGCTTTTGCATTCACTACAATGCTAGTGAAATCACACTGTCCACACATGCACTTCGCCACTGGTAGAGGCAAAAGCGGGGCTTCATTCACTTCCATTGATGCGCATTTTCAAAAGACAAAAGCATGTTCCTTATAAAAACAGGACCATTTTATTGCAACATCTGCTAAGCACGTTCAGATGCCTTGCACAACTCCCCCGCACATCATGATGGCTGCCTGCAAGCAAACAAGTCCATACCAATGTCATATGCGAGTCTATTTTCAGGAAGTGACAGGAAATGTCAGTGCTCAAAAGCATCACAAGTTTTGCTTTCTGGCCCCTTTTCAACACTACAGTCAATAAAAAATGAGAAGTTGGGCTTCTTCGACATCCCTGAATTGTACTTCACGATCGCAATAAACTGGGATGATTAACTGAAGAAGTATACACACAAGCAACTTATTCTTGCAGCGAAGTAGGAGAAGAAAAATTTACTTGCAGTGAATACGAAACAGAAGCATGCACTGACTAGAGCATTTCTCTAGCCACAGTTATGCAGTGAATTTCACGAGCACAATTATATTTCTTTAAAAGCACCGGCCTCCTAGCACGAAACTAGAAGATAATCAGCATCATAGGCGCGTGCTAGGTGCATGAATGAAGAAAATTGAACCTCCTCAGCAAAAAATTTCAAGTGCTAAGAACTACAGTTTTTCACCGGTACTAAGGTATCTGCAGTAGCTACGGCTCGCAGTGCGCTTGTACGATTTTTCATCACGCTTTGCCCCTCCCTCATCGTAATCTACACATAAGCTACCAAATGCCACTCGCATAGAAAGGTGTCCATCCCCCACAACGCAAACTGCCGCTTCCACGCACTGCGAGCTCCTAACAAACTCAGGAGGAATGCAAAACGCAAACGCGAAATATTTTGCGCAATGCAGAATCAGCAGGTGATTTTATCGCCATAGATAAGCCGGAGTAGATTCTTTAGAAATGCCAACAGTTTATAGACTTACTTCAGAGCGGAGTGAAGAAAAAAATTCCATCTGCCACATCTGGGATCCAACCCGCGACGTGCGCATGCTGAGGACGAGAGTCGTCATATACATAAAATATCCCTCAATGCCCTCTGGGACTTTTAAAACTCATCGCTTATTTCGAAACACAAGCCCCTCAACTCTCCAATTTAGAGCCACTTCTACAGGCCCCCAGCTAAGGAACAAATAATTATGCAGCAGATTTCTGCTCTCGCCTTACGAAATGTCACAGTGCCGTGACACTGGTAATCTTGCACACGCGTTCATGAAAAACCGCACTCGATAACACACACTACGAGGTAGCTCACGCACGCGACACAGGTACAGTTGGGACTTCAATGCAGATTCTAATAACAAAATTGCGGTCCGAATGGCTCACCTGCGTTTGGCCTTGACATCAGCCATGCGCGTACGAAGCTTTGTCATCGTCGACCTTTTGCGCTGAAGGTATTTCCGCCGATTCCCCATTTGACACTTTTACACACACAAAAAAATGGCAAGATAAAGTGATAAAAAACGGCGCTGCACACAAATACAAAAGCACAGTAAAAAAAAAACACCAACAAGCGAAACAGCACGATACGCCGATGACAGCCTGCTGAGCAGCCGAAGAAACAACCGAAAGGCAGGACAGGTTTCAGCGAAGTCAGTCGTCTGTCTCGTAAGTCTTGCTTCAAAATGTTTGACAGCGCCACTGTCGTTGACCGGCGGAACTCCATTGTTGAGTCAAAACGCCCGCGAGATTCAAATGCAGCAGCCCCGTCGACCAACAAAGGGGCGAGCGCGAGCTAACATGAGTCGTTTATCATACCCAAATTTACATCACTGGTAGTATTAAGACCAGCCACTTCAGTTCCTGTGAAAAAAGCCTGGAATATAACAGTGATCTTTCGCGCTGGATGTATTTTGCGGAGGCTACGGCGCACCAAAAAATGGCGCAATTGAATGGCGCAGTACTACCGTTCTGTTTGTCATAGCGAAATGCCGCCTTGAGAGGATTTCGAATATTTCCTAAATATTTCGTGCGCCGAATTTGTTCCCTATACGACGTTTACTTGCTTCTAAAACTCAGATAAAAAAAGCGCAGTTTCTAGGTTACTACCAACTTTGAACAATGAAAACTAAAAAATTATAACATGTAGCTTAATGAAATTTTCAAGAATTAACAACATGGGTACTATCTACAATCCTTCTAAATATGTTTGTGATTTATGAACAGGACTAGGAGTTATTAATGCGTCATTCTTTTAAATTTCACACTTATTTATGGCACCAGTTCTAAATAACTACCCAATATAACTCAATAACTTGCCTTCAAGGTTCTCGAGTCACACTTCATCTAAAAGCTGCAGAAGCAGTTTTCTTTTCGGAGCAGTAGTTTTCGTAAACAGCAAGGCAAACGCAGGCAAGTCGAGCAAAAATATCGTTTTATGCCCCTCGCTCTTTTGCTCACTGCTATTATACTAACGTGAATAGCTTTTAGCGACACATACCATCTCAAAGAAGATACAATTATCTTTACAATGCGCTCAATATCATTTTTCTAGCGCAAACGGATGAGCCACACCGCTCACACAAACATGACGAAAAACGGCAGCTGACCGCCGCTAGCGTGGTACCGCCGCCAGCCCTAACTCAACACTGCATCCCCATCAAAACATCAAAATTCAGGCAGGCACACACATGCATCTAGGCACGGCAGCCAGCTTGGAGGTTCTTCGCGTGCAGCATATACACTCCTCACCAAAGCACACTGTTCACGAAACACAGATTTGGACGATCTTGGTGGGTCGGCATGTCTGTCCATCATACGGCTTTTCCAAAGATTGAATGGTCCCATCAACACAAACAGATCATAAGGCACAACAGAGTTTTTGCCAACAGGCAGAAATCTAATAGTGTATGGAGTAATTTCAATGTCCTTCTTAAGAGTTCGTTGTAGTATGTCCCCAAAGAACATGGCATCACGGCACAGGATGAAGCAATGATCAATTGTCTCAGGCACGTTACACAGACGGCAATTCACATTCCAGGGTACAAACATCTCCTTGTCATTAAGAAATGTCTTGACAGGCAGCGTCGCTGTGTGTAGTTTGAAAAAGAACGTTTTAGCGGCTGCCTGAATGCACATCCGCCTAACACGCTTTAGAACACTGATGTCCAAAGACCCCAGATAAGGCTGCCGATACAATGGTGTAGGAAACAAAGACTCAGTGAGAGCCTGGGTCATCTGTTTTCTCGAGAGGCTATAGAGGTAATCTAAAGAGAAGTGCACAGTGAGGAAATTGAAAGTGTCAGCTACCTCCTTAAGGAATCCCCATAAAGTCCCCTCACGAGCCTGAACAGTCGGTGCGAATAAGCAAGGCAAATGAAAACTAAGCCGCCTAATGAGCACAGCTACCAGAAACGGGTGGTTTGCCGATTTGAAAAAGAAAAAACGGGAAACAAGTTGTTCCCGATTTCAGAAGAAATCAACACAAGGTCAGAAAACGATAATAATTAACTTGTCTGACAGCCCGACTACAAACTTGCATTAATCGTTTTGCAGGTTCGATCACGCTTTCAGGGGCAAAAGTTCATTCTGTGCGGACAAGCTTAGTTGGACTTATTTATACGTAACGAATTTTGGATAGATTTCACTTCCCTGTAAGTTAGAAACTTTCTATTAGAAAATCAATTTGGCCACCTTTTTTTTTACTAAGATCACGAAATGCATGTGCAGCTAGCTACATAGCGGCCTGATTAGAACACTGATATAAGATGGCGCCACTTGGAGTCCACTGGTAGTTGCTCCATAAAAGCACAGGTGGTGTTGCTGGCTGCAGTGACATCAGGAAGGGGACGGGCACACGTCGTCCCTTGTCACACATCTAATGTATTAAGGCAAAAGCCTTTAATGACTCATGCTGTCGTCCATTAGCAGAGCGTGTCACACCATTGGGAGCGTTTAACTCGTGTTACCTCGGGAACTAAAAAATATGGGAGAAAACGAATGGCTGCTTCAGAAAGAGGAGCAAAATATTAACCTAGAACCCACGTTTGATGACTGTAGAGTAATTGGTTAATTAATTACAGTTAAAAATGTCAAAATTACATCGAAATAGCGCGGACGTCGATATAACCACTGAAGCCGTGTGACGTCACATCCAACGGATATTGTCACGGCATGAAAATTGCCACAGAATGGTCGGGAAAACGTAGGATATGGTCAAATTACATTGAACAATGGGTAATTAAGCGTAATTAACACTTAAAATCCTCGAAAGATGTATAATTTGGGTATTTATATAGCCACGAGAACGGTGTGACGTCACATCCACCGGAAGTCGTCACGTCATAGTGTTCTCGACTCTCGCCTCTCTACACTTTAGTTGCCAACATGGAGGAAGGAAAAAGAGAGGAGAGGCCGTCACGTGACAATTTGTGAAGCCGGAAACCAGCTCGGCGCCATCTTGTCCGGGCTGACGTCATCGCATAAGTCCCGCCCTCGACTACTGCGCGCGCGTTTCAAAGCCAACGAAGGAGCGTGCTACCGCAGGGGCACAGATCCCCGCGCTGGTGGCGCTTGGCTCCGGCCGGTTTAGGGCGCCCTATGCCGGTGCTCGTCAGCGGAAAAGTTCATAAAGCGGAAATACCCGTGTGAGACAGGCGGCTACTTTCAGTTACTGCTTCGTACTGCGTCGTCTCCGCGCCGTCTCCAACTGCTCGGCCCTGGTCACAATTAGTAGCAGCCGAGAAAAATACTTATCTCAGCTCTTGCAAGCGCGGGAAGTGACCTTCGCTTTCAATTACTGCGGTGGCCCATCTTGCGGTGGTTATCTGCGGTGGCCCCCCTTTGGCAACGGCCGTCCCTGGGACTCTGAAGTTGAAGGCTGCATTCGATGAAACTAGTATACTTGCTTGTTTAGCTCAGCGCTCGAAATTAGCCTTCACCGGGTGAGGTGAAGGACACGCGAGAAACGTGGGCCCCTCGTCGCGCGAAACCACACGACGGCCACCGATGCCCGGGAAGGGCATTTGTCCGGTATCGAAAATCTCCTCCCTGTTCCTCAACTCTTGTAAGCACGGGAAGTGACCGTCGCTTTCAATTACTGCGGTGGGCGAAGGACAACTAAGCACACGCGAGAAACGCGGGCCCCTAGCCGCGCGAATTCCACACGAGCAGTGGTGTAGCCGGAAATTTTGTTCAAGGGGGGCACATGTTTTATTTATTTATTGGAAACGAAAATAATGGAAACGAAAATAAATGTGGAAACGAAATGTGGAAACGAAAATAAGAGTGCCCATTTATTCTTCACCGTCGCACGGCGTATGGCACTCCTTTTAATTCTAGGCACAGTTCACCCCATTATTAACAGACCTTTTTACGTCAGTTTAGTTTTTAATCCTTTGCATTCTCCTCAAATGAAGGTATCGCGAAAATAAAAAGTGCTTTTTTTTTAAAGGACCTGCAGCCGAGCGCAGGTTTGCGTATGGGGTTGAAGTTTTGACAAATGTCATTTGTTTGCAGTTGATGACTTTGTTATAGAGCAGAAGCTTTTGTGTTGTTGTATATGATGTGAAGATATTGTAAATAGCCACGTTTTTTCGCGCGAGTTGTTTTTTGTGAGAAAATAAATGTTTTTTACAAATGAAGTTCTCGGCATCCTGTGTGCATTCGTATCTTTATGTAGATATTGCAGTGAACAAAACTAACCCTTCGCCTTTATTAAAGAAAAAAATCTCTAAGGTATTGTTTAAGCGCAGGGTCTCTTTCTTTTCATTTTTACCGGCGGCGTATAACAGGGGCGTGCAAGCATGCAAAGCGAGCGCAGCGGCTTCCTTTAAAATATCGCCCTCCACCGATGTCATGGCCCCCGCTGCTCACACAAGCGCAATCGCGAAAAACGAAAATAGTTACACTAACACCAGTGACGATCACTAGAGCGTTGCAAGAGCACGCCTAATAGCAACGAGGTTTCACTGCCAATGGAAACGGGAGCGCGAATGGCACACGCACACTGCACGCACAGGACGCGAAACGTCCGCGCAATACGCCGACGACCTCTCTAGCGCACGGCATATTGAATCACTGGTAAACGAACAGCGCGAGTGCTCCTCAGTAAGCAGCGGCGGTCTCCCGACGGCTCCGAGCAGTGACGCAGTTGACGAAATGCCCATGCGATCGTGGTCGAGCACGTTGAAATCAATGCACGCAACAACGAGAGCTTTGCAGCGAATTCCGCCTGAGATATGAGTGAACGGCGCCAACGTAAGCTTGTGAGCACGATCAAAAACAAACTCGAGCAGTTGAGAAAAGTACGCCGCACCGCAACTGCTACGCCGCGGTCGTCTGCTACCGCCCGGCTTGCAAGCAGCAACTACGACGCCGTTGCTAAGCTGCCCGGACTAGGTGGACTCCCGATCGCGAAAAAAACCACGTGATTTCCTCCACATTTTTCTCCCATGGTGTTGTGTGGAAAGGGCCTCTCCTCTCTTTTTCCTTCCTCCATGGTTGCCAAAGTGTCCTCGCAATTTTTACCTTCGTTCTGCGCTTCCACGTGCTCGGCAGTAGTGGCATAGAGAAAGGGATTCAAAAAGAGCAAACACTCCCGTAGGACCTAGCAGCCCAATTGATTGTCGCGCGAAAAGCGGCTGGGCGCGACACTTCCGGTTTTGGTCTCAGGCGCGCGCTGTTTGAATGCTAGCATTGCCTCCAGCCTGCCGAGAGGTTACGTGGCGTCGTCTACAGACGAGATCAATACGTACCCCATCACTCCTCGCGCACATTTATCCAGATCTTTACAACCCAAATTATAAACACTGTGGCCAACGAGCCACCTATGATCACATCCTGTGGGACTGCAAAATAGAGCCACCTCCGGGTGATCTAGTTGCCGCTCCTCTCGAGCGATGGGAGACCGTGCTGGCTAGCTCTGACCCCAGAACGCAAGTTTTGGCGGTGGAGTGGACTGACAAAGTCGTCGAGGGCTGCGTACTCTCGACCACTTAACGCGACCTCTTACCAAGCTCTTTCCGGCGAATTAAATGTTTTACAATCAATGCCGCACCCTCATGACGCATTATTCCTCTGTAGTATGGTCTCCTATTGTTATGTGTTTATTTCCGGTCCAGACAAAAGACAAAACATTCTGGGTGCTCTTTACCGGCCATTACGGAGCTGTGCCACGGCCTCCGTCAATTAGTGTCAGTACAGAAAAGGCACCAGGTGCTTTGCGAAATGAACATTTATCTTGCTCCATACATACACAGAAACAAACCGATACTTTAGCCGTCGTCATTTGGCACATCGCTAAGCTCCTTCTGCGCTTGCACGTTCATTGTTATGGCAACACGGCACACAACAGTGGATGTCACTCTCACTGCACACGGTCAGCTGAAAAATGTAAATTACGAGCAGGTGCCATTCTGATAAACCATGTGCAAAAACTGTGCGAACACGAGAAACGCGCGAAAGCAGCTATATTGCGATCAAGGACAACATGCTTTTACGAACCTTGCATACACCACATGCAATATGACACATCCTAATGATTTATAGGCATTCTTTCATTCCCATGCGTTATTCCCTGCAGTTTAAAGACATAAGTCCTATTGCATGACCAACTGTGCGTTTTCTTCGACAAATGTTTGGCAACGTGACGGCCACAACACGGGCTCCCAACTAGTCGCTCAGTGTGTATTGGAGGACTGAGAATAAATGCGCGGGTGCAATTTGCATGCGTTCAGAAGCCTAGAAGACAATTTTTGGTGCACCAGATCCTGGTTTTCATGCTTTTAGAAAGTCGTATACGTGTTTACTTTCGTTTCCCGGTCGTTTTGAAAAGCCCAATACCAAGTTGTCACTACACGGGCGCAATGCGCGTTTTCACTAGAGCAGACGACGGAGTCTTCCACGCACAGGTTTGTAGTTTTTATCTTTTCATGTGTTACAACAATTCACTCGTCAACTGTATAGCTGAGAAAGTGCGAGGTTTTCTCTAAAGAAACGTCAGATGACGGATCGAGTCGACGAATAGAGGTACTTCAGTTTCGGTGCGGTGAGGCCAAGGCGATGACAAGCTGCACGGCTGGCAGGATGTCCTCTAGATTCTCGGTGCCCAGTGAGGCTGCTCATACTCGGGTTGTTCTTGGACTATAGCAGCGCCTCACAATCCCTTCACGCTTCAGTGGCTCTCGGTCAACGGGAGTGCGAGAGGGAGGACGCCCTGGTCGCAGGTCCCTCACCGGGGTTGAGGGCTGGCACGATGCTGATCTTCCAGCAGCACATTTGTTGTGTGGGTATCTGTTCCTAGAACACAGCTGACCTTCAGTAGTCTGTCATTGTTAGTCTTGTTCGCAATAGTTCAAATCACACGCACAGTCTTTGTCAGGAATATAAAGCGCAAGTGGTTTGCTTCTAAGCCGGGTAGCGCAGCTCTTAAGCAAATTTGACAGTTCTAAGCTCGGGACGGCAAAGGACTAAAGTTCCTCCCGCCTTCGTGAGCTTAGGGTCCCTGGGAATGCAAGAGGAACCGCGCTGCAGGGCTGACAAGCAGACCCTTGGGCTCTATACTTTTGAAAAAGACTGTACCTATACTGGAGGTTAAGTCAAGAATGAGGAAAGGTGAGGAAGAACACGATTCCTGAAATTCGTTTCGGGGACGCACTTTGTTTTCTGTTTGTACGCAGGCCACGAGACTATGGTTCTCGTTGTTATTTCGTCCTGTTCTCTCCTGTAACCACCCTCGTGGTCGTCGTTAGCGTACTTATCTCGATGCACGCGCCCGCGAATGAGAGGTCAGAAAGCCGCCCCATCTCGCTCGTAGCTTCCACTCCAGTGCGAACAATGTGAGGCACCGTATACACCAGGTATTTCAGCGAACACTCAAAAAGTCCTGAAAGGTCGAAATAGAAAGGGAACATTTTCAGCAACAAACTGTCAGCCGAGATGGACGTCACATGCTGTTAAAATACGTAATTGCGTAGCTAGCCAACTAAATATCGCTAACATTTTGATTAGTACAGCATAATGTTTTGCGACAATGGAGATTTGGAAACCGTTGAAGAACGGTGCCATGCCAATTTTTGAAACGAGGAAAGAGTATTTCTGTCAAGTTTTGGAGCGCGAAGAAATGCAGCGCTTTTTCCCGCACAAAACTGAAACTGTGCGCATTGGGGTGAAGGAAGCTCGCTGCAAACGCAACGTCCGCCGATGACGTGTTGCAATGCCTGCGGCGACAAAATAGAGTTAGGTAAAATGTTTTTTGGACAAAGGAAATGGCGCTGTATCTGTCTCACATACCGCGGTGGACACCTCAACCGCGCCGTAAAGGAACGGAGAAAGGAGGGAATGAGAGATGAAAGGAAGAGGTTCCGTAGTGGAGGGCTCCGGAATAATTTCGTCCACCTGGGGATCTCTAACGTGCACTGACATCGCACAGCACACGGGCGTCTCTTGTGTTTCGCCCCCATCGAAACGTGGCCGCCGCGGCCGGCTTCGAACCTGGGAACCCCGGATCAGTAGCCGAGCGCGCTAACCACTGAGCCACCGCGGCAGGTTAAACTCCAACTGCCTATTCTATATTCGAACACGGCGTGCGCTTCCATTCGCTTCGTCGTTCTGAAATTGAACGATCACCACGCATTTTGCGATGAATATACCCTATATTGCACTCATCGGCGAAGTAAACGAATGTTCATGACGTCATCAGTGGACGTCACGCTTGCACAGAGCTTCCTGCAGGCCTCATGCACTCAATTTCTGTTTTGTGCAGAAAAAGGGCCGGATTTCCTGGGGCTACAGCGCTTCAGGGAATTACCTGTTAATCATTTCATCAGCTGATATGGCATCGTTTTGTCCATGTCTTCTAAATCCAAATTGCCGTAAGCGCTAGTTGTGTTAATTCAAGAGCTGATTTGTGGACTTCATTTGATTAGCTATCCCTTAGAGAGGCATTTATGCTACATGACATCAACTGCGGCTTAGAGTTTGTGTATGAATAGAAAGGTATATTTTTAGGAAGTTTTGAAAGACAACCGGCCTTTGACGCGCCATACCAACATGCTGCTACGATGGCGCACGTGACGTTTGCGGCTGGTTTCGTATGATCGGTTGACGTCTTAGTAACGTCAGGCTGTATACCAAAGCTTGGTACCCGTATGCGGCGCGGGCTCGACGTTTTCGTTTGTGCTCTCGAGAACGTCTTGCTTACCGCGCCTATGAAGCAGGGGTGGAGCTTCGTTAAGCTCAAAGGATGTACAGTTTGCCCAAGCTTGTTGAGATCACTCGGGGAAGCTCGTATGTCTCTCTAAAGGTGCATTGTCTTCATGGCATCTTCTCTATAACCAAGAGGTAAATAGACCGATTTCACAACGCCTACTGCGCATGCGCGCGTTTACCGGAAGTAGCCAGCCGCCATCTTGGTTGTAGTCCTTCGTGGCGTCGTCTGCATGACAGCCAACATTACTTTGCGCCTTGACAAGCATTATACCCGGCCACACTTTCCGCAGTTTCGTTTATTGTGTTGAGCTCTATAAAGGAAACAGAGGCTCCACGGCGGAGTTTCGAGGGGTGCAATGCTGATCGCGGTTGGAGCAGCGCAGAGAGGGTGGTCAGTTGCCCCTTGAAGTGGAGTGAACGCGGTGGCGACGCTGCGCTTGTTACTAGAACCTTGCTTTGGAAAATGCTGCAGGTGACGATGCAAACGCGCTTGACCGCCGCTTTCGTTATTTTTGTCAGCAGAATATTTCAACGAATAGCGATGCACGCGATTTAATTAACGTCTTCGGACAGTATTTACATTTCTTGCCACCTCATTTAGCTGTTTCAGTATTCGCTGTATTCATCGAGGCATTCGCTATAGACGTTGTGCACAGCGTTTGTTGTCTTTATGTTTTCATCATAGCCCTTGCTGAAAACTGGCCATGAGATAGTCTTTTTTTTATTCACGTAAGCACATAAGTGTATTCACGACGTGCTCGGCGGGTCACCAGCAGGAAAGGTGAGCATTCGAGCGAGCTATGCCGTTTTTCTAAATGGATATGTGAGAAATGCTTGTGTTCAGTGCAAAATGAGAAAAAGAAAAGCCAATTGGGGAGCTTTTGAGTACGTCTAATTAGGGTTTAGGGGTTTTTAATTTCGTGACCAACAGTTTTATTTTGATTATTGGTACACTAATTACTTTTTTATTTAGGTTAATATAATCTTTTGCCAGGGCGTCTCCAGTACGACTCACTTTCGCTATTTTCGCAGTACGATTACAGTAGATCGCCCATTTTTTTTTCGAAAACAACGGGCAAAATGTGGGTGATATCCCGGCATAAATGGCATGTGGCTGATACTGGAATCCCACTTATGCTCAAGTACCAGTGAGCAACAAAACGTTAGGAATTATTCCACATTTCTACAGTTTTATAGCCTCGCTTTCTCATTCCGTGAAATAGAGAAAGCATTATCGCTGGTATGGCCGCTCGAGACATCACGAGTGAACACATGTATCAAACGAACATTGTTGATTCCTGAATGTAACAATAAATCTGAGAACACTTGTTCTCTCACAACCTTGCACCGGGCAGAAATCTCTGCAGAGATGGCTTAACGACAAAGCACGAAGGTAAATCCTATCGCCTTCTTTTTAACAATTTAAGGGACCGCCTCAAAGCTGAGCGGCACGTAAAAGGCATTTCATGCAGCTTCAGAACTTGAAAATTTGCCATTTGTCAATGTCCACTGATCAACAGGGACAATACGGCTAAATGCACTGAACACGGCTGCGGCGGTTGAATTTCTTTGGAGGTGAAATTCTAGAGGCCCGTGTACTGTGCGATGTCAGTGCACGTTAAAGAACCCCAGGTGGTCGAAATTTCCGGAGCCCTCCACTACGGCGTCTCTGATAGCCTTAGTCGCTTTGGGACGTTAAACCCCATAAACCAAACCAAACCAAATGCACTGAACAGGACTTCTTCACCTGTCTTTCGTGAACAGCTTCTACGCAATGTCTTGGGTACTTTTTCTCTTCTATAAAACGGAAAATCCGGGACCCTCTGCTTCGCACAGTTGTCGGAGCTCATGACACTCGTTAGGTGTCCATACTTGTGCCACAAATGCAGCATTCATGCAGAGAAACATCGTGTGGCGACGCTAAAAGGGCTGCTTCTTGCGCGTGCGCCACGCACCGCGCCGACGCGGCCGCCGGCCGGAGTACCACAACTCCCAGAGTGCATCGCGGCGGCGGTGGCGTAGCGCAACTGCTTGTGAAATCGGTCTATTAGGCTCTGAAAAGTCGAACTTCGATGCGCGCATAATTTGCGCCCATTTTGGGCATCATATTTTGCAGACTAAGGGGCACAAGCAAAACAAACCTCATACTGCAAAGAGCTCAAAGGATGGAGGAATTCCAGTTCCTCGTTAGGACACATACAAAGTGATTAACAAAACAATGCAAAACATGCAAAGAGCACTGGAGGGAGTTGAGAATACAAGAGAGGCCGTGCAACTAAAGTGCACTAATACATGAGACAGGCAAACCAAAAACATTTCTCCACCGAGAACTGGGACAGTCCGACGAACGGAGGATCACGACGGGACCGTCCCGAAGATTGGCGCACGCTGCCTCGCTGGTGCGTGGCTGGGTGAGTGGTGTCGATCCGAGTTTCGTGCGGCCGCCCTCATTCAAAGCTGAAATGACAGCGCGGGCTGTTCGGAGGCGCAAAACGTCCTTTGTGTAGGGTGCCCAGCATCTGTTTGTCCGTGCCAAGACAGGCGAGTACATAAGCACAGTATTAACTGTACAATTGCTCTCTCACCCGCCCGCCAGCGCGCACCGCCATTGGTCAGGCGTGAAGAGATGCTTCTAAAAGCTCGCCTCGCCATGGAGGAAGGAAAAGGACTGCTTCTTGCCGACCCGGCGCCGCCGCCGCGCGCGAGCGAAGTGGAGCGACCCTCGAGGTTACGCGCTCTCCATCTGCAACGAGTGAAATTTTCTCCGCTGTTCTCCACCCGTCTAAGCCGCGCACGGGCGTGATTCCTTTTGCGCCGCTCCGGGTCTCCAAATCTGAGCTGATTTTTTGACAGAGAGATTGGCGTAGACGCATAATGACGTATGCGCAGCCCTACCTTGCTGTCAACCACGCAGCAGGCATACGTCAATCCGGTATACTTCTGCGCTAACAAGACTGCACTATGCTAAACCTCTCTAACAACGAACACCACACTTCACACGCAAACGACAAAAAGGTAAAGCCAAAACGCGGTGAGCCATTCGTTGTGTCGAAAAGAACCGAACGCAACATTTGAGGGGACCCTTTCGTCTACTAGCGCCCGTCCTGCCAGCATGAAGCAATTTTGTGGCGGAAAGCGTTCCCGAATGAGGAAGCTTTCGACTGGAGGCTCTTCCCAGAAAGCTCTTCAATCTCTGAAGTTTAAACTCCGCCGATTGCAGAGCGGCAGCGCCACGGGACTGAGTGAAAGGTTGGTCGACTTCTCCCACCGTCTGCGGGGAATTTAAAAAAAAAAAAAGGTGGGAGCCCGACGTTAATCCGATTTAAATTAGGGAAATGGGCCGCACAGGGCAATAATTCGAAGTTTCCAAGAACTCTCGGAACGTGTAGGTCGAGTTTCAGGGATAAAAATACGAATTCAGATTCCTCTTCAGCGCAGAGCGCGATCAAGACAGCCCGCTGTGTGCGGTCGCCGGCTCTGCCGCAGTATAATGGCAGCATGCCGCCAAACATTACCCGTGGCAGCACTTCGGTTATGACCGGCTGCTGCAGCTTTATTATTATGTTTATTATCTTATCCGTGTATATGCACTGTTCATAAGTCTTTGCACTACACTTTGTGGGGGCTTTAATAGGAGGGGATAAAACGTTTTCCCCCGTTTAGTCACGGCTGACAAATCAAAACCGCCGGACACCACCCCGTGATTGCGTACGCTACCGAGCGCACGCCAACCACGGCGGGCCTTCCTCCGAGGGAACAAAGGAACGAAACTCTGGCTGACACAGAGAAGGCATTTATTGCTACAACAATAACAACGCTAGCTGGCAACAAAATACGCTAAGGAATCGAGGACGTCCGACTCACGATCAAGGTTACAAGCGAGAATGTTAGGCGGGAGAATGTTCCCACCATGAGACCGCGCCTCGCTGGCGGTTAGCGGACACCGCGTCAACACATTCGTACGCGGCAAAATCTCGAGCCGAAGAGGGCCGTCTTCCCCTGCACGCACGCAAGATCACGCCATCGGTGGCGCTCGTGTGGTGGTGAAAAACATTTATAATACAATAAATATTTACAGAGAGGTGATTGGGGTAGGCCCTATTGGCCCTTTCCCCTAACAATACTAGGTGGAGCCCCTATTCCGGGGCCCCATTGGCAAGCAACGCCGCCCGCGTCCGGTGAACCAAGGCCTTTTGGGTCTTTAAGTCCTGACAGCCGAGCAGGGCCGCCTCTCGTGTCGCTGCGCCGCCGACGCCCTCCCTTGTTAGTTAAGGTAACGAAACAAGCTAAGGAGAGTGCATCGCGGGGAAGCCAACCAAAGGGGTAGAGGCGGAGCAAAGTCCCCACAACTTGCAACCTTTTCCTTAATCATTTCCAGGTGATATGCATGGTACCACTTGCAATGGGCAGCACTATTTCCAGGCAACTGACGTACTATGTCTCGTGCAGAACAGGGCTTCTAAAGACACATACCATTCGCAAGCCAGTTCGAAATGTTCTTTGTTCCTGAGCAAGGCAAACGCCTCCTGATTTTCTTCTCGCTGTAATCATATATCTTACGCATAGATCGGTGAAAAATGCTGCATTTAGTGCCATGCACTTTGTAGCAGCCTACGCTGGGTGGTAGCAGAGAAAGATGATGCAGCACGATCAGTTGCTACGCCTTCACCCCTCTTCTTAGCCGATCCCCCGGTGTGGGTATGCGCCATTCTACGAAGTGAACAACAACAACAGGCGGACTGAAGAAAAATCTGCCAGCGACAAGGCCTGTATGCACCGTCCATCACTCCCGCGACAGTGGTACTCAAGTGTTCCCGTGAGTCTTCAAGCCATGACTGACGACCAACAGAAGCAGTCATCGTACTGGCCTACGGAAGCCTGCACCCCTCCAGAGCAAGGCGTTCTTAGGGGGCGAAGAGCGCGTCGTTTCCCTCGGTGGAGCCTTAGCATTTCTGGCTGTCGGTGGTCTCCGGACGTAGTCTTCCCCTTCTAAAGACAGATTTGGTGAGACAGTGCATCGCCTTCCAGCGGTATGGACATTTTCACATCTCGTCCAGCCACCAAACCGACATCGTCGCGGAGGTATGCCACTTATCAGGTGCAAGAACCTAATGATCCTGGCCTGAAGAAGACGGAATGGGCTTTCCACGCGAAGCCAGCCCCGTCGCGTCGGGGAGCCATGCCTTCCGGCGGCCAGGATTCTGCCCTGAATACAACGCACTCGGCCTGTCAGGAGCAGCCGACTGCTTTGCCTTGGGACTACGTGTCTTCTGGTATCACCTGCTTCAAAGACACCACAATCAGACCGCGGCACTGTTGAGCGCCTAATGTGTCTGGCCCTGGTAGATGCGCGGCATCTAGTGCCTGCAACGACTGTTGCTCCAGGCGTCCAGATCCACCGGGTGTACTTGTGTGTCGAGGTCACCCTGCAAGAAGGGGTGCTCGCACTGGCACGCGTTGTGCGCAAAACTGTTCAAGATGCAGCAGAAAAGTTAGGAAAGGAAATTGCCCACATCACGTCCTACAGGTCGAACGCGCTCGGGCGCACTAGCTCATTGTGGCCAGAATTCTTTTTATAGTTCACTGACTCGTGGGTACCGCAACGAGTAATCATCATCATCATCATTTATTTGACCCTTAGAGGCCCCTGGGGGCATTACATAAGGGGAGGGGGGAGTAGCACATTTAACATGACTGACATTGGTGGGGAGAAAAGAAAAAAAAAAGGAATCAATTCATTATTCATTACTCATTCAGTATTCATTAGGGTGCAATAAATATATTTTGATTCTAATTCATGCGCATAACTTATAACACCATCTTACTTTGGTTGTTTTCATATCCTAAAAAGGTTGGTTTTTCCCGCGTAGCAGCGTTCACAGAACGCCTCCAAGGAACATCTTCTAGAAGTTGAGCTAGGTCATATTAGCGTGCGGGTAGTCGAACGGGTGCGGCATAACAGTGGTTTCAAATGTTAGCCCTGTTAGCCCTCTGCTGTTAGCACTCTGTCAGCCGTGCTAGCCCTCTTCTACGGCGTCTCTCATAGCACCATACCATACCATGCCATACCATTCCATGCCATGCCATACCGTACTATACCATCAACTGTCGCGAAAATTTTAATGCATTCGCGGACTTATTGCATATGCGCGACGAGGAAATTAATGTACCATTACGTGTAATCCATCTTCTCCACCTTCCTTTTAAAAAAGGTTTCCTCATCTAGGCCCCCTCCATATAGCTTCAAGGTTAATCTTGAAAATGGTCTAAGCAAGCTAAGTAAAACAATTAGCATAGGCAGCTGAAGCAGCAGCAGCTGCGGGCTTTATTAACTACTAGTTAATTGCATTTATGGGGTTTCGTCCCTGACACGCAACTTTGCTTTTTCTTGTTCCAAAGATGCAGAGGTGACTACAGACAGGGATGTGGACGCCGCAAGACCTCCCCTTTTCCAACCGGAACCATGTTTTATGCATCAATAAAAGTCTTTTCGCAGCACGCAGACGGCTGCGTACTGGCTGCATGCGCAGTCGTTGGCTCTATGGTCACTTTTGGTTTGGTTTATTGGTTTATTGGGGTTTAACGTCCTGAAGCAACTCAGGCTGTGAGGGACGCCGTAGGGAAGGGCTCCGGAAATTTCGACCTCCTGGGGTTCTTTAACGTGCACTGACATCGCACAGCACACGGGCCTCTATAATTTCGCCTTCATCGCAATTCCGCCGCCGCGGCCGGGGTCGAACCCGTGTCTTTCGGGTCAGCAGCCGACCACCGTAACCACTGAGCCACCACGGCGGGGCCTATGGTCACTTTTGTCAGACTACATATACATTTTCAACCGCACCATTCTGGCATCTGCGTTACTCTTGCATTACTTCTTGACCCGAGTGCTTCCGCTTCAGTTGGTTCAGCGAAATACTTGCCATTCAGTTGATGCTGATCTGGAGGAATTCTCTCTGATCCTACATGAAGACAACATTTTCGAGGTGGCGCAGTGGGAGTCAACCCCTTCGGTGCGGTTCTATTGGGGCGCCTGCTGCTGATCCGTCGAAGCAGGCGGCCGTATTCGCAACATATATATCTGGCACCAGAACAGGGCCGATTTGTGTTCGGACGACCCGCTCTCGCAGACAGTTGACGCTGGCCTGCCTCGTGTACTCGTCGCGTATAGCCAGCATTAAGGTTCGACGGTGAGCGCTGTCTGAAAATGGTGGGAAACATGGGAAGCGTACAAAGGGGGCATGCCCTTTTTCTTGAAAAAAAAAAATAGCCGCTCTGTGTCAGTGTGCCGCGTTGTCGTCATCGCTTAATTGCACACGTGTGTGTAGCGCTACCGAAGTGATCGCGCTTTAATACCCAAATTAGGAAGGAATCAAAGAAAATGAATCATTACCTCCCTCACCCAAAGCTCTCGGGGCCTGTGAGGTGCAAATAAATAAATATTGCGATTGGCGTGAAAAAACAAGTCGTAGGTCTCAAACTAACTCGAAGGCATATAGACAGTATAGACAATGTTTTATGCAACAAATGTCTTCCTATTTTTCCCGCAAGATTTGTCACAATATAGGACACGAGGAATTGGACGCTGGCTGGAAATGCGCTTTCGGGCACCCTTTCTTTGTCGCACGTCTTGCTCACAGTGGCACCATACAGACTGACCGGAAAGCACTGGCTACTGAGAATATGCTGATATTAAACTTTGTACTCAAGCTGCATGTAGTAATGAATACACGGCATGCAAACAGTATGTCGCGAGTTCGCAATAATGGGCATTAAGAGAGTTTAAAAGGCGTAGGGGCACCAGACTTCGACAACGCTCCAAGCCTGCATGGTTCCAGAAAATATTACCTGCACCGTCTATCAGTTGAGGTTGAGATGGACGTTCGTACCTCCTAAAGCACTCGCAGACAGGATTCGTAAAAGTGCTGCAAAGGCTTTCTTTTTCCTCCAATAAGAAGGTCGTGTGTCACGGCTCTAGGACTGAAACTTCAGTGCTTGTTCGACTGAAGAGGCAAGGACGACAACGCCGAAACCACGCTCATGGCCATCCTTTTTGCTGCAGACGAAGGAGCAGAGCTCGCGTCACTACACACGTGACTTCCGGGGATTCTTTGTGAGCCCCTTTTCTACGTCACGGCCCGTGAAATCCAAACCGAAAGCAATAAGAGAAAGAAGGGCTTCAATAATTTATTCAGTGCGTACAAGGCCGTACTATCGCGCTCAATATGAGTTGCAACGCGCGGTCATCGACCGGGGCTCGTTCCGTGGTGTGCCTCCTCCAAACAGTCGCTCGGAATTCTGGGAGAAACTGCTGTTCCAGGAAACAACAGTACCCCCGCACAGGAAAAAGTTTCTCCCAGAATTCCGAGCTACTGTTTGGAGGAGGCACACCACGGAACGAGCCCCGGTCGATGACCGCGCGTTGCAACTCATATTGAGCGCGATAGTACCTCCAAGTGGTTCTCACATTCCTAAGGTCTTGTGCATCGTTATTACACACACTAAAAAGTACGGATGCGCAAATAGTACTTTTTCGAAGCCGAATCGAACACTAATAGTCTAGCTTCGGTACCAAATAGAATGCGAAGAGTTTTACGAATTCACTACTGAAGAAACCGAATAGAATACGAATATTCCTAACTATATATAGGCTGTTATCATGTAATGTCACACAGAAAGCATAGAGGCGAGGACAGGAAAAGCGCTCATGGCTGGTCGATGGAGGGAAGCCACCAAGCACGGCCCAAACAACAGGAGGGAGAGCACCTTGGAGCGAATGCAGAAGGAAGTGATGTTTGTGGGAAGGAACAGCATTTTAAGATAGGTAGAGAGGCGCTGGAAGTCCTAAGGGAATACATAACGGATGGCAATACATAAGAAAACGGATGGGTGGAGCGCATTTTAGAGGTACTGTCAGGTCATGGATGGCAGTTTAATAGTATCCTTCAAGTGAAAGGTGTAATAACAGCTGTATGTTGCCGGTACTCACGTATGGGGCAGAACAGTGGAGGCTAACGAAAGGAGTTTAGCATAAAATGAGGACAACACAGCGAACTATGGAAACAAAAATGAAAGGTGTAAGGTTAAGACGAAGAGAGTAGAGTGGACCAGGGAACAAACGCGAGTCGATGACATCCGAGTCGAAATCAAGAGGAAGAAATGGGCATGGGAAGATCATGTAATGAGAAAGCAGGATAATCGATGATCGTTTGGGTAACGTTTAGGGTAGCAGGGGGCAGCAGAAAGGTGGGCGGAGAAGATTAGGAAGTTTGCGGTGACAAGGTGGCCGCAGCTAGCACAGGGCCGGGTTAATTGGAGAATATCAGAATCAAAATCAGTTTATCATAAACGGTCAGTCACCGCGTACACACATTTGATAAATACAGGAGGAGATCCCAAAGTCAAGGGCTGCAGAGGGGACCTCGTGTTACAAAGGTGCAAAAAATAACATGCAAACTGCGGATAAAACTGAAAATTATTACATAAAGTAATTTTTAAAACACGCTCAAATAAAAGATGATGCGACTATAAACAAAACATAATTTGGGTAAATGCATAAATATAGGAAAATAATTAAAGTGAGCGCTCCGTATGCTCTCTGAATGAAAAAAGTTGCTTATCGCGATTGAAGAAAAGCACGGAAACTACGTTTTAAAGCATGAATGTTAGATGATTGGTTTGTAGTAAGTGGTAATGAATTGCACAAAATTGGGGCAGATAAATTTACTGTGAATTTACCCTGCTTAGTTCTAGGCTTCGGTGGCAAGAAATTGTTTTAAGGCCAAAGCATTTAATGGCTCATACACTCGGCCAAAATTCTGTCAAACTATAGCTATCAATCAAAAGGATGACGGGTGTCCACCGAGATATGTGTGACAGTTACTGCGTCATTTCCTTTCCTGAAATACAATTTTCATTTTCTTCATTACGGCACCTCTTTCTTTTTTCACTCCCACTTCCTTCCTGTACGGTGCGGTTCAGGTGTCCACCGAGATGGCAAAGAATTACTGCGCCATTTCCTTTCCTCAAAAATGCGTAGCGTTCAAATGTGTTCCCAACGGGCAACGCTTCGCGCCGAACGGGCGATGGTGTTCCGTAGACTCCCTGGCAATGCTGCAACACGCTGTCGCGTTCCACTCGTAAAGGCGAAGCTTAAGCGTCATCAATTAGCAATTAGTTATTAATTAGTTGTGATGTCATCCAGTGGTGACATCATCAGTGCCACAGAGGCAGTCAAAGTGGTGCGGAAAGCGCTTTGGCCTCTACGGCCTTAGACAGTCAAAGTGCCCCCTGAATTTTTGGGGGTGAGAACCGAGTGAAATTTCGTCGTCGATGTTATTAATTATCTGAGTGGGAAGTGAACCTTTCGTGAACTTAAGATGGGAATGCCGAGGAATCAATGAACCGTGGATCAGACATCTAGGATGTTATGAGCCCGCAGTAAGGGCGCGGCGCTCTATAAAGAGTTATTGAACGTAATAAATCGTATCGCTTGATCCTGTATGTGCTGTAGCGGTGTGTGTGTTCTGTACGTGTTTTCCCAAGAAGAAATACAATAGTTAATATCACAATGGATGAAAGCGTAGTAGAGTGAAATTAGCGTGTATAAATTAATTAATTAAATGAGAGAGGTCTTTGTCCTGCAGTGGACGTAGTTAGGCAGGGGACGATTCTTAGTCTGCACTTGAAGGAAATAAACCTTGTTAAAATAGAGAGATTTCGCTGCTTAGGATTTGGTAACAGGTATCAAAACTCCAAAACGTTTAAAATATTCCATCACACATTATGAAACTAACGTGCTTCATTGCGACGTGTGACAAATACCGATAGTCATTCGGCTCAAAGGAATTCCTTTATGATTCGCTAACAGGCCGATGTGGCCTTCTTTCCTTACGCTTCTTAACTTTAGTGCAAGTTGATGGTTTTCTCGGGGGCATGCTTCGAAGAACTGCCTCGAGTTATAACACCCACCTCGGCTTCGGGATGTGGTGGGTTCGACACCCACTGATGGCCGGGTACCCACCTACCTGTTTCCTCAAATGGGTACAAGCTGCTTCCCGGCCTGGTGCTCGGCTTTCCAGAGCAGATGACTCGAAAAACGAGCCCTTCAAATCCCGTCACTGGGAGCTTGAAAAGGCCCTTCTCAGATAAAAAAGGCCACAGTCGGAATCATTATTAGTAATTTATTCAAAAACAAAATAAAACGGAAGAAAATTGTTGCTAGCCACGGCATATGTCATCGAAGCATGGAGCACCTGAGCTGCGGCTAGCGGAAATTACTAGTACAGTGAGCGTCACAAAGAGACAGTGAGGGGGGAAAGAAAGATGGGAGCGATAGAAAGAAAGAACTGCCGGGCATTACCGCACAAGAAGGATTTCGGCCACTCGAGGGTACACTGTCCCTCGATGGGTCTTGGGGATTGCCCAAAGACCCTTTCCTGAAGCTTTTCACCGTACAGGAAAGCCGAGCTCCAGGCCGGAGGAAATATGGTACGCACTGCACAACCATTTGGTACCCGGCGAAGCTACTGAGAGAACCTGGCAACTCACGCATTCGAGGCCAATGACCAAACTACTGCGCAACCACTGCGAAGCTGGAAAAAACGTTTTTAAGCTTAGAGACATCGCATTTACGTATAGAATTGTTTTTTTCCCGGTAAACATTGTATATGCGCCTGGAACTATTGAACACGAAGTAATATTAACCAAGGCGACGCAGATAATATATTATCACGTTATGTACACGCAGTATTCTCGTTTTCAATTTAAGCGAGTCATCGCATCGAAAAAACCTCGGAGCTAAGCAGTTTGTACCGCAGCTCCAAAAAACTATGGTGTGCGGCTCCTTCAACGTGCTTCATTTCTGCACATCTGCGCCGGTTATCAGTTTGTCGTTATCGAGGAAACTCGATGGCACAAATACTTTGTTGTGGCGGAGGAAGGTTAAGCAGTGACTGGAAGTAATGGCCATTTGCCCACCTGAAATATGAACACATGCACAAACCTCACTCCAAGGTGTCGAGTGAAGACGGGTAGCAGAACCACAGCGTACGCGGCCACTGTTGACAGCACAAACTTGTCACGACGTCCTCGCCCTAACATGAAAGGCGATTGCTGAAAAGCGCGCGTGAACAGGACGGCGTTCACATCCGGCCACTAATTTAAAAAAATACTTAATTTTTGTTGTGCGCGTTGGCTGTCTCACACAGACAGTCCCTATGAGCGCTTTCTTGGACAGACTACTTTGAGTAATGTTACAAGAACCGCAAGCATCACCATACAGACCTCTCGCTAATTGCAAACAGTGTGACTTCAAGTAGCATGGCCTGGTAGGTGAAAACTTTTATTTACATCTCCTCGTGGGTGTCGTACGTGTAGCAAAACGTTTTTTCCGGCCGAATGTTGAGCCGACGTAGCCGGCAACACGCGCTGCATGGAGGGAATTTGGGATGAGTGTATTTCTCAGCCTGATTTCAGGCACTATGGTGACTCCATGCACCATGTGTTGTTAAGTCGAGCAGCCTTGTTTGTGCGTACTAGTCAGAAGACAAAATTACAGACGCTTGCCCGAAGGGTACGACGAGACACCAGCGCTAGCTAGTTCGCGAAAGAATTAACACAGTGATTAGATACGACGCATTAGATACGACGATGGTATTTTGTGTTATAGGAGGGTTACAGTGAGTCCTCTACGGTGTGATAAATTTGTGGGAATGAACTTGAGGATCTTGTCACGCAGCTAGTTAGCGGGCAGCGTCCCAGAGCCTTCGTGGTCATCAGGTAGGCCGCGCGGTCACAGCAAGACGCCGCCAAACACCACGAAACTTCTTTCCGCAGCACCTGCGGAAACCACACGATTGCGCGGCATCGTGTCCCATTGCGCAATATATGCCGCCGCTGTGATGATAAAATCCGCCAGCAGCGAGTTGCCGCATCGGTTATGTTGCGGGGAGGCCAGGATTGCAACCAAGGCAGAGCGTCGTGCTCAGAGCGCTTCACGTATGCAACAATCCAGAGCCACAAACGCGCGGCGTACCAAACACAGCACGAAATTAGCACGAGCCGCGGTACACCTGCTGCGCGGAAGGGGCGGCCACGTGATCAAAGGCAAGTGCCCTCCACCCGACGACGGTGAGCGAGGCGCGATGCGTACGGGACGACACTGACACCGGGGACGACGCGAAACCGAGCAACGAATTTAAAACAGCTAGCGTTGTAATAGGCTTCATGCAGTGCTTGCCTTTGCTGCTAGCCTGTGCCTGCAATTGGCCTCCACGCAGAAAGCCTTCGATAAGTCCTTTCCAGCCTTGAAGAAACGAAATTGGTGTTTCAGCTCGTTTAAAAGTGCATGCTGCCCATACAGTTGCGGGAATGCGTTTTTATGCATTTGGTAAGATGCGGTATGCGACATTGGTTCTTGGACTTCTTTTTCGTCTGTTTCTGTCATCGATGTCCTCCATTTCTCGCAGCCATCAATAAGGAATACATTTCATTTCAGTCTTGAATTCTTGCGACGCTGCTATTGCCACCGTCATTGGCGTATGCACAGAACGCTGCACTACTACGACGTGAGATGCGGTTAGTTACTGGGGAGATAGACAGAAAAACATTAGATATCGTGAACGGTGGACAGATTGACCGGAAGAACATGCCTCTGGCCTGCTGTTCAACACCAGAGCAGGGAGAAGTACAGAAAGAGGTAGAGTGTGAAGGTGGGAGGTGATGACATAATACAATGAGCCTCATGCAGTGCCCACGACTTAACGCATGCAGTTATGATTAGAGCTAAGATTTTCACTGCGGCGTTTGCTTGCTGAGAAGGCGATTGCTTTACCAAGTGCCCTGATATATGCTATTACAGCGTGCCTTTGTCTCCCCATTAGGTGGTGTTGATCGGCAAGAAATATTGTGCTTTTTAATGTCACCATGACACTGCCTGAAATTGGATTCCCTTTAAATCTTCCGAGCCTTGCGAATCTAAGCACGCTCAACGGGCTATGAACTGTTCCAAGAAGCAACTTTACATTATCGACTTGAAAGTTCCCACGCTTATTTCCTCAGCTCCTGCGAGTTAAGTTTGGCTCAGCGTGTCCCACAGCTTTTGTCGGTATTGACCTATGCGCATCACAGCTCACAAAGGGCATTAATTAAGCTATATGCGGCACAAATTAGTTTGCATTAGACCGCTGTGACATTTCTGCGTTCACTTCAGGGATTTCAGAGTAGACACAAGCAGCTGAAATATAACCCAAAAAGCGGATTTCTAACTCTAGATGCCACATGCACGCACCTACCGGCGAGAAACAAAAAAAAACGACGATTGAATTTTCAACTATTTCCAAAACCTTGAAAAGTGTTGATACTGGGAAGAAGGCATTCTTTATAAACATTTATTCCCAGTGGCACTGCAAAAAAAAATATCCTGAAAAAAAAAAAGACATTCTCCAACAAGACATTCGGGCATGCAAACTATCACTTTTGCGATTAAAGCACAGAAGAGTTTCCTAACTACACTTAAGTCCGTCACAGACGACGACACATGTTCAGTTCCTGACACCAGAAGGGCTTTCAGGGTCGCTGGTCACACAGTGGAACTTTTTCCTTTCCCTTCTTCCGGCGACAGCAAGAGGACGGCTCGGTCCGGAGCACCTTCTTGGCCCTCGCGCCTCATGACTACTGCTTTTTTTTATGGGCGAGAAAGGGTGTTATCCTTGCCATCAGCGGCCGTGTTTACCTTCTTGGCCTTGAAATGGAGGACATCCGTGTCCATGGATGACGATCTCTTGACTCCCCTCGTCGGTCCCCTGGCAGCCTTGTTAGATTCAGGGCCATCTTCCATTGGCTTTTTTTGAGTTTTGCATGAAATGACCGCCCCTTCTGGGCAGTCTTCTTCCGTCGCTGAAGCATGCCTCCGCCTCTTTCTTCTGTTTCCTCCCTGCTGGGCCGTTTCATTTATCTCAAGTTCCTGGAGGAGAGCGTGAACAATCTGGATATCGTCCATCTTCAATGCTGTGTTTCTCGGCCATTGGGGACCTGCCTCGTCCATCACAGTGCCACAAGCCCGTGGTGTTTCCATCAGAGAGATAACAAGTGCCTTTGGACTCTACTGACGCGCTTGTTCGTTCCTGTGAGCGGTCGAATTGAACAGCACCAGCTTACCAGCAAGTTCTCCGTGAGCGTCTGGTAACTTACACAGTGGAAGCTACCAGGTGTGCGTGGAAGCGTCTGCGAAGTGACGGCAGTTATGGAGTACTGCTGACTAGGGAGTCGACTGCAGAAATATGACGCATTGCTCCAGCGGCGGCCTCGGCTTTCGATCAGATGAGTAGACCCTCTTGAGAGTTCTGTGAAGCTGCGGAAAAGGGTCAGTACGGTGGAGGCGTCTAGCCCTGACACGGTTCAAGAGTCGACGGTGCCGCGGTAACTAAAACCAGGCCTGGTAATGCGGGCGCCTACGGGACTAGTAGCGTGACCTCCGCGTTTCTTTCGTTTCGCTACCTTTCTTCTTCCAGCATATCGAGCACGTGCGCCCAGTGATTAATTTTGCATGGTAACTGCACATATGTAATATAAGAGTATAGTATACATTACATTGTAATGGGACAAAATACTACAGGAACATCTCAAAAAACAATTTCAGCAGCGGTATCTTACGAGATGTTTAAAAGGTTTTGTGTGTCAATACTAAAACGACAAACTTTTTTGAACTATGGCAAGGTGATTGGACCACGATGCCAAGTACTTTCCCCTGTCTGAGCTTAATTACAACTCTGGTCAGCTATCCTTTTTGTCGGAAGTTCACTGGTCATCGACCATGGTAAAAAAAGGATGGCGCCTCGGGAGCGTAACGGTTATCTTGTCCACAGTGAGGCAACCGGCGGACGCATCCGGGTTGGCTGTGCCCTTTCCTTCATCCGGAATGAGAGAGAAGAAATAAATTTTTATTGTATAAAAGGAGCCCGGAGCGGATTGTGGATGCGGTCTTCAGTACAGGAGTCCAGCAGCTTCCGCCGACGCTTTTTGCCGATGATGATGATGATGATGTCCTCAGGTTTCTCCTCTTCCTCTTCTTCCGCCTCCTGGAAGCAGGCTGCTTCCGGAGAAAGCAGATACAATGAAATAATGAAAACTAAACCAGCCGCTCTCTCCTATGCAGCAGGAATCAGCGAGGTGCTTGTGCGTATTTTTCGCAAGCTCAGTATCAATATAGCGCATGTCCCTCTGAGCAAGATATGGGTTGAGCTTATTAATGTCAAGGACCAGCTCACCCATGGCAAGTTTCCTAGTTTCGTTTACGAAACTGATTGCTCCGGTTATTTTCCAGCGTACAGCCGCCCACAGACTTAACACGAATGACGGAAAGCGTGGCCTGGACTGCCGTCAGCGCCACGAAGCGATAGTCATTGGCGCGAGACAATGCTCTGGTTATATTTGCGGTGGCTGACGATAGCTGGTGCGCAGCTCGCTTTTACTGCTTTTCCGCTTGTGCCTGACCGCCACGTGGACAGCTTTTTGCTTGCCGATTCGGCCTCCACGGCCCCGGAAACGCTCTTTGCAGTTCTCTTATCGCGGCAGCCAGGAACTGCCCGCTAAGCTGCCGCGGTTCGCACGTTCTATCGTCGGACACCACAAACATTCCGAGAGCATTATCTCGCACCCGATGACTATCGCTTCATGGCGCTGACGGCAGTCCAGGCCACGCATTCCGTCATTCGTGTTAAGTCTGTGGGCGGCTTTACATAGACGAAACAAAAGATGTCACTAGACGCCTGGGAGAACACCGGAACGATGCGCGAAACGAAATAGTAATAACGAAAGCAATCGCTCAGTATACGCAAAAACTGGTCACGAGATTGACTGGGATGAAGCGAAGATGCTGACAGCGTAAAAGAACGAATCAGCCCTCCAAAACATCTACGCTCTTGTCATCGGAACAACGCCTAACACAGCAGGAAGAATTACACCTTGCTTCCTATCTATGACAAGTCACTGAAAACGTTGCCAAGAGCTACAGAAACCCAGATGCGTCCGTCGGCTGCCTCACTCTGAAGAAGGGAGACGTAGCTCTCCCAAAACCTCATCCTTTTTTGAGCATGGTCAGTGACCAGTGAACTTGATCAAACATGATTCCTGACCAGGCGGTGTTCCGTCAAACCGTCGACTATATTCTTTGTGCCCCTCTTGAACATGGTCTAGACAATGAGACGCTGACGAAAGTGTGTCAAATGTGGGGATCTCCAGGCGTCCATTCCATGTGGTTGAGCTTCCCCGCATAACTGTCCCATTACAACAGGCCGCGTCCTTCCTTGTTTAATAGCTTGGTTTGCGCTTTTGAAAAAGACATGGCGCTAGAAGAACACGCACAAAGGACGAGGAGATGAAGGACAGGCGCTAGGCAGCGCAGCCATAGCTTCGCTGGCTAGTAAGGAAGGGCGGCTCCTGTGCCCATGTAGCGAGCGTCACGTATGGTGCGAGCGCCACTCCGCAAAGGCGACACAACTGATCGCCAGCTTCTGGATGGCTGCAACGGGACTTTTTAAATCGGTGTGTTGCAACGATTATTTATTAAAGGAACAAACAACCCAAAAAACTGCCTTTCATCTTCACGGTATACGCATTCTGGGGCAGGGTACCTTTATTTTCTATAGCCCTGTCCACGTTTTTGCTGGTTAAAGAAATGACGAGAACCTCTTCAGTTTTCTTTTGTGCTACTTGCCGTGTGCATCATATGGAGGAGTAGAACGACCATGAAAGGCGCAGGTATTGACGCACGTCCAGAGTCGAGGGGTGGAAATTTGGGCGAGCCGGTATCGATGATCTATGGCTAAAAGAGCGCAAGAGCAAGACGGCGGACGAAGACAGAGCACACACCACGGGCGCAGAACACACACCACGAGCGCTGGTGCTGTGCGTTCTGTCTTCGTCCGTCTTGTTTTCGCGCTCCTTTTGTTTGGTTTGGTTTATGGGGTTTAACGTCCCAAAACGACTCAGGCTATGAGAGACGCCGTCGTGAAGGGCTCCGAAAATTTCGACCACCTGGGGTTCTTCAACGTGCACTGACATCGCACAGTACACGGGCCTCTAGAATTTCTCCTCCATCGAAATTCGGTCACCGGGGCCGGGATCGAACCTGCGTCTTTCGGGTCAACAGTCAAGCGCCTTAACCACTCAGCCCCCGCGGCGGCTCCTTTTGTCATGGGCCAGAGTGAAGATTCTGCAACGAAGATATCAGTGACTAAGCATGCCAGTTAAAACGCTGAAATTTGCGAATGACCAGCGCACTTGGACGCACAGGGAATGTCTTATAGCTTAAATGATTTTAAAAAGTCTCTGGCGATAAGTTTTGTCATGTGTTGTCTCCAAGTGTTTGTGTATGCTCTAGAGCAGGCAGCAAAAATAAAAAGTTAGGCAGCGGCTCAACTCTGCCGAACCGAGTTTCACGTAGCGAAAGCTACACAAGCATGATTAAACATGGTTTAACTTTGGTGCTTTTGACAGGCACGCTCGCGGAGAGTGATACCTGCCCGATGGTCAGAAGCGGCTTGCCGCAGTGTTCGAAGATGTAGTTCCCTCTACGTGCGCTCCTCAGCGCGCTCTCCTTTATCCATAGCGTCTAAGTCAAGTGCACAACTCTGGTTATATATACCCCATACCTGATGTCACAACTGTGAACTGATCCATGTGACACAACGTGATTACCAAGTACCTTTCTTACTGCCTCTGCCGACAACTTGTAAGGTGAAAATTCAATGTCAAAGTTCAAGATCAAACTTCAAAATCAAAGTTCAAGGTTAAAAGTCAAAATCAGAGGTCAAGGTAAAATGTCAGAGGTCAAAGCTGAAGGTCAAACTCCAAGGTCAAAAGTGGTCCACTAAGTGGACCACACATGATTAGGCATATTTGCATAGCAACACTAGTCATGTCTTATCGCAGGGTCGTTTCAATGTCATTCAGAGGCTCACGGCGAGATGCGTCCCAGCTATAGACCGGTTACAGTGCGCAGTTCTTCTGTTTGAGACCAGATGGCGCCACAGGTGCGCTCAGAACACGGCGCCATTACAGGCCTCGTAGGTCGCCGGCGTGTATGCCTAGACGCAGCAGTTGAAATATCGCGGGTGGCTGCCGAATGTGTTCTTCCTACGAATATGTAAAAAGGCAGAGAAAATACCTGCTGTGTTGTGGATTGCAAGAATTGCTACAGAGAGCTAAAGGTGCGGGATGCGATCGCTTGCGAGCTTCACGGAACCGAACTGCGCAAGGACGTACTGCCCCTGTTCACGCCCGTTCGCCATCCCCAATTTCCGAAAGGACGAACGCAACAAACACGTTCACCACCGCTAGATTGCCAATATAGAAAGAAAGGTTTGGATCTTGGAAAATCGCCGAGGGTAAGTGCACAACCTAGCCGCATGATCAAGTTATTCCGCCACCGAAACCGCCACTTCGTGCTTTCATTTTCTGTGCAGTGTGCTGAGACCCCATTGCTCGTAAGTTAAGGTGTGCGGCCATTCATAATAGGAGCGCCCGAGGCCGAATTAGGAACGTGAAAAAAAAAGGCGACTTACACTCCTATACCGCTACTGCATATTGTGCAGTGCATAGCCGTGCGAGCGGACAGCGCTTACCGTCAGTCCGTATATTGCACACCGTCTTCTTCGCTCCAAGCAGCGTAGTTTTCGTGGACCATAATCGGAATAAAGCATTTGCGTTAAGGGCTGCTGTGCTCGGTGGTTGTCACATCCTCGCAGTCCATGCGAGACAGTCACTAAAAGTGACTCCGGCTTATTACTTACAACCAACGAGACCTCAAGCATTTCCATGTCCGCATATCGAGCATGGATAGTGCCACAATTTTATATGTGAGGCTGACATAATTGTGAACTTCGTGGTATGAATGCGTTGCCATGCGCGCGTTATAACAATTACATCGCGGAATCCTTGGAAACGATTGCATGCCAGCTTGTGAAGGCTGCTTGATGCATGGTACACCGTACATGATTAAGTAACATTTGTGTGTCTATTTATTTTTGTCGCCTTCCTGTGTTTAGCAAACCAGTAGACAATATTTTAGGTTTCCTGAGCACCTTTAACAGGTTGTAAACAAATGTGTACGATGTGCATGTAGGCGTTTTAGACCGGTGTCTGCATGCATGTACACAATGCGACAACGACCTGTGCTGCTGCAGGAGCATTAAACCTTTCCGTTTTATATAACAACAATAAAAAACATTAAGCAAAGCCTTCAGCGGATACAAAGACAAGCATTCAGGCGATCCACCCGTTGCCTCGAACAGGGGGAGAGCTCAGCGGCTCTCCGCGACATGAAGCCCGATCACGTTTTCACGCCTAAATTGATCAAACGAGTGTTCTCACATGTCCATCAGACGCAGCATCAGACGCAGCAGCCGTCGCGACGAGGCGCGCGCCGAATGGTCAGGAGGCGTGTAATGGCGGCGTGATCACGTGATCAAAGATGACAACCCCTCTGATACGGCGCTGTAAAGCGTCTATAGTAGCGTAGCTTTCGCTACGAAAAGGCCGGCGCGGTGGCTCACTGATTATGATGCTCGGCTGCTGACCCGAAAGAAGGGAGTTCGATTCCGGCCGCGGCGGTCGCATTGCGATGGAGTCGAAATGCTACAGGCCCGTGTTCTGTGCGATGTGAATGCACATTTAAGAGAACCAGGGGGTCGAAATTATCTGAAGCCCTCCACTACGGCGTTCCTAAAAGTAACTTTGAGACGTTAAACCCCTGAAAACTAAGTATGGAAAGGCTGAGTTTCATCTGCAGGCTGAAGGAGAGCGATGCGCTGGCATAGTTTTCTTCATTACTATCTCATTCGATATTCATGAAATTTCTTCACCGTGCCGTGTAGGTCGAGGGCATAGCTCAGTGGTAGAGCGTTCGACTGCAGATCGACAGGTCCCCGGTTCAAATCCGGGTGTCCCCTTCTTCCTCTTTTTTTGTTCGAGATCTGGAGTTTTTTTTTCTCCCTATTCCCAGTTCCGGCCTCTTCGGTGTACCCTCCTCCTGGCCTCTGCATTCACCAGTCAGGTGCAAAATTGGTTCCTTCGGAGTGGTATCAGGCGCTTAGCAGGGCTTGGTATACCATGATGGCCAATTTAATGCCATCATGCCTATGTCATCATCAGTCAAGTGACTCGCTTCAGGTCAGAGGCCTCCTTCAACGATATTTGTCCTTCGCAAGCGGCAGGCACCAAGTCCCAACAAATTTTACTCCATTGCATTCGTATTCGCATTACCACACCAGAGCTTGTGCCACCCTTTACCGCGTTTTTCTTCCCCGTAATCTACGCTTAGTTTAAAACATCATCGGGTACAATTCCTACAATTCCGCTGCACTGCACATCCGGTGAAAGTATACTGCCTTCTCACCTCTGCTAGGCTATCGTAAAGTCTAGTTTTTTCTATGACATAAGCTGTCCTCTTTCTGTCTCTTCACGTTACCCCTATCAATAGTTGGCGCTCAACCGTCGCCTAATTTGAAGCGTTTTCGTCAGCATTTCACTTTTGAGGCTCTAGGTGAATACTGGTGGGGCACGTCTGTCGTATACTGCATCTTGGGGATGTATCTATGAGTTCCTGTTCATAACGTGAGAGTCTTTAATAAATGCACCACAACCTTTTATTATTGACGTGGCAATTCATCTTTCATGGCACGGATGTGTCGTCACAACTTTACTCAGATAGATGTACTTCGTTACTACTTTCAGCGCCTTAGTAGCTATCGCAAAATGTTGGTTTCTTTACAGACTATAAGCCACAACTATAGCTTCCATTCTCCTTTTTAGGCCTTTACATAAGCGCTGTGATTCATCCTGGGAGTTACATAGCAGACAAATAGCATTAGTAAAGCCGACAGTACTAAGGTGATGCTGCATAATTCGTATACTGAGTTATTCCCGGTCCAGCACTTAGCATACGCCGCGAATAAGAGCGGGCATATTGTGGCTCTATGTCTGAAGTCCTTTGAGAACGATATTCTTTCGGTCATGCTGCAGAGGAGCGCGGTCACTGTTGGGATAATCAAGGTACTTTATAGATTACTTACATACGCTTCCTTCAAACTCTAGTTATTGAGTGCTTGCTTGACTGATGTAACAGCAAGCTGCTGCAGGCTTAACTGGAAATGAAGATGATTGTCCAGCCTATTGTGCCTGTGTGAGCGATGAAACTTCCGACATCTCGCATCCCTTCAGCGGTCTAGAACTTTCGATTCATCGTCATCTTGCCAGGTCCCAACCTCACCAGCGCGTCGCCCCTAATACAACATACCACTTAACTCTTCGCGGACATGGTTTACCGAGCTCGGAGCCTATGGGACTATCCCTTAAGCTGTTTGCTGGCTGTGTGATAGTTGCCGAGTGTTTGCACCGGCATGGGCGGGCACCCAGTCCTTATCGTTCAGCCTGCGATACTGTGGAGATGGTGACTCATCTCACTGGGTAGCGCTTCAATCCGAAAGTGCTCTGCTTTTGGCACAAAAGCCCCCGCGGTGGCTCAGGGGTTATCGTGCTTGGCTGCCGACCCGAAAGACGCATGTTCGATCCGGGCCGCCGCGCTCAAATTTCAGTGGAGGCGAAATGCCAGAGGCCCGAGTACTGTACTATCAGCAAGAAATGAAACGCGAACAAACAATTGAACCACGCACTGGAAAATGCGCAGCTCTTAACCAGGGGAAGCTCTATACTAGCTCCTGCTATTTCAATTTCTAAGGCGTGAAGACTCTTCTTTAGAAGTGTTATTCAACCGCGCTTGTATTTCCAATACAGGAGCTAATACGTCGGTGTTTTTGTGTTGCCACCTCAGTTTTCTTGTTCGCGTTTCATTCGTTGCTGATAGTACTATCTCAGTGCGCTTTAAATAACCCACAGTGGTGGAAATCATGCGGAGCCCTCGACTGCGGCGTCTCTCATAGGCTTAACAGGTTCGTTAAGTTAAACCCCATAAAGACAAAGCCAAGCTTTTGACATGAGGCCGGCAAATGACAATGAAATAGTTAACTTATGGATTATTTTGTATTGTAACTTCGCATTGTTCCTATTTAGCGCAAAGAACAGTACAGCAGAAAGGAAGGTGAACATGGGTGTTCGCCTTCCTTTCCTGTCCTGCGCTTTGCGACAAATAAATTAATGTGACAACTGGCATTACATCATGCCGCCCTGGAAAACATTTTCCTCCTGCCTGGCCTTGCGTCTCAGAGTGGCCAAGAGCAGAGCGTGCTTTTAAAATTTCCAAAGGCAAGTGGATTAGACGACCGATTATACAACAATGCGTCTTCCTGCGGTGGCCCACTTGTGCAAAACGATTTCTGGTTTATGCAGCGCGTTTGCCAAAAGTAGCCAAGCAACAAAACGTGGCTTGTTTCTGAGTTGTATAGTGGAGCACTTATGGCACCCCTTAAGAAAGTTGCGAAGGACCCTTGTCCTCACCTTTCGAGACCTTTTGATCTTAAGGGGTGCTGTAAAGATTGTGCTACACGGCTGAGAACGATATCTCGTTGCCTGGTTACTTTTGGCAAAGACTGTACCAGGCTTAATGCTGCATGCCTTTTTATAAAAAACACATCCTTGGGCATCTCTAGTCCGCATAAAAAAATGTCCTTATTTCAGCGAGAGTCGTCACTCGTGGCTCAGGAACGTGCCGTCGCCCCCTCGCTCGGTGCGATGGTTAGAGCGCTCGGCTGCTGAGTCGGAGTTCCCGGGGCCGAACCTGGCCAAAGCCACTGATCCGCAGCGGCGGGTACCAGACGCTCTGTGGTCATCAAGCCCAACCTTCATTTAGGGACTAATTATAGGGGCGTTAGAGAGCGTCGGCGTATAAGAACTGGATACACAGATTGTAAAGGGAAGTTAAAGCTATAGACTGCGGTGAGCGGCATAACCTAGTTATTGTGAATAGAGAAACTGAATGTGAAGGATAAATCACGAGGGCATTCTGGAACAGGCAGATGACCATTTACTACTTACTGCCTAATGTCGCAGGGAAGCTATTGGAAGCTCACGAAAATGGAAATAGAGGAAGAGAGCAGTACCGTCTGGTAAGTGATCATAAACGTAATAGTCTGCAGATGGGAGCTCTGATCAAAAGAAAAATGCAGAAAAGACAGAAAGAGAACCAAAAACTAAAATGCGAACAAACAGCACTGATAGCAGCACGCCTTGAGGAAGCAATCAGAAATGCCCCATAGAAAAGCGCAATTATAATCAATTAGAACTACTAATGAGTACGACAACGAAGCAAGTAAAAGGGGCAAACCAGCGGAAAGGAAAGAGGAAGGCACGAGCTGTTGGAATAAGGAAATTAAGGAGGCTACCAAACAATAACGGTTGGCTTCAAGGGACACAGAGAGGCAAAGAAGGCGCTCAAGAGGAAATAGACCAAAAATTAGAACCTTATCGACAAAAGAAACTGGAAGTACAGGTCCACGTCCAAGGTAAAGTAAAGCAGTCAACTGATCGCTGGATGGCTGAACTTCCTTATGCAACTAAAGGTGGGCCAAGAAAATTCAGGAGCAATACAAGCTGGCTGGATAAAATAATTAAATAAATCAAGAACGGATTCAAGATGCCGAGGGAAAACAGAGGGGAACGACGCTGTGAACTACATTACAGCACTTATAATTGCGTTATTTAGGAGCGATGACAGGGCAATCTCCCGAAATGTGGGAGCAAAACAGGAGAGCATTTTAGAAAGCCGCTTAGAACTGACCAATCTTAACCGCAGAAAGGCGGAAGCAAATATTCCTTAAATGCACATCCGCAGGGATGGGCGAAATTCTAATCAAGCTGATTAAAGAACTTGGTCCAAGAAGCAAGGAAACGCTGTAAAAGCATTAGAAATAGTCATAACAAACGAGCAAATTCTGGACAGCTGTAGACAGAGTAAAATGAATTTGATTTATAAAGAGAAAGGAGATAGGATGCACATAAAATCCCTCAGATCCATTACGATAACATGTGTTTTATATAGGTTGGCAATGCAGGCAGTGAAATTAAGAAAGTAGTCATGAGTGGAAAGTAATAAGATACTCGGAGAACATCACAACGTGTTCAGAAGTGGTAGGCGCTTAGGTGATAGCTTGTTCGTGCTTTGATGAATGCATAGAAATAGCTAGCGCAGAAAACAGACCTCCGTATTTGGCCATCCTGGACATAAGCAATTGATACAACAACGTGAATAGGGAAGTTTTGTGGAACATACTAAAAGACGAAGGTATCGGTCATGAGATTGATTCTGTAGAAAAAATATACCGAGATAATAAAGTGGAAATGACATGGGAAGGAATAAGAGGTACGATAACTGTCGAGGTACGCAAAGGAATAAGGCAAGGCTGTCTTCTATCACCTTGGCTGTTCATCATTTATAGGATTAATATTTCAATAAGGTGACTAGAAAGTATTCTAGGTTATAATCTGTCGTAGAGATTAGGCGGAAAGCTCAAAGAGCAGTGGGTCCCCGGTTATAATGTATGCGGACGATATTGTACTGTTAGCAGATAACCAGGAAGATATTCAAACTCTCGTTAATCCTTATGGAGCTGAAGGAGACGCTCTAAGCTTCAGTTTTTACCACAATGAAGTCAGGTTTGATGACTCTGAACGATTCAACTGATCATGTGTTTACAGTGCAAGGCCATGAAACACCCAGAATAGCAGAATGGAAATATTTCGTGCTAGGGGACAGATATGCATGGAAAAGCACGAACAGTCTATTAGGGCAAAAGGCCGAAAGATGCCGGGGTAATGAAACATATGGCGTATGGAGGTAGAATAAATATGAAGTACGGAGAGGCATTTGGAAAAGAATAATGGTGCCAGTGCTTACTTTCGGGAATGCGGTTTCATGCCTTTTAACCTCTAATCTCTAACCGATGCGCCACTGCACTGGCAGGTGGCTGTTTCTATCATAGCCAGTGGTAGGGACCCATGTTGCTCTTCCCGAGCAACCTCTCGAGCGGCTAACACGACGCTCCTCCGAACTTACCCGAGCTTACCCACTTACTACCCGAGCTTACCAGAGTAGCTCAGATAAGGTCGGTTAGTAACTCGGAGTGCTAGGCAAAGGCGCAAGATCTAAAGAACGTACGTACGTACGGTGACAAAGATTCTTGGTCGGCGTTGGTCAGCATATGAATGCTTTCGCACTAATATGGATATGATAGTTAAAGCAGCCGATGACTTCTACACAGATATATACAGTTGCCGAATCAATCCGGTCGATAAAGAAACAGGCAGTAGTGCAGAGCATTTGGACATTCTGCCGGTAACCTAGGAGGCAGTAAAAAAAGCATTAAAGCAATCCAAAGGGGGAAAGCGGCTATAGTGTGGATCAGGTAACAGGAGATCTGTTGAATGACGAAGGGGTGATTGGACTAAAAAAACTGGCCGCCTTGTATGCCCAACGATGATCTTGACCATACCGGAATCTTGGAAGAACTGTAACATCTTAATCGATAAGAAAGGAGAAAGGAGACTTCAAGTACTTCAAAAGTTACAGTCCAATTCGTTGACTGCCCGTTGCGTACAAGGTATTCACCGAGGCATACTCGTTCTTCGAATCAGGGCAACCCTAGACTTCAATCAACGAAAGTACCAGTTCTTCGTAAAGGATACTCGGCGGTAGATCGTGCTTGTACTTTTGAACAGTCGATAGAGAAATGCGTAGAATACAACAAACCCCTACATATAATCTTGATAGACGGCGAGAAAGCATTTGACAGTCGAAATATCAGCAGTCAAGCAGGCATTACGGAGTCAGGGTGTCGAAGCGCCATATGTAAAAATACTGGAAGATATTTATAGCGGCTGCCTGGTGACCATAGTCGTCCAAAAAGAAAGTAATAAAATTCCAATAAGGAGGTGTGCCAGGAAGAGAGACATGATCGCACCCATGCTATTCACCGCGTGTTTACAGGATGTATGAGAGACTTGGAGTGGTAACAGTTGGCGATAAGAGTTACTGGAGAATACCTTAGTAATTTGCGATTCGCTGGTGACATTGCTTTGCTACCGTACTCAGGGGCCGAATTTGAACACATGATTTGGGACCCAGACAGGCAAAGCAGAAAAGGCGTGGAGAGATGCTCCTACAAAGCTACAAACCCGGCGCCTCCGCGTGCGAGCGAAGTGGAGAGGGCATCACTTAGCACGCTCGAGGTTACGCGCTCTCCGTCGGCAATGAGTGAAATTTTCTTCACTGCTCTCGGACCGTCTACCCCGCGCGCGGGCGTGATTCCGCGCAGCAGGCATGTGTTAATCCGGTATACATCAGCGCTATATACGTCTCCAGTATGCTAAACTTCTCTAATATCAACGACCACACTTCCCACGCAAACGAGAAAATTGAAAAGCTGAAACGCGCTTAACGTTTTAGGGCACCCTTTCGTCAACTAGCGCCCGTCCTGCCAGCTTGAGGCAGTTTTGTGACGGCACAGCACGCCTGTACATAGGCGCTAGAATAAAATGCGCTTTGTCCCAATTCCCGGGCGACACGTCCCCGAATCGTGAAGCTTTCGACAGGAAGCTCTTTGCTGAAAGCTCTTCAGTCTCTTATATCTAAGCCGTCAAACCATTCCAAAAAATTAAAAGAATATATGTGCCGAACAGATACCTTTCAAAATTCCTTATTTCCAAGAGCCGTCCGTCAGTGGAACGCTCTGCCTTCTGACGCTGTGGAATGCACGACTGCCGAATCTTTCTTATCAAAATTGAAGTGCATACGTTAACTCAACCTAAACGTTCTGGTTCGCGATAAGCCTCAGGTGATATCACTTTATTCATTAATCTTTGTGGTGGCATCTTATGTTTGCTGACGGAACAGCGTGTCTTCCCTTAGTGTTTATGTGCCAAAGCGGGCTGTTGATGCCCGCGTTCTTGTCTTGTGTCAGTCTTGCTTCTATATGCCTGAACAGCGCAAGCTTGTAGAGAGCATTTTCTCTTTTATTTTTTTCTTCTTTTCTTTCTCAGTGTTAATCTGCTCAAGCAGGTGGATGACACCACTGCTGTCATTATCATGTCTTGTTGCGCTTTTTTGTACTTTCTTCACAATGTATGCTCACTCCTGCCAAAGGCCTTCTGCGAAGGCTGGCAGTACCTCTGAAATAATAATAATAATAAACAGCGTGAGCGAGACAGCCCGCTGCGTTCTGTCGCCGTCACTGCCGCAGGATAATGGCTGCATTCCACCAAATATTAACTGCGGCCGTACTTCGGCTATGACCGGCTGCTCCAACTTTCCTTCATGTTGAATATCTTGTCAGTGTATGTGCACTGTTCTTAAATCTTTGTTCTACGCTTGCCACCTTTTCCTCACATTTGCAGGTGAAATGCATGACACCACTTGCAATGGGCAGCACAATTTCCAGGCAACCGATGTACTGTCTCATGCAGAAGAGGGCTCCTAAAAACACATGCCATTCACGTTCCATTTCAAAAGGTTCTTTGTTTTCTGAGCAAGGCAAACCTCTGGATTTGCTTCTCTTTGTGATCATAGCTTTGTAAAACATGCTGAATTTAGTGCCAAGCACTTTGCATAGCCTCTGCTGGGTGGTAGCCGAGAAGGATGATGCGGCAGGCTCAACTGGTACCACTACACCTTGGCCAATCCCCCCACGTGGGTATGTGCCATTATAAAGAGGCGAAGAAGAAGAAGAAGAAGAAGAAGAACTGGTACGCGTGCACTGGCTAGCACAGGCGAAAGAGAAGAAAACTCTGCTGGCGACGAGGCCTGTATGCACCGTCCATCACTTCCGCGACAGTGGTACTCAAGCATTCTCGTGAGTCTTCAAGCCATGACTGACGACCAACAGCCGCAGTCATCGTTTGGGCCTACGGCAGCCTGCACCCCTCCAGAGCAAGGCGTTCTTACCCAGGTGGGGAAGAGTGCGTCGTTTCTCTCGGCGCATTTCAGGCCTACGGCGGTCTCCGGACGTGGCCTTCACCTTGTAAAGACGCGTTTGGTGGGACAACGCACTGCCTCCCAGCGGTTTGGACATTTTCATATCTCGTGCAACCACCAAACCGACATCGTCGCGGATGTATGCCACGTCATCACTTATCAGGCGCAAGAAGCTCATGATCCTGGCCTGGAGACAACGCACTGGACGTACTACGCGAAGCCAACCTCGTCGCGTCGGGGCGCCGTGCCTTCCGGGGGCCAGGATTCCGCCCTGAAGATAACGCACTCGGCCTACCAAGAGCAGCCGTCTTTGCCTTGGGGCTACGTGCCTTCTGGTATCGCCTGCTGCAGATGCACCACAATAATACCGCGCCACCGTTGAGCGCCCTATGTGTCTGGCCCTGGTAGACGCCCGGCATCTAGTGCCTGCAACGACTGTCGCTCCAGGCATCCAGACCCACCGGGCGTACTTGTGTGCCGGGGTCACCTTGCAAGAACAGGTGCCCTCACTGGCACGCGTTGTGTGCAAAACTCTTCTAGCTGCAGCAGAAACGTTACGAAATGAAATGGCCCCCATCACGTCCTATACGTGGGACGCGCGCGCGCGCACTAGCTCACTGCACGGAGATTTTTTTTTTATAGTTCACGGACTCATGGATACTGCAACAAGTATTCATTAGAGTACAATAAATACATTTTGATTCGAATTCATGCGCATGATTTCTGTCACAATCCTACCTGGGCTGCCGTCATTGGTGTTTTGGCAGCCTAGCGGCTTTTACTGACACGCCTCCTAGGTATATCCTTTAGAATTTTGTCACCATATGTCATTGGTGACAAATGTTTGGTAAATGTAACTCAGTTTAAGTACCTAGGAATGACAAAAACACAAAACTTAAATTGGGGCACACATATAGAAGAGGTTTGTTCTAAAGCATACCAGAAGTTATATTTTCGGAGAAAAAAATTGGAGCATGCTACACGGGATGTAAGACTAATTGCATATAAAGCTTTTGTGAGGCCAGTCCTTGAGTATGCGTCAGTAGTATGGAGTCCTAAACAGAATTATTTAAAGAAACAATTAGAAAGAGTTCAGAGGTACGCAGTACGCTTTATTTGCTGCCGATATCGAAGGACAGACTCAGTTGCGGATATGCTCTCTTCCTGTAACCTGGATTTATTAGAAACACGACGACAAAAAAATCGGCTGAAGTTATTGTTCCAGATGCTCCAATGACAGATAAATATTCAGAAGGAAACATACATACAAGCACCAGGCAAACGCAGTTCTAGAACAAATCATGGTCGGATAATTCAGCCTTACAACGCCCGTAGTGAAACTTTCAAACATTCCTTCTTCCCTCATGCAGTTGAAATGTGGAATGATTTGCCAATGAGTGTTGTGGAACAGAGTGATGTGCATGCATTCGAACGATCTCTGGATAACCACCTGCTTGAAAGTGCCATTTGATGCTTGACTGAATGATGTACCGTGTCATGCTGATGTATTCAATGCTTGTGAATAGTGCTGTTTTTCTATGAAATTTTTATGCCCTCTCTGTAAGGACCCTCACACGAGGGTTGACAGTATTGTTAAATAAATAATAAATAGAATTTAAGCTAGGTCATTTTATCGTCAGGGTAGAGGGAAGGGTTGCGGCCCAACAGTGACAAACTTTCAGCCCTCCTAGTCCTGTTAGCTCTCTCTTACGGCGTCTCTCATTGACCCATGTGCACCTCAGGAGCGTTAAACCCCACATACCATACCATACCATACCATACCATACCATACCATACCATACCATACCATACCATACCATACCATCAACTGTCGGAGCTAATCCTGCAGCCTCCGGGAACGATCGGTTGAGTTTCGGGTGGTTGGTTGAGGTTTTGTTTTTCTCCCTGAGCCTTTGCCCTTATCGTTTTGTGGGCATCAAGCACACGGTGAGGCCGTAAGCCCGGGGTATGTCTACCCAGTCTCCCGGCCAGGGGAGCTCCTCCTGGTCGGCATCCCTTTCCCCTGAAGTCTTGCCCTTGGAGGCTTTTTTGCGCAGTGGCGTCGGCTGCATCCCGGTTGCGCTGGTGCCTAAGGATGGTGGCGCCATCAAGATGACCAATCCTGGAATTGTTCGGGCTGCGCTCCAGTCAGCCACTTCTCATTATGAAGCCATCAGTGAGGTCCGCCAGTTTGGACGCGGCGGTATTCTCTGCAGGTCCTCAGACCTCGCCTGCGTCAGAGATCTCCTAGCTACCTCGTCTTTCGCATCTCTCCGGGTAAGCTCTTTTATTCCGCCACATCTGGCTTGCACGAAAGGCATTGTCCGAGGCGTCGACTCTTCGCTGTCTCCAGTTGAGACCCTTGATCTGCTGTCCGCCGCAGGTGTTGTTGCTGTGCACCGCTGTAACCGAGATGTTGGCAACATGTGGGTGCCCACTGAATCGGTAATTGCCACCTTTGCCGGCACGTCTTACCCTAGTGAAATAAAGGCCTGGCCTCTAATTTTTCGGGTTGACCAGTTGTCGTCTAGGCCTCTGCAGTGCACCAACTGCTGGTGCTATGGCCATAGCGCCGGCGGTTGCAAATCCACCTTGCGCTGTTGTAACTGTGGAGAAGATCATGCTACGAGCTCTTGCTCTGAGCAGAACGAGAAGTGCTGCTTTGCGGTGGCGCCCACGCTGCTAATTCTTCCAACTGCCCCTCTCGTGCGCAGGAGATTCAGATCTTGGAGGTTATAGACCGGAAACGATGTTCGCGCCGAGAAGCTATACTGGAAATTAAGGAACGGGCCTACGGGTATGCAGGGGTGACCGCTCGTCAGGGAATGATATTACATTCATCGCTGACTCAGGCAATTGCGTCTGCTGTGGAAGCGTCCATGACAAAAATGGTAGAGAAAATTGCTGCAAGTGTTTCGGAATGCCTCACCAACGTCCTCGCTTCCCAGCTCACTAATGCTGAGCAGGCCAGTTTGGCTTCTCTATCAAATGTAATTACCCCTGCTCTTGTCCGTTCTTCTCTATCTGCAACATCTCAGCCCCAGGAACAAACTTCTGCACCCAACACTGTTCTTACTTCGGGTACTTCCAGTGACGCTGGAGTTATCTACGATTCCGAGATGATGGAGCCTGATGTGCGGGTCCTAAAGCGTAGCGGGTCCCCGCTATCTCCTTCATCTACTTCTCCTCGTTCACAATCCAAATCAAAGAAGAAGCAGCTTGGCAATATGCCGAAGGATACCATTTTAGAGCAGGCAGTTGCTGCTGCTCTGCTTTCGAAACCATAGCGTCGTTGCGAGTTTTGCAGTGGAACTGTCGCTCTATTCTTTCAGCTTCAACAGATTTACACTGTATTTCTTCCCAGCTTAGTCCGGATGTCATTATTCTTCAAGAAACGTGGCTTTCAGCCGACAAACATTTTCACTTTAAAAATTATCGTTCATTTCGTCTAGATCGCCAATCACGAGGAGGGGGTTTGCTAACGTTAGTTTCTTCAAAACTTTGCCACAAGGCTAAGGTATCTTTTCATCTAATGTCCCCTGACTGTTAGATTTTGGCATTAGACTTTGTTCTTCCTGGGTGCTCCCCATCTTCCTTAGTAAATGTTTATTTCCCCTATGGAGTCCAGGATACTAGACCGCTAGATTCGCTTCTCGCTAGCTGTGGAAACCCACTTCTCATGGCTGGCGATTCAATTCACACCATGTGTCTTGGGGCTACCGCACAAATCTATGTGGGAAGCGCCTTTGGGACTGGGTTTCTGATAACAGCCTTGCGTGTTCAAATTCTGGATCAGCCACTTACCTTTGCGCTCAGTCTAAATCTGTTTTAGATCTTACATTCACCAGTCCTGGAATTGGCATAATGAATTGGTCGACTGTTGATTGCGGCTCCTCAAGTGACCATATACCTGTTTGTTTTGATATCATATGTCGTGTAACACCTGCGGCTCGTCCGTTGCGGACGCATGTAAATTATGACAAATTTGAGACGGTGTTGCGCTCTGCCCTCGCGTCAGTTTCTAACATCGCCGAAGATCACCAGTCAACAAGCATATGCCTGGCTTTAGAGTATTGCCGGAAAAAGTCGGAGTTCCTGGTGCGGCCCTCAAATGGGAATTCCTCTAATCATTGGTGGAACGCGGACTGTACGAGGGATTACAGGCGGAGGAAGGCAGCATGGAAAAAGCTTCGTTATAACCAATGCCCAAATAACTGGAAAGATTATAAATTCATAGCAGCCACCTTTAAACGCACAGTTTCTCGTGCGAAAGAGAAATATGACTCTGAACATTTTGATTTTCTTTCAAAGTCAGGCAACCGTCGGGCATTATTTGGCATTTTACGGTCCAGAAAACAGGTCCTGCCTTCTCGTGATTTACAGTCATTAGTTATTAAGCAAACAAGGGAAGGGTAATGAGGGGCTCGTTATAAATATGAAAGAAGCCAACAGCCACAGAAACCAAGGTGCACAGGGGATCTTTTTTTTTAAATTTATTTTATTTATTTTGTGGTGTTGATCAATTTAGAATATTACTGAATATGTTATCGCTTAAACCTAATTGATTAGAAAAGCAGAAGAAAAAACAACCACATGCCGCCGGTGGGATCCGAACCCACGACCTCCGAATTACGCGTCCGGTGCTCTACCTCTGAGCTACGGCGACGGCTGTCAATTCTTCTGCTTTCGGGGGTATTTATGTTTACAAGTAACCTAACCTTGAGAGTGTTCATCAGCGCCACCCACGTTCATAAGCGGCGGACGTGGAACGTCCTGAGTTACCGCAGGTGTGACGTAGAACGTCATCGAACGGAGAGGGTGGAAGCTGCGTGAGAACCCTCTTATGCTTCCTATGGCGTCAAGGCTGCCAGAATCGAGGCCCTCGCTAAGCAATTAAGCAAACAAGGGAAGGGTAATGAGGGGCTCGTTATAAATATGAAAGAAGCCAACAGCCACAGAAACCAAGGGGCACAGGGGATCTTTTTTTTTTAATTTATTTTATTTATTTTGTGGTGTTGATCAATTTAGAATATTACTGAATATGTTATCGCTTAAACCTAATTGATTAGAAAAGCAGAAGAAAAAACAACCACATGCCGCCGGTGGGATCCGAACCCACGACCTCCGAATTACGCGTCCGGTGCTCTACCTCTGAGCTACGGCGACGGCTGTCAATTCTTCTGCTTTCGGGGGTATTTATGTTTACAAGTAACCTAACCTTGAGAGTGTTCATCAGCGCCACCCACGTTCATAAGCGGCGGACGTGGAACGTCCTGAGTTACCGCAGGTGTGACGTAGAACGTCATCGAACGGAGAGGGTGGAAGCTGCGTGAGAACCCTCTTATGCTTCCTATGGTGTCAAGGCTGCCAGAATCGAGGCCCTCGCTAAGCAATTAAGCAAACAAGGGAAGGGTAATGAGGGGCTCGTTATAAATATGAAAGAAGCCAACAGCCACAGAAACCAAGGGGCACAGGGGATCTTTTTTTTAATTTATTTTATTTATTTTGTGGTGTTGATCAATTTAGAATATTACTGAATATGTTATCGCTTAAACCTAATTGATTAGAAAAGCAGAACAAAAAACAACCACATGCCGCCGGTGGGATCCGAACCCACGACCTCCGAATTACGCGTCCGGTGCTCTACCTCTGAGCTACGGCGACGGCTGTCAATTCTTCTGCTTTCGGGGGTATTTATGTTTACAAGTAACCTAACCTTGAGAGTGTTCATCAGCGCTACCCACGTTCATAAGCGGCGGACGTGGAACGTCCTGAGTTACCGCAGGTGTGACGTAGAACGTCATCGAACGGAGAGGGTGGAAGCTGCGTGAGAACCCTCTTATGCTTCCTATGGCGTCAAGGCTGCCAGAATCGAGGCCCTCGCTAAGCACTTAAGCAAACAAGGGAAGGGTAATGAGGGGCTCGTTATAAATATGAAAGAAGCCAACAGCCACAGAAACCAAGGGGCACAGGGGATCTTTTTTTTTAATTTATTTTATTTATTTTGTGGTGTTGATCAATTTAGAATATTACTGAATATGTTATCGCTTAAACGTAATTGATTAGAAAAGCAGAAGAAAAAACAACCACATGCCGCCGGTGGGATCCGAACCCACGACCTCCGAATTACGCGTCCGGTGCTCTACCTCTGAGCTACGGCGACGGCTGTCAATTCTTCTGCTTTCGGGGGTATTTATGTTTACAAGTAACCTAACCTTGAGAGTGTTCATCAGCGCCCCCCACGTTCATAAGCGGCGGACGTGGAACGTCCTGAGTTACCGCAGGTGTGACGTAGAACGTCATCGAACGGAGAGGGTGGAAGCTGCGTGAGAACCCTCTTATGCTTCCTATGGCGTCAAGGCTTCGATGACGTTCTACGTCACACCTGCGGTAACTCAGGACGTTCCACGTCCGCCGCTTATGAACGTGGGTGGCGCTGATGAACACTCTCAAGGTTAGGTTACTTGTAAACATAAATACCCCCGAAAGCAGAAGAATTGACAGCCGTCGCCGTAGCTCAGAGGTAGAGCACCGGACGCGTAATTCGGAGGTCGTGGGTTCGGATCCCACCGGCGGCATGTGGTTGTTTTTTGTTCTGCTTTTCTAATCAATTAGGTTTAAGCGATAACATATTCAGTAATATTCTAAATTGATCAACACCACAAAATAAATTAAATAAATTTAAAAAAAAAGATCCCCTGTGCCCCTTGGTTTCTGTGGCTGTTGGCTTCTTTCACAGTCATTAGTTATGTCACCAAAGGAAGCTATCGAGGTGGTTGAATCAATTGCCGCGGGCTTGCATAAGCGGTTCTCGTCTCTATTTCCTTTACGTCCCATGTTGTTTGCGCAAAGGACGCCAGATAATTATTTCACTAATGTCACTCTTTCGGAGCTTTCTCAAGTTGTTCAAAGATTACCAGCTTCTGCTCCCGGTCCTGATGGTGTTACTTCAAAGATGCTCAAGATTCTATTTGAGGCGTCTCCGGGCTCTTTGTTACACCTGGTCAACTATTCTATCAAACACGCTTGGATCCCAGCTGGCCAAGGTGATCCCTTTACTTAAAAACCAGGGTGGAGGCTATGAATTGGAAAATATTAGGCCTATTTCTCTAACATCAAACGTGGTAAAATTAATAGAAAGGGTGTTACTTATGCGGGTTTCTGCCTTTGTGGACCGCAGAACTATTCTCAGCCCGTGTCAACTCGGCTTCCGGCCGCGATGTTCGATATGGAATGCACATGTAGATCTTGAGAGTCGTATTCTTCTAGCTCATCGTCAACGCCTGTATACTGCTTTGGTTACGCTCGACGTCTCTAAAGCTTATGACAGTGTAAAGCATTCCATCATAATACACAGGTTACAGTCCCTCCAGTTTCCAGAATATTTAGTTGCTTGGATATCTGCGTTTCTCTATAACAGGGAATTCTTCTGCGTCCATAATGGGGTAAAATCTGAGAGGTACAAACAGACGAGAGGTGTTCTGCAAGGAGCTGTCCTTTCGCCTGTGCTGTTCAATATTCTTCTGAGCTCCATTCCTCTCCACCACCATGTTCGCACTTACGTCTATGCGGACGACATAGCATTTTTTGCGGCTGCGCCTGATATACATTCCCTCTATGATCAGTTGCAAACATATTTGAGTTCTCTTGAGCACTGGTTGAGCAGTTTACACCTCACATTAAATGTTAACAAGTGTGCCGTCCTTGTTTTTCCTCTACAGGATCCTGTCGTGCTCTCTCTTACATGCAAATTTCAACCAATACCTCAAGTTCAATCCCTAAAATACCTGGGCGTCATTTATGACGACAAACTCACCTGGCGGCCTCACATTGACCATGTTGCTGTAAAAGGGACTCGTGCCGCAGGCATGTTACGGAGGTTATGCAGTCACAGGTACGGCATGCGCAGGGATACGCTCCTAATGATTTACGTATTGTATGTTAGGCCAATTTTAGAATTTGGCTCTGTGCTGTTTTCAGGCTCGGCTTCATATAAACTTCGTCCTCTCATCCTTTTGGAGAGGGAGGTGCTTCGGATGTGCCTTGGCGTCCCCAAATTCGTGGCTACCAATGTGCTGTACCTTGAGGCCCGCATTCCTCCTCTGTTATCCCGATTTCACTTTCTAACTGTGCAGACTTTCCTCAAAATCTTTGAATCCCATTTTCAACGTTCGCAAAGCATTTTCTGTTGCCAGCCGACCTCCTTTTTTGGTGTCCACTGGCCTCATTTTCATACCCCACAGGTTGTGTTCGTGCAAAGGCTGCTTGAGCCTTTAAACGTGCAGATTTACAACATCCTTCCAGCATTAAGCAGTGGGTCCACTGTCCACATTGTTTTCGACAACATTTTTCCTCAAAACGCGAAACTTTTACCACCCCGTATTTTAAATGGACTATTAGAGGATCATTTAAGGTCCCTACCAAAAAAAATTGCAATAGCAACCGATGCCTCTCAGTGCAACGAAAAGGCAGGGGTGGAAATTTTCTGTCCGAGTTTAGACTGGTCCTTTTCGCTGCGCCTTCCGGATTTCACCCCTATTTTTCAAGCTGAGTTTCTGGCAGTAGTTCTTGCTCTGCGCAAGCTTGATCCTTCTATTTCTGCAGTGGCAGTCATTACCGATTCTTTATCTTTGTGTTCGTCCCTCGCATCGCATGTTGACTGTCCCACTTTAAGCACTTTTTTATCGCTACTTCCTTCACATTTGAGCCTTGTTCACTTGATATGGGTACCCGGCCACAGCAGCGTGACTGTAAATGAGATCGCGGATAACCTTGCAAAGGCTTCCCTAGGCGGCCCTGTGTTGCCCATCATCTCGGCTACAGCGTATATCACAGCATCTAGGTTCCGGCGACGAGCGTTATTAAGCGTGCAAGACACAACACAATCGGGCGGTACAAAGTGCGCGCCTTTCGACGCCCCTCTGGGCCACGGCACCGCCACTGCGATCCCACGCTCACCACTGATGTATCTACAGGTGCTGCTGCTGATTTTCCTGGGCCGGCCATGGACGATGCACAAGACGGAATGCCTCAACGATACAAGCTCCCAGCTCGGCGCGTGTACGTCAACCGACTGCGGCCTATCAACATGTTTTTTGCCTGCGTCACCTATTCTGGATGCTCCGCCACTTCTGGACGCAGTGGTCGATTCCGTCTGGCAACGTGGGACTCTGACTGCTGATCGGGCGGTACAAAAGTGCGCGCCTTTCGACGCCCCTCTGGGCCACGGCACCGCCACTGCGATCCCACGCTCACCACTGATGTATCTACAGGTTGGTTACTATGACGCTTATTCTTACCGTGACGATGACGTCTGTCTTTTAGCGGTGTCGTGGCCACCTCATGTTTTGAAAAGTTTCCGCGCTGGTGTATCCTATTTATGGTGTCTGCTAGTTTTGGGAGGCGATGTCGAGCTAAACCCGGGACCCATGACTAAGGCTCAAGAGGAAAAGCTGGACCTTGTGGCTGGTTCCATCTTACGCCTTGAAGCTAGCAATGCAGTCCTTCAAGACTCTGTCAACAAAGTGCTTCAGATTCATGCAGACTTAAAAATTGACTTAGAAAAACTAACAAAGCGAGTTCACGATCTAGAGCAGAAATTTGCAACCGCACCATCTGCTGAGCTCGTGGTGAACAGTGACAAGGGTCTCGCAATTGTACAGGGAAAAATTTACGACCTTGAAAATCGTTCTAGGCGATCCAATGTTCTATTTTACGGTATAGATGATCCAGAGAAGTCGGAAACTTGGGAGGAGTCTGAACGTCTCGTAAATGACTTTTGTAAAGAAAAACTTGGGCTTACTGTTGAATCTGTTTCTAGAGCACATCGCGTGGGCCGCTTTTCTTCCGAGAAAAAGCGGCCTATCATAGCCAAATTTTTTAATGAAAGGGAAGTTGACACTGTCATGAGCCGCGGCTATAAGTTAAAAAACACTAATTTAAGCATCTCGCGCGATTACTCCGAAGCCGTTCGCGAAAAGCGACGGAAGCTTCTCCAGTTTTCAAAATCTATTAAGAAAGATGGGGATAAAGTGCGACTCGTTTTCAACAAGCTCTTCGTTAACGATGATCTTTACATGTGGAACACCAACGAAAGTCGAGCCATTCTTGTATCAGGGCGCGAGGATGGCGAATGACGTCCTCCCTCCGTTTCCGTTAACCTGAGTTAACGAATGGCTGTTTTTGTACACGAACATTAGAAGTGTTGTAGCTAACGGTATTGCACTATCATCTTTCATCGATTCATGTCAAGCTTCTTTAGTGGTACTAACTGAGACGTGGCTGAACGACACTATTCATGATGTCAACATCTTTAGCAGTGCTTGCAATTTCAAATTTTTTCGCTGCGATAGACAATTGCGAAGGGGGGGCGGTGTTCTCATCGCGATGAAGGAAGATTTCATTGCCACACCTATCGTTATCGATTCTTTCCTTGAATGTGTTTGGGTTTCTTTGAATGATGGTGCATTTCGTGTCATCATCGGCGTTTTCTACCGTCCTCCCGACATGTCTGGTGCGTTTTCAGATGAATATCACCGGGTGCTCAGTGAAATGTATGCGCGTTTTCCTAATTCCGCTGTTATTATATTTGGAGATTTTAATTTCCCAAGAATTAATTGGTCAACACTTTCCGTAGTGGACACAGATGCAGAAGCACATTCTTTTCTCAGCACTTGCCTTGATTTTTCATTAACACAACTCATTAACCAACCAACACGATCAACTAAAGCCTCTTCCAATGTACTTGACTTAGTTCTCACAAACAAACCTGATATATTTTCAGGCATAACTCATGAGGAACGCATCTCTGACCACGATGTTATCACTGGGTACATTAAATTTCGCGCTAGTAAGAAGATAACTACTAAAAAGAAAATAAGATGTTACGGCAAAGCAAATTTTGATGCAATTAATGCAGAATTATTAATGTTTTCTGATAAATATTTGCATGATTTCTGCTCTCGATCTATAGAGCAGAACTGGATCCTTTTTAAAACTGCCCTCAATGATCTCATCGACCAGTTCATTCCCATGTTAACCATTACCTGTGATAGCAGTTCTCCTTGGTTTACCAACCGTCTTCGGCGGCTGAACAACAAAAAGAAAAAACTATACAGACAGGCAAAACTGAATGGTCTTGTGAGTTCACATGACAAATACAGAGCATGTGAAAAGGATTATAAGGCACTATTAAAATCTACTCGGCGCAACTTTTTTTCTCATGACTTGTCGTCCATGCTGAAAAATAATATTCGCCGTTTTTGGCGTGTGGTAAACCCAGCAATTCGACCTGACATCACTCTTACAGATTCTGCTGGTGTTCCCATCCCTGATTCAGAGTGCGCTCAACTTCTTAACGATGCGTTTGTAACTGTGTTCACAGATGAAGACATTACTTCCTTGCCTACATTAAGCGCCCTAGTGGAACTAACTATGGACGAGATAGTCATCAGTGAGCCTGGTGTTTTATCTCTACTAAACAATCTCAAAACATCTTCTAGCGCTGATCATATGGGCTTCAATAATAAAATTTTAAGGAATACATCACATAGCATTTGTTCCATGTTAACCGCATTATTTTCCCAGTCGCTATCAACTAGCACCATTCCTAACGACTGGCGCATAGCTAAGATAATACCAATCTTCAAATCAGGTGATCGTGCTTCTCCGCTTAACTATCGTCCCATCTCCTTAACAAGTACAGTTTGTAAATTACTCGAGCATATTATACATACTCAGGTCATCAACTACCTTGAAGATAATAACATTATCTTCGATCATCAGCACGGTTTTCGCAAGGGCTACTCATGAGACACCCAACTTGCCGGTTTTATTAACGATATTCATGCACTGATTGACGCTGGTTTTCAAGTTGACGCAATATTTTTAGATTTTTCTAAAGCATTTGATCGCGTTCCACACCAAAGGTTGTTGCTTAAACTTTCCCAACTGAACATTCACCCTAATATTATTGCATGGATAGCAGATTTTCTCTCATCTAGAATTCAGTTCACATCAGTTAACAACTCTAACTCATGTTACGGTAATGTTACGTCTGGAGTTCCACAAGGCAGTGTACTGGGACCTTTACTTTTCCTCATCTATATTAATGACTTACCCAATTGCGTGACGTCCAGAATCAGACTATTTGCTGACGATTGTGTGCTTTATCGACGTATAACCTGTAACACTGACAGCCAGCCACTGCAGTCTGATCTTGAAGCGATAAGCACATGGTGTTCTAATTGGTTAATGCCTTTAAATCTTTCCAAAACTAAGCTCATGTCTTTCACCAACAAGCCACGTATTCCTACCGCCTACTTTCTTGATAACAATAGCGTAGAATTCACCACAAGTTACAAGTATCTTGGCATTAACCTTCAATCCGACTTATCATGGAATAATCATATTAATCTCTCTTGCCTCCGCTAACCGTACTTTCGGACTTCTCAAACATAATTTAAAAGAGGCCGCGACACATGTAAAAAAAACTAGCGTACACCACATTAATCCGTCCGAAGCTCGAATACGCGTCTGCCATTTGGGATCCTCATCAGAATTATATCATCAGTAACATCGAAGCCCTGCAAAACCGTGCTGCGCGATTCATCTTTTCTGATTATTCATGTTACACCAGCGTCACCTCACTAAAGACTAAAGCCGAGTTAGATAACTTAGCACTGCGCCGAAAAATTTCCCGTCTATCACTCTTCCACAAGCTTTATCACCATCCTTCCCTTCATGATGAATTCTTTCAGCCACCGCCAGTTATCTTTCCACGTCGCGATCATCCTTACAAAGTTAAACGCATTAACTGCCAGTCATTCCATTATGCCTATTCTTCTTTACCACGCACAATAACCGAATGGAACGCTTTGCCATCAGAAATTGCCACAGAATCTGATCTAAATAAATTCCAACATCTTATCCACTCATGTTTCAACAACTAAAAGGTATTTTTTTAGCGTTCTTTTCTTTTCCCTTGTCTTCTTTTTATTTTATAATTTTTGTTTTGTACTTCAGCGCACCTTTTCCAGTGTCGTCTTTTTCTTTTTCTAGCGGTGCTGTTATTTATGCTCAAATTTTGCTTTTATGTGCATTGTTGCGACCCTTTCTGTGAATGCCTATTTATGATTAATATTGTGTGATTTCTATTTTATTTTAGTGCAATATTTTTAACCTTATAACAATGCTTTGTACTTACTCCCCCCCCCCCCCCCCCATGTAATACCCTCAAATGAGGGCCTTTGGGGGTATTTTGAATAAATAAATAAATAAACATCGGCGGAATATCAGCATCTGAAATATTCCTGGAGCAGGAAAATTTGTCCATCTCGGCAGCTAGAAGTATCTCTGACGAGGTTGCGCTGCCGCATCCCCCCTCTAAATTTCTATCTGCACAGATCTGGTTTGGCGTTATCTCCCCTCTGTGCATTTTGCCGTGAGCCTGAATCTATCGATCATTTTTGGCTCCATTGTCGTCGTTTCACCTCTTTGAGAAGAAGACTGCTGGAGTTGCCCTTACAGCAACTTGGCCTCAGTTTGAGCAGCCCACACTTGCTATCATTTGGTGCCACCACACTTGGGTTCAGCCACAGGTCTGTTTGTGACGCTGTTCAAAATTTCTTGCTGGAATCTCATCGACTACCTTGCTAAAGCTTTCAGTATTTTGTTTTTATGCTTCATTATTTTTCGAATTATTCGCTCTTTCCTCTCTTTCACTCTCTCTCCAATCCAAACTCCTTTATATTATATTTTTTATGATTATTATTATTTATAATTATTATTATTATTTGTTTGTTTGTTTTTTATTTTTAATTTTTCATCCTCTCCGTGCCCTTGTGGTAGACTCCCCAGGTGTTCCTCTCCCGTGTGCTTTCCTTTTGCCTTTACTACGTACAGGTGAATACCAACCTTTACCTCCCGATTCTTGGCCGATCCCCCAGAGTGGGTATGTGCCATTCTGTCATAGGCTACAACAACAACAACAACTTCATCTTCCCTCTTCAGCTGCCTCATCTCGACCACCTCCAGATAGCTTCAAAGTTAATCTTGAAATTGATCGAAGCAACCGAAGTAAAACAATTTGTACAGGCCGCTGAAGCAGCGGCAGCTGCGGGCTTCGTTACATACTAGCCAATTCATTATTGGGATTACGTGCATGACACACAATTTTCTTTTTTCTCGTTCCAAAGAAGCACAGGTGGCTACAAACACGCATGTGGACATAGCGTGCCAACTGTAGTAAGCTCTATGCTTTGCGTTGGCACTGCAAAAAGTGGAAACGCAGCTCTGCTCCATGAAGCGACTTCGCTACTCTTAGAAGAACTTATTTCTAAGTCATGACCCATGAAAGCAAAACAAAGCGAAGGCGAAAAAAGTGCTTTAATAATTTCTTCAGTGAGTACTAGGCAGTATCTCCATGCGGTTCTCGCATTCCTAATGCCCTGCGCATCGTTATTACACATACTAAAAAAGTAGGAGTGCGCGAATAGTTCCTGTGCGAAGCCAAATCGGATACGAATATAGTTTAGCTTCGGTACCGAATAGAATAAGAATATGCCTAACCCTATAAACAGTTATCATTTAATGATCCAAATTGGCGTTTCATGCCCATAGTGGAGATCGACAGCTATAGCTCTAACGCCAAGAGCTATAGCACCGCCCCTGGCGCTTCTAAGTTTCGCATGAATATTCGTTGCGTACGAATATTCTTACGATTATCTGCTATTCGTGCGAATATTAGTACAAAACGAATATTCGTGCGAAATAGTGAAGCGCCTGAGGTTGTGCTATAGCTCATGGAGTTAGAGATTTAGCTATCTCCACCACGGGCATGAAATGTGAAATTGGTACATTAAATGACGAGTCTAGAGTTGGGCTAGGTGAATTTTAAACATGACGTAAAACATCGCGTAGAAAGGACCAGAGGCGATATACATAAGGCGATGTGACTGTCACGCCATGCGCATCGCAAAATTACCTGTTGCTACTTACGACGACGGCCACCAAACAAGCACCGCATCTCAGTTGATCATAGGCATGAGAGTTACAAGGTATGGCCTCCGATACTGCGTATGAAGGCAGAGTTTTCTGAACCTGGTTGAACTCTGCCGCTTCACCGAGTCTTGGAGGTCATATGCATGAGCATCATGAACGCCATCACTAACGACCCGCGTCGCGGCGCCGAACGCGCAGACCAATCATGTAAGCATACTGTGCGGCGTCAGAGCGGATCCTGTTTTTGAAACGGCTGTCGAACAGAGCTACGGCTTATCCGATTCGAACTTCGCGCCTATTATTCGAAAGCTATTTGAAGTGTTAAGATGTTCATGTCCATGTCCCTTCGTTGTCCAAGATGTCCATTCGTTTCAAATAATTTTGAACGTGTACTATTTGACTTGTCCAGCGAATCTAATTGGAGAATATTTGAATCGCTACTCGAAAATATCTAATATTGACTCACCCCCTATAAAAACAAAAACTTGCAATTTTGGTGTGTCGACTCCTTTAATGTATTGAGTGAAAATATTTCACAGCAAGCATCTGATTTTTTTTGACGGACTTACACTGAAGGAAACTGCGAAGACTTTCGAAGTGGTTTTTAATTTATTTCATGAAATTACTCATGGTACATCGTGCAGTCTAATAATCTTATACAACTTAACATACAAGTAGTCGCACTGACCCTGCCATATCACGCATGAAGGAAAACATAACAAAAAAGCAGGCATTAACATCAAAAACATGAAAAAAGCAACAACTCTGCAATAAAAACAGCCAGCAACAAGTATACAAAATGACTTTCCAATGTGCATGCGCACGTTAAACAAAGAGCGGAAACTGCGCATTTTAAAACCGCACGCAGCGCAAATCGCAGCCGCAAGCAGAAGAAGCCTATTTCTCCAAGCAGTGAATAGATTAATGGGGCGCAACACCACCGAGGAACGAAGAACGGGGTCCTCACGAAGAACGTCTCCCAGCATAGCTGTTTTTTTTTTCAGCCCCGAAATTGGCATTTTCTTGCATCTGACGGAGAGCGTTTTCAATCCTCAGGTAAAACCAGGTACGGTTCCTGAGCGCAACAAATAAATACAAAGTGATGCGAGTTTACACGTAAACTAGAGTTAGACCCAGCTCCCAAGGGTTGTCATCATGAGTCTCAAGAGTCACCGATGTTGTCGTCTCCGCCTCAGAGCCAGGTCAAAGACGGGCCCCTCCAAAGTGGAGATATTTCCCAGCGCTAATCTCAATGGATAGGAGAAAGGCAGAGAAAAAGCTGTCAAACATCAACTTACCTTCACTGAAAGCAACCCCACGTATGTAGTGTATCAATGTAAAAGTAAGAGTGAGCTTGCCTGAGTAGTCATGTTCTCTTTCCAGATGGCACGGTTGCACCCATTGGTCAGGTATGCTATACGGCAATGCAAACTTAGCTCTTTTTTTATCTGACAGTGCCAATAAAAGGCTGCTCGCACATCTGAGCGGTTATTTCTTCATCAAGGAAGCCTTAAAAATCGCCCCGGCAGTGCGCATCTGTCTTCAGCTCGGGGAGCTGAAGACAAAGGCGCACGTTTTCAGATGATAAGTTTTCAGCGCGTGCACACACACTTATGTTGTCATTTCTAAACAGACACCAAGGAGCACATTTATCCACTTAAATAACAATGAGGGAAACCTCCTGCGCGATACTTATTTCCGATGCCCATCGCTTTTACGCTGGATACACTGCTTCCTTCTATACATAATCTCAGCTTATGAATATGACTCTTCGCTAACGACTTCGAGGCAGGGAAAAGTGGTGCGGTAAAGGTTTCCCTCTTGACCTCAGAGGTAAAGTTCTCCTGCTGTACAATTGGCTGCACAATTGGCTGTACACTTGGGCAATGCATAAATGTAAAACTGTCGATCAGGGCTGCTGCTAATTGATAAAGAAAAGAAATGGTGGGCGGGGAAGTTCGGCGTAGGAATAAACATGCTCAGAAAAGTGTTTCTATCGATTCCAATTTTTTTAGCGCTCGCAATGGTCCCCTTTTGCTAAGCATCATTTCGGATTGTTTGGGCATGTCTACCAGTCACTGCTGACGCACTGGCCCTTCTCTCTTGCCACAAAGAAAGTTTAGGACCCTTCATTTCATGCGAGTCCTCACGTGGTTCCAGGTTGTTGCATTCTGGACAGTCAGTAATTAAAAAAGAAATGTACATTTGGCACTGAACACAAAACTACTCTTCCGCCGGACGATCGGCATCCGAGAGCCCCGATAGCAGTTTCGTGTCGCTGTTGGCAAGGTCGCACACCTTGTTGACCAGTTCGTTGAATTTATCAGGCTGGTCCATGTGCACGTTGTGGCCGCAGTCATCGAACACCTGCATTGTGTTGAAAAAAATACAGTTTCCGCACGAGCTGGCTGGTGAAATATTTGACGCAGCTGCGGTTTGAATGCAATAAAGACTAAACGTTATGAAGCCGCCTTCTACAAATCTACGTGAAACATCATCGCACCCCCAACATCATGATGTTAATTTTGCACAACGCCGCCGCACCAGTGTTCCCAAAAGTCTAAACAGGGTCTAGAATTAATTGTTAATGCCCTGGTGTCAGAATATCTCTTAGTAAAACAAAGATGAAGTCTGTTCACAGATGATTATCATCTTTTGGCGAGTGAGTTGCGGTCATACGTTCAGTCCATTATCATCTAAGCTAGAACCTATAAACATTTACTGCCTTGTTATTGCCATTTTTTGTCTTATTTTCTGTAGACCCTGATGTTTGTTTGTTTTTTTTTTTTTCAGAGTAAAAATGACACCTTTTGCAGCAGGCACCTTTGTGCTTTCGCTTTCAGTACTAGCAAACACCAAGTATCACGTCCTTTTATTCCCGTCACCTCTGTGGAAAAAGTCCTGAAATTGCGCCCCGACTGCTTGAGAATTGAAACTGTTATGTTAAGAAATACTTCGCTGGCTAGGAAGCACAATTGCAATATTGGTACAACACGTTGGCAGGCTAGCGATGCATGCCCGACAGCGCAGGAAGAGAACGAAAACATCCCTGAGTTCCGTCCACTTGTTTCTTTTCGTTTGGGTCTATACCTATACGCTGTTACCACCCGTCTAGTTGTGGTGCTCATAACGCGGTGAGTCCTGAACACTGGTAGTGGTTAGGGTAATAGAACAACCCAGAAAAGTCGCATATATTCGCAGAGGAGAATCTTATAGCCACCGATGTCATCCTAAAGAATTTTTTAGGGGAAAGCAGGGGCCCTGGGAAATTTCATCATGTACAGTCAATATTGTCTAGCTCCGTCAAGCTCACTGAAACATGGCACACCAGTAAGTCCGCCCTCATTTATCGCCAGGCACGTAAGCTTGTGACCCAATCAAACAACCAACAGGAAGTATCAATGGACATAATAAGCGCAGTGTTATATTCATGTGGCTATTCATCGATAACAAGTATGTGACATTACCGTTACCGGACACGACGAAGAGCCAGTAAGCGGCGCCGACAGAATTTGTGGAATTTAAATCCCAGCAAGTCACTGTCATGTTATGAACCTTTCTTAAATATTACAGCCGGAAATGACCTTTAAAACTGGCCGCTGTGATCTTAACACTATTTTATTCCTTTCTTCCTAAGTCATCCACTGTTCAATACGACACGCAAGAAGATTAAAGCTAAGATTTACCCCAGTCTGAAGAGAGTATCAGCCTTAAAATTGTTAGACATACAGTCGCAGCCGCTTCGGTGATCCCGCAGAGCACGCTTCGGTGAAAAACTCCTCTCACGCCTTACCTAGCGAATATTGGGAGGTACTGTATATATATGGCTAGGAAACGTCACTCGTGTGCTCGCGTATAGACCCAAGAGAGCTTCATGATTTTCCCGCTGAACGCGTCAGAAAAGTTGAAACGCTGAAGCGCGCTGCGTATCATTTTCGCCGCATATATATATACGATCACACAGTATGTTTCAGCGCTGAAATCTTCCGATACTGGAATGACGGCCTCTGCGCGAGATTAACTCCTTGACGGCGTAAGTCACTGTCATCATAGCAATTATCATTAAGTCCCCACACCTGAAACGAGCGATTAATACAAGGTTCGCTGTCGCACACTTCGTTACCAACGTGACTTATACCCTCCTGTTCAACGAGTTTGACTGTGCCATCCTGAGAAGTACTCCTTGCTGGGTGAGCTCGGTCATCTAGCGGCCGTGGTCATGGTTTCAAATTTACAATAAATTGCGCTAGCACAAAAGACAAGCAAAAGAGACGAGTTTGACAGGATTGGCGCAATCCCGTTAACCTCGAACCCTGTGCCTGTCTTTCAATTTGCCGCAAGTTTGAAATATGACTCTGGCGCTGTGCACACAGGAATCTTTAACCCAACTTACGTCTTCGTCATCTAATCCAATCGATCCGTTTCTTAATTTTATAGCTCTGCCCTCCTCTTTTATGTGTCGATTATTTTAGTTCTGAACACTTTCACATGAACAGTTTCACTTGTGGCTCTTTTCTAATCTTTGACCTCCTTCATAGAATTTTCAGGATTCACAAAAATTTTAAACGATTTATATCCTCCAGAACAACTCCGGTATTTCATTCGCACCAAAGTATGCCCGTCTGCGGTTTATGGAAGTTACTTTTGGTGAACGTTGCTTTGCTCGAACAGTAATTGCATTCACAAGCTGAGTGACAAACTGCGACAAAGTTAAAACCGATCAAAAGCAAGAGCACTACGCGATTGCGAGAAAGATAGCAGATTCAACTGCTTGTACCACCACAGCTTGTGTTCGATTTAATTGTCTTCATATTGTTCTCAGACGGCCCAAAACAACTAACAATAGGGTCAACAGGCATTTCATGCTCAATACCGCTATGGTGTCTTTGGGAGGTTTAACTTCACAGCCGGAGATGCAACTCCACCTGTAACTTGTACAACTGAAGTACTCGGAAATGTCACTTAGAAATTTTGCATACTGCAGTGATCCCATTGATGCATAACAACATTATAATAGCGCTCACCCGACACTGGAACCCGGCAATAAAAGCTGTCACTAAGGACAGCTTGATAGAGCCCGATCCCCTGAGCACTGAACAGCATTGCAGAGAAAATGAACGATTACCGTGACAGTTACATTAAGGAGGTACAGCTAATATATACCGCCGAGAAATTCATGGCCTCCTCGTGATAAACCACAAGCTTAACGACTGCCGAGTCAAATAATCTACAAAAGTGCACACATTGCCGTTTCAACAGTAGGAGAAAAAAACTTAATACTATTAAAATGCACATACACTGAAAATACTGAGACAACATATACTGACAACACACACACATATACACGTACATACATATACACATATATTATACACATACACACATATACATATACATACACATATACTGAGACAACAGCCCAACAAGATACTCACGAAGTTACGTGAACTTTCTCGTCAATGTTTCAATTTTTTTTATTTGTACGTGTGTTAATCTCGGAAGTCAGTTCTGTAGAGCTTGTGAACCATATGTTCAACTCATATTTTTCTAGGGTTCTCAGTGCTAAGAGGATTGTGTGTTGCAGCGTTTCCTTGTAACTGTGCTGAACGTTGTAGGAAAGGAGTGTTGCTGGATGCCTTATTTAAAAAAGCTGCAAAAACAAATTCTGCTCGCAGGTGATTTCGACTGCATTTGAACCTTTCATGTAAGAAACCTATCTTCAACACGAAGAGCTGAGAGTAATGCCGTGAAGCGTGCCCCTGTCCCTCCCCATCTTTTCTCGACTTTCCCTTCTATTTCTCCGTTTATTTTAACGTGGTCCCTTTTGCGTCTTAGTACAGTAAATAATGCAAAAATAGGTTCCCTTCACGCTCGCTCTACATACGAGTGCTCTAAAGGCATTTTCGGCGTTAGTACACTGGCTCCTCGGGGATCTATGTTCTATCTTTAAATGTGGTTACACCCTTATGAAGTACAGGCCGGGAGGGAATCGCGAGCCACTCAAGAACACCACTCCCCTTCCCCTTTTTTGGCCATATTTCGCTCGCTTCTGCCAGCGTAGCTTACGAATATAGCTTTTCGTTGGCGTACCTGTAGGTCGACATAGCCGTTCGTCCTGTTCTTCTTGATGTACTCGGCTGGGCTTCGCGTGATGAAAGTGGTTTTCCCGTAGAAAAACGTAACAGGGACTGCAGGGTCCAATTCCAAGAAACGAAAGACCATGGGATTCTTCGTCCACCCAAAGTAGATGCTCATGTTCCGGAACGCCTCTTCACCTCTGCGTCCCACACGCGGAGCAGTTTTCAAATAAGGACACAAGCAGTGGAAGATCACAGGCATTACAACGAAGTGTCGAGTCTCTAGCAATGCAGTCATGAGCAGAACTTCGTCGACACAACTGAACATTTGCGCCTTGGCAATTCCCTACTTAGTTTTTTGTGCGCGTCTTAACCATGTTAAGATTCTTTTGCGAATGGCCCACTGCTATGAATACCTTACTGTGTTTTGTGTAGTTACCTGCGCACTCTATTTAGGTTGCAGTTCCGCGTACTTAAACGATTCCTCTCCCACTATCAACTTTCGCAATTCTGCCAAGTAAAACGCTTATAGTTTCAGAATCAAAGTCCAGTTTGGAAACAAAAATAAAGAAAACTTAAGAGAGCAATAAATAAATAAAGAAAACAAAAATGAAGAAATATTTAAAGGGGTGGAGACACCAAATTTGTCGTTCGCGCGTTCTTAGTTTCAAACGTTTCTTATGGCTCCAGGAAGCGTGATACACACCCAAAGATTCATATATTCACAGTGAATAATTTATAGCATTTTTAGGTGAACGATTTTCGGTTTCGGTTTCGGAACGCCGAGTTGTACAGTGACGTCACAGAGGGGGAAGATCAACTGCTTCGCTTGGTCACGTGGGCCCACAAAAGTTGTGACGCACCTACTGCTGCATCGTCTGCTTTCCCACACATGTGCTGACCAGCGCATGAAAACAAACTACTGCACGTCTAGTCCCAGCAGCTCGGATTCTGACAGATCTGATTCCAATGAGTGAGGACATCGACTTTTTTTTTTTTGTTCGCACGCTAATATCGCCTTCGCGGATTCGCGTGAGGATGCGAAACACTTTGCAAAATGCCAGTAAGCATCGCTGCGCCGCTCTACCGAAGCTGCGCCCACAACCGGTGTCACACTTCGCTGCCGTGCAGCAGTACCTGAGCGCTGCTTGGGATGGTGTACAAATATCACAATAAAAGACGAGATCGCCTTGTTATCAGAACTGCCAGCTATACTCGAGCAGCGACAAAGCATGTCTGCTTATGTTGGGAGCTTTCGGCAACGGCACCGCTCGCGGGCGCTCCGGGCGACGAGCTCTGCTGCTGCCTGGCTGCCGTGGTCGTCGCTAGGCCTATAGCCTGTTTAGCAAGCGGCCGGCGCTTCGGAAGTCGTCTGCGCTATAATAAAAGGCCTACTTTTCACAAATAGCTGTAGTGTTAACAGAATCATCTCACAATAAAATAATAGTATGATCAATCTCGACGCCTTCGGCAGCGGAGCTAGCGGGCGCCAGGCGAGCCGGACCCCGTCGCGCCAGCGGCAGCTGCTAGGCGCGGTTGTGAGAAAATTGCTCATATCACAGTTGTTACCTCTACCAGCAGCTCAGTATTGGTCAGCGATCCTCAAAAATGACACTTTTTTCACATTTCTTGTCCCATGGTTTATTATTTACGTCAAGAACACTCTTTAGCTCGCTTTTATGACGTCGGCAGACGGTATCCAGGCTGACCTACCGGCCGGCAGACTCGGCGTACTTCACATCCGCACAAGAAAATACAAAACAGCCATGCTACCAGAAAGGATGCTTACTAGATTCGAGATACGACAGCATGACTGTGCTAAAAGTGGATCTTTCAGCAGCGACACTGCCTGCGGCAACGCCGGCCGACGACCTGCGCGCTGGTCCCAGACTGCCCTAGTCGTCGCTATGCCTAGCTGCTTTCGCATATCGACTCCGCAGCTGAGGGCGCTTCGGGACTGGCCAGCGCTCAGAAACGTGCTCCGCTCGGCACCCCTTTACTGTGAACTCGTCCCATAATAAAAGATATGTTCGATTTCCACGACGTCTTCAGCAACAGAGCTAGCAGACGGCAGGCGATCCGCACCAGGTAGCAGCAGCACAAAACCGCTGATGAAATTTGCTTGCATCGCAGTCATCACTTCTACCAGGAACTCGGTATTTGCCACCGATCGTCAGAAACGATGCATTTTTGATATTCATATATCCCAGGGTTTGCTATGAACGTGAACAAACAATACTATCGCGTTCTTCAGATGCCGGCGTTCGGCACGAAGACTGGCGCAGACCGCCCGGCTCCAAGGAGTGCGCCCTATGTCATCATGACGCTGCCGCTTCCCGTCGTTGTTGCCGCGAGCGGCCCGCCGTTGACATCTAGCAGGCCGGACGCAGGCAACGAGCTGCAATCGGACGTTGCGACGCTGTTCGCAACGGCGCGCCGCAAACCGAGCGAGTGGCGGTTAGCAGCAAACGCGGCTAGCTGGTGCGTCGACTGCGCTCACGCGGCTGTGCCCCGCTCATCGTACGTCACTGTATTTTGGTATGACGTCACTAAAACTTTAATTTTTCTGCACCCCTTGTGACGTCATGGTTGATGGCGCTAGCGATGGGTCTAGATTGTGAGAGTGAGCATTTAGGTAATCTTTGGAACCGAATTAAAATATTTTTTAAACGTTTGTTGCGTCCAACACCTGGCCTTGAGTGCCCTTGCATACATAGGAATCCCATAGCAGGCTTTTTATAGCTTCAAAATTTGGTGTCTCCACCACTTTAAGAAAGAAAGCACTCAAGGGGAAAAAACGGACGAAATTTCAGATGTGGGCTCTCAAGTCCGGATAGCTCGCTACGCTCGTGAATCTTATCACAAATATAAAAATTTTATCACAACATCATCATTACAATATCAAAGATGTTGTAATTGTTTTCCGGATAGCTCGCTACGCTCGTGAATCTCATCACAGATATAAAAATTTTATCACAACATCATCATTACAACATCAAAGATGTTGTAATTGTTTTTTTTCTCTAGTGTGCGCATGTATAGTGAGCCAAGTATGGTCTAATGCACTGTAGAAATAAATATTGAGCCAGCAAGAAAGGCAGGATTTGTTCTTCGCTGACCTTGATTATATCATCGCTCGCTAATCACTTTGCACCAAAATTCATTTTTGTGTTTTTTGTTCTTACGTTGGTCTCCGGACGTTGCAGTGATAGACGTAATTCGGAATAGCAGTCGGATCTGTGACAACGTGGCCGAAGCGGCTGTGAGCGCCACTAAGCGCCGCCTGCATTATGAATGGCCCTGTGAATAGAAAAACAAAACATTCGCGCAACATCAGAGCAAAGACGAACTAAATAAAGTCGGGGCTGATTTCATCTCTGAAGTTAGTCTAAACACAAAATGATGATGAAAACATTGGTACACGCAAACATTAAAAGAGATGTACTTCCAAGGTACTCGATGGTGACCCTTTCACTATGCGAACGTCGTCGTGTTTTCCTCTTCTTCGTTACCAAAACGAATGCTCACGAATTCACGAATACTTTATAAACTTACACGCAGGCCACCTGCAACGCACGCGCCGTTGCGACAGAGGCGAGAATCGGTGATCCGCCTCTGCTGCATACCTGAAGTATGATTTTGGGTTTGTCTAACACCAGTGTCCTCAGTGTCTGCACGTTGTAGCACAGTTAAAGAGACATCACACGCTGCACATAAAGTGATTTAAATAAGCGTTCACTTAGTATTCTGGCAGTACACCACATATATCTTTGGCTAATAGAAAATGCGTCTTTGTAAACGAGGTCCGTATTGCGCTTACACGTGGACAGTCTGTTCAGTACGCCCATTTCCGCGAAGGTTTGATATTGCTTTGTCAGTAAGTGCTTACTTTTTGCAGTACTCACAGCCCCCGTCAAAAGTATACAGACCAAGAGGTTTGCTTCTAAGCTGTTTAGCGCGGCTGCCTAGCACATCTAGCAGTCAAAAGCTTGGGAGGATTGAGGACGCGAAGTCCTCTTTCGAGAGATTACGGTCGCTGAAGATGCATTACGAGGCACGCTGCAGGCCTCGGAAGCGTACCCCTTGGGCTGTATACTTTTGACGAGGACTGACGTGAACATACTAATTAGTATCTTTGCGTTCCAATTACTGCCGAGAGTTGATGCAGTCCTTGAGTGACGAGAACAGTTCGTGTGCATCACTTATACCGCCTTTGCATTCCTTTTCAGAGGTTTCTAAAAAAAAGAAAAAACAGTTAGCTTCCCAAGTCTCATTCTTTTGTATCGCTATATTCCTACCTCTTTGTGTGCCTGCCTGCTCTCACCGCCATATGAAGTCTCAGGAAGGTTCAAAGCATGTTAAGAACTCGCTCGCTGAAAGCCACAGCAGAATTGCATTCAAGTAGGCCAGATTGGAGAAAGCGTCACATTTGCAACGATCGAAGATGAGCTTTGAAGCAGCCGCTGCCACTAAGGACTGCCACCTGAGCATAGATCCCTCCTGGACCACATCGTACGCACAAAAAAAAAATATATTAAAAGGTTGCGGTGAGCGTAAGCCGAGCCGAGACACCATTTCCAGCGATCCTGGAGAAAACGCGGCCATGCTGGCCGGTTGCTGCAACAACGCGAACACGCTAAAGACTATGTGAAGCGTTTCGAGAGAATGTCTTGATCCAACGACCGGAGCGACGAATACGAGCTGCGGCACCTTTACCCGTCATTTTATAGACATGCCGAAGCAATGCTTCAAGAACTGAGATAACTTCATGCTTTCCCGGAGTGTCTTCGCGACACAGACGTCCGACACCTCAGCTCCAGTCGTGCAGAAAGCATAGGCCAAAGTCATCACCTTGGAGTGGAGACAGCACTAACGGTCTTCGAGAAGTCATCCGCAAGGTTATTCGCGAAGAAGACCACAGTGTGCTTCCAACGGCCTAACCTCAGGTCATTTCTGTAACTACCAACATCCAGGAGCAGTGGAGGAGATACAGCAACCACCACTACCACACAACCAGCGCCCGTAAAAGAAGTGACGAGATTAGCAGCCGCGCTGCGCTGCCAAGGGCGTCTCGCAAATCCACGTAATTGTCAAACGCACGTTTTGCTACGTCATCCTCAGTAGCTATGCAGTGGCTGCGCAAAGGTCTTCCAGACAAGTACGTTGAAACTAAAGGAAGTAAGCTTTGAAGGGGAGGTGGCTTTGCGGAGAATTGACAAAATACCCTTCGTCGACGACGACGACGCGATCAATAACCGATGCGAAGACCTCATTTCCCAATGCAACAACGACGGCGCTCGGTAATTACACAGCGACGTGTCAGAAACAGCGACGATTCGACTCAGCTGCGATAAGACAGAACGACGCATAGTCCATTCCACAACTTACCATTACCGAAGTACACCGCCATCCGCCACCCACTTGCAAGTGATCGTCGACGGCCGCAAAATTGACAGAAATTCAAAGGTACAGCAGCGCACCACTCTGTCATGAGTGAACATTTAGGGACTGGGCTCAAGAAAAGAACGACTCCAAGAATGATAAGCCAGTTCGCAGAGCTTGGTTCAAACCAACATAATTATACTGAGAAAGACCCACGGCAGAGAGAAGGCAGGATGTTATGGGATTCTTTTTATGAAAAAGAAACAGAGCAGCCTGCGATTTTGCCTCATTGATGTTCGTCCTAAAACTAATCAAGGAAAATGCTTAGCTCCGACGTGGGGCCTACTCAGCAGCTCCAAGTACTTCTCGTCGATGGACCTCAGGAGAGGACTTTGGCAGCCTTAAGTCGACGAAAGAAATCAACAAAGGATAGCTTTCACCACGCCTGACGGCTTCTTCAAGTTCTGGGTTACAGCGTTCAGACTATGCCTCACACTATGAGCACAGCGTACGCAGGTTCTCAAGCAGCAAACTGCCTCATTTATCTAAGGTCATTGTCTTCGCCCAAAGATAAGGCGGTCATTTAAAGAAGCTTGCTACAGTACTCGAAACAATTTTCAGGACTTCGTGTCTCTTGACCCATTGTAACAACGAAAAACTCGCAGGACGATTGCCACCTAGTAACATGAGTTTCAGCGACAGCTGTTTACGACAGTCTTATTATTTGCCTTCGTCTTTAGTAGTGTGTGTGGCACGTCGCTGAGCTAGCTGAAACTCGTGACGTCATGTGTTCGGTCCACTCAGCGTGGCGCTTTGCCGTGACGTCATGCGTGACGTGCAGCATTCTGACCAATCAGCGTGGCGCGGTGTTCCGCCAACGACGCACAACGAGGCAACATGCCCTTAAAAACTGCTGCTGTAAAATGAAACACGACCGCAGCATAGAGGGCAGTTGCTAACGCAGTTTGCACAGCAATTCACCTGCTGATTTCTAAGATGTTCTGCCTATTACAAAGCGGCTTTTCAAGAACTTTTCACACAATGCCGCAGAACATGGCAGATGTTATGTTCAGATGGAAAGTTTTCCCATTCGAAAATTCCAAGGAACTTGAAAGCCGCTTGCAGTGCCCGCCAGTTCTCGGGAAGTTTAATGGCACTGCCGAAACTAGCACTGTACCGATGGAAGCTGTGTCGGCTTCGGTGTCGTGCTGGTTTAGCACAAGGGCGGGCTAAAGGAGGTCGTCGCCTAGCTATTTGCTCTTTGTCGAAGGCAGAGGCCAAATATTCGACAAAGCAGGGCCAACTTGCAATCATGTGAGCTTCATTTTCATTCCACATTTACTTCTGCTGCAGGCCGTTCGAGGCAGTGAATTGCAGTCACGCTTTCGGCTTGCCTGCCTTGCTCGTTGGACTTCGCAAACTTTGGCATCACCGCGGTGTGTACGGCTCGACGAATGCCCTCTGGCGAGGGGAGCTTGTCACGAGCTCCGTTTAACTGGTCGCGGCACAGTGAGCATAACGGCAATGTCTGCTTCCAAATAATGAAGCTTCATTTAATGAATGGAAAGAAACGCCAGTAATGCGGTGTGACTTTAGTAATGACGACGCACCCGTATCTTTCCTAAAAGAGGGCTGATACAGGCTGGTCCGGGCATGTTGATGGAAATGATGCAACAGCACTGAGACTGGCAAAAGCAAGCGAGACAGAGTTAGTGTTCGCGGTCTCGTTTTCTTCGTCCTGTGTTAGAAGCGCTACAACCTTTCCGTACCTTTCATCGCCCGCGATGCAAAATATGCATGTCGACACTCATGCCAGATGTCCGGCCATTATACTCTCTGTAGCTGGCCCGTATAGGCCGGCACAAGCCGTGTTAGGGACTGTGACACGGCAAGAGCATGGTTGCCTGCAGGTGGATGAACAGGGCATCACTCACCCAGTAGCCCAGACGCTCGCAATCCTGACAGCACGTTGAAGCGGTTGCAGTAGAGCTGCAGGGGCGCCAACCAGTTCCCCATCCGCTTGCCACGTGCCCTCCCCGGGTCGTACACCGGAAATCCCCAGGGATCATTAAGCACCAAGTGGGCCACACGGTGCGGGTACCGCAGCGAGTACGAAGCGGACAAGAAGCCGCCCATGCTGTGGCCCAGCAACACGAAGCGCTCCAACTGCATTTGGCTCCGCCACGCCTCGAGACCTGCGTAGGCCAGGCCATCAGCGCACTTTTCCCGACCATGTTGAATGCGTTGGCACTGGCTGACAAGAACGGTTCCTTGGGTTGACTGGCACAGCATCAGGGACTGGTACTCATACCGACAATCAAACATAAAGCACACTGGCTTAGACAGCGCTGCCTGGTTGAGAGCATCGCACGACCAAAGCGATATAGATCTCATTCGATAGCTGCTTGACATCACAGCACACTGATTAGGTACCCGGCAGGAGCGATGCCCTGTAGAGGTGTGATAGTACCTTCCCTAAAGCGTTCTTAAGATATTATAATGCATGCTGCAGATGAAGCTGTACAAGACATGCTAGACTATCGCGACCGTGCTCAGAACTTCTATTTGTTTCTGAAACGCAGAAATAGAAAGAACCCGCACAGTACTATACTGGTGTAATAAAAATTCAGGGGGACATTTGATCACTAGACACAGTTTCACACAGCAATCAAAATTTTCTAGACAAATATTCAGAAAAGGGGAAGAACAACTGGTGCACTTGCTGACGCAGACGAGAAACCACCGCCAACATATCAGCCTGCCTCTGCTGCGGAGCCGTCGAGTGAAGGCTGAAGCTGAATTCGTTTGCTGAAACCACGCTTGAGAGCAGCACGATCGTGGTGCGCGAATGCGTTAGTCATGTGTTTTTTTTTTTTTTCGCGGGCTTTCTTTGGAACCGGAAAAAAAAAGACGCACGTGAGGGTTTCCTTATCGTAAATAATGGAATGGGAGTTTCTGGCGGTGCTCTACATATCTACAAATTCAATTTTCTGTCTAAAGTCAATATTTATTAATGTATACAATTGAACTTAATTAATATATTAATTATTTACCAAAGAAAAAAATTGCCTGCGCTGCGCAAGATGGCTACCACCAATATTCAACTGGTTCCAGTTGCCTATCTCTAATATTTTATTTTTTAACCCTTGGCTCAAGTTAGCTGGGACACCCGGTATGTAGAACGAAATGCATATGATTGTCTGAAATGGCGGTGTTCGAATTGCTGTGTGCGTCGTATACGGCCGCTTGATGACGTCACCCTACGTTTTCTTGCCATCGCTGGGATTTTCTGTACCATCTATGAGTAAACACACACGCGCGCCACCTTTTCTCGTAATGGGACTAGTAATGCTTTCGCATTAAATAAAGGACACACAAGAGCATTAACGGCGTTTTTCATCGCCTCGAGCGTTCCCGCAGCCGATACATTGAAAGACATCTAACAGGGCAAGAACGAAAGGTAGTTGGTAGTTCATTACGCAAGAAAAGAACTCGCTTACTCTGAACCATCTGCTCCTCGATGTGAGTGGCGTCGCTCCCAAGCGACGGCCTGGAGCTGCGCCCGAAGCCCAGCAGGTCCACGGTGTGGACCACCCTGTTCTTGGACAACTCCTCGATGTTCAAAACCCACAGCGCGGAGCCGCATCCCAGGCCATGGACAAGCACCAGAGGCAACTGCACAAGATACCCGCCTCCATGGTCAATAAATAAATAAACCAATCAATCGAGCACGCTTTATTTCACATCAAAGGTGTGAGAGCGCGGAGACTAAAAGCCTTGGTAAAGGCCCTACATAGACCCCGCGCTCCCTGCAGCAGCTTAAAGGGAAGCTGAAATGGTTCTTTAAGCATCCGAGATGATTCAAGAATTCGAATCTATGAAGTTTCTAGCTAAAGCAGGCCAAGTAGTTTTGCGCTGGGATCTAAAATAGTCAAATAATAGCCGGTTAAATCCGTGATGATGTCCTAACTTCTCCTCACTGCTTTAAAGAAGTGCGGCGAAACTCATAAAGACGTCACTGCTGCCGAAATTTCAGATGTCTGCTGCCTTCGCCAACATTCTGCCGTGCGTCTTCCGATACCGCCCAAACAACGCTCCGTGGGTTTAACCTGCACTGGCGTTGGTTTTATTCTTTGAAGCAACCTTTTCTTCGCTGGAAACCTAGCGCCGCCGTACGTGACGTGATCATTATTGCGGCCTCTGTTGATAGCTGTGCACTGCAAAGAAGCCTGAACGTCGACGCGGCACTATTAGGCGAACGCGTCACCATTTTAAATGCTAGCACAAAAAGACTTCGCACGCTTTACCTGCAAGTTTCACTCATTCGACCCCTTTAAACTCGGCAAATTTTAAGGCTTCTCAGTTGCCCTTTAATGTACTACAGACCGAAAGTCATGCAGCACCACAGCACGCGATATGTCGATCGACAAGTTCGTAACGGTAGGTCACTGACCCCAGAGTAGAAGGTATAAAAGCAAAGTGTAATCAGGGTGTCCATTGTGTCAGTGTATCTCACTTTTATGACCAAAACCGTCTTCTTGATAAGCGACATGACTGACAGCGGCGCTCACCCGTCATCTGTTCGTCCGCCCTCGCAGCGAAATACGCGTTTCTACTTGGCCAGCCGCGTGAACCAATTTCAAGCTAGTTCTCACTGTGGTCGCATAGCACGCGTGTGGTATTCCTGTCTTGCTTTGAGTTTTTAAAGCCCAGCTGTTAGGCGTCCGTTCCTGGGTTGAGCATCAATGACGATGCCGTACCGTAAGAATATGAGGAAAGTAAGTGGTGGTTTTGAATGAACATGGTAAATGAAAGACAAAAGATTGTTGCTAGCCCTGGCATCTACCATCGCGTCTGAAGGCACCTGAGCTGGGGCAGCGGAATTAAAGGATAGCAGGCAGTGTGTAGAAGTGAAATGAAAGCGGTGAGGGGATAGTATAAAGGACAGGGGGAGAGGTACACTGGGAATAAATCTATGTACATAAAAAATAATAACATATAACATATAATAACATATATACAGGTCGCGTGCGCGTGAAGGTCTTGCAGAGCACAAGGAGGAAAGCGAAAGGAGGAATTTAAGAAGAAAGCGTGGCGCGTACTGGGAGCGACTTCCTCTTCATTCTCCTGCTAACCTGCAGCGGTCCCATCGTAAACGCTGGCCAAGTGCCGAAGGCGACGAAGTTGCAAGCACATGCAAGCAAATGATCGCAACTAAGAATCGCAATCGATGACAATTTTTTTTTAAAGAACAATACGGCCACTTGATCACACTTTCCAGGGCTAACGGTGATCTTGTATATCCACATAACGCAATCTGGATGTGATCAAGAAAGACAACGACACGCCAGTCAAGAAACCCAAACTGCGGCACCGGCATGAGGACACGCATTTCGCCATGCCATTAAGACGTACACAAAGCGGCTGAAGTACTATGCAGTCGAACCCAGATATATCGAATTCGATGGAGATGGCGGAGTAGTTCCATACATTAGTAATTCGAAATACAGAAAAATGGCAACAGATAACCTTGCCTGTAACCTAGAAACAACACATTGCACCAACACTAGCAACGCGCTGCTTGCAGAGACGTACAGCCCACCGGCATGCTGGCAGGGCACACCGCTCGCTAGGCGTTACTAGGCCTAATTAAACTGCTTCGCAATCGCATTGAAGCCGCAGTGGACGGTGCTTTAGAACTAGCCACTGTCTATCACAAGACATCTGATCATGTTGCCAATACACTTAAATAGAATAATCTCATTAAAATTAAAGTAGTTTGTTTCCGAAACGCTTTTGGCAGCGAAGCATGCCCGGCGAGGGCCGCCGTCAAGCTTTTGATAGTTAGGCTGGCTTCACCGCATGACAGCGATATTGCGTGAAAAATGAGTACAAGGGACCGAAGGCTACCCTCAACCACAACCCACATTCATCTCGTAAAGCAGTTTCACATAGCTACGGCCGCTAGCAGGTACGCAACCTATCCGTCTCCGCGCGCGAAAAGTGGTTGAAGAGTGCCGTTAGGAGAAGCGCCACTTCCTGTGGCGCGGCGCGCCGTTCGATATATAGAATGTTCCGTTGAACGCGAGTTCGATAAACGCGATCAATACTCTTCATTCTTGTACGGTTTCAAGGGGCTGCTCTGACAGTTCGAAATAAATAATAATTTGAAACATCCGGGTGCGATATATCTGGGTTCGACTGTATTATCTATTACGTGTCGCTAGGTTTATGTACTTTCTTCTTTTTATGCCGCAATTTCCCAACCTCAGAAGGAGACGTGGGTTTTCGACGCACGCATATGCATGCAAAAGGTATGCCTACAGCTCATCTATGATTCTCATCAAGACAAACGGGAGAAACCACACCTAATTTCGCCGCACTATACCGGTACAGGCCCCAACTACATGACGCAGCGCGCGGCGGTGGTGACTTGGCTAAGTGACGCCTCCCAATTTACGGTTGCGCCACGCTTTCCACGATAGGAAGGGTCCACGCAAAGTAAGAGGAAAATAGACACAAGGCTTGGTAAAGAACAATTGAATAAATAGTAGGGGTGTGCGAATATCAAATTTTTCGAATACTAATCGAATACGAATACTTAGTTCCGAATATCGAATCGAATATCGAATAATCAAGGAAAGACGCATTTAACCACTGCAAAACATTTATTTGAGCATCCAAGAACATCACAGCTCAACTATCAATATGTAAATGAACACAAAAAGTGTGTGTGGCTGCACAGAAAGTATCAAAGTCTAGATCATTATTCTTAGAAGAGTAATTTTCACATAAAATGGCTAGTACACAGCACTGATCGAATCTAGCATGCCATCAGCGCAAAAGCGCGTTGCTGGGATGAACATTAAAGGTTGTTGTTAAGAAAAACCAGCTGCTCCACATGGTCAGTCAGGAGTCATTCCCTTCTAGCTGAAACGACGTCTCCAGAGACAGGTAATTCCCTCTCCGCACTGAAGTGGCAGGTGTTGCGAGGTACTTCGTGCACAGCTTTGACTATACCAGCTTCGCAGGTATAGCCACAAAGAAGGTCACAAACACAGCCAGCTACGGCATGGCCCAACATTACGCATGGCTCTGGACGCCTCCATGTTGTTACGTCTATGTCGATTGGACTTGGGCACCGAAATGTACGCCGGTGCTCGCAATAAAATATTCGGCTAAATACGAATATTCGCATGGGAACGAATAATCGAAACAGCACGAATACTTAGATTTCGAATCGAATACGAATAGCAAAAATCTAATATTCGATTTATATTCGAAAATTTCGAATATTCGCACACCCCTAATAACTAGTTTGAACTGCACCTGGTGCCGCTGTGCTACACCAATGAGAGGAGGAACCGCTTTATTTCGGACGCACACTAAGCACCTGTTCCTTCTATCTATCGCTTCCCTCTTTGTTTACCCCTCCTGTCTATTTTTTTTTCTGCTAGCCGCAGCCCAGGTGCTGCAAGCTTTGTAGCAGATGCGCGGCCAGGCAGTAATCCGAAGTCCCTTTTCCTGCGCTGTGCCACTCGGCCGCGTGATGTTAAACGTTCGCTTCGGCTTGAATGTAGTGACGGCAGCTGCAGGGTGAAGTGGTAGGTTCCCAGTCTGGAGGCGGTCTGGTTTGCAGGAGTTGGCCTGGCCTCGTCGCTGATGCCTCGTCCGCGACGAAATGGAGAAGTGCTCAGGCTGGACCGATCGACGAAGCGGGAAAGGAGCTACCCAGAGCGGCGGCACTATATTTTAACAGCGTGAGCCGTTATACGGAGCCCACCTCGAGCCGTCACGTGGATGAAGCCCCTCCAAGGTCACCGATCGAAGTGGCCAGGAAAGATGAAAGAACGATAAGAGGGGCGGCGATGGGAGAAAGAAGGGAAGTAGGAGAGGGGGATGGAGGGACACTGTGGCGGACTGAGTGAGAGAAAGAGAAATAAAAAAGATCTGAATCCCGAGCTGCTACAGGACCGCAGTCGGAGTCACAAGAGGAGCCTCGAATCGGAGCCACGTAGCCGTTCTACTCAATTATGTGTCCCCCCCTCCCTCCCCTCTTTTCAGTGGATGCTGCTGAGAGACAAAATAAACCGAAAGAACAGCGTGCGCGGATGGCGCAGCAGCTGGATGGCGAGCTCGCGAGGCTCGACGGTGGCGAGAAGCCGATCAGCTTCGTAACAAGACCGAGGAACGGCTGGCGACGAAGACCTGGCAGCAGTGAGAGCGGCGTTGACAACAACGCGTAGTGGACGGGAACTGCCACGCGTACGAGTACGAGGTTCGTGCTAAGAGGGCCGCGCCGGAGCAAGAGGCTCTGCCGCCCAGCCGCCGGCTCACGCTGATTGTTTAAAGGGCCTAGTTTAGCCAGTTTTCTGTACCTTTTTCTTTGTCGCACTGTGGGGAAGTCCTACGAGGCAGCTTTATCATGAGCGGAAGCCACTGGCTTGTTATCCCCAGCACGCACGCCATCCTAAGCGAGCGGGACTTCGAAAGCGAAGGTGTCTCCAGGAGGTATTGCTCACGCGCTGGGATTGACGCACCCGCGCTGACCCGCCGTCCGATGATGGGACAGGTCACGGGGGCCATGAGTAGATGTGGCTCATTTCCTGGCCCGTTTTACAGTGTGTATGCTCCGGACATGTTTCGCCTCTCACTAGTTCGGAGTGCACGCTTAATCTCAAGGAGACGTAGGGATATACACCGGCGCTTGCAACACGTCTGCTATGTAGTCATAAAGTTTTTTATTGGTCTAGTTGGTGCATAACTTAAAAGCTGGGAAACTGCGGAAAAAAACAATGACAGGAAGAAAGTGACACGGACACGCGCTAAGGACAGGTCGCTTTCATTCGACCGCTTTGAAATATATAGCAGGAAAGAAATAAAGATAGCGGAAGATACATGAGCGACACTAAAACATATCACACATGCATAAACATATCACATATGTGTGGCATGTTTTAGTGGGGGTGATGCATCTTTCGCGACATCTTTCTTTCTTTCCTGCTATATATATCAAAGCGCTGGAATAAAAGTGATCAGTTGTAAGGCAGCGCGGGTCCGTGTCGCCTTCTTCCCGACCTCGCTTTTATGCGAAGCATACTACTTTAGCTACCACTTCAGCCCTTCACCGTGGTTATGCGCCTCCAAATCACGTGATACATGACGTCACACCACGTGACACGATGACGTCACGGCAGTGGAGAAAAGGGGGCCCGCCTCGCGCCGTCGCTGTGCGCCTCCAAATCACGTGATACATGACGTCACACCACGTGACACGATGACGTCACGACAGTGGAGAAACGGGGGCCCACCTCGCGCCGTCGCTGTGGTTGTGCGCCTCCACATCACGTGATACATGACGTCACACCACGTGACACTGTGACGTCACGACAGTGGAGAAACGGGGGCCCACCTCGCGCCGTCGCTGTGGTTGTGCGCCTCCAAATTACGCGACACGATGATGCTTCGCATTCTCCAGGCTTAACCAAGTTAAGCCTCAGCCATTTTTATTGCGAAAGCAACACTACGCTAGTCGCCGAGCCATTTCGTGGAGCCGAGGAAAGGCCATACTGCGTATGCGCGAGGAGCAGTGACGTCACATGGCGCACAGCTGGCGCGCCGCCGTCGCTGCGCGGGTGACTCAGAGGTGCCGCCGCTGCGCTCCCCAGTTGCGCATGCGCAGAAGCGACGCATAGCTAGCGTGCCGGGGCCGCCGCCGCTGCCGCGCGCTCTCCATCGCCTCTCTCTCTCTCTCTCTCCCTTTTTAGTCAGACCAGAAAAAAGTCTTAGTGCACGATGAGGTTCGAACCACCATCCTTCCGTTCCGCAGCCGAGCGTGCTAATGGCTACACTACTTCCTGCCAACGCATATGTAGTTCTCCTCGTCTAGGACGCTGGAGAGTGTTTGCAGAAAGGCGTCGAATCAGACGGATGCCTCCCAAATGCCCTCCAGTGTCTCCAGCATTTAAGATTTCCAAATAATTGTGCACTTAATTAACATCTGAACCACACATCAGTGGCACAAGCAGCAACACCGTGTTAAAGGCTTTCGCCTCACCGCACTTTAGGTCAACAAAGTGACCCCCCTGAATTTTTTTTCGCTGCTTCCCACCATTTAAATTCTGCTATGCAGCCTCGGCTTGCTTTCTTACGTGCCTGGGAATGTCTCGCTTTTCGTGCTCAAGGCAGTGCAGCTTGGTCAAATTCATCATCATCAGCCTGACTACACCCACTGCAGGGCAAAGGCCTCTCCCATGTCTCTCCAATTAACCGTGTCCTTTGTCAGTTGCCGCCACTGTATCCCTGCAAACTTCTTAATCTCATCCGCCCACCTAACTTTCTCACCTAACTTTTTGGTCAAATTCAGAACAACGCAATTACGCCCAAGCTTGCGGCGTGTCGGAATGCCGGTGGAGATTGTTCTCCACCTTGATGTTGACTATCTTCTGTAAAAAGCCCAACGTTTGCACGGGCAACATACACAGTTATGTTTAATTAGTTATAAAAATAACAGCAGCACTCACCAAGCCTACTGCTTCTTACAAGTCAGGTGGGGCTTCTGATTGCTATAACAGGTTTAGGTTTATGAGGTTTAAGGTCCAAAAGTGGCTCAGGCTATGAGGGACGCCTTGTGGAGGGTTCCGGAAATTTCGACCCCTGGGGTTCTTTTAACGTGCACTGACATAGCATAGTACACGGGCCTCTAGCATTTCGCCTCCATCGAAATGTGATCGCCGTGGCCGGGATCGAACCCGTGTCTTTCGGGTCAGCAGATGAGCACCATAATCACTGAGCCACCACGGTGGCTATTTGTAATGCTTTATAGTTATAGATATATTCACTGGCTGCCTCCCCTGTGTGTCCACTCTGCTCAACCAGCATCCGTACACTATTTCCTATTTTTCTGTCACCCCTTCTCCTCTCTCAGAAGAAGCTGTATGAAAACGCCGCATGAGCACATCACCACCAGTTCAAATATATCCTTTCAACTCTAGTCTCCATATTCGGGCACAACCACACACAAATCTGCAACGCCGCGCACTATTCAAGAAATATAGCAGCTATGAAATTGGACTCTGCGTTTATTTTCTCCAGAACATGAATAATGCTCATATATTCATTACTTTGTTCCGTCTTCTGACTTCATCAACCTTGACGATGAACGACTGAAATAAATAATCAGTCCATCTCGCAAAAACAAAACTTCTTTTAAATTTTCTAAAGCCTGCGATGGCCAGATTGCCAATCCACCGCATGCAGTGGGCACGAGCCTTTCTTCTGTTGCCGCTAAAAACAGAGGCAAAAATGGTCGCGTGCTGCCCCGCTCTGGGCACCAGCCGTTCAATTGGAAACATCGCGATAAAATCTATTGAACATGCTGCACTGCTTCTCGTATTTAATCCGAATTACTTTTCTTTTTATCCCGCTTCAACATTGCAGAACGTATATGGCGAATTAACTGTCACTGTCATAAAGTGTCCTGTCGTATCCGTTTGGCGGTATCCGAGGAAGACGATGCGGCGCGCTGCGCTGTTGTTGCCACCTCTGTCTTGGCCAATCCCCCGCAGTGGGTACGCGCCGTTATTTAGAGGACAACAACAACAACCATGCCGACAGAAGAGCGTTCTGTCCGCGACTAAGGCAGTCTACACGCCCCATCGATCCCGCGACAGTGCTGACCAAGAACCATTCGCATGAGTCCTCAAGTGGGGATTGGCAAGCACCAGAAGCATACGTCGCCCGATGCTACGGCAGTCCCTCCGGCTCCTCAGGCCGCCCTGCTCAGCTTGGAGCAAGCCGTTCTCTGCTGCAAAATGGCGCCCAACGAACAGTTCCTGCCGGTCTTTCCTTCAGCTGGTCTCGGACGGTGTTTACCCCTGGCAAAGGCAGAGTTTGTGGCCCACTTTCTTGCCGCGAGGCTATCGGGATTTTTCCACATTTTTCCCTAGCTTCGCACCAACGTCATCTCAGAGATGTGCCACGCCATTCGTGATTTGCCGCGGCAATTCAGTGGCCCTGCCCTGAAGGCAACGAACCAAGCCTGCTTAGGGGGAGTCATCCTCTTCTCAATGGAGCCCGGTCTCTTGCGGCTTCAAGAATTCTGCCCTGAGGACAACGGATTCAGCAAGCCAGGGGACCCGACCTTTTTGCATGCTGGCAGTCGAGTGTTTTCTGGCGACGAGGATTCAGAATATCAGGTCATCGGCTCTGTGGTGCAGACGAAGCCGGCTTCGAGGCCTCGGCTTCCGATGTCCTCCGGCGGCCAGTTGGCATAGGATTCTCCTAAAGACTGCAGATTCGAGGCGGCGGAGGGAGGCGACCTCTTCAGTGCACTGCCCGGTGTCTTCCGCTGGGTGTCTGCTGCTCACCCACCGAAACAGGACCCTATTGCCCGCGACCGCCTGATACACATAACGTCTGAACACGCCCAAGGCGCTGTCCCAAGCACTCCACGCCTGCGGGCTGTTCTTGTCGCATAGCCATGGATGTGAGACCGTGTAAGTGCCCTCATGCGCGTACGAGTGCAAACCCTATCCAAGAACTGCGGAAGAAATAGCAGACTGCAGGCTCCACTGCTAGGAGCCACGCCCGTATAATTTCAGAGTGCCGTGTATAATTTTCGCGTTCTCCGATTACCGGATACCGGCTCTCGCATTTGGTTAAATGTGCGCAATAAAAATATGCGATGGAAATTCGTGTGCATAACTTAAAACAAGATACTATTCTCATCGTCCCTGTCTTTACTGGCGAATCAACCTTCAAAGCATAGCAACCTTCAAAGGGAGACAATACTCGAACATTTTTTATGAAAAAAAAGGGGGCGGTGAGAGGGGGGGTTAGAGGGGTAGTGATAGCGTCGAGGGCCACGTGCCGCAGAAAAGCCGGCGTGGGCGTCATTGGCCACGAGCGAAAAATCCTTGAAAAATCCCCAGAGAAGCAACCTATGTGGCGCGTCATCACAACTTGCCCACCGGATTGTGAGCAAAGTTCCCACCGTGACAGGTGACATTTAAATTATCATGACTGGTCACGAATGCTTGCTTGGGAAGAGCAATCAGGGTCTCAAAAGCCCCACCGCTGGCAGCACCTTCCATCGTAAAGTAGTCGCGCATCGTTTAACCGCAGCGCCAGCAGTGGTCTCAGGGCTTCCAGGGATCAATGAATGTTAAGTAGAGAATAACCAATTCTGCGGATATGGGCATCAACCCATTAACGCCATCGGGTCATACCTTAAGGCGGGGATTAAGTGTCCCCTCCAGTTTTTCTATAGCAGCCGTGTCACGAGTAGTCACCCACGTCTCCATTTCGCACATGGGTGTGCTTGCATGGAAGCTTTTGCGCACCTGCCACTAATCCCACAATGCTGATTTTGTTCTCGGTACCGAAACGCGTTTTTCACTTGCCTTGATTTATAAATACTGGTATTTCAAAGCTCTACAAAAAAAAAGTTACGGGACGATCCACCATCGGCAATTCTGCGAAAACAGTTGATGCATTTACTCGAGTAGATTCTTTTACTCTGAGCTGAGGCTTCACACACACGACACAACTGTTCTGGAGGGCGACGGGAGCGGATGTGGGTCGAGGGTTGGCGGTGGGTGGGTGGCAAGCCCTTTCGCTAGGGGGTGAAGTACGGAGACTACTGGAGGTTGCTGCTTTAGAAGTTAGCTCGCTTTTCCACTGCGTCTTTGAATTCCATTTCACCGTCACTTCTTCGCAGCGCTGCGTGAGCTTCTAATGGGTAGATACCTTGTGTAGGGTTGAGGTATTTGGGTTGGTGGACTTCTGGAGGATGAAGGTGGTCGGGGGTGGGGTGGGGCAGTGGAGCGAGGGTTGCGGCTGGTGGGTGGGCAACCCCCCTAACTAGGGGTGGCGGAGTGGAGATGGTGTTCCTGGAGGGTTGAGGCTCCTCGCTTGGGCTGGAGGCTTCAATCCAACAGACATCACATTCACGAGGGGGAGAGAGTGGGGTGTGTGGTTGGGCGAGGGTGGAATGGGGTGGTGGATCGAGAATGTCGGTAGAATGCTGGTGCGATTTGCTTGCTCTTCAAATGATAGCTATTTTTAGTAAAGGGAATCTCCTCCTACGCCAACGCTGCAACAAGTTTCAGGTATTTACTAGCGTAATTTCTAACAAACGATGGCAAACAGGTGTCTCGATTTTTGGAGCCCTCTCGTCACGTCCGACAAAGAAAGGCAACAGACCACCAAGGATGATCCGTTGTGAAAAATGTGGCGTCGAAACCATTAGAACTAGAATGTCTGCCATGAGATACTAGCGGGGGATGGGGGCTGCTTATCAGCTTCGCTGAATATTTTCTGTGCCGTGATTTCTGGTACACAGCCCGCACTCGGACTTAAGTTTTGAGTGGAAAAAATTATACTGGTTGTCCGCACCCGGTACATAGCCTGTAAGAGTCAGGTATGCAACCAGCACATAATAATGTATGGGCACGCACAGCGCAAGTATACAACCCGCGTACTGTATACAGGATATTACGGTAAATCATAAGAATGGCAAGAGAGCAGTGAGTACCGAAATTCCGTGTCACTTCTTTTATATCATAGCAATTGATGCTGAAGACAATCCAAACACTCGGTAAGCTCTTAGCGACCTGAATCTACCATTTCTATGTGAAAAAGATTGCAACTAAAATGTGCAAAAGAATTGAAAACTCCAGATTAATTTTCACGTGCTAAAGAAACAATGAAGGTCATTAAAGGACGCCGCAGTGGAAAGCTCTGGATTAATTCTGGCCGCCTATAGACCTTTAATGAGCAACGAAATTTCGGTAGACAAGTGTTTATGCATTTCGTTTCCATCAAAATGCGAGCGCCGAGGCCGGCATCGAACCCGTAAAACTCGTGCCTAATGCAGCCGCTAACCGAAAACGGCTAATCGAAAACGCGGAGGCTCCACTACAAGAATAAAAAAAAACAGTAAAAATTGTGAGCCGAATGAGAGCGTGGAAACAACAGCTAGGAGTATGAGGCCATCATACTGTAACAAGAGTAAAAACTGCCTCTATTTTTATCATGGTACGGTGAATAGCCTTACATGCCTTGCGCTTCTCTACACTATGCTTAACTTACCTGCGTAATTGAGTCTTCTGATTCAGGCTTCATGGTGATGGTCCACATGCGGCAGGGAGAGGTGGCGTCTCCAAAATAGCCCACTTCAACATACTGGCCCGTATACTTTCTCTTCAGATCTGAAATAACAATAAGCACCGCTTAGAGATACAGAAACATGTTATGGAAGCAAAGTCTCACAAACACCCACGAGGTAATCCACACGCGTCCACATGGCATACGAAATCCTTACGATCCACAAGAGACGGAGAGGCGTTCGAAAGGTTCGAACGCGACGTTCATGGCTACCCTGGAAACGTGCTGATGCCGATCAACTTCCACAAAGATGGTGCGCCGCTCTTAGTGCCGACCGTTATGCCGATTGACTGACGCAACGCCACTCGAGCGTGAGCGATCCAAGGCAATGTACCCCCTTGAATCCCCTTGGAAGAGCAGAATGGCTTCAGTCGCTTTCCAAAATGAATGGCTCCGCTTGCTTTCCGTCGATTTATGGCGTATTTACTATGAATCGCACCACGGTGATGCTGTAACTGCCACTGGCGTTCTTATACTCTGAAGAACGACACCCCGAGGTGCAGGGAATCGTGCTAAGCTGATTACAGGACGAAAAACGGAAAATACATGAAGGAACGAAAGCACAGACGAAGTAACGCGATTCCCTGAACCGTGAACGACCAACTAGCCCCTGTTCTTGCCTTCTTTGCTACGCCGAGGCTAAAAGGCGCATGTTGCAAGAAACACATTCGCGCGCTGCCCAAAAAGCTACCATCGAAAGATTTTAGCTTGAGCGTCTGCGTAGTTCCAGGTAGAACATGTTGACTGGATACTCGCGCGAGAGGCGCAAACTTGTTTACTTTCTGTGCTTTGTAAATTGTGTACACAGCTACATCTTGTTCTTTCTCGCTGTAATAAGCTCTGATACTATTGACAGTCAAATTTGACTGTCAAATTTGACTGGTTGGACTGTCAAATTTGAGTCCAGCCAAATGAACACACACATATAGACACGGCGCACGAACATGTGTCCCTCCATACATCCGTTCTAGGGGCTGGGGGAAAACCAGCCGCACACACACACCTCCTTTCCAAGAGTGCTGCATATCATAATGGAATGGAGCACACAAACGCACACAGCGCTCGACACATCCGTACGTGGGATCCCTCTACTGACACGCACGACACCCAACATTTCGAAGCCGGCTCGGCTCCTTCTTCAGGGGTGGCCGTGGGCTGTGGCTAGCGCCTTTATGTACCTAGCCACAGACGCTGGCCACAGCCCACGGCCACCCTTGAAGGAGCAGAGCCGGCTTCGAAGGGTTTCAAATTAAAAATGTTTTCTTTGGAGACGTGTCAGAGCTTATTACAAGGACAAAAAGGAAGACACAGTCAGCTAAGCGGTTCGCTTAGCGCTGTTAACAGGGAAGGGACTCACAGGAGAAGACCTTCTCTTCGGCCTCCTGAAGCCGCTCCCGCGAGGAGGGAACCCAGCGCGCCAGCTTCATGTCTTCACTGGCAGCTGCAGGCGCGGACGATGAGCCTTTGGTGCTCGAGACGCGGGCCCCCTTCGACGACGGCCCCCGGGCGTCCTTGCTGGCCACGGTTGCTGCAGGCAGAGAGGGTAGAAAAAAAAGTGCCAACAAATGAAGCGGGAAGATGGGCGTTGCGGGCCGCAGTCACGAGTGCACACCTGTCGCCGCACTTGCCGCACTTGTGCGAATACGACTGCGCTCAATGGACAACTTGCAGAATAACGAGCGCCCTCTACAATTTTCCAACCAAAAACCCTCGTACGCAGACGGCAATCTCGCAGTCTTCTTCGAAAAGGGAGAGGAGAGACGTCCCTTTATCTGTATGGGAGGGAAATTGTTGAAAGGACACAATAGAGCCGAGGCGCGAACGACAGGAACGGGTCGAGACAGGTACTCGTCAAGGGAATGCATCATTGTAACCTTTGCACAACTTTCCTTTACACTCTACCTCGAAAGCTGGCAATGTCCGGCGGGGCTTCAGGTTCACGCAGATTTGGGGGCAGCCCCGCACACTTTTTCAAAGGACACAGTGCAGGGCTGCTGACTCATCTCCCCTCGCGCTCAACCCTTCATGCAGCATTGCAGGAAGCTAAAATGTGTCTGTGAACGAGGGTTTTTCGTTGGAAAACATGTTCCTGTAAGTCAGCTTTCCCGCAATTTTGAAAGTCACGAAGAAGAAAAAAGGAGGCGAATTGCCGCGCATTCAAATACTGCTAGCGTGGCGAAAAGGGTCCACGAATGCACATCAGCAAGAGTCGAATGGGAACAACGTTAAGTGCATGAACGTTGGGCTATGCAGCCATCGAGCCGCCTTGCTGGAAACAGTGCTGATGAACGCAGTGTGAAACATGGAGAAGGACGCAGAGACGAAAACATGAGCGGTGAGACACGTCTCGTTCCTGCGTCCCCCACCAGCGAGCACCAACTTTCAAAATTGCTGTAAAGGTGACTTACAGGAAGATGTTTTACAACCGAAAACCCTCGTTCACAGACAGCAATCTCGCATTGAGTCGAGACAGGCACCCGTCAAGAGAATGCATCATTGTAACCTTTCGACAACTGCCATTTACATACTTCTGAAGGAACCAGCGCACAAAACACAACGGACAAGAAAAAGGTGGTACACGACGGACAGGAGCGCTCCTGTCCGTCGTGTACCACCTTTTTCTTGTCCGTTGTGTTTTGTGCGCTGGTTCCTTCAGAAGTATGTATTACCAACTAGCCCAACAACAAGTGTTGCCATTTACACTCTTTCTCGAAAGCTGGTAGTGACAGTCGGGGCTTCAGGTTCACGCAGACTAGAGGGGTAGCCCCCCTAACATTGTCGAAAAATAATACAGTGGAGGGCACCTGGCTCCTCTCCCCTTGCGCTAACCGCTTCAGACAGCAGAGCAGGAAGTGAAAACGCGATCTGTGAACGAGGCTTTTGGTTGGAAAACAGCTTCCTGTACGTCAGCTTTCATGGAATCTTGAAAGTTGTCAACTGACTATTTGCGGAAACCTGTCTAGGCAGGAAAAGAAGGCAGACCATCCTTTGCCACAGTTCTGTGGGGGGTGGAGGGGGGGTTGAAGGGAGGAAGTTGGGGCGACGGTATTGTTCAGCAGAAAATTCTTAGAAAGGTATGAGGTAGCTCACTCCTGCCGGCAAAGGAACAAAGACCCATTTCCTTCTTTTCCTGCCTAGCCTCTACTGCAATGCCACAGAAGGTTTACTACCATTGCACTCTTTCGACGACTCTCTCGGGGCCATCTTGAAGCAAACTGGCGACATCACTGAGTTTACTTAGAAGAGGGAACTTGACTCTTTTCGTTTCCACGAAGAATGCGAGAGTGTCATCTGGGAACGAGACCCTTTGGTTGGAAAACAAGCCTTGCGGAGAAGCTGACTTAGATTTCTGCAAATGGTCCATTCACTACCGAACGAAACAGTGTTGAGCGCAGTCAATGTTCAGAACCACAAATACGCTGGAGTCCTGAGGATGTCGCTGTGTGTGCGTGTGCGTGCGTGTGCGTGCGTGCGTGCTTGTGTGCATGAGTTCTCAGCTTTTTGTCCAGCCTCTCTTCTGTGTGCAAATATTATTATTACATGCAGCACGACGGAGCGTAAGAGGCAGATGGCGAGATGTTTTTAATAAGTGCGTGATCGCAACGTTTGCGATGACGACTCGCTGCGGTCGGCATCATACGCACACGTATAGGCTCCGTGCGCTGCAGTTTGGGGAGAGCGCGTGGCGCCATCTGGTTAACAGAGGAGGCGAAGGGTGGGGGTGGAAGGAAAGTGGATGCAACTCTCGTTCAGTTTGCAGACAGCGATAGTCAGCGGTAGCGATAGCATGAAAGGACAGGGGGAGCTTTGTACATTATTTACAAAATGTCGTTGGGCATCCATTTAATCAGTTCTTTCGGGAAATAGCTGAAATAAAAGTCCTCCAACTTTGGTATAGACTCGGCAAGAAATGCTTCGTCCTTTTTGATTGTTAGAGCTATGCTTCTCTGAGGACAGTACACATAAAGTAAATCAGTGTCAATTCTCAGGATATACAGCATTATCATTATCTGCGTGTAGAGCGAATGGGTTTTGCGCAATTGTAAGTGCCCATTCCCGTAATGGATGTCACATAGCTGATTTCTTTGTCTGGGTCAATCAGACACTTGTTCCTTAGACTAAGGACATTTAATTTCAATAACTTGCGATGTGCCGCCGGATGTCACACTGCCGTCGGGACTGCAACACAGACATGGCTGCTCAGAATCGATGATCAGCCCAACCTGAACGCAATAGAAACTAGACGTAGCATGTCATCATTAGGTTTGTACTGAAGTTACTTCGTGAATTGTCGTCCCATGTGCCAGCTACAACTCCTGTCTAGCTATTTTTTCCATCTTCTTTCCTGCATCGTCATGTGGAAGATGGAACAGAACTGCATCGCATCTTGCAAAGACACTACTACTGCATATGTTATGAACCACTTGGGGAAATTCGTAAGCCACCTTCTTTGCAAGGTTTGTTTTACCGTGAAAGCTCTCCTTCCCGAATGACACTCTCGCAGTCTTGGCTGAAACCAAAAGCGGCAGGCGTCTCTTTACGGCGCATTCACAATTGCAAGTCGCTCTTCAAGGCTGAAGAGCGATGGCCCGAAACCAGTCATGCTGGAAAAGCAGGGCGCGGGACTAGCCCCTTCACCCTCTATTTTACGGATAAATGGGTGGTAGCCAACCCATGTACCCTTTGGACACCCCTCCCTGAGTCATCTTGCAGTCTACTGGAAACATTCCTGAGTTAACCCAGAAGGAGGAACTTGCCTTTTTTCGTTTCTTCGAATAATACGAGAGTGCCTTCGGGGAACGAGACCTTTTGGTTGGGAAAAAAGACTTGTAAAGAATCTGACAGGGATTACAACAAGTGGTCAGTTTGAACCGCTGTACAGCACATTTTCAGTGGCCAAATACATTAAGCAGGCCACGAAGCTTACCGTAAGAAGTTGCAGCACTACAGAACATCCTTGATGACGTAAGAACATGGCTAAATACTTGAAGTCTGCAGTTCTTGTTTTTATGCGGTGTGCTGTCGAACTGCTCACGCGCACTTTTCGTTCTTGGTGCCACCTTTATCAACGATTCTTAACTTCTGCTCAGAAACAGAAATAAAAGCAATCCAAACAAAAACAAACCGTTGACCTGCTGCCTGGCCTTTTGTAAGAGGGCAATTTCGATTATCTCATCAAGATCTTTTTGGACGACCTTTTTGTACAAGAACATCTCTCTTTTGTCCAATGTATGCTCTATTTCCCGCCTTCTCATTTTCAGCGGGGAAAGGTCTGTAATTTCGAACATTGCACAAATCCGCATAAAAGCAGGTCTCCCTCCGAGGTGCCATTCTCGCAACGATGTCACTGCGCGCCTGCTATGCGGACGGGTTGACGGAAACACACTGGGCATCCGGTTAATGCGGGGAGTGCCGCGCGGGGACGCTGGCGATGCGGTCGCTGCTGGCTCCACCATACCAGCCAGGTCGCCAGTTAGCCCACGCCTTCGCCTGCCACTCAGTCTCTGATAGTCACTATGCCGCCGCCGTCTGCCGACTGTCAACGCGAGTTGTTGAGTTCAAATAAGTGTGACATATCAGGCAACTCTTTCGTTCTGTAATTGGCGGAAAACCGCAGCCACTTTCCGGATAGAACGGCGACAGCCTGAATCAGGCGTATAAACTCAGAGGTCGTCTCGAGCGGAAGTCTGAATAACCTCTTGAATTCAAAGTTTGTTGCCTCTTCAAAGTACCTGTTGACTCTTTGACGGTCGACCTGTGCCACTTTGCACAATGCAAAGGAAAGAGCGGTATCAAATTTATCCCTTTTGGAAGTAACAAATTTCATCGCCGCTCCACGAGGTGCGCCACTTCGAACAAATGCACAGCGTTCAATAGTTCAATACAGCTAGCACAACCCCGCGCTTATGTCAAACCACGTGAAAAGCCCCAACACACGGCCGCCGCAGACGAACGTTTCTGTACTTTTGCACTCGATTTGGCCGCTGCACCGAGAGCAATAGTGTCAGGCTACACTCGCGCCGCAAGAAACGACGCTGCACTGGCACGGCACTTTTGTGAACTAGTGCTGAAAGTGCAGCCAAATCGAGACCTGACAGGGCCAGGCAGCGAAGGAAGTTCACAGCTGACGATGCAGCCAGCACAATGGACTCTACGCATGGAGCTCTGAGCACAACATGTACACCTGTGAGTGAGTGTGTCAATCAGTCAGTCAGTGACAGCGGAAGGCCAGCTGCCATTTTGAACTGCAATAGCATTAAAGCTTGTCGTGTTTGTTTCTTCCTTTCGTCTCCGTCTTGTCGCGCTTTGAAAACAATCATGAGCATTAAAGCTGACAATGTTGTTGCTGTGCTTTGTTGCTCATTGCTTAATTTACACCCCAAGTTACAAGGAACAAGGGGACACATATGCGGCTCGAAACGGGATGCTCTTTCAAGCACTTTTGCTCACTATGCACTTTTGATCACTGTGCATGATGTAAGAAATAGGCACATACAATAACCCTGTGTATAAAAGCATAGCCATTATGTACAGCCGGCTAAATCTTTATCTAGCGTGCGTGACGGCCGCTAATTCTGCGCTTTGCGACGAAGAAAACTTGCGGTAAGCTCAATATTAAGCACGGGCTTAGTAAACCTGTGCTTAAATTTGATATTTCCGCCAGTTTTCTTCGTCATAAGCTGCAGGAGCACGGAAAACGCGGCCGTCACGCACGCCAGCTAAAGATTTGGCTGGCTGTACGCGTTGCATACATGCCCGACTAAATACGTGAACATTCATACATGTTTCACCACACATTAAAACAGCAAATATAACTATTTTTTTTCCTTTCGGACATCCACCGCGGCGCCAAAAGCCATCTCATGCAAAAAAAAAAAGAGGAAAACGACAATGGGGAAGAGCAGGCAGAGGGCGGTCAAGCGAGCAGCTGGGCGCCGCTGTGCTGCGAACACAGAAAAAAAAATCCACGGCTAGAAACGATAACGCAAGAGCGCGGCGGCCAAATATATTTGGGACCGGACGACGGCTTGCTTTATATGTATATCGGTGTGCTTTGTCTGTGATTGCTTACCGGCAGTTGTTCGGGTCTTTGCAAAAAGCTGAAGGGACCAAGAATCAAAGCCAACTGTAGTCGACGATTTCATTTACTGAGGTACGGTTCAATGTCCCAGTCTGCTTGACAACATTACGTCGTGTGTAATACTGGAGGCATTCCCCTCCACGCGCGTCTGCTGTCCCAGCTGTTGTGCTTTGCCGTGGCGGCAACCGGCGCGGATACCGTCAACAATTTAGACGAATGCGCGAGTGTGTCTTCGTTAATATATTTGCCACAGCGCTAGAACATGCCTGCAGAGAAGCAGTACCCACCCTGTGTCCATGTTCTTGTTTCCGTTTTCTACCGCTTCAACCGGCTGGAGAACTTTGCGTGATTGCTCTTCTATTCAGTTGGTTGCCACTTCGTACCCACTGATCAATGTATACATAGCTGAGACGAAGTGTACAAGTAAAAAATAAAAGCGAGGAGCAAGCACACGTGTCCCGCAAGTGTTGTCGAAAAGAAGGTGTGCTTAGGACTATTTAGGGCCGGGCCGAGCGAGCGAACATTTTCCCCGTTTGTGTGCGTCAGTTCATTAGGGTGGCGGCAGGCGGAAGGAAATATGTGTCGTCCAAGCACGACGAGATCGTGGATTTCCTTTTAAATATTCGCATCTCCATACCCTTCTGTTTTTCGTGATACCGACAGTAATGACCGCTATCGGGGAAGGCGACAGCAAAAAAAGAAGAAAAAAGGCACGTTCTGCACCAAACGAGACGCACGTGCGTGCGACAAAGGAACACACGGGTCACTAGCATATCAGTTCCAAGCTGCCGTTCTGTGCGTGCTCGAGCCCTCAGGGGTGTTTATATAGGTAACAGGGTAAACTGGTCGAACTGTGCGTGAGTGCGTGCGCGTGTGTGTATGTGTGTGTGTGTGTGTATGTGTGTGTGTGTGTGTGTGTGTGCGTGTCTATATATACCGGGTGTCCCAGCTAAATGTAACCAACCTTTTAAAAAGACGAAGTGTCCTAGCCCAGTGAAACCAACTAAAGGTTGTTCAGAGTCGCATGGCCTAGTCTCGAGTATTTTTTTCATTCTTCAAAGTTAATTAGTTAAGCTTAATTAGCTAACTTTTAATTATCAACTTCAGGAAAAAAGTGTCAATGAGAATGTTTTAGATCGCCTCGAAAAACCGCTAGTACTGCTGTTTCCATCACGGTACAATTTACGTAGCTTCATTTATCGGCCTTAAAAGGAAGTTATCACGTGACCAGCTGCTCGCTCGCATCTCTGCCCCAATGTGCACCCAAAGTCTCATCGAGGAGAGGAGTTCAGGAAAACAGGATTTCGTTCTCTATGGTGCATCTTGGGACGTTGAAGTGGCACGGTTGTCACGTGGAAGCTTTTTTTTATTGTCCGAATTACGGTTAAAGGCCGGCAAAAAAAACTACGTAAATAGTACGTTGCTGCAAATGTTCCAGTCAGCTGTTTTTCAAAGCGATCTACACGTTTTTCATTGGCACTTTGTTCATCAAGTCAATAATTACAAAGTTAGCTAATTAAGCTTAACTAATTAACTTTGAAAAACGACAAAATACTGCAGACTAGGTCACGCGACTCTAAAGAACCCTCAGTTGGTTTCAGGCGGCTATATATATATATATATATATATATATATATATATATATATATATATATATATATATATATCACAAGGACTAATCACAAAAAAAGTAGCATAGGTAAAAAGCGTAGAAACGAAAGAACCGTACATAATGATTCATTCTTCGCCCCGCAGCCGCTCAATAGCTGCATCCACTGTGAGCATGAGTTTTCTGCTCGCAATCAAAGATTTCACGTTTAAAGAGCCGCGCCGATCTAAGAAAATGGACAAGATCACCGGCAGACTTCAAGGTCAGCGCCAACAGCAACTGATAACTGCTTCTCGTCCCACCATTGTGTTGGCAAGGTGTGTCATTGCCAAGAAGCCGTGCAATGGCGTAATTTGCCGGCACGCACAAACCCCGCCCCCTGAATAGCTGCCCAGAGTGCCGCTGGCCGTGCGCCGGTTGCGCAGTCGGAGTTCCGCGCATGACCGTGGTGCAATAGCATGCCTCAAGGGCGCCTGCACGCCCCGTCACCAAGCGCTTCCCCTTTAACGGCTCTTAGACCGCCCTCCGTGCGCTCTCGATTGACTGAACAATCGCTTTCACCTGATGCCGTCCGCGCTAGGCTGTACTGAGAGCTAATGATCAAATTGCATCGCTTCCTGTCCGTGTGCGGAATAACCAGCGGTTTCTGCCACAGCCCATTTAGAAGACTCCAAACCGTGCATTATGCATGACTTCCGTCTGTCTCTCAACAGCAACTCACCTGAACCATCCCTGTTGCCAGACTCGGGGTGTTTCACCTAAGACTTTGCAGAATTTTTAAAAAAAGGGGGGGGGAGGGGGGGGTTGAATTAGAACAGAGCTTTTTCGGCATAGCATTGTCAGCGGTGTAGTACATAAGAATAGAGCTAAGCTGCGCTAACTAGCAGGCTGCTGAACTAATATTTAATACTTAACTTTTTAACTATAACTGTTAGGCTCCTTAATTATTGAGGCCTGTAGCCCACCGTAATTAATATCCGTATCAGTTCTTAGCCCCTCGAAAACGCGGTTTTTCTCGGAGCTGTGGCCCAACAAATTGTGGCTAGATCGCGCCAGAATACGTACATGCGCTTTCGAGAAGCTTGCAGGCAAAGCAACCTCTCCAGCGCACGTAACTCGCCAAAATAGCCAAAATTTGTTGGACCACAGCGCCAGGGGTAACCGCATTTTCGGAATTTTAAAAACTGATATCAATATACTTAGGGTGGGCTACACGCCTCTGAGTAATTATGTAGCCTAACAGAAGTAGTTAAAAAGTTGACTATTTACTATTAGTTAGTACGTCTTAGCTGTAATCTGATGTACACACCGCTGGCAATGCTGCGCCGAAAAAAGCGCACTTCCAACTTAAAAAGCCTATTTTTAAAAATTGTGTAAAGTCTTAGGTGAAACACCCTGTATATAGCATTAACGAACCAGCCGATAAAAAGCCGATATGCGCAAATGTACTACGGTAATCGTTTTTGCGGAACGATTTCACAAACAAAACTGAATGGACTTCAGCTGCCACCTTCAGCAGCACGTTCAGCTGCCACCTAGTGCCAAGAAATTGCCATACAGATCATGCACTCATGTAGATGGCATGGAGTTGTGGCGTTAAACACTGTGATGTAAGACAAGCAGATGGGATGTTGTGGCAGCGAAATGAAATGCCAAATAAAGTACCCCGGCCCGCACCACAGAGTTTTATAGCGGGCAGAGAGTACAACGACAGCTGCAACGCAATACAGCTCTCTTAGCGAAGTCTTTAGTTTTTGTTTACGGTAGTCAGGCCATTTTTGAGTCTCTGCTTCTGCCAGTCTGTTATCGCCCCACCATATGCATGCTAGTTCAGCTAGACCTAGGCTGCGAGAGACGTTGCTGTGAAGAACTCCGGTTTTTGGTCTCCTCTAGCTCTTTAACGCGTCCCAGTATTTCAGCCGGTACACGAGCTTTCTGCACTGCGTTCTCGTCAAAATACAGCCGTTGTGTTGCCAGGTGTATAGCCTCTTGCTCACAGCAAAACAGCCGCCGAGCCAGAGCTACCTACAGCATTTTTTTTTTCTTTTTCATCTCGTAAGTGTATTAGCGCATGAATATAATATATCGCTTCAGTTGTGATCACATTGCTGAAGCTTTCGGTAAACAGTCATCACTTTTCTCACCAAATAAAAATCTTATTTGGGAGTAAGGCAAATAGGCGTAGTATCAGACCAAAGTAAAGCTGCGTTTCGTGAATCACGTGTTAGATAACACACCGAGCATCGGATAACAACGAAGCACGCTTAACCAGTGGTCAGGTGCGTAAGCGTGAATCATTTGCCATTCTGTCTGCTGCAACCACGGCGACGCGAAACCTCCATTTTAACTCGAGCGCGGCGCACCGAGCGAAGTCATTCGACCTGCAAGTCGTGGCGCTACCATTCGAAAATTGCTTCTCCATAATGAGATCCGGAATGCGATACAAGAAGAAACGAAGTCAGTTAATATGCTGCCGTTAGCACGAAGACGTTAAGCATGTCATCTCCATTAGGACGGATTTATGTGCAAATCCGGCAGGACGTAGTGATAAAAGAGGCGGTATGCAGAGACAACAGACTGTAGAACAGGTGCTGTCCTGCCTAGCCCAGTTCTTCTGTGCAGAACTAGTCACCCGGTAGCCGTTCTCTTTTCTATTGCGCCAATAAAGGCAGCGACTGTAAACGTTGCTAGAAACTGACGGCAACCGTCTAATATGCTCTGCGCCCCCCCCCCCCCCCCCCAAAAAAAAGAAAAAAAAATCCGGCGGCAGGCAGGAATAGTTTGCTCAACAAAGCACGCGGACCAGAGTCCGCTGTCGATTCTCTTATTTGTCATCTTACCCAAAAAAAAAAAAAGGAACAAATCCCAGTCCACAAAGATCAACAACCGATGCTGGAACACGACACAGACGCGTGCAGAGCAACAGCGCGGAGATTTCGCAAGCAGCGTCGTCGAGAGCATGCACAACGAGAAATGTGTACGAACCGAGAGTCAGCGCCATCGACCACTCATTTAGCAGACGATGGCCGTCCGGCACAGGCGGGGATCGCCGGCACGCGACACGATGCGTCACTCGCGGCGGGTATCCGTTGAGCACCTGAGAGGCACGCAAACACACCAACACAGCGACGCTGTCTCCGGGCCATTGGCTAATGGCACGTGTGCAGCTGCCAGCGCCGCCGCACTTTCCCCGTACGCACCGCGGGCTGGGCCGCCGCCAAGGTTGAAACATGACGTCGGCCGCGCGACAAGAGCTCGCCGGAAGGGTCACTGCGCACGCCCCGCAGATGGGAGGCATCTGCCGCGGCGCGCGCTGCTTCCTCTCACGGCCTGACAGTGGGCTGCCGCGCAGCGAACGGACGACACACTGCGTTGTGCACGCAACTGACACTGGGGGAGGAGATAGTATGCAGCACGGGCTTAGCTCGACACGATAGCGGGAACGAGGCAACGAGCTTATCAACAGCCTCAAGTTCCTTTCGCATCACGCGATACATTACAGTGCTAGCTCGTCGTTTCCTCCATTGGTTGGTCTTAGTACAGCCCAAAGACGGATGGAGTAATGCATCCGTATTGCGCAGTAGCCAACTGCAGTGACGGAAGGTCAGTGTCACTGATAGTGGGAGCGTGTGCAAGAGTGAGTATACAACGCAATGCCGGCTGGCCGCCATGCGCAGATGTCCGGTTAGCAACAGTGTCTCCCCTAAATTCATCACGATCATCCCCGCCGCATTCGGCCGCACATCGCCCAGCCTGGTTGTCAGCGACTTCAACCTGGACCTGATGCAATCTGTAAGCCCCCTGCTATAACGCTTTCGGGCAATGCGAGGTAACTATAGAATGAAGAATAAAGAACTCATCGCCGACAGCTCGTCCAAGAAGCAAAGCGAACATCATCACGCTCTTTCATGGTGAAAATATCGTCAAATAAATATTGTAACGTAACGTTACAAAGAAGTCTCCTGTTCTTCCTCATCTTCTAAGGAAGGCATGCGTCAATATGCATAACGACTGCAGAGGCATCAGCTAGCGTTGCCCTTTGCCGCATGAGTGGTGCGGGTGATTTTTTTTTTTTTTCAGCGCTTCAAGAGTCTCTGTGAAGTGTTTACTGTATTGATAGATGTTCCTGCATGTGGGCTACAGATAAAAGCTCGGTGGTGACTCTGTCAGCTTTGGCAAGAGCCTATCTCAAGCTGCGTGGTACATTATTTTTTTGTGCGACCTTTGCAACAAAAGAAAATACTGCTATTGTGGGATAAGTATCCTAGTTATGCGTTGTACAACTCTTTAAAATTAGCGTCTAGGCTAAATTTAAAATTAACATATGAACAACTGTTCCCTAGATTATGTTCACAGATCACTAAGAGCATTTTTCTTTCTTTTCTTTTCGATCCGCTTCTGAGAGACGCATGATCACTAGCGAGACGCACTAGCACTAGCGAGACGCATGATCAGCCGCTTATTTAAGATTCGTGCACGATTGCTAGAAGAAAGTGGCAGGGTTTAAACGTAGCTAAACCAAGTAGACACGTGAAAGCATGGGTTAGCCTGGTTGGCTCATGGTTTCGCCTTGCTGGGTCGTCGGCATATATGGCGACGATATTGCACTCAGGTTAAGCTCTGGTCGAGGTTAAGCTGATCTTATTTGTTCGCGCCGTAGATGGAAGTTGATGAAGACGACTATGTGCAATGCACAGCGCAAGAGTGTGTTGCAGTTTAGCTCCAGGCGTAATCGACTGCAGTGATATCATATGTAGTGCCCACAATAAAGAAAAATAAAATATATCATATGTAGTGCCCTCGTGCAGTGGCTAGCCGAGCTGATCTGTTCGCGCCGCCGCGGGTTCGAAACCCAGTCGCGGCAATATTTGTTTTGTTTCTGCATGGGCTGTTGCTATGCAAGGTTTTGCCAAGGTCACTTTGAAGGTCAAGCTTCACACAACTAGATGAGCCGGTTAGACGTCGTGCTTTCGCACTAAAAAATGCTCCGTTCACCGTCGAAAGCACGTTCAGCGCATGACTGCGTACAGCGCACGGCTTCGTCGCCCTTTATGCGAAAAAAAAAGAAAAAAAAGAGCGGACTACTTATTGCGCTAGAACACTGTTTTTCCTCAACAATAGATTTCCACGAACACGGTAAACACTTCGGCTGGGTGCCGCATATATATTACTGACACGCACAGAATACGAAGGCCGCGGCCACAGGACGCACGGAAGGTGAAACTCGAGGAAAAAATGCTATACTGGCAATTTTGGCCTTCTTACCGCTCGTTTACGTGTGAGCTCCGTCATTAATGGACAGCTGTACTGTTTTCATTATTTCATTCGTTTTTCCTGTTGTGTTCACCTTCATTTCGTGAAAATCCTCTCCATATTTTGACGCTCTGAAGAGCCGCGGGAAATATCTGGCGAAGCTTTTTTTTCAGGACGCATAATAACAAATGGCCTGTGCACAGCTGCCCCATGGGGATGCGACTATTGCGCCGAGCCACGCTGTGGCGGCTGCTACCATCTGTTGATAGCGACTGGTGGAAGCATTAGAAAGCTGCCATAGTTGCTGGCTGTGTGTGGCGTTTTCTTCTGTGAAAAATGGGCTTACTGTTGCCTTACTGATAGCCCTTACTGGCAGCGTTGCTGATAGTCCAGCTATTCGTCCGAGTGTAGTACCTGTGACGAAAGCATTCCTACACCCAAACACCCTCGCTAAGCCGAGCAAACGGTTAACACAGCATCAGCATCGTCATCACCCAACGCCCACTGCAGGGTAAAGGCCACTCCCATGTCTCTCCAAATAACGCTGTCCTTTGCCAGCTGCGGCCACCGTACCCCACAAACTTCTTAATCTCACCCGCCCACCTAACTTTCTGCCGCCCCCTGCTACGCTTGCCTTCTCTTGGAATCCACTCAGTTACCCTTAAGGGCGCGGTTATCTTGCCTTCGCATTACTTGCCCTGCCCAAGCCCATTTCTTCCTCTTGGTTTCGACTAGGTTTCGACTGGAAAGTTTGGGCGTGATTTCAGTTCTGTTTAGACTCTGCGTGCTTTGATGCGCGTTGTAACGGGAGTCTTTTTTTAGACAAACATCAACTAAACGAATCATATTTGCTAGCGCTTAGTTAACACACGGGACAAGAACACAAATACACTGGACAGACGCTGTGTTCTTGTCCCGTGTGTTCACTAAGCGCTAGCAAGTATGATTCCAAACGCTTTCCAACTAGCCCAAGTTTCCGCCTTAATAAATCAACTAAACGAAATCAAAGATAAGGGGTGTTTGTTTTTTTCTGAAGACTTTCGCGACAAAAAAAAATACGCAATTTGCACCAACTATGAAGCATTCCGTATGTAATTAGGGCTTGCGCAACGCATAACTAACAAAGTTGCCGTGTTTTGTATCAAGCCATACTTTGTGTGTCTGTTCTTTTTTTTTCATTTGGAATGTTAAAAGCGGGCGCGATACACCGCATACAAAGCAACTGACGCGCCCCTAGTCTCTGTTTCATACATCAGGTATAACGCTGTCAGGCTTAGCGCTCTTGTTTGCGCTGCCTACACCCACGACCAAAAAGTAGTGCGTTCCTTGTGGTGAGCGACAAATAGCCTAATAGAGTAAATTGCTGTACTAATAGGTTCATAATGCACAGATGGTGGAACCAGCGAAACAGACGCAGGGCAAGAACAAAGGGGCACACGAACAACACCGCTGGACTTACAACTCCAAATATTTGCAACGGATATTTACAACAAATAGCAAATGCTTTGCCTGCAGGCTTATTACATGATACATTTGTCATGGGCTCGATTAAATACCTTGTTATTGCTGACGACACGCTGTCGCTTTCTCGTGCCTTTACACCGGACGGTCACAAAACAAGCGCGGAGTAACACGCCTCCCTTTATTTTTTCGTGCTGACTACATCCGTATACCTTTCGCAGCGTTGCACCTGATGCATGAAACGGAATGTAAGTATACGCTCGCGAGAGGGATCCGGATGAGCCGGCCGTTCATCGCGTGCTTCGCTGTCACATGGTGGTATTGTCTTTCTAGGCGTTCGTGTAATGACGTAAGCTAGATCCGTCGCTTCGATGCATCTGTTGCTGCCTGGTTAAGTGTTCAAACCCTTGTGAAAACAACCGGTAACGTGATTTTGTTTCTTCCCTGACCGACGGGGAACACAATTGGGAACACACAGCCTGGTGCATTTCGCTTGAATTTGTCTTAGTTTTTTTTATTTCATTCTTTAATTTTATTCTAGCCGAAGTAATCGTCCTGCCATCTCATGCAGGCTTGAAACATAACTTTATTCCAGCTGATGAGAAGAAACAAACGTAACATACGCGTTATAACGGCCGGAAGGTCAGTAAAGCCTCCACAAAAATGATACTATTATAAGAACAGCAATGAACGAAGGATTAGCAGAAAGTATTTGAAGTAATCGCCGTGTCATCTCATGTTGTCCAGAAAATCCGGTGTCGGCGTTGTTGGCGTCAGCGTTGTGAACGAAAAATCACGAACATGACTCTGGCAGGTGGTGACCAGAGAGCAGCCCGGGAGGCAGGTGGGCCACCTAGGTCACGTGACCTTGTGGTGTCATCAGAACCTGCCCACCGGATAGTGGGCATACTGCCCAGCAAGGCAGTGGCAGTTAAATTAATGACTGGTCGCTCGGGAAGAGCAACCTGGGTCGCACAAGGCTGACCGCTGGGAACACCTGTCATCACGGGGCAGCGGCGAATCGTTTAACCGCTGCACCATTGTGCCAGGACGGGTATGAAGAGTCCCAGGGATGTATGAATGTAAAGTAGAGTGATGTTCTGTGTATATAGGAATTAATCACGTTATCGCGTCATACCATTAAGGCGGAGCTTAAGTGTCCGCTCCAGTTTTTGTTAACCGCTCTGTAAACGGTTTGCTTCTGCAGCAATGCACGTTTTATGGCCCTTTTCAAGACAGATTTGTAGGTCTTCACAGCGGAACAATTACGGTCCTGTTCGAACCACGTGGTACAGTTCCCAGCGATAGAACCGTGTTGCATGTGATGATGTGTGCCGGCTCGTTAAGATGGTTTTCATGACTTATTTTTAAGCTCTGTAAAAACATTTGGGCATCACCAATAATTATGCAGAATTTACTGGATGTCACGAGCTCGCATAGCGCATTTCATGCCTCGACGTTTTTGGGAAGTAGTTTCTCAAGAGTACAAGTGCATTACGGGGTACGCAAAACCGCCGATGCGATTCTTCGATACTCATTCCGAAGGAATATTTTGTGAATCACGGTGGTGGAGCCATATTTACTGGAGCGGTGAGCCGGTGTAGTAATTCTATGGTGGCTAAGCGATGTCGCGCCTAACGGCAGAACATCGCATCCAGTCGAGACGCGACACACCGTGCAGAGCAGAGGCGTTTATAAAGAACAAGTTACGTTTAAAAAAATTGAAAGAACGGCGAAGTCGATAGCTGAAATGATTAACTACAGCCAGTAAAGCGAACCCCGCGGAGCCCACTACTACTTCGTAGCTGCATGTTTTACTTCCGTCAGCGCGCGACATTTGGCAAGCATGGAGCAGCTGGTTCTCCCATACGGTTGTCCAGTCGTCAACGTGCTCACTTTTATACAGGGCCGCAGTTTTCTTTTTTTTTTTCCCCTATTGCCACCGCAGTAGTAGTCGTCGGCCGTCCGAACAAGAGGAAAATGACAGCCACGAAGCTCGGCCAGCGACTGATGAAAGGCGGCAACTGTTCTCCCGAGCGTACACACTTTCGAATGCGGCCGCTCGGTGCCGCCTCTGCAGGTGGTGCACAAGGCGTCTACAAAAACAAAAAAAAAATACTAATGTGTCCCACGGGTAAAGCCTATTTGGACAAGGCCGTCGAAAAGACTAAGAAGCCTTCGGAAAAGTGCTGACTCCTCCACGGCTTGCAAAAGCAAGACAGGTGCTAGCATTTGTGACACGTGCTATTCATGACGACGTCGTACAGCTACGGTACACTCATAGACCATGTTAGTAGAAACCAATGAGCCCTATACTATGTGTCATAGCATTATTACCGAGACGCCCGAGCAAGGGCCGTCGGCTAATGTTGGAGCGCAGACATCTGTACAGATGGCTGCACCGTATCACTCTCTTCTCGATAAGTTCACTCAGATAAGTTCACTATGTGATACTGACGTTCGCAATGTCTGAAAGAGTTTTTCAAATTTTGACCCATCAGCCACTACTCGCGTTTTTTTTTTCTCTTTTTACTTTAACCGAGTGGGTTGCTCCAACACTACTCGCCCATTCCAATTTCTTTCAATCTAGGTCCAAATTATGATCTGCGGCTTAGGTGGCGTCATATCAGCTTAAGCTGCACTACTGCAGGTGAAATGCAACGATTAGCTGATTTATTTGCACTAGATGAGAATACAGCATATTCCCAGATAAAAAGCTAAAGAAGCGAAGTTGCAGTGACGATTGTTCGAGGCCTGCGCGGGTTCCCCATCATCCGCGGGGCATGTTAGTGCAGTAACCATCGCACCAAAATCCGATGCGACTCGAGAACGAAGCGGCAGACGCCCTCAAGGAAGGCCCTCCAGCCAATGGAGCCGACTGATACTCATGACATCGTGGTAAATTCCTTCGCACCTGCTAGCGTTCTTTTCGTGGTAGCGTCAACAGTTTCGTTAATACAAGTAAGACTATCTCGGAATGCTGAGTGTGCAATATTGCCGTGTAGTACCTTTTATTTGCGTTTGATTTTTTTTTATCGGAATGCTGCCGAGTCAAGAGCCAGGCTTGCACATTCTCACAAGCGCGTACCGTGGACCCTGTCGTTCTTTGCACTATGCAGTACGTTTGAAGAGCCCTTCGGCAATGTGAGTGAGCGTTTGGTCATTATCAAGGAAGTCTATTTCCTACTGCCATCTTTGTTTTTGTTTTGAGCTGCACGATCTTCGCTACAGCCAGACTCTGCAGTTGTGTCTACAGATTTTTTTCTTTATCTACTTTCTACAATGTCTTTAGCCTGAGAATATGCGACTAAAGCTCCAAATGAAAAAGCAGCCAATGTCGCTAAGGTGCCGTGGTTATACGACCTTATCTATCTGATCTGCACCGAGAAAGGTATGACACATATAAACATGGAAAAGTGCTGCATGTGCTTTCCCATGCAAAATAAGAGTAAGTGCCTTCTCACTGTTTGCTGGCACTTACGTGAAAGCTACAGCCCAGATGATCGGATCAGCGGCCAAGCTATCATTACATGTCACGCACGCGAACCGTTTGTGACTCGGTGGCGGCCGTCACTTAAGCATTGATGATAGCCTAGCGAATGAAAGGCCATTATAATGCACAAAGGGCTTTGGAAATTCCGCTCTGATTTACTGGCGGCAGCTGCATAGTTCAGAGTCAATAAATTGTGTTAGAATGCAATTTAAGATGACTCCAGAAAAAAAAAGTAAATGACACATTCAATTACTTTACGACTTGAAGTGCGTAGGCACGCATATTCCCGTAGCAAAGACAAAAGCACCCAAAGAAAAATATTATTTTACGTACCGAATCTGCAACCGGGCTATGCGTTTCTGCCCCTCACCTCCGTCTAAATTTTTGCCGCTTCGGCCGGGAATCGAACCCGAGCTAACCAGGAGAACTCTGTCAACGCTGAGCCACCGCGGCTTGTGAAATAGACCGCCAATGATGGCTATAGCACTGCGAAAACTGATCCCAGGCGCAAGCCTCAGTAGGTTCTAGCCACTGCACCACGCGACATAATACCTCTAGTCACAGGCAGAATAGCGCCTTGCTCGTTCCGGGTCTTTTTACATGGAGAAAGGAAAGCTTTATTAAACTATTGCCGCACGCCTGTTCTTGTCCGCAAACAGGAAGCGAGGGAGTCTGTGTGTGTGTGTGTGAGAGAGAGTGTGTGTGAGAGTGAGAGAGAGTGTGTGTGTGTGAGAGAGAGAGTGTGTGTGTGTGTGTGAGAGAGTGTGTGTGTGTGTGTGAGAGAGAGAGAGTGTGTGTGTGAGAGAGAGAGAGTGTGTGTGTGAGAGAGAGTGTGTGTGTGAGAGAGAGTGTGTGTGTGTGTGCGAGAGAGTGTGTGTGAGAGAATGAGAGAGAGTGTGTGTGCGTGCGTGCGTGCGTGCGTGCGTGTGTGTGTGTGTGTGTGTGTGTGTGTGGGCGTGCGTGCGTGTGTGTGTGTGTGTGTGTGTGTGTGTGTGTGTGTGTGTGTGTGTGTGTGTGTGTGTGTGTGTGTGTGTCTGGGCTCGTGTAAGGATAGCATTTTAGCTAATGCAAGAACAAGCGATATGAGATACAACGCAGCTGCGTTGGAAATGCTGCAAATGAATTCTGGCACTATTGCTTTAAGGTGTCGCATGCTGCAGATTTGTGCGAACGCTACTTATCCCTCACGCTTTACTCGTCTCCCAGACGCGCGCTGTTTTCTGTAGTCTAAGCTGCTGCCGTGACTGGAATATATTTGACATTATGCCAGGTCTGGCCGTGTGGGACACCAAGGCCCATATGTCAGGATGATTGCAGGAAAGAAAAGGACGTGAGCTCCCTAGCCTTCTTCCTTGATGCAACACGTAATAGAGCCTTGGAAGAAGCCGTATGCTACAGTTTGATGCCTCGATAAAAGCGGCGGAGTGCACCTCGCCCAGAAAAGGCCACGCAAGGGGCTACGCTCCGTTTTCAAGGTTGCGCCCGAGGCGCTTCGACGCACACGACATCAGGGGCCTCACGCACGCGATGCCGTCGTGAGCGCGTCGACGTCAAATCTAAGCGCTCAAAGGGTACAGGGCACATCCCCGGCTATTCGCTCGCCACGCTGCCGTGAGCACGCCCGCCCCATACACGCCTCTTCATAAGCTTTACACACAAGCGAGCATGCATCCCTCTAACATGCTTAATTTATGACAAAGGAGACGTAATAAATGTCTGTACTGCTCGCAAAGCACAATGCCGCACGCCGTCGTCATTCGAGCGTGTTTTCGTCGTTACACCGCATGTTACGAGCATGTTGCGTGCGGCCATCGGAGAATTCTGCGACTTGGTATTGAGACGTTGCACGATCTTGTCTCTCCGCGCTGGCGCACGCCAAGTGTACGCCGCCGTATACCTTAGCGAGTTGAGAGGAAACTGGGAGGCATCGCCGCGATTCCAGGCATTTTCTGTGAGCTGGTGAGCGTACCCTTCGCAACGGCGAGCATTGCATCACGTACTGCGGCCAGCGTGTTTCAACGCTCGGCGAAACTCGCTTATTTCAAGGACATCAGCGGCGCTGCGACGCTGTTCTGACTTCCTGCTTCCCACGTGCAGCTGCATGCATTCTCTTTCATTCGTGTGTGGTACGTCTTCTGGGTTTTCTGATTACCTAGGCAAATTCCTGCTTCAAAAGTCCCTATATGTCGTCTTACTCGAGTACGAGGACAAGGTATTGTATGCGCGATGTGCGATGTTTTTACTAGACGTTCTTTGAATCTAAGGGGATCACATTCGATGTTAACATGTTCGGGAAATTGATTTCACTCTTGTACCGCGGCTGGTAAAAAAGTATTTTTCAAGGCGTTCGTTGATTCATGTAAACGCGAATGTTCATGGAGTCGAACAAATGGGATGACAAGCAAAGAGGTGGTACCTGAGCCTCGTTGCACTTCGCGAATCTTGATAAACCTTGAGCTCCTGGCGTTAATAATACGCTGTCAACAAACTGCATGCAGCCTAACTTCGCTCTTCATACGTGCTGGCAACAAAAATGCGGGTTTCGAGGAACCCGACGCCCGCTTCTGCGTTTCTGACTGGAGATCAGTGTGAACATTTTTTTTTTCTTGTCGACAACTAATTCTGCGGAAAAAAGAGATGAGATGAAAATACAGTCACGCCTCGTTAATATGGATACTTTGGTTCCTGAGCAAAAATATCCGTAACGCGAGTCGTCCGTAATAACGAATCATGAAGAAAAATAAAAAGGCATATTAAAAAGAAAACACTCCGCGATTATGGACTTGTTCTATGCGTAGTGGAGGGCAGTGAAGACGAAATCGGGCAATCTTAGAAGTTCCAGGTGCATTATTCGAGTAGCCTAGTGGTCTATGAGACACGTGATGGCGCCTTAGTGCTGTGCTGTAGTATCTCCGATTGCGACTGTTTACAACCCAAGAACTCTGTACTCTCTCGGCTGACAGCTGTTGAATGTGGTTATCAACGTAGCGCACACAAGGATTTTTTTTTTTTTTCGCAGCCGTTCATGCAATGCGGCAAATGCGCGTCGACCGGGCATGCTGCGACTGAAAATCATGATGACGTTCAGACGCAAAAAGGCTATTACTGGGGCATTTGAACTTTCACACTGCCTTTCGGTGGTGTTCTGCACTCAAAATACTAGGCGCACAACACCTGGCAGAGGAACTCAGAAATTTTTCTCATCGGTGTCCATATTAACGGGGAAAAAATACATGAGCCCCAATGGGCTTCATACATTTCCACCCTGTCCATTGCCCGGACAGCGAGTTTCCATATTAACGAGCCGCAAATACATTGAAAAAGTTTGGTCCCCAGAAAAATTGTCCATAATTCGAGTCGTCCATACTAACGGGGGTCGTATTAACGGGGCACGACACACATAGGAGCAGCTGGCTAGAAGCCAAATGTAGGGAAATAATTTACCCTGAGCCACATCTCATTCTTTTGCCTTGAAAGTCATGTACTACAGAAAAGACGTACTTTGCTCGTCATTGGTGCGAGCTACGGTTATCTCGGTAACACAGACACACAACGCCTGAAAGTGTAGTGCACGCTGTATATCCCAACACCACTTTTTAGAATTCATTCTTTTTTGCTCCTATTCCAATGGTATACCTACCGCCTGTGACGCCCGAGCTGATAACTACAGCAAGCGATGCCTGTCGTAACTTTTGGTGTCAAAAGCAGGGCTGATCAATGAGCAATAAAATGACGCATAAGGAAAGAAGTCGTTACAAAGCACACCCTCTCCCACCCACCCGTTTCTCCCGGTTCACCTACCGAGCCAATCTCAGTTTCTCGCATGCGGTACGAATACTCAAGCCGCAATACAATGCTTCACGGCGCTTCACAGTTCTTCACGAAGAGCAGCAGAAGTTGTCGAAAAAAAATAAATATAGTGTGTGTTTAATAATTGCACATTAACAGCATCGTATTTGTAATTCTTCTGATCCCTGAGACAAAAGGAAAATATCCGCACGGGGTGGGATGGGAGAGGGACGGCACAAAACGGTATTTCGAAGGAAAGACGGATTCGTGACTGGCCGGTGCTCATGGGCTGGCTAAGATTAGTTGTGAAACGACATCGGTGCAGTAACGATCGCGTACCGTCGTTAATCGCACGCGAGAACAGCTCTGCCAATTCCTCGCATGATTTCCAGTCAGTAACCTGGCCATGCGGCACCGATGGTGGCAAAGCTGTCGCAGTATCACGCGGGCCATTGATGCGTGGCGCGGCCCTCCCACGGAAGTTGGGGATCCCATCGGAGAAGCTTTGAGTTCCGCGTAATGTTCGGCCTGGAGGAAGCAATTAGCACGCAGGAACAGCCGCGGCATCCGTCTTTCATTCCAAGGGCTACGACGGATGTATACGGAATCTTTCAACGGAAGAGCGCTGCACTGGGCTTCATCGAGTAAGGGCAGCACGTCAACAACATTCACGGATTCCCAGAAATTAACGGCCCATTAAGGGAACGAATGAATGATTTGAAGGACAAGTGGCCAGGCGCAATTCTAAACAACGACACAAACTTGATGCTAGCCGCCGCGGTGGCTCAGTGGTTATGGTGCTGGCTGCTGACCCGAAAAACGCGGGTTCGATCCCGGACGCGGCGGTTGAATTTCGATGGAAGCGAAATTTTAGAGGCCCGTGTACTATGCGATGGCTGTGCACGTTAAAGAACCCCAGGTGGTCGAAATTTCCGGAGCCCTTCACTACGGCGTTCCTAATAGCCTGAGTCGCTTTGGAACGTTAAACACCTTAACCCAAACCACCAAACAAACTTTGTGCTCGGAATGATAGATGACCATCAATCTTAAAAAGACTGTTGCAATGACTATTACAAGCAAAAAAAATCCCTTGAACTTCACTCATAGCATTAACAGCCCCTGTTTATCTGTCGTATCCAGTTACAAGTACTTCGAGGTAATAATTACGTCAGATCTCCAGTGAAACGAGCATGTAACAATATTTACAATAAAGAAAAGAAGAAACTTTGGCTTTAAGGCGAACATTAGGAAACGCTTCACACGAAATTAAAATCTAGGCATACAAAGCATTTATCCAACCAATTCTAGAGTATGCCGCGTTTGTCTGGGAACCACACACACGCACAAACTAACGTCACTTAAGTCCAAAAAATAATGAGCTAGGTTCATCTTTAGCTCATACAGCTGGCGCACATCCCTATAATCTCTTCTAGAAGCTGCAGAACTCAAAAATCTCTCATCAAGGCGTTATCGGGACAGACTGAAATGTTTCTATCTACTCTGCAACCGTCATTTAGGAATAGACAAAACATCATACATTCTACCGGTTAACCACCGGTGCACACGCTCGTATCACACTAAAAAGGTTAGAAATTAAGCAAACAAGGGAAGGGGAATGAGGGGCTCGTTATAAATATGACAGAAGCCAACAGCCACAGAAACCAAGGGGCACAGGGGATTTTTTTTAATTTATTTATTTAATTTGTGGTGTTGATCAATTTAGGATATTACTGAATATGTCATCGCTTAATGCTAATTGATTAGAAAAGCAGAAGAAAAAACAACCACATGCCGCCGGTGGGATCCGAACCCACGACCTCCGAATTACGCGTCCGGTGCTCTACCTCTGAGCTACGGCGACGGCTGTCAAACCTTCTGCTTTCGGGGGTATTTATGTTTACAAGTAACCTAACCTTGAGAGTGTTCATCAGCGCCACCCACGTTCATAAGCGGCGGACGTGGAACGTCCTGAGTTACCGCAGGTGTGACGTGGAACGTCATCGAACGAAGAGGGTGGAAGCTGTGTGAGAACCCTCTTATGCTTCCTATGGCGTCAAGGCTGCCAGAACCGAGGCCCTCGCTTAGCAATTAAGCAAACAAGGGAAGGGGAATGAGGGGCTCGTTATAAATATGACAGAAGCCAACAGCCACAGAAACCAAGGGGCACAGGGGATTTTTTTTAAAATTTATTTATTTAATTTGTGGTGTTGATCAATTTAGGATATTACTGAATATGTTATCGCTTAATGCTAATTGATTAGAAAAGCAGAAGAAAAAACAACCACATGCCGCCGGTGGGATCCGAACCCACGGCCTCCGAATTACGCGTCCGGTGCGAGATTTTTTGTGCAGGACCAACTCATTTAAGAATTCCCTTTTCCCACGCATGGTTTCCGAATGAAACGCATTACCCGCCAACATTTTTGACTGCCCGTGGGTTTCATCATTCCTCTGCGCACTTGCCCATAAACCATGACTTCATATCCGGCATCTCCCTGCCGAATCATTTCGATGGGAACAGTTTTCTGTGTTGTTTATTTTGCAGTTTATTTTTGAGTGCCTGATATCTTGTTGGCTTTTTTTTTTACTGTGTTAAATGCCCACTCCTGCCTAAAGTCTGGTAACAAGGCTGGCAGTACTTGTAATATAAACAAATAAATGCCGGCGGTCATCGAAGTAAAAAAAGAAAGTCGCAGTCATACCGGAGATGCTGAGTATCCGCTCACCCTGGCCAATCCCCAGCCGCAGGTATGTGCCATTAAGCCTGAAGACATCATCATCATCATCACCTGTGTGGGGCTGTCAGTTAAGGCTGACAAGTGTAAATAAACTTTAAATACAGTACACGAAAAACAACCGGACGCCGTGAATACTGCTTTTTTTTTTACTTGTACTCTAGTAAATATAGACATTTTCACTGCTGCATCGCTTATGTGTAGCGTGGATTCGCGCGCAACGGTGTATTTTGAGGTTATATCTTGTTTTCGCCTTCAGCTGCAGCGGGGTGTAAGAAAGTGAGTCGTTTCGACCTCCCACGCTTTTCACCCAGGAAAACACAAGGCAATCCAAAAGCGACATAAACGTGTCTAAATAGGAATAAGAAGTGAACCCACCCACTGCCAATGCCGCGGACCCCATTACCGCACTTGGCACATGACTCGGCGATGTCATGTGAGGTATATACGACTCATGACATGCAGAGGTGGTTGTCGATCGCAGGAGGTCTCCGCTATGGTTCTGCAGCAGCTAGAGGCTGCATGCGTGTTACAGGGACCTCACAATTTTAACATGGACATCAGCATTACTTCACTCGCGACATGCTGCTCCATGCTCAACGCGGTTATCGCTGAAGATGTTATAGATAATATATGCCCTGTTAGCTAGAAATATCATTTCCATCATCCTCCCACAGTTCATGCAAACGCCCGACAAATACCCTTCCGACTATTTTCATTACCCTTAGCCTGCGCCAGCCACGACCCTCTGTTCTAGCAAATATCCTGATCTCACCTCTCTGCCCAGGTCTGACCGCCGCCTTTGTAAGTTATTCCGCGGCCACTAAGAGCCGATACTAAATAAACGTATCATATAGATGGTGGCGGTCAGGTACGATGTCAGATGGGCCAACTGAAGGAGCTGAATAGAGAGATTTAGTATAGTGGCGACGTAATAGCGCAGACGTATACCAGATTGCCGGAGGCCAGCTTCGCACGCGCAGTAGCACCGTTTGGCCCCGCGCCTGACACTGCGCATGCGTAAGTAATGCGGTATACGTCTACGCCAATGCGTCTCTGCTATGCTAAGTCTCTGTAATGTCCAAGCTATATCCATAAAACTTCCCGGGACTCCAACAAGTTACAAGAATAATTAGCGACACGAATTGTTATGCGTAGTGCTAAATTGCGGAAACCCACGTGTTTTTACAAGTGCAGCTCCGGATTTCTAAAGGCATGCAAAAATCCGCTCATGGTTTAGACGGTTATTTCCAAACAAGAAAAAAAGACTCCGGGTCTGGTTGTCGTCGTGTCTACATCACACATTTGATTCTTTATATGTGGTGTTTCATTAGGAGCATATCAGTTTCCTTGGTCTCTTTTTGAACTTTTGTTAACAGGGTGTCGAACCGGCATTTTTTCGGGTTCGGGTTCGGGTTCACGCCTTTCGGGTTCAGTTCCGGGTTCGGCTCCAGAGGTCCATTCCGTTCCGGTTCGAACCGGTTCGGCCCATCCCGAACCGGTTCAAACGGGTTCAAATGGGTTCAGGACAAAAAAAAAAATTCGAACGCAAATGAGTTTCCGTCAACCCTGCTATGCGTTTTCTTTTTTCTGGCACATCGGTATACAATATAAAAAAATCAAAGATTTGTTTACGAGAACATAAAACTTTGCTATTTAGTAAGGGTTCATGCTTAAGCAGCGCATACAGGACAAAAGGAAGACTGGAGGCGACACAGACGCTGACTAACATCTGGTTATTACATTCTCGGAAAAGTGTATGAAGGCGCAGGACACAGTGAACAATCCAAAAAACAGAAGAACAAAGATTAAAACTAAAAAACCATACTGCACATGCACATCATAGTCGAGTCATGACATCTTTTTCAACGAAATGCGAAGACTATATTTTATAGTAGACAGCACTCCGCTATCGCTATCTCCGGGACCTCACACAGTTGCCAAGACAGCCTGATTTCAAGGGCGTCCGCAGAACTTTTCCCAGGGGGGGGGGGGGGGGGGGGGGTGCAGTGCATATGTAGGGAGTTGGTCGAGGCCTATATGATCAGGAAGGAAGCAGATGAGTGCGTTGCTTCACCATTTATCAATTTGGTCGATAAGGAGTAAGGCTTTCAATTGTGTGGGGTCCAGGAGATAGGGGAGTGCCGTCACTATGGAAGATGGTCTTCGAATTTCGTTGAAAAAGACGTCATGACTGGGCTGTGATGTGCATGCGCAGTATGGTTTTTAAGTTCTAACCTCTGTTCTTCTGTTTTTGGGGTTGTTCCTTGAGTCCTGCGCCTTTATATACTTTTCCCAGAATAAAATAACCAGCTGTTAGTCAGCGCTCGTGTCGTCTCCCGTCTTCATTTTGTCGTGTTTACTGCGTTACTTAAGCATGAAAAAATTGTTTAATGCGAGATGTTCTCACTTTACCCATTTTGCTCATTGTCCGCAGCAAAGACGGATTTACGGCAAGGGCCACAAAATGAAATGAACTCTAAATTAATAAAAATCGGCTATGTATGCGCTATAATCCACCTTATGAGGTGTAAGGCGAAAAGCCGCTGGATTTTTCATCTACAAGACCCTCCTGCTTGAGCAGTTTGGGAGACCCCGTAGCTAGAGTAATAGGTCTCCCTGAAGCTTTCGTCAGTTGGGACTTTCTCGTACGCAGTGTACTTACGGGACCCCAAAACTGCCGCCGCACGCGCCCTCTACGTTCCCGCGCACTGCTGAGAAACGAAACTGTCATGTATTGGCACCCTGAAACCGACTTTCCAGTGCCCCCCTCCTTTACTACACGGTAAGAAAATGTGCGAGAATCCCTCCACTGCCCATCCCCCTCCCAACGAGAGCCTCGTGGGAGCACTGGCTCTCCCTAGCATCCAGAACTTTCCAAACATATTTTATTTAAATCACCTATTCGACATCGCCTTTGTGACTCACGTAATATATCCCGAACCCCCTATAGCTCAGTATCTTCAAAAAGTCAGCTAATCGTGGCTTCTCTCTATAGTATAGTAAGAAATTACGACATTGACTTATTATGATGACGTCAACCTTCTCTCTTCTGATAAAAATAGTATCATAAAAAACAAACGCTTGGATGGGTTGAGAACGCTTCGTTTTTGCACGGACACAAATTGTCAACAGCCCCTCCGCGGTGGCTCAGTGGTTACGGCGCTCGGCTGCTGACCCGAAAGACGGGGGTTCGATCCCGGTCGCGGCGGACGAATTTCGATGGAGGCGAAATTCTAGAGGCTTGTGTACTGTGCGATGTCAGTGCACGTTAAAGAACCCCAGGTGGTCGAAATTTCCGCAGCCCTTCACTACAGCGTCTCTCATAGTCTGAGTCGCTTTGGGACGTTAAAATCCAATAAACCAAACCAAACAAATTGACAACATGTTTGTTGCGACGTTGAGCTGCAACATTCTTGCAAGTGCAGCATTGTGCTAGGAAGAAGATATACTTGCACTACATTGAATGTTTGCGACTTTTCCTGGGGCGCTATCAAAGGGAACTTTAGCGTCAACAGAATTTTTTGCGCACTTGATAGAGTGATAACGAGTGGTTAATCTGGCGTGCACCATTTGTCCACCAACTTGTTTCAGGCATTTATTTTCAAAACTACAAACAACTCCTTTCTGGCAGCTATGCTTAATAGGCGACTAAGTGCCTGTCTTTTCTGGACATGCTCGCGAGAAAACCCGCGTCGATGGCCTACGAGGGCAATCATTGCCTACGCGTTCGCCGGCTCGGCAAAGCATACTGAATGAAAAAGCGCGGTGCGCGTGAGACGGGGGCATCGTCGAAAGCGAAGCTACTGACCATGGTCGCGGATCAACTAACAGCAGCGATTTCATAATTTTGAAATCCTTGCTGGCCATGCCGGTCACGTGGTATGCATAGCCTGCCCAGTCGTCTCCATCTTTTGCGCCGCTACTATGTGCAGGCATTGTCATACAGCGGACAGTGCAACGGATGCATTCTGCGCCACAAGCACTGCGCTGCTTCGTCGCTGCATCAGCCCAGGAACGACAGAAGAAGCTCGAAACACACGCGACCAGACGCATGAAGATTTTTGGAAACGCTTCGTTGATCCATAGCCGACCAGATGTTTCCTCGATTAACTACGTTCCTGCGGACCACAAAATCGCAGAAGCGCCTGCTCTGACGGAGACGTTGAACACCAAGTGCGAGCTCTCCCTACTGCCAGGAATCTCATTTATGTGGCCGACCTGCCACCAGTTGCTATGCAAACTTCATCCATGATTAGTTATACCCGTCCCTAAATTTGATAGTTGGCAGCAAGGTCTCGACGAGGATTAAATTTCCGCCCTAGATAGCCTGGAAAGAGAAGCGACAGGCTCTGCTTTGCACAAATAGGCACGCATAACGCAGTTTTATAATAAACGCCACTTTTAGCGGCCTTAGTATTTTTGGCTGTTGTACGAAGAATCCACTTGCTACGAACATCAGATATAACGAACGGAAGCCGCGTGACCGTCAGGTTCGTTATAAGTGGGCTCGACTGCTTTCAATCGGCCACAAAAACCTTTTCCACGCTTCAGACATGGACCTTGCATGTTAGGACGAACCTTCGGGCCAAAGGGATGTTTGTGCCGTGGTCAGTGCATTTCTACCTGTGCGAGCAACGAGAGACAATTTGAGAAATAAAATGATATTTTTGTCGCGATGCTGTGTTCTTCTGGGACATACTTAAGCAGTCTCTTAAAAAACCCATTAACATCATACATTTCTTTAAAACATTTATGTCTGCGATGAAAAACACCGGAATTCCGTGCGAACTCTTCGTGTTGATAGGACCGCTTAGCGTGTGGAAAACCCTCATGATGGGTGAACACGCAGAACCGCCGCGTTCAACGAGGTCACTGTTCAGGCAACAGTGCACTTTAACGCAAGAGGAATATGCTGCGCAAGTTCAACCTCCTGACTGGTTCCCCTTTCTTGACGTGTGCACCGTCTAGAATTTTCATGTGCGGTCGGAGAAAGGGAGTCATGGTGGCATGAGGCCTTATGCAGAGATCGCTGAATTCGACGCGGTCAAGTAAGGCATGAGGAGGGTCACAGAGGTTCCAAATATTCCATGCAACAACCATAAAAAGAAGCCTAGAAAATAGCCGAGTCGCTTAAAGCATCTGTAAAGAGAGTTTTCTGTTGCGCCGCCATTGGTACGAATCCCACTCGGAGTCAGATGATAAAGTATGCATACTCTTTTAGTTGTTATTTTTACTGCGTTAATAGTATAGCTTGCTTTCCCAAAAATAGCCGTACTGTGCGTGTGTGTGTTGGAGGGGGGGGGGGGGGTGCGTGCAGCCTCAAACCTTGATGCACACTCTGGTGGGCGCACATCTGGGCTTTAACTGGTAAAAATGCACCTTCAAAAACTTTCACCCATCTCCCCACCCCCCATCACACACCTGCACCCGATATAGCCGATGGAGCCGCGCGCTGGCGACTGGCAGCAATTTTTTCTTAGAAGCAGAACGATTTCAGCGAATCGGCATAATGAAATCACTTCATGGCAATTACATTTAATCGCAGTAGCATCTTTCTGGGCGTAATCACTATCGCATGCCAGCGAGCGCATATATTTAAAATAAATTGGCTTTGGAGGAAAGGAAGTGGCGCAGTATCTGTCTCACATACCTCGGCGGACACCTGAACCGCGCCGACATATATTTCCGCATCGCCCTTTTGAGTATTCAGTATTAATTTTTTTCTTATTAGTACATCTCCACCGTTGCAAAGAACAAGAATATGCCGATTCTAAAAAAACAACAACAAGAATATGCCGATTCTAAAAGCTGCACCAATTTATACATCCTTCTTTTGGTAATACCAGTAGTAATATCTCGGGTTTAACGTGTCGAGTAGACATTGGGGCTATAGGATAGACGGTGTAGTGGAGGGCTCCAGATTAACGGAGACCAGCTGGGGATTTTCGGCGTGCGACAGAACACGCTGGTTTTTGTATTTTTGGAATCAGCAGCCGAGCTCCGCAGCCATTGAGCCATTTTTTTTCTTTGTTGCCCTACATCGTGAGGGGTTTTATTTAGAATCTGCTGTCTGAGACAATGAGCGCCTACAAAAGTAAATGCTGCACTACCCACTGCGGTGGCTCAGTGGTTCGGGCGCTCGGTTATTCGGTGTATCCGGGTTCGAACCCGGCCCCGGGGCCCACGTTTCGACAGAGGCGAAGCGCAAAAGGCACCGGTGTGCTTCGCGATGTCAGTGCACGTTAAAGGGCCACTGCGCCACTTTTTGAGAATTTTGCGGTACTCAAGGATTCAAACCTGTATAGGTTGTAGGTGAAACTTGCTAAGTTTTTTTGCACTACCATTTAAAATAGTTACGTAATCGACGATTATATTTTGCACTTCTCCTCAAAGCAACGGAGAAGTGCGGGGAAGTTGAGTGTGACGTCACGGAAGTTTTGATTTCAAATTACCGCTGCCGTCAGCCACGCCCTGCCGTGCCTCGTTGGACGCTGCCAAACAACGTTCGGCGGGCTTTACCTTCGGTGGCGTTGGTTTTTTTCCTTCAAAGCAGGCGTTTATGCGTTGGAAATGTACCGATACTTTCGATGACGTCATCATGCGTCCCCCACTTAGCATTGTGCGCTGTGGAGAAGCTTGAAGGCCGTCGCAATTTTAATTGGTGATTACGTCATCGTTTCAAATGCTAGGAAAAAAGGACTTCGCATACTTTGCCTGTAAGTTTCACACATTCGACCCTTTTAAGCTCTTCGATTTCTAAAACCTATCCACTTGCTCTTTAAGGATCCCCAGCTGGTAGAAATTATTCCGGAGGTGTCCCCTACTGCGCCTGTTTCTATTTTTTCTTTCACTCTCACCTTCCTCCCTCTCTTACGGCGCGGTTCAGGTGTCCATCAAGAAGTGAGACAGTTACTGCGCCATTTCCTTTCCTTAAAAACCACCATCACAACGTTGTTGGATCCTCGCGCTAATATTTCATCTATTTGTGGGAAACGACGCAAAGAAAAGGAAGGCATTTTCAATCGGTGTTTAAATGACTATAGACACCCAGTTTGATTGCGTGTTTTCTCCTTTCAAATGATGCCATAGGTATTAGAATACATGGACCACCGTGTGGTATTCGCCTAATGCCACTAAATAATTTAGAAAATAATTTTTTCTCCCAAGCTGTCCCGGTTTCATCAACCGAATGATGGCTGTGACGTGAGTTCAACTTTAGGTGACGTGAGGCACAGGAAGACTATTACAAACGCTGATACGTCGTTTTGACTCACTATGGCACTTAAATCAGCCGGCTGCAAGACCTATAATTACAACGAACGACGTATCAGCAGTTATATTGCCATTTTATTGCACTTCACGCGACTTAATTTCCTCTACACGTCTCAACCATCGTTATATTAGTGAAACCGAAACAGGATCATGATGAAATTCAAATATAAATTATTATGTGTTGATGAAATACCACGCGGTGCTCCGTGTACACCGGTGTCTAACGCATCATTTGAAAGAAGAAAGCACGCAAGCAAAAATTTGGTGTCTATAGTACTTTATTGAGTTAGAGCAGTGGAACAATTTGATTAAATTTTTAGGCAAATATTTAAAAGGGGAGGAATAATAACTAAAGATTTCACATAAACCTGAAGTACAAAGAATTGGCGGTAGTACATTACAGAAGCGTCAATTAGGCTTCTTCCCAGGCACCAGACTTCCTGTAAGTTTGCTGTCGCATATACTGGGTGCTATTTTCGCACTTCCCAGAGCAGACAGCTACGGGTGGGTAAATCAATGCGCTAGATCATCTCATTTTGTCCGAAAACAAGAGGAATGCCGAGATGCAAAAAAAGTGGGGCTGAACCGTGTCCCGAACTGGTTCGCGGAGCGGTTCCTTTGAATCGTTCCGGTTCGGGTTCAGTTCCAAGATGGCGAAAAAATTATGGGTTCGGTACGGTTCCGGTTCCGGGCGAAAATTCGGCTTTGGTTCCGGTTTCGGGTTCGGTTCCGGTTCGACACCCTGCTTTTGTACACTACACTCAGTAATGCGTCCCGCTAAAGACATTCAAGGTCACATGGTTCAAATGGGGGAAGCGGTTCGGAGAAGCATCTTATTCCCAGCCGGTTTGTCGTTTCCAATCGCCCACGGTCATTAAGACTGCAAGTTATTTTCTGTCACTATAGCCTTCAGTGAGCCTTGTACAAAGATTCTAAACACCACGCCACGAAGGCACCTAACGACAAGAATAGCAAAAAAAAAAAAAAACACAGAGGCTCTTTATATTGAGTTTTGCTGACCCGTGCTAAATATACTTACCCAGCGTCGGCGAAAACATCCCGGTGGGGCTTTCCGCTCAGACTGCCACGATCGAGACAAAGCCTACAGCGTTTTATTCTCAAATGAATAAAAAAGAAAGCGGGACGGCAAATATTGCTTCTGGAACAACGCCTCTTTCAACCTTCCATCTGATCCTATAGCAAACTATTCAGGAAACTATCCAGGAAAAAAATTCCGGAGGCACTTTGGCTGTCTAAAGTGCGTAGACTCGAAAGCGCTTTCCGCACCACTTTGACTGCCTCTGTGGCACTGGTGACGTCACCACTGGATGACGTCACACATAATTAACGACTAATTACTAAGTAATGACAAATTGCTAATTAATGACTGATTGCTGATTAATGACTAAATACTAATAACTGCTAATTAATGGCGCTTGAGCTTCGCCTTTAGGAGTGGAACGCGACAGCGCGTTGTAGCGTCCACGGAACGCCACCACCCGTTCGGCGCGATGCCTTGCCCTTTGAACGCAACGCCTTTTGAGGAAAGAAAATAGCGCAGTAATTCTCTGTCATCTCGGTGGACACTTGAACCACACCGTACAGGAAGAGAGGAGCCGTAATGAAGAAAATGAAAATTGTATTTGAAGAAAGCAAATTACGCAGTAACTGTCCCACATATCTCGGTGGACACCCGTCAGAAGCGTGACACCTTTGCTGACAAGCTTCTGCTGACAGCCTTCTGTCGACAACGATTAGGCATTAAAGGCTTTCGCCTTAAAAAGGTAAGTGAATGTTCTAGAATCAGAACTACAGCGCTGTGAAAAACACAAAATGCCGACTGAACTGACTACAACCATGCCGTAACTGTTATGCGAGCTGGACGTTTAGTAGGCTAATGAGGGACTGAATGAACAAGGCATGCGCAAGTAACCTAGGCACAAGCGTGCCTCAATACGCATAGCGTCATCCTTCACACGACGCGACGCGTTCAAAGGTGGCGCTGGCATCGAGGTACGCGTCTGTAAAAAGGTTTTAGCATACCGTATACCACTAGCGCTAGCGCTTTTCATCGAGCGCCAGCCGCCAACACTCATGCCCATCGGCAATCGCGTTGGTGGAAATGGTCCGCCATTAAACGCACGAAGGGCATTGATTAGCTGCAGCGAAACAAGTATGAACTAAAAGATTACCCGATACTGCTGCACAAAATGTGGTTGGACGGTGCTTTCGTCATCGGACCACTGGTTCTGTGGTAATCGTCAGCACATAGGCGCTTGCATACGACAAACCGTTCTCTTACACGGCGACAAACGTACTGGTTACAGCTTCCACTACTCCGCGGAAATTCGTGAGGCGGAGCATAAAAGCACCCCCTCGTCCCCGCAGACGCCTAGCCGAACTTTCGGCGAATGCACTTTACCGCACAAGTACTTGACTAACTCCTGAATATAAAGGTTCTGATCATAAGACATTTAGCAGACGAGCTGCATTAAAATGAGTACCCAGACCGCGTGCGAGGCTTTTCTTTAATGGGCCCCCCTCCCTCCGGCAGAGAGATGTAGGAATTGTATGAGTTTTTCATCCATTCCTTTTATTTTTGTTTCTGCTTCGATGTGCAGTGTCGGGACGCGTGTAGAGGCAGGAAAACACGCGCGTCAGGACATCTGAATCGCATATCTGCCAATAAATCTCGCTAACATGCGAGGCAGAAGAAGAAAACAAACGGAAAGAAAAAAAATCGTGGGAGGGGCGTATTAGGAAGGTTTACTCGTAGTCACGTTTTTCGGCCCCTAAAGAAAAGCTGTGAGAAGCCTAAAATTTTTATCTGCCCTCTAAAGAGAGCGTGCAGACCAATGAGAAGCACTGAACCAATCGCCGCGGTCTCGAAGGTTCTACTGGCCTGTACAGTCTAATGCCATTTAAAGGTGATCCCTTCAGACTTATCCTACGCGTTTTGAAACTGCTCTAACACGGTTTATTTTCGCAAGAGGGCTGCAACGAATGCATCAGTTTAGGTAGCCGAAGGATTCCGCTATCCTGCACAGTCATGTTTGTTGCGGACTAGGTGACCTCCACGCCAGGAAAAATGTGTTGGCCCGTTTCAGCCACACCGAATGCGATAACATTCAAATTGCGTTCCAATGTACCAGAGGCCAAACGGCGACCCTCAGCGTTATCTGGCCGTTCGCAGGCCATTGCCACAGCACGCCGACCTCGCTGCAGGAAGTCGCAGCGGCGATCAGCACGAACTTGAAGCACCGACCTCCCTTCTTCCTTCAATGTGACGTGAATTAACAAAGCTTGCAGAGAGAGCCATCACGCTCAGTCAGAGATACTTGTTGACTGCTGCATTTGGTAGTTGTTTTGGTGACATAAAACAACCTTTTATAAATCTCCTTACATGCCCCTGGTCGGCCAAACATCATTGCCATTGGCGTGAAATAGATTTTTCTACTTGACAAACAAAATTAAATTACTGCCGTGACAATTAAACAGCGCATAAAAAAGCTGTCCGCATCATCGATTTCATGCAATGTCGAAACTTCAACGGCTGGTTGTTGTATAAGGCTTCCAAATTATCTGAAAAAGAAATATGTACCAACTCGTGCAAGTTAACAGACGTATACAGCAACCATTGCACTGACGCGTAATTTTTGTAAAAAATTGTCGTTCCTTTGTGCCTCGGGTTTTCTACGTGCATGCTTGAAAACACATGTAATGGCAGCTGAGTCACAGGCGTCTCGACAGTAAAGCAGCACAGCGTGAAAGGGACATGTTCGGCAGCGGATATAATTACCATGACGTGCTCTTTTTTTTTAGTTTATTTCGTTCTACCTCTTTATTCCCCACCACCTACCGTCTGAAGTACAGGCTAGAAGAAACGTGCCTCTCCGTTCAGCTCAAGGTTTTCTCCAGCCGCACTGAAGGGGCGTCGTTTCGTACCGCGATTCTGATACCAGCGTGGGAGCGTCCGCTTTAGTCAAATATAAGAGCGCGAGCCCCCCGCCACGTCTCCTCCGACGGCCCTGAGCTTCCAGAGCATTCAACTCCGCATGCTGTCGTCTTTTTATTTTGATAATTTTGCACGAGTCTACGCCACACCAACCCATGCAAGCGCGCCGTTGTGAACCTATCCACCGTCGCCTTTATCAACCCTCTGCACTGCTTAGCACGCGTATGGGCCAGTGATTAAACAATAACCTGGATATGCAAGGGTGGTCGAGCGGACGGAATTAGCGTAAACGCGTAGCGCATACGCTGGACCCGCGGGGGCCGCCGGTGTAAGCATAAAACCGGCAACAGAATAAACGAAGGCTTTTCGGTGAGGGCGAGACGCGCGCGCCGTGGCGGCGAGCAACCTTGGCCTGCATAAACGCGCCGGCCAACCTTGGCGCGACGCGAACGCCGGCGCAGCGGACTTGGTGGTGAATCGAGACCGTTTGCGCGGGGCCGCAGAGGACTCGCGCAGCCCCGCTCGAGCTCTCCATTGTACCGTAGTTGGCAGGAGAAAAGTGAACCCCTCTCCTATAGCTGCTACAGCTGTTATAGCTATAGCTGCTAATCTCGACTAAGCGCTCTGCTTTGCACTGAAGTTGAGGCTAGAAAATCGTAATGTGCTCAACAGCTGCTACCCCTTGGGTAGCATTCTACGCATTATATTAATATATTATTCATTTGGCGTGATATCCTACAGATATCAAAGGAAATGAGGAAGAGAACAGGCTGACGACTGCTGCCTGACGAAGCACAATGCCTGCCTCTCCTGGAAAGCGAGTTGGAGGATGGGAAAGGACAAAGAAACAGTGAGGCGAGGAATAAGGCACTGAGCGATAAGACTCCAAACACGACAAGCACAGGAAAACAATTAGAACTAACTAAAAGGATCAGTACACAGTACAAGCAGCATGAAGCGTAGTACCGGTACACTGAGCACAAATCGTAGTAGACAGGTGTCGGTGGCAAAAAAGCATGCAACATCAAGCCTGGTCCACAAATCACAAACCGCAGCACGCACCTAGAGGATGGCGGAATGTCATAATCGACTTTCTAAATACGCATGCGCAGTGACACTGCAGACGTCATATGACGCTTTCCAAGAGAAATTGGGCAGCAGTTTGGTCCCGAGCAATTTCAAGAGAGTGGATTCCACGAGAAGGCAAGCGTAGCAGGGGGCGGCAGAAAGTTAGGTGGGCCGATGAGATTAAGGAGTTTGCGGGGATACGGTGGCCGCAGCTGGCACAAGGCAGGGTTAATTGGAGAGATTTGGGAGAGGCCTTCGCCCTGCAGTGAGCGTAGTTAGGCTTATGATGATGATAGTGATGTTCCCAGCGCCTTTTCTTTTTTAGTTTCTTTGTTCGCTCCTATATCTATAAATAAATATTCGCGCTACAGTTTGTACTGCTCGCGCTACAAGCTTCGCGGCACATCACCCGTCTAGTAACGCCAGATTAGTCATCAAAGTCATGCAACTGTTGGAAGTTTTCTAACGGTGAGTCACAACAGAACTATGTCCGAAGGTTTACCATGCAGCAGTGAATTTTCAATCGGTTAATTTAGCATTTTCGCTTCTCTGATGCAGTTGTTTAATTGTGTTCACTTTCTTGCGTTACTGGAGCTGTGGGGAGAGTATCGTTCTTTACAACTGACAGTGTGAGTACACGCTTACTTTGCATCCAGTATGGGAGCTAGGCGTGGCGCGCACGATTGCAATGCGTATTCATTTATTTTACTGGCAGAAAGCATCACACAATGCTCTGAAAAAAATTCATACGGCGGCCACCCACAGTTTGACACACTGCTACCAGGCATAAACGTAGTGAAAGCAGTTTGTTCGTTTTTTTTCGCTTTATTTGCATTATTTAACTCCGTTTCGTTTTGTGTGCACGTACGATCCCCTTGGGACGTCCGTGCTACACCCGCCCCCTGCCCTCCCTCCTGCTGCATGCAACCTTCGCTTACTCATCTGCCGCTGATGCTGCATGTGAACGTAACGCGTAGGGCGATTACCGCGACACTAAAACACTGCAACGTACGTTTGCTGTCCCTTTCTACGCGACAAACAGACCACGCGAAGCAATCGGAAAGAATTTTTGCATTATTTACACTAAGCCGCTGTAGTACATCACAGAGTAAGAAAGTGAATGTCCATGTGCTGCGAACCTGACCGAAATACGACGCCTTGCTACCTGCTTCCGGTCGGGTGATCTCCACATGCAGAGCTCACTCGTCAGCAGCTCGGAACGCAACATTTCAGCGCACTCGGACAAAAGGCAGGAGAGAAAGCCAGTGCGCTGACAGAGAGCAAGGAAACTGAGCTTCCGCTATGGAGACGACAGGCGTCAGATTGCCAGTACGCGCACATTCTCTTGTCGATCTCTTGTTGACGGCGACCGGACAAGTACTCGGCTCTCACGGGCGACCTCGAGCGAAGCACAGTTGTAGTTTAGCGAGTCGGTATGCTCGTAGTCGGTGCTCGCAATGAATCGTGTACTGGATCGATTCTGGGATGATATCAGGTTCCTTGGGCACACACACTGGTGGTAAAGCATCGCACCGACATCCCAAAAGGGACAGCGGGGACCCGCATCTCGGAAATAGTACATGGAGAATCCTGTCCTCGATTGAAAAACGAAGAGATCCGTAAGGATAAAGAACCGCCAGCGCGATTTCAGTCATTTCTGATCCCTTAGTTTACTTTAGGGGGGTTTGACGTCCCAAAGCACCTAAGCCTACAGGGACGCCGCAGTGGAGGGCTCCGGAAAACACTGCCACCTGGGGTTCTTTAACGTGCACTGACATCGCACAGTGCACGGGCCTCTAGAATTTCGCCTCCATCGAAATCCGACAGCTGTGGCCAGTATCGAACCCACATCATTCAGGCCAGCAGCCGTGCACCATAACTACTGAGCCACCGCGGCGGCTTTGTAATCTCTTCACCTCGAAAATTCGTGTGAAGGTAAATTGCGACGAACAAATTCGTTATTTCTGAACCCTCACCAGTCTCTGCTGAGCTTCATCCCTAATCAGTTTTCTTTTGTATCGTGCTATCGCAAATAGTGGGTTCTAGTTTAAGTGCTAGTTTTTGAAATGCTTAGCGTATGGAGGTGAAGTAGTCGCGACGACGAAAAAGTTAGGAACGGCAAGGTGCATGCCCATGAAAAACCTGACACAGTTTTAATAACTGCACATGAACCAGACTTTTCCTTCTACATGTATCGGAAATTCACCGTGCAGCGTGCTTGTTTGGTCGCCTGGCGCCATTAGCTACCAGCTTTCTGTTCGTCTGGTTCCTTTTCGGGTTTAGTTAGTTATTTATAGTGAGTTTAATGGCGCAAAAGCAGCTAAGGCCATAGGCGCATAACGGCGCATAATGGATGCGCCGTTAAGTGTCTGCATAATGTGCTGAAAATTCATTAGAGCTGCCTCTCTATAGATATTACCTTTCCAGTTTCATCCCTGAATGGCAAAGGCATGCTACTTACCAGAAGCATGCATATATATATATATATATATATATATATATATATATATATATATATATATATATATATATATATATTAGATAAAGTCACCAGAGATTGAAAAACATAACAGGATTTAATTCACGACGTTACGGCTGAAGGGCCGGCCTTTTTCGAGTGTACTACAGCATTCGGAACACGCAGCTTTTAAATCACGCGCTCAGCACGCCCTCCAGCCGAAACATCGTGAATAAAATCATGTAATGCTTTTCAGTTTTTGATGACTTTGTCAGATTGATTATTCAGCTGCCAAGAAATCACTTTTGAGATATATAGATATATATATAGCAAACAAGAGAAGGGGAATGAGGGGCTCGTTATAAATATGAGAGAAGCCAACAGCCACCGAAACCAAGGGACACAGGGGATTTTTTTAATTTATTTATTTATTTTGTGGTGTTGATCAATTTAGAATATTACTGAATATGTTATCGCTTAAAGCTAATTGATTAGAAAAGCAGAAAAACAACCAAATGCTGCCGTTGGGACCCGAACCCACGACCTCTGAATTACGCGATAACATATTCAGTAATATTCTAAATTGATCAACACCACAAAATAAATAAATAAATTTAAAAAAAAATCCCCTGTGTCCCTTGGTTTCGGTGTCTGTTGGCTTCTCTCTCTCTCTCACACGCACACACACACACACACACACACACACACACACACACATATATATATATATATATATATATATATATATATATATATATATATCGAAGTATACGTTTTGTTAAAGGAAACATATTTATTCGACTAGACGTTTCGATCGGAAGACCGATCTTCTTCAGGTGTGATTTTACTTTGTTACTACATCCCCTTTTATTGGGGTGGGCACAGAACAGGTAAGTGAGAAACACGAAGCACTTAGCAGAGAAATACACAAAAAAATATATAGAGAAAGTGCGACCCACACGAAAAAAAAAAGATCGGTCTTTCCGATCGGTCTTCCGATCGAAACGATATATATATATATATATAAATTGTTGCTCCCCAGACACGACATGGCAAGCTCTACACTTCTTAAATCATCAGCAGAAGCTGCAAGCGCGCACACAGGCAAAATACCAAAACAGAAACTAAATGTGCCTTCATGCATGATCGCGCTGCTGGACCTGACAACTAGCACTGATGTCTATTCGATACAGCGCGCACGTAACCAAGGGCGCCTTTCATGGTTTCAAGGAACGCGTACGTTCTCTGTAAGACGTGCAAAGCAATCGAAATTCTATCGGCAGTACAACTTCAAGGGCTCGGTGTGAATTTCAATTTCGAAGAATGCCCGAGTCCATCCTGTGCGCTTGCTTTATTGGAATTCGCAACACATGGTTTCACGAAACTGGAAAATAAAACATTTTAACATACCCGTATGTACCGTTACCAAGCAACCGCTACAGAATTAGTAACACGCGCACAGTTAGCTTCTAAAAGAGTGGCGTTACATATGTTAGAATAATGCGATAATATTCCAGCGACAGTTCTAGAGCATATCGGTATCGAGAAAACAATAAAGTTTACCCTCCCACCCCTCCCTTCGGCCCCCGGCTGGGAATACACTTATGGTTTAATACCACTATAGAGCATGCGAATGCACTTATCTTTTAAATTCTCGATTAACTAAACGACGACAGTGACAAAATCAGCAGGAAGCAATAAATCACAGGGTTATTATTACACGTTCTATTCGAACGCGTAAAATAGCATATGCGCTTGAAACTCAACTGCAGTTTACAATCGCTTCCACTGAATACACATAAGCCGCTTTTACATGAATGCGACAGAAGTCGACTCCAGTTCACTTTTTGAGGGAAAGTGCAAAAACGTCGAGGAGGAGAGTAGAGGATGAGTCGTGCCTTTCCTTCTCAAAACCTGTTCTTTCCCTCGAAAAGTTGACTGTAGTCGACTTCTGTCGCATTCACGTAACCGAGGCTATAGAGCCCAAACATGGAAACAGTGTCCAAAGAGGGATGGTAGAATGCTTCGATGCAAACTCAGAAATATCCTTCGCATATGACGTTAAAGAAAGAGTAGGTGTACAAAGTAAACGCAGCCAAAAAATACCATTATTCCAATTTCGCGTACCAGAAGAACCTGACAATCTGAGAATGCTCTTTTTTTATTTATGATTTCATTATTGCAACGCATTTCGTGACAGCACATGCAGCGTATAACTTTTTTTCTCCGTGAGCTGCTCGCTCATCGCTTAGCCGAAGCTAGCCTCCCCTGCCTCCTCCTTCTTATTTTGGGCTTTTATGCTCGGCGACTTAACAACTGTTGTGACTTGTCTGCGTTTTCACGACGTAATCGACGACATAAACCGGGGAGAAGCGAGCCACTGTTTGATATTCTGATAACTCAATGAAGTGTTCCCAAGGATAAGCCTGCAGTGTACGCTCTTCGAACACAAAAAAGCTGTAGTGGCGACATTTCCTGCTATGCTCCCCCAACCCCCCTTCCTTGGGCAGCATGTAGCGATAACAATTGCGACACGCATGTGATTCAGTTTCTTGGTACAAGTTGGGCAACGCTACCCCGGGCATTTGCCCGCTGCGCATTTACGACGCCAAAACCATGATGCGACATTGCCTTCGAGGATGTATCACGAGTAGCGCTACGCCTTGTTTCCAAGCAAGGCCCTCTCTGCGTGGTGAGTCAACTAATAAGTTCACGATGTTAACGTACCACGCTCCAGTTTTAAACCCACAGCATCAGCAGTACCAAGCTCTGAGTAAGTTGGGCAGCAAGACGTAAAGAAATATGTAGCGCGACCAACACTTCGACAGATAGGACGCACGCACACACAGCGCTGACACTTGGCACTAAACTTCCCAGTGCACTCTACCAAATGCGCAGCGTCCAGACCGCGGTTCATGCACCTTAAAAGTCAACCGCGGTCTAGATGCGCCTTAAAAGTTGCGTCGCGCCTGAGAGAAACCGGGGTGCCATTGAAGGCGGCCTACATGTAAGCTAAGGAAGCTTTAAGTTTCATGAGGAGGCTGCAAAGCAGAAACTGAGAGCAAGCGAGGGAAAAGCTCTCGAATTACACGCAGCAACGAAGCACCACGCCGCACAACAAATGAACACAAAAGAGCGCTCACCGTGTGACGCAAGCGTCGTGTTGTCCGGCCAGCTGCTGCGCTCCGGTTGTGCGTAGCAGACGACGCAGGCGCTCAGGATCGAAGCAGACGACGGCGACAACGGTTCGCGACCGACACCGCAAAACGACAGCTACACGCCTCGTCCGCCGCCGGGTTGGCTACGCGCGCTCGCACGCGCAGTGAAAATAAGCGGCGGCGAGCGAGACGCGAAGGTCGACGTGTTATCTTTCTCGGTTGCCTCGTTCTATAAACGAGCAACGCCGCGGACCCCGCGTTACCGGCGCACAACACATTGCGTCACTGCCTGATTACGAGCGATGACGACGACTTAAGCCAGGGTCTATGCTATCGGTGCCCTCCCCCCCCCCCCCCCCCCCCCGTTCTCTCTGCCTTCCTCCTTCCGTTTGTTCGTTCTCCGACCGACGCACATGTTACGCCCCCGCTGAACTTTCCAACTAAAGCCGGACGCGCTGTCAGGAAGCCCTTTTCATCACTGTTTTATAGCTAGACATCTTTGCGTCCTACGGAGTGCACGGTGCTTCCGCCTCGAACAAGGCATGGTGCTTGTTTGCCAGCTCAAAGAGAACGCTAGTCGATTTCGGTGTACAAGGGAGTTCCCGTCGATTGACGGAAGCTTGAAGAAAATGTTTTCAAATATTTAAGTTCAGTTAAACTACATATTTTATCCCGCAAATGGCACAAGAGTTCAGAGAGGCGGATGGGAAAGTTGCAACGTGAACGAATGAATTATTATAGCTCTGTATATCTTATTTTGCACGTGTGGTGAAAAGAGCATAAGAAAGTCTTGGACAATTGTTACGATTCAGTATTAACAAGCGCCGTTATCTCGCTCACCTGGGTGCAAAGACTAAAATAGCAGCGTTTACAGGGCAGGCTTCATAAGCAGGCAGATATAGCACAAACAGCAAGACACGTCCACGAAAGGCAACCAAATGGCCCACTGTAATCTGATTCGCAGATTTACGTGTCTATAACTCGCACTGCTACACCCCTGCTAAAGTGAACTTGTTCAGAATAAGACACCCGAACAGAAAGTAACGATTTCACCAAATTGTACGATGAGGTTTTAACATAGTAGCTCCTGTTCTCAAGGCGTTTACCAAGCACCATTATTTAAAAAGTAGCTTGTCATGTGAGCGGTTTGTTCGTTTGTGATATCTTAGAAAAAAATTCAAAATGTACTCCATCGAGCTGACCCACTCCAGTAAGGCCTTGGACAGTGAGCGAGCATGTTCTGCACATAGCCATAACACAAGGTAGTACTATCCTGCTAAGGTGTGGTGGCGATTATGCATACAAAGCTGCAAGGATACGCCGCACAAACCACATATACACAACGAACGCGCAGCAGTCACGTAAAAAATGTTTAGCGCGAACACATATACAGTGCTAAACATTGCGCGTGTGTGTTGCGTGCGTGCGCGCGCGCTTTCCGAATTTGTGTGTTCCCATAGCCTATCTGAGCAGCTCAATATTACAACCAGCGGCGTTTAGCCGTTGAGCAAGGATATTTTATTCAGAGTGGAGGTGCAAACTGTGGATGCATGTGCGAGAATCAAGTGACAGGTATTTTTCTCAAAATAACCACTTCAGTGCGCGCTCATACCGTACGCGTGTTTTATACGAACCCCAACTGAAAGAGCCTAAAAAACTTTAACTATCCCACGGGAGCGATTATTGCAGCGTATACACCCGTGGGAAAATATAAAGGGCGTTCTCATAATCGTGTCATACTCCAAACAGTAACTGAGCGCACAGTATGTGCACTTTCACTGCCTTAAGGATGCGGACATGCGCGAGAGTGGCAGCGACGAAATAAATAAATGGAGACATCAATCCCAATTCGTATTAGCGTTACTGGTAAACCTGGTTTCTGTCTTTGATTATGCTTTTGAGCAATGTAAATTCCGCGCAAATTTTTCACGGAAAAATTCATGATTCAAAACAGTATTTCACGATCTGTTAAGCATGTTGGTTTTTCACGGTGGTCCAACAGGACAACGGCACACGGAACGAGAATCTTCACGTTGCATTATTGTTATATGTGCAGTACGAAGCCGCTCGCGACAGTGAGTGAAGGATATTTGTCCAATATCGTCCTTTCCACGGACTCAGTCACTGCACGTTCCAAACAAACTTATCTCTGTAGAATTCTATTATCCTCTCTAGCACATCAGCTCTACATGTCAGGTCCTCAGTAGAAGCAGCCTCACAAGGCCTACTTATCGGCATGGTATACTGCTTATTTGCGATAGCTTTCGCAGCACCGATGAGGAATTTTTGCTACAGGTTTCAGGCAATTTACAGGCTTCGGACTTACAGGTTCCGGTTTGCCCTCTTCAACTACGTGCTCTGCTGGCGCTGCGAATTCCCGAGCCTTCGAAATAGTGAGGACCTGCGCAGCGTTATCTCCAAAACTAAGGCCCTTTTCTTTGGGCAGCATATCCAAGCGATTTGAGAAAATCGAGGGATGCTGCTTAGGCAGGTTTTGGGAGACGGCTGCCTCGGTCAGACGCACCCCGAGCGGGCTCTCGATCGCGACGCGGGCAATGGGCAAAGACACGCAGTTTTCATTCTCGATTTTAATTTCTTTTTGCGCCGAAACCTCCTGATTTAATATCGAATTCCTCTCGGCGCGCTTCGCCTCTAAAATTTGTTGCAACTCCAAACGCTTTAGAGCAAGTTCTTTTTCTAACCTGTCAGCCTCCTCCTTAGCGGCTTCCTTGCGGTAAAGGCGTTCTTTTTCTATCCTGTCAGCCTCCTCCTTAGCGCCTTCCTTGCGGTAAAGGCGTTCTTTTTCAACCCTGTCGGCTTCCTCCTTGCGCTCTTTTTCAACCCTGACGACCTCCTCCTTAGCCCTCCTGATTCCCTCCTGAATGACCTCCCAGGTCTCCAAAATTCCGTCACCCTCAGCACCACATTCTCTAATAGCCTCAATCAGCTGCGGCTTTCTGTGACTTTTCCTGACCTCAATACCCAGCTTTTCACACAGCAACATCAACTCTGGCTTCTTTAGTTTGCTCAAATCCATGGCAACTTCCGAACGAGGACTTTCAAAACAAGCTGCTACGTGAAATGCTTAAGCGAGCATGTGCAGAAAAACAATCTACAGGTAGTGATAAATTTCCAGAGTTATCAGCCTGGCAGATTCTTAAAGAGAGTCAAGCGCTCACCACTGCTGAAGCCAGGACCAAGCGTGGACGATGCCACCGCTGCCACCAGTTGATATATTTTGCCGGGCTAGTAGCGTGTCCCACCAGGCATCGGGTCCAGGAGCACCGCCGCTGTGCTGACGGAGGAAGGAACGTGGGCCGGAGACGGGGAGTAGGGGAAGTGAAGGAAAAACTGTATTTACATAATTACATGATTATTTACAAAAAGAGACAAACATGGTAAAAGCTGACAAGTCTCAGTGAAACGTTGAGGGAATCGCTCAGGGAGTCGCTCCGGGAATGGCTTCTTGATGAAGTAGTAGTAGTAAGTGCATGAAGGAAGAGGAAAGGAAACTAGCACGGGCCTGTGACTGGCGAGATATCGCCACCACCACTGCCGGCGTGCAGATAGGGAGGAGGATAGGAAGAGGGGATAAGAAAGAAGTAAAGGGAAGGGAAAGAAGAGCGTCTATAGAGGCGCCGTCGCTGTCATCAGCCGCCAAGGACTAGCAATAGCTGTCCAAGCCCGTGTCCTCCAGGAAGGCAAGGAGGGACCGAAGGGCCTTGCTGGTGTTGGGTCCGGACGGGAAGAGCAGGGCACGTGACGTGTCAGCTGGGAGACCCAGTGCCCGGTAGCCAGCTGAGAGCCTAGCCTGTTGTGCGGCCAGGGCAGGACAACCGCACAGGAGCTATTGTCTCCTCCGGGTCACCACAGCGGGGGCAGTCTGCACAAGTAGCCAGGCCCTTGCGGAAGAGTCTTGCCCCGGTCCAGGCGCAGCCCACACGGAGCCGGAGCAGGAGGGACCTCTCCCGTCTTGCAAGTCCCTTGTCCGGCAGGAGCGGGGGGGGGGGGGGGGGTGTCCCTTGGGCAACCCTGGTGTCGGGGTGTTCCAGAAGGAGTAGCCGCTCCGTGATGGATCGGGCAGCGTCCAGGGGAACGACTGAGGTGCAGCAGGGCGTGGAGGCCTCGTGGGCTGCCTTGGCCAGGGCATCGGCAGCCTCGTTGCCCTGAATTCCCACATGGCTGGGGACCCAGGCCAGGGAGATGGAGCAGCCGCGGGAGCAGAGGGTGTTAAGCCGCGCCGCCAGCTTGCAGACAATGGGGAGTCGGCACCGGGGCTCCTGCAGGAGCTGGAGGGCCACCCTGGAGTCGGACAAGATGGCCACAGACTGCACAGCAGGCCGTGCATCCAGGATGTCCGCCGCCAGGTGCAGGGCTGCCAGCTCGGCTGTGGTGGAGCTGGCCACGAAGGGGAGTCTCGCCTGCCTTGTTTCGCCCAGGGCAGGTGAGATGCAGGCAGCCGCTGCAGATGGGCAGGCCCCCTTCAGGACGGAGCCGTCCGTGAACAACTGTGTGCAGCCAGCCAGGTCCTCCTCCATGGTTTCCGCTGCCTCCTGACGGAGGCCGACCGCAGGTGTCTGGCGCTTGGGCCTGGCCCCTCGTGCTGGTAGGAGGACCCGGAACTGATGTCCCTGGTCAGGCCGTGGAGGGGTAGGTAGATGCTCTGTCTGCCCTCCCACCAGTTGTTCGAAGGCAATGGCGGTCTTCCCCATGCGTGAGTGGGGGCAGCTGAGGAGGCGTTCCAGGAGGGGACGTCCGTCTGGGGCAAGGTGGAGCCGCCCCACGTGGCGGAGTGCTGCCCTCTGGGCCTGGAGCTCCATGGGCCATACCCCGGCCTCTGCCAGCGTCGCAGGGACCTGGGAACCCCGTGGGAGGCCGAGGCACAGGCGGATGGCGGCCCTCTGGCAGCGTTCAATGGTCAGCTGCTGCCTGGTGGTGAGCTGGATGAGGGGGAGGGCGTAAAGGAATTGCGCCCCTGCCATGGCCTGGTGGAACTGAAGGCCCATGCTTGGGGTGATGCCTCTCCCACCCGCCAGGAGCCTCCGGATGGCGCCACGGACCCGGGATGCCTGCCTCGTGAATGCCTTGACCGCAGGTTGCCACGTGAGGTGGCGGTCAATGAGCAGGCCCAGGTAACGGCAGGAGTGCCGCCACGGTAGTTCCCGTCCCGCAATGCTCAGGGCTGTCTTACCTGGGCGTGCTCCTGGGCGGGTGTTGAGCAGCATGGCCTCGGTCTTGGTGGCGGAGAGCCGCAGGCCCACCCGTTCCAGGTAGGAGCTCACCCTGGTGATGGCCCGCTGCACATTCCGGATGACCTGTACCCGCTGGCGCCGTGGCCCGTAGCACCATAGGGCAAGGTCGTCCGCATAGATGGCGATGCGGACAGGGAGGGACAGACCCTCCGGAAGGCAGCGGGGAAGCTCCGCCATCACCAGGTTGAAGAGCATGGGGCTCAGCACGCTGCCCTGGGGAACTCCTCTCGTGAGCGGCTGGGGTGCGCTGGTGGCTCCTCCCACCCGGATGCGCTTCTTGATGAACGTGTCGAGCGCTTTTAAATATACCCTCCCGAGATCTTCCCGCCTTTTCCGACCAATCGTAGGGACTTCGTCCGGGTGCTCCAAGGTCGTTCACCGCTTCGTCGTCTTCCTCGGCTGAGGCCCTTGGATACCCGGAAGTGGCCCGTCAGGCCAGGTGGATTCCATATCTTGTTTCGAGGAAACGCCAAGAGCGAACACCTGCAGCGTCGTCACCTCGCTTCATCCGCTGAGGCACTTGAATACTCGGAAGTGTCCAGAAGGGCGTGTTGTCGGGCTAGTCGTTTCCGGCCAGGTGGATTCCATATCTTGTTCCAAGGAAATGCCCCAAAGGCGAACACCTGCTGCGGCGTCACCCCGCTGTTGACAAAAGAGCGAGGTGCGGTTGAATGGCAGACGCTCGTCTCCGCAGGTGGCAGCAGGCGCTGAGTCATGTCACCCTGGCAGATGCACACACAAAGTCGCAGCGTCAATACTGCTGCGTTGGGGGCCGCTTAAGGGGAACTCCGGAAAACCCGTCGTGGCAGTTAGGCAGAAGTGGTGGTACGAGGAATCCAGGAGTCGAATGCGTCCCTCGTGTTCGGTTCCACCTGTCAGGAGGTGGCATGGGAGCGCGTGCATGAAGAAAGACCACCTTCGCAGAACCACACACTGCCTCTGGGAATGGCCTATGTGGATACAGGTGTGACGGGAGCACACAAAGAGAGTTAGGGGGGGGGGGGGGGGGGTAGAAACACAACAGTACTCAGTTGGTTTCACTCGCCTAAGGCACTCTGTGTTTTTTAAAAACTTCGTTACATTTAACTTGAACACCCGGCAACTGCGGCTACGTCTACACTTTATGAATGCGTTGTACGATAATGCGATGTGAAACCAATTCAAGAAAGTGAGTTTGCTTGCACAGCGCAACTGAAACGGTGACACGGTGGTAGTCTATTACACTTACCCCATCTCACAGGAACGCGATTCTTAGCGGGCCTGTGACATGCCTCCGGTGCTGCTCAAGTTCGCGGACTTATGCGGCAGTGGTGGGGTTCAAAGGAAAGCTAGTTGTTTACCCTTGCTTGCAGCAAGTTGGAGAAGCAGGCTAGACAAGGCGAAAGTTCACTGCCTTGCTCGGCGGCTTTGAAGGAGGGATTGTGACGACTCCTGCCCCTTGTTAAGAGTGGACAACGTGGTCCTGAGAGCCGGGTGTGTCTCATCGCAAAGCAAGGGATATGACGAGGCCTGGCGCCGGCGGCAGAAGCATAGACGACGACGGCCGGGGCTGTTGCACTCCAAATCACCGAACCGATCGAAGGAGGCTGTGTCCCACGGACCTGGGAGAAATTACTGTCAGACGAGTGTCGTCGTTAGGCAAAGATGCGGCGGGAACTTGGGACAGCAGCAACAACGCTGGAAGCAGAGATGCACATGAAGCACGGCGGAAGCAGCGGTATACGTTGGCCGAGTCGGCCTTCGGGTCACCGAACGGGATGATGCTACGCAAGGTCACGCTGAGCGAGGCTGCTAATTGAAAGACGCTGTGTCGAAGGGGTCTCGTGCTTCGGCCATCCGGCGGGGGAGTTCGAGAAGGTTCAACCACCTGCGAGAAGACTGCGGGATTCTGCTTTCCCACGGAGGCAACGCACAGAATACTTGCGGCAGTGGTCAAGGTGACGCATCTGTGTTTGATGACTGTCTTCCCCTTCTCATCCCCCGAGCTGTGAGAGAGCGAGAGCTTCAGCACCGCCCCGTGCCGTGGGTGGTACCGCCAGCGTCATCAATGGCCCATCCGATTGGACAACGTTATTCGGACCAAGTTCCCCAGTCAGGGATCTAGGGAACGCGAACCGTATTTAACGGGATGTTGTTGTGTGATCGGAGCATTGCATTGCATTGCATTCGATTCGATTCTCATCTGTAAATATGTAGAATAAACCCTTCTGTACAGTTTCCTCGATAACGCAGTCCGACATCGTCATTCGGAGCCGGTACCTGCGGGGCTAAACGAGTTAGTCATCTCCAGGACCCCTCCGTCTTCAACTCTGGTTCCAGCGGGTGGGATTGCGGCCCCGCTCTTAACACTGGTTCCAGCGGAGGGATTGGCCCCCACTTCCAACACTGGTTGGCAGCAGCTGGGATGGACCGTGCGACATCGTGCTTTCTCCACGGGTGAGCGTTTTGGCTTTTGCTAAGGGATTCGCCAGGCTTTAAGATTCAGAGAATAATCTTGACTGGGAATCAGGGCTTTGTCATTTGAGAGGGGTTATTCTCAAGGCATTGTTGTGTTAGCAGAGCCAAAGCGGAGAAAGCGTTGTCATGGACCTAATGAGGTTGTACAAGTCGGACTTGCTGTTGATATGCGAGGAACTGTCGGTTGAAGTGCCGAGCAAACTAACCAAAATTGAATTGGGCGAATTCATTCTTAAACACGTCAAGGATAACGATCACCTAGCAGTTACATGGAACTTGATACAGGAGGAAAAAGCCCGTAAAGAAAAAGCGCGCACAGAGGAAAAAGCGCGTAAAGAGGAAGCTGATCGGGAGTGGGAAAAAGAGAAGGAACGGCAACGGCAAAAGTGGAAGGTTGAAATTGAAACAAGGAAACTAAAGATATTAGAACTTCAAAACGAAATACGAAGAAAGGGCGGTAGTGTGAGAGCCGGAAGTCCTGAAAGAGCAAGCGATGCTTATGAAATAGGTCCGCAGATAAGACCCGAAAAGTCTGTGACCGTAGCCGCGTTGGTAAATCGCGACACCACGAGGGAAGTGGCAGAGAACGCGTTCAACCGGTGCGGTAGTCCAAGGAATGCCGCAGAATCCGAGACCGTGTCCAGTGTAGTTGGACGTAATGCTAAGAAAGAGCATTCCGAGATAGCGTCTCAACGACACGAGTGCGAGGATTCTCCTCCAGGTGAGGCAGGAGTGGCAACGGACAACTTTGTCGGGACTGTTACGAGCGCGACCCTTTCAGTAGAGTCGATACAGGCGTCAAACCGGCAGGACCGCGAAAAGGGAGATTTTAATATCGGAAAAGGTTTCGAGGTAGAAACAGCGGAAACCCCCTTTGAGAGTAACAACCGCGGTAAGAGCGAGTTGGGATGTCACAGTGGCTTCAGTGACAAAGGCTCCGGAGAGGCTACCTTGGCAATGCTGGCGCAAGCAGAAGGCGAGACTGCCGAGCAAAATGACAGCCAGGCGGGCTCAGTTGTAGCTGAGCACTGCAGAGTAGAGAATGGCGCGCAGAGCGACAGCCAGGCGGGCTCAGTTGTGGCTGAGCACTGCAGTAGAGAGAATGGCGCGCAGAGCGACAGCCAGGCGGGCTCAGTTGTAGCTGAGCACTGCAGTTCAGGGAATGGCGCGCAGAGCGACAGCCAGGCGGTCTCAGTTGTGGCTGAGCACTGCAATGTAGACAATGGCGCGCAGAGCGACAGCCAGGCGGGCTCAGTTGTAGCTGAGCACTGCAATGTAGACAATGGCGCGCAGAGCGACAGCCAGGCGGGCTCAGTTGTAGCTGAGCACTGCAGTGCAGAGAATGGCGCGCAGAGCGACAGGCAAGCTGGAGAGGACAACTCCCGAGGGAATGAGCTAGGGATCTCGGGGGCAGGTTCATGTCCGTCTGTCAGCTGCGTGGAGCTGGCACTCTGCTGCGAAGGCACAGAGGCCAGTTTGGAATTTGAGGAAAATTTCCAAAGTGCGACTGAAAAACTAGAGATAGCTAGGTATGATCAGGAGACGCATGCGGTACAGTCTAGGCGCAGAAAAAGAAAAAGGGCAAGAACCAAGAGGAAACGGATCAAATTCAAAGCCCTAAATTCGGTTGCGCAGACAGGGGCGAAAGAAAGAAATGCGGTGGAAGGAAAGGCGAAGCCTTCCCGCGTTGCGCCTCGTAAACGTACGCTTGCAGTTACTGGTCAGGCGGCACGCGAGTCGAGTCAAAGGCTGACCGCAGTAAAGAAAAGGGGAGAGCACGTCTTCCAAGCAAAACAGGCGCAAAGTGCTTCAAGGGGCATCGGCCTGTAAGAAAGCCTAGACCGCGCCGTCCGGACAAAAAGCCAGTTAGAAAAAAGGCAAAGCGGCCCAAGAGATCAGAAGGCGCAAGGTTGCGCGGCACTCGGCGCATGCGAACGCAGGCGTCGAAAAACCGAGACGACACATGCAGGCGTGTTCGGCGGGCGCACTTGAAAAGGAATCGTCCTTCACATTTGGCACCGCATTCTAGGAAGCGCGCATGCCGAAAGGGTAGCCGAGCTTCCTGCGTGGGGCGAGAGAAAGAGGTACCTTCTCGCGCTGGTCACTGCTCGTTGTCCAGAGCCAGAGTCGGTTATCGACATTGTAGGAGCGGCCAAGGTTTTCGGAGAGCCTCGAGGGGGCGCGGAAACGACACTGAGAGTAGGGGATCGTTTTTTTCTGCAGCCTTTTGTCACGAGTTGACCGCAGTACAATCAGTCAAAGCGCGACCCCGGCGGGCGCGTCTGAAAGACTAATCCTTTCAACTCGGCGGCGGGGAGTCAGCTTTCCCCCCCGCGTGGCGATTCGAAGTAGCTGTTTCTTTTTTTTTTATTCCTCTTTTTTTTTCTCTGTGTGTGTTTATGAAATCAGGCAGGGAAAGGCTACTTTTCAATTAAAACAAGTTGATCGGAGGTTACTGTTTTTTTTCCTTACCTTAGACAAAGGCTATGGCGTCACTGAGTTAGAAATCACAGGTGTTGATTTCCCATGCTACCAAGAGATAAGGGCACTCACAGGAGTGCAGCTCGAGTAGAACTACGCTTAGCGTCGCGTAGGCGGAGCGTTGATCCCTTGATTGACTGACACCTTACGAAAAGGGAGCCTCACTGACGTACACTGAAATGACCGAAGAGAAAACTCGTCTGGGGGAAGCGCTCGTGTCCAGACCTTTGATTCGGGCCACTTATTTTGTTAAAGAAGCTCAGTGTGACGCCAGTGATAGAGAACTGGGTGCTATATTAAGTCAAGTTGGCGACGGCCACGAATAGCACCATGTTCAGTACGTCAGCCGCAGGCTGACATGTAGAGAAGCGTTAAGCGCTTTAGACAAAGAGCGCGCGTTTGGTTTAGGCGGCACAGATGTTGTCGGGTTACCAGAGTTACTTGAACGGCGCAAAGTTCATATTTGAGACTGACCATCGTCTCAAACATGCTTATGACAGTTTTGTCCCCCCAAAAATGGTCGCTTGCTTAGACGGAGTCCTGCTCTCTAAAAACAGAATTTCTCGATGCGTTTCAGGAACGGAAAACCGCACGGAAATGCTGATGGATTCAGCCGATTGTTGTAGACAGGAGTACTTGGTAGGACCACCTACTGTGTGTGGGTTTTTGTTTTTAACCTTGGTCCAAGCAGTCCGTCTTTGGCGATTTCAATCGGGATATTTTGCGCTTTCTCGGCACCAAAATTACGCCAAAATTCAATCAAGTTTTAGTAAACCTTTGTTGTCATTGTGGGAAGCCTGGTGGGTCTTTGGCAAATTCCGAGCGCTTGCTTGTGGGTCAGTGCCCTGTCTCGTGGAACAGTCCACTGATGCCATTCTTTGTTGAATGTTCGAGCTTGGATGCCATTTCTGGAAACCAGCCCTTCCACCCGACTCCGACCTCATCTCTTCCTGCCCAGCGGTCGTGAACGCTGGCCATTCGAGATTTTTCGGGCCGCGGACGAGCTGTTAAGAGTGGACAACGTGGTCCTGAGAGCCGGGTGTGTCTCATCGCAAAGCAAGGGATATGACGAGGCCTGGCGCCGGCGGCAGAAGCATAGACGACGACGGCCGGGGCTGTTGCACTCCAAATCACCGAACCGATCGAAGGAGGCTGTGTCCCACGGACCTGGGAGAAATTACTGTCAGACGAGTGTCGTCGTTAGGCAAAGATGCGGCGGGAACTTGGGACAGCAGCAACAACGCTGGAAGCAGAGATGCACATGAAGCACGGCGGAAGCAGCGGTATACGTTGGCCGAGTCGGCCTTCGGGTCACCGAACGGGATGATGCTACGCAAGGTCACGCTGAGCGAGGCTGCTAATTGAAAGACGCTGTGTCGAAGGGGTCTCGTGCTTCGGCCATCCGGCGGGGGAGTTCGAGAAGGTTCAACCACCTGCGAGAAGACTGCGGGATTCTGCTTTCCCACGGAGGCAACGCACAGAATACTTGCGGCAGTGGTCAAGGTGACGCATCTGTGTTTGATGACTGTCTTCCCCTTCTCATCCCCCGAGCTGTGAGAGAGCGAGAGCTTCAGCACCGCCCCGTGCCGTGGGTGGTACCGCCAGCGTCATCAATGGCCCATCCGATTGGACAACGTTATTCGGACCAAGTTCCCCAGTCAGGGATCTAGGGAACGCGAACCGTATTTAACGGGATGTTGTTGTGTGATCGGAGCATTGCATTGCATTGCATTCGATTCGATTCTCATCTGTAAATATGTAGAATAAACCCTTCTGTACAGTTTCCTCGATAACGCAGTCCGACATCGTCATTCGGAGCCGGTACCTGCGGGGCTAAACGAGTTAGTCATCTCCAGGACCCCTCCGTCTTCAACTCTGGTTCCAGCGGGTGGGATTGCGGCCCCGCTCTTAACACTGGTTCCAGCGGAGGGATTGGCCCCCACTTCCAACACCCTGCACACCTTGTTTTGAGGGTACGGCAAGGGCCCCTACTTTTTTTCATTTCTTCTAGGGAAAAAATATGCAGGGCTAAATGTGTGGTGCGTTTCCGCCTTCAGCAAGACGAACACATCGGTTTGTTCACCTCAAGGTACAAAAAAAAACGTGCGGTGGAATAGATTTACCAGGTTCGTGGATACCTGCGAAGCTAATTATCAAAGACATTTGCCAACTCTTGGCCCTCTCCATAGTGAACAGCTCATGTGGAATAAGTGCTCTTTATGGTCGCAAGATGGCAAGGCCCGGTGTACATATATCGCAACACGCATACTCGAAACAGGAGTTTGTGAGGAAGTATTCACCGGTGTGATGTATGCGCGGGTTATAAAGTGTACTCCGGCATTATTTTGACCGCAGTTGATTTCCATGCCAGAATCGTGCCGTTTGAAGAGACAGATGAGCAAAAGTTTCCGCGCTTTTGCTTCGCTAGAAATTGCCTCCGTGTGTTACCGCCAAGTGTGAATTCAAACTGCAATAATAATAATAATAATAATAATAATAATAATAATAATAACAATATATAAAGATGATGTCATTTTTATTTTAATTATATTCTGTATGAATGAAATGAATGGTTAATTGGCCTGAACAAGAAATGCTGCGGGGATGAGAAAGACGACGAGTAGACTGGTATGAAACAAGGGTGAAGGGGAAAAGAACAGGAAGATCTGGCAAGCCGGCATAGTATCATTCGGTGCATTCCTGCATGATTTTCTCGGTCGTTGAACATTTCCAAGCGTCTACTGCTTGAACTGTCCTCTCTTCGCATACTGACGCTATCCTTTTGCGCTTTTGACGGCAGGTCTTGAATGCATGGGCATTACCAGAGAAGATGGTGTGTGAGTGGTTTCATTTCAATCTTATACAGGGTGTGTCCGAAAAATAATGTCAGCAAATATACCGTGAAGCGACTATACGTCGCAGTGCGCTAGGATCGGTTTGGATTGGTGGAGGGGGAAGTTACGCTTATGCACGAGCGGTCGCTCATTCGTCTGCGACCATTTGGAGAGTACGGACAGGCTTTCCGGTGAAGCTCGTTTCCATCTTCCGTGCAAGCAGTAATGCAGCGCTCGTTGGAAGAAAGTATTTCGAAAATGTCTTGTGTAAAAGTCGGCACGTCCGCAGTGGAAACTTTTCCTGTGGTAAATACGGCATTTGGTGATAAGTGGTAGTCGGAACGTCATGTCCACCGGTGATACAACGCCTTTTTAGGAGGAAGTGAAGATTTCAGCGATGAAGCCCGCGCTGGACGGCCGTCGACGATCAACACTGACGAAAATATGAAGCGTGTAAGAGATCCTTTGACCTCAGGCCATCTTTTGAGTGTCCGTTTAGTCCATTACACAGACACTAAACATTCCAAAAAGTGCCGTTCAAGAGATTTTGACAAATAATTTGCAGATGCGAAAACTGTGCGCAAAGACTGTGCCCAAAGCGTTAACGGATGGCCGAAAGTCGCACCGAGTTGAAGCGTGCGACCAAACTCGGGACTTGAGAGAAATTTACCCCTACTTTTTAGAAAATGCCATCACAGGTGACGAGTCTTGAGTGTCTGAATACCTATACGACCCCGAAACATGCAGCAGCGAAACATGCAGAATGAGAAACAGCGAAGTGCCGAGTGGCTCACCTCGGCGTCCCCTCGCCCCAAGAAGGCCAGAATATGGGAGTCAAAGGTCAAGACTATACTCATTGTGTTCTTTGACATCAGGGGGCTCGTCCACCATGAGTTTGTAGCTCATGGCACAACCAACAACGCCAAATTCTAAGTGGGAGGGCTCAAGACACTCAAACGAAGCGTTCACCGCGGCCAGCCTGACATCGTGGGCGATTGCAAACTTGCCCATGACAACGCGCCAGCCACCACCGCCTTCCTCGTGACCCTCTTCCTGGCCGATTCAAAGGTGCCAAAAGCTGCCCAGCCGCCGTAGAGTCCTGATATGGCACCCCAAGACTTCTTTTGTTTCCGCGCTTGAAAATTCCCTTGAAAGGACGCCATTTCGGGACAGTTGACAGAGTCAAAGAGGCTTGCACCAGAGATCTAAAGGACATTCCGGAGGAGGCCTATCTTAACGCCTTCAATGCCTGGAAATCTCTCTGGAAGCGATGTAATGACGCAGTAGGAGCCTATTTGAAACCGTTTAATGTGTTGTATCGATCTGATCAATAATTTTTGATCGACTCACTAACATTTTTTTCGGACATACCTTGTAGGCAGGGCAGTGAGAGGTAGGTTCTTGTGTCTGGTAGACAAGGAAGTTAGTTGGACGTGCCTTCTGTGGTTTGCGTGCCAGGCGGTATGCTCTTGCGTCGGATGTAAAAGCAAAATCAGGGTTTCCTTTGTTCTTCACGACCGTATAATGGTGTAGGTTCGTGGCCATGATTTTCGGCGTGAATTTACGCAATCGCAGCAGCCACCATTTTAAGGGCGAAGGTTGTTGTTTTTGACTAGAGGCATGCAAATGCCCGCGTTATGGCTTTTGCGCCCTCATCCTCACCTTTATTTCCTTGTCTTTCCTGCATCCTCAAAATCATTTCATAAAGTCTGACAGCCATTCCTCGCACTCACCCTCATTTTAAGCCGTTTAAACATTCCAGACTCTATTTCAGTGTTGGCATACGCAAAGATCTAAGCAACAAAAGTATTATGCAAGTCCTCACGCTATTTTGGCAACAGAATTGTAAACTGATGGTGCCAAGCTTGTGCGAATTGATAAAACTTATACAGTTGTGCCTCGTTAATAAAGACACCTTGAGCCGCCGCGGTGCCTCAGTGGTTAAGGTGTTCGGCTGATGACCCGAAAGACGCGGGTTCGATCCCGGCCGCGGCGGTCGAATTTCGATGGAGGCGAAATTCTAGAGGCCCGTGTACTGTGCGATGTCCGTGCACGTTAAAGAACCCCCAGGTGGTCGAAATTTCTGGGGCCCTTCACTACGGTGTCCCTCATAGCTTGAGTCGCTTTGGGACGTTAAACCCCATAAAACCAGACACCTTGGTTCCCACGCAAAACTGTCCATAAAGCGAGCCGCCCGTAATAACGAGTCACGAAGAAAAAAGGCCCTGCTAGGTCTGCTTATCTCCAAAGCAGGCACGTATTCAAAAGGGGGGGGGGGGGGGGGGGGGGCAGAGCACTCCTCCAGCGAAATCTAGCTTAACCCCCTCCAGCTGTTCGCTGTTAAGCATGCACCCCCGTCTCCTTCCGGGGTACAATAAATTGCCTTGGGCCCTCCCAAATAATAAATTCTGGCTACGTGCCTGCTGCAAAGTGGTAGGCATTGCAGTGAAAATTAGGCAAAATCTTGGGAGCTTCAAGACCATTACCCTAAAGTCGCCATAATCTTCAAAACAATCTGGTGCAGTTTAGCATTCTATGACACATGTGACGACGTGTCTCCTACTACCACGACTGTTCACATTCCACAACTTGGTAGTACATATACGTACTCAGTCGGCAGACAGCTGCTGTATACGGCTTTAAATGTAGTACAGTCTGCAAAGAGAGTTTTCTTCTCAACTATTCATGCAGTACGACAAATGGCAAGGCACGTGAGCGGGAATCTTGAAATTGTAAAGCCTGAAACCATACGAAAAAAGCCATCGCTATAGCATTTGCACTTTCCAACAGCGTTCCATTTTCGTGTCCTGCACTCATCATACAGGAAAGAAACGATCTGGCTGGGGCAGTCGAGATTTTGTGCCCATCGTTGTCCATATTAACGCGACAAAAATACATAGGTTCCAATAGGCTCCGTGCATTTTCACCCCGTACATTGACCAGACAGCTAGTTTCCATATTAAAGAGGCGTAAATATATTAAAGATGTTTGCTTCGTAGAAAAAAACGTCCATAATTTGAGACGTCCATACTAAGGGGGGCCGTACTAACTGCACATATGGGAGTAGAGGCCAATCCGACGATACCAGTTGGTTGATACGGGCCTTGAACTACTTCCTGCGGCACTCCGCATACAAGGGCATTACGGTAATTCCAGGTTATACAGACTGAAAAGAATGCCTGATTTGTTGTTCCTGCTGCGAAAATTAGTCGCCTTTTGCCACCATATGGGATATAGAATGCTGCTAGAAAAAGAGATAGAATGCTGCTGCCGACGGTTTCCTTTTCTCATAGTTTTTCAGCGCAACGGCACACGGCCAAAGAAGCAGGAAGAGAAGAAGGACGAACACAGCGCTGACTGTCAACTGTTTATTTAGGGACACTCAGGCCAGCGCAGGCGCACACCGGGCAAGGTAAACAGGAAAAAACTCATTTCACATCTTTATCGCAAAAACTTTGATAGGAACATCTTTTCCGCAGCGTACAGATGAACTGAAGTATCGCTGACACATTCTGACCCTGCTCTCTAAATATAATATGCCTCTATAGTTTCACGGGTTGTTTTTGATTTGCTTGTGCTCAGAATCCTCCTCCCGAAAACGCCGGTGTACAATCCTTGCAAGTAGCGCAGTGCTCGACAAGGTTAGCACCTTCCCCATTCAGGGAGCACGCAAGAGACCTAAGGAATGGGGAAGGTGCTAACCTTGTCGAGCACTGCGCTACTTGCAAGAATTGTACACCGGTGTTTTCGGGAGTGAGGATTCAGGGAGCACGCAAGAGACCTAAGGAATGGGGAAGGTGCTAACCTTGTCGAGCACTGCGCTACTTGCAAGGATTGTACACCGGTGTTTTCGGGAGTGAGGATTCTGAGCCCAAGCAAATCAAAAACAACCCGTGAAACTATAGAGGCATTTTATATTAAGAGAGCAGGGTCAGAATGTGTCAGCGATACTTCAGTTCATCTGTACGCTGCGGAAAAGATGTTCCTATCAAAGTTTTTGCGATAAAGATGTGAAATGAGTTTTTTCCTGTTTACCTTGCACGGTGTGCGCCTGCGCTGGTCTGAGTGTATTTAAGCTGTGTGTGCGTCTTTAAATAAACAGTTGACAGTCAGCGCTGTGTTCGTCCTTCTTCTCTTCCTGCTTCTTTGGCCGTGTGCCGTTGCGCTGAAAAACTATGAGTGTAAATCAAGTATACGAACTAGCCCAAGAACTAACTCTACTGAAGTACGTTTTCTTTTCTTGTGCCGAACAAAAGAAATAACAATAAAAAAATGAGGGGTCCATTTGGCACGCCACGTAAAATGTTCGTGGACATGTCGGCGCGAAATTACTCTAGAGGCTCGGGTTGAGTAACGTGAACAATTTGTAAGGACCTGGCGATGCTGCGTTCCATGTCAGTACCCAGAGGCATTCCGTTCCCCGGTACATTATCCCAAATGCTTTTCAGAACTCGCGCTGCTCCTCCTTGCTGGCAGCAAAAATGTTTAGCGGTCTTTCATTTCGACAAGGAAAATGGGTAAGCTGCGCCAAGTGTAACAGTTTAATACATTTTGAAGAACTTTTAAACTCCCAAAAAAGAAATTCTTCCCGCTACGCCAAGGTTTGCGCCCCACATAACCAGAAGGTAAAGGTTTGCTTCGCACAATACTTTTTTTGTGTGTGTTTGTGGACGCACCCGCTAAATTGGTCGCAGCGGCCACAGTACGCCCCAAAAACTCCGAAACCGCGGGAGAAGCCGCCATAGCCATGGCCATTTCCAACACAGACGCTGACGTAATCCCCAGCGACTCCAAATCAGCGATACGTAACATTGCGAGGGGCACAGTTTCATTCACTGCCCTCAGAATTCTAGAACAATTTCAACCCGACGCACACATTAGGGAGATAGATCTGATCTGGGTCCTGGAGGACACCCTCCTTCAGATTTCGTGGCTTCTTCCTCACTTAAAGCCTGGGAAGAAGTGCAGTAAAATCTAATTCCTTTTGTTCCTTTCTTTACAGGCTAGAGGGGAGGGGGGGGGGTGCTGCTTAGCTCGGACCCGACCACATAAGTGAAGGCTACGAAGCGAGCCGAAGAGGTCTCCACCAGCCATCAACTGGCCGCCATCTGGCACAACTGGCTACCCACTAATCCCAACCTTTTTGCCGATGAATAAATAATTTTTCACTTATTCACTTGCAGCACGATCCCTGCGGCTACTGTTGGTATCACCAAACGAACAGCCTAGTCTGAAACTCACACAGCAGGACGAAAAATGAGACGAACACAGCGCTAACTGAAGGTTCATTTCCGCGACATTCCGTTGACATTGTGCGTTATTTCGCTGTCTTGCTGTGGGCAATATACAGGGCAGACTAGACAGTGTCATAACGAAAGATTAAAATAACACCGTTACAAAGTGTAACGAGCTAAATCTGGTCACCTCGGCATTCACAGCAGAAATTGTGAAGAAACAAAAGCAGAAAAAACAGTTTGTGCCCCCGGTATAGGGATACCGCAGTGGTTACAAGAAATCGTGACAGATGAAGGAGAGAAACAATCGAACGCCCCTTCAATTGCACTACTACGCGTAGATAAGGAGCTTTCACTTCTGGCGAAGCTTAATGACTGTATTGCCCTTATCCTGATTTTTTTTTTGTTCTCGGCGCGTGTGCTCTGAACCACTTTCACGTCATCTGTGTATTTATGCTCGATATCGGGAAGCAAACCTTCAATTGTTGTTCAGCGCTGCGTTAGTTCCATCTTCGTCTTACTGTGTGTGTCACAGATTGCGCTGTTATTTTCATGGTGCTTCATAACCAACTAGCCCGCAAAAACGTATTAGATGAATACTGTTGGTACTTGTTCAATGAGTTGGAGATCAGAAAAAGAAACGATTCGCTTTTTTCTTCAGGTTTTCTTCAGACATGATGCAGGTGAATGGATGGATAAGAATTTTCTGCCTCACCCTCACCTTCATCTCGTGCACGTTCCCCTCCCTCATCCTCATCTCATCCCCTCCAGTATCGCGTCTGTCTTCCCTCATCCTCAAGTCAAAGCGTGAGGCTAAGGCAGGTGAAGACGCCCTCATGAGGTCGAGGTTTCGAACCGGATATGTCCACCTTCACGAGGGCGTCTGGTTCTGAGAGCGGCGATGACAGCTGAGAGGTCGCACCACGGGCAGGCTATATACTTGTGGTAAAATATTCGCGCACGGCGGTCCGGTGTGCTTGTTATAGCTACATGGGACCTGCGAGTGGCTTGCGTTCCATTCGGCGGTAACGGTAATTTTATGGTTGCGATACAACGCAATTCATGAGTTCGGAATCACTTTGTAGTAGGTGCTTGATTCTAGCAGCTAAGAATTTCTGCACGAGGACTATTTGGCACGCAACAGCTACGTTGGTAAATGGTGCAAGCGTGAGCTAGCTTCCTGGCAAACGGTTAAATATCTAGCCGCAGAAGAAATGTTCAATTATCTTAAAATGAACTTTTAACCTTATTTGCATAGAACAAATAGCAGAGACGTTCCCGCCATCCTTGATCCTTTTTTTGCTGTGTTGTTCAGCTCCATGGACTTTCTTCGACTTTTGCTGGAAAAAGAAACGCAAAAAAAAAATTTCCGACTGTTTTCTGTTCCATTCGCTTCTCTTTTATTCGCGCGCCCTTTCACTTATTATGCCGACACACCCAACAGGTAACGATAGAAACAATATTCGTTCACTGCAGCACCAGTGAATAATGCACAATTCTGACAATAGCCAGAAAAGCTAAAAATCATCTAGTATCATTTGAGAGGGTTTATCTAACCACGAACATTATCTGCACAAAGGAAGTCCTTGATATACGTTCCATGCAAAGCCAGATGCTGAAAACAATGAAAAAGTTAACTTATTTTGGATCCAATCAATTCGTCGTTTAATTAGGGACAAATTGTTATGCATTTGTTTGCCCTATGGTGTTGCTGTCGCTACTCACGCAATCTGTTACGGTTTTCGATCGTGGCATGGAACTTCTGTGGTGAATACGTTGGCAGGAAGGAAAGCTGTGGCAGTGTTTATGTCGATCGTCGTGTTTACTCTTACTACACAGTGGCCATATTAACAGACCACTGTGGTTGCTAGGTTTTGATTATGCTAATACACCAATCAACCCCGGGCCTTCTTCAGCCCCAACGGCTACGGAGCAACTGACCAAGGCGGCGGTCAGACCTGGAACGCAGCGGAGTGTGCTAAGAATCTCTGACTCCGGACAGGCCTCCATTGGAAACTGGATCTGGCAACATTTAACGCTAGAACCTTATCCAGTGCGGCTAGCCTAACAGTGATGTTCGAGGAGCAAGCGAATATTAAGTTAGGCCGCTGCTATTTCTGAAACATTGCAACGACATTGTCGATGTGCAGTTTCACACGTATGCGGATGACTGTATTCTCTTGAGTGAGATACGGTCAGCTTATGATCCAGCAGTACTTTATACGGCCCTTAACAGTATTCTTACATGGAGTAATAAGTGGGATATGAAAGTAGGCTCTGAAGAGATACTCTTGCTTCACATTACAAAAAAACTTAAACATTTAAATCTTTTTTTTCTTGTTTCAGAGCAAATCACTAAAGTAAAAGAATATAAACATCTCAGAGTGTCGTTAACCAGCAACTTAAGCTGGAAAACACATTTCTAACACTTGTTCCTCTGCCTTACGCAAAAACTCTGCTTATTGCGCCATAAGATATACCAGTCGATCTGAAGGAAGGAAAGCTGTCCGCTTCATTTTTATGAACTACAGTCAAACTGTTTCAGTGTTGCCACTAATGCAATGGAATTAATACGACCCCAGTAAATATGGGCTACTCGAATTATGGACAATTTTTCGGGGCATAAAACTTTTTCAATGTATTTACGCCTCGTTAATAGGGAAGACTAGCTGTCCTAACAAAGGACAGAATGTAAATGCCCAGAGCCTACTGGGGCCAATGTATTTCTGTCGCATTAATATGGAAAGCGATGAGAGCAAAATCTCGAATTCCCAAATCCGGTGTTTCTATTCCTGTATTTTGAAAGCCGGGTAGCAGCGAAAGGCAGTGCAGAGGTGCAAATGCCTTAGGGATCGCCCTTTATTTGCGCTCTGTTGCTTTAGCGCCCAGTCGAAGTGCCTTATGATTTGCCATATGGCATGAATCGATGTGAAGAAAACTCTCTCTGCAGCTTGAGATATACGTTGCAAGCCGTAGTCAACAGGTGTCAGCCGTCTAAGTTGGAAAAAAAAAGTCATAGGGCTTAGTAAATTCAGGTGGACTGGTGGAGCATATACACTGCTAAAGGACTGCCGTAATGGTTTAGCGGACATAGGAGATGTGGGGTTCCTGCTCTGCAAGGATATGGCTGGCAACATAGAAGAATTCAACAGAATTAGCAAGAGGGTGGCAGTTAACGTATTTAAGCTAAACAAGAGGTACAAACTCAAGGTTACCGGGTCGTGGCGCTCGAATTTCGATAGAGGTGAAATTCTAGAGTCCCGTGTACTATGGATGTCAGTGCACGTTAATGAACCCCAGGTGGTCGAAATTTCCAGAGACCTTCACTACGACGTCCCTCATAGCCTGAGTCGCTTTGGGACGTCACACTGCCGTAAACCATAAACCAAACCAAACTCAAGGTCATACAGGCCTACGCACCCATGCCTAGTCATAATGACGAGGAAGTCGAGAGGTTTGGTAAAGACATTGAACCGTACTGATAACGATTTCAATGCAGAGGTAGGCAAGGAGCAGGCAGGAGACCAAGCAGTGGGGGACAATGGCATAGGCTCTAGTAGTAGCAGAGGAAGTTACTAGTAGCGGTCGCAGAACAAAATAGTTTATCGATCATGAATACCTTCTTCCGCAAACGGTAGAATCGTAACTGGGCTTCGGAGAGCCCAAATGGCGTGAATAAAAACGAATTAGACTTGTAATATTATGCGCTCATCTTGGAATCGTACAGCATGTAGAAGAGCTCAGCAAAGTGAGAAGTAGTGACGATAGGATTATTGCTCGAATTACCCTAGATTTGAAGGTGATCTCGCTGCAGAACAGGTATTTATTCCGCTTTAACCGAGAATGACAACCTTAGTGTTCAAGCGATGAATGATAATCTCAGAAATAGCATTACGGAGTGCACAGTAGAAGTAGGGGGCTGGGTAGCTAAACCAAAGATTGGCAAGCTCTTTCAGAAGACGAGAGATCTGATTAAGAAACGCCAAGGCACGAGAGCCCCTAAGCCCATAGATAGAATAGAACTGATAGAAACTGCCAGAGCTAATGAGTAAGCGTAAGGTACGCAGCCGACATAAAGAAGTATAATTTGGAGAGAATCTACCAAGCTTCAGTGGGAGTAGCCTAAAAGCGGCCAAGAGAAAATTTGGCATAGGAAAAACCCAGTTGTATGCACGAAGAGACAAGGAGAGTTGTCGTTAGCGGGAAGAATAAGATAGTCACGGCAGCTGAGAAATTCTACAGAGATCTGTACAGTAGCCGAAATATTCAGCAAAATAATTACGAAAGGAGGCATGTGGAAAAATTCCGCATCCCGCCAGTAAGAAAGAGGAAGTAAAGAAAAGAAAGCCTTACAAGCAATGAGAAGGGGAAAGCGGCTGGTGAGGGTCAGGTAAGGGCAGATCTGCTGAAGGACGATCGGGAGATGGTGCTAGAAAAGCTAGAACTTGCCACCCTGTATAGGGAGTATTCACCGACGTCACAGGCGAAGGGCACTGCGGGGCCGGACTCCATATTGTACTGGGCGCGCGCGTGGCTGAGGCGATCGAGGCAGTGCACCGCCGAAATTCTTTCGCTATGGTGTTTTGTGCAGTATTCGGCTGAAATAATCGGTCGCAGACGAAGCAGGAGAAGCTAAAGAGCAATGCGCCAGACCCTCTATTTTTTAAGATCCCCAAGTTGTGTTTGAATGAGTGCGAAAAAACACGAGCGTTGTCAGAAAGGCGACGGAGCGAATCGGTGACCCGGATAAACAGGAAAGACCTTGACGACGACTTGGAGAAGTACAAAGTGTTCTTAAGGCATTTTATTTCAGGCGAGGATGACACTTCACGCACATATCGTGTTTAAGTAGGCTTTTCATTACGATTTTGTGCTGCCTTGTTCGATAATCGCGCCTAAGCATCACACTAACGTTTGCGTGTCACTGCCACGTCGCATTTTACACATGCTCACCGCGCCCATTTTGACTCTGGTAGAGCAGTTTCACCCAAGAGGCAATAAAACGGTGCAATAATGAGGGAGAGTTTTGCTGTATGTCTAGTTCTTTGAAAGCGATCTTTTTTGTTATGCAGGAGCACCCTCAGAACTTTTTGACAAGTGTAACCCGGACTGGGTGCCAAGCCAACACTTGGGGTACGGTGACAGACAGTGCCGCATGTCACCAAAGACGCTCTAAACGCCTTAAGCGCCGTCGAACCGTTGCGACAACCCCTTGCACGCCAATTGAACTGTCATTACCCGAAGGTGGGAAACCTGCCAGGGAAAAAGAGGCTTACCGTTTAGGTTCGCAGGAGTGATTTTTATTGGCATGTCTTTTCTTTTTTAAAAAAAGATGAGCTACCCAGCGAACTGGACGAAACGCCAGGACCCGGGAAAACTGATGAAAATGGCAATGGAGCTGAAGGTTCGTGTATGACTATGTGTGATTATTTATAAGGCAGGCAGCTTTCACGACACAATTTGCTGTTCCAAATCATGCTGTTTGTTTAAAATAGAGCATTTAGAGTGTTCCAACAACTATTGTGGTGCAGTGTTCTTGTAAAAATAGTAGTTGTGAAATGACATCACAAAAAAATGATTTCATAAACAGCAATAAGCATTTTTTATATATTATTGTGAGGGGAAAAGATTCCCAAGCAGTTTCGAACGTCCGTCGAGGTGGGGCCCCGGAGGATCAAGAAAACTGTCCCAGATCGAGCATGTGAGCATGTGAGAAGAAAAATAGTTCTAATTAAAATGAACCAGTTAATATTAAGCAGAGTACTGTGCAGCCGATGATCGATGAGCAGTTCGGGCGGGGGATGTAGCTGTCCTTGCTAGAGAGGCAGCGGGGCTAAGTACCGCCGCAGGCCTGACCTTTGTTGGGTCTGGGGCATCCCACCGCTGTTACCACTGTTGGGTTTTGGCATCCCACCGCTGCCACCACTGTTGGGACTGGGAGTCCGAGCCAGGAAACGGTCGAGGCAACGGTGAGTCAAAGATACTTTTATGTACAGTATGTACAAGGGCTTTTACATGATACAAGGGCCAAGAGCACCACGGGCTAGCACAAAGAAGAAGAGCGGCCCCGGCGGCGAGCGTAGCTCCGGCGTGATGGCTCTTCTGCTGCCCGTCTGCTGCTCGGGTTCAGCGCGGCTCCGTTTTTATAGCCGCTGGTAACGGTTACGGCAGCCAGCCGTTCAAATCCTCCAATCACTGGCCACCGTTCAAATTAGACCAATGGTCGAGAACCGGCGAGCGTCGGAGGAGTTCGCGCCGACGGAGAGGAGGAGAGGAGGAAGGGTCCGTGTCGGCGCCGCGGTAGCGGGATGAGTCACGCTGCATGTCGCGACTTGTCCGAGAAAGTCTGGGCCTGCTTTGAGCGCCGGCGGGCGCGCAGCGCTGGTTTAGACAGGCCCGCCAGCGAAATGTGGGCTCCGGCACTACAGCACCACCGCCGCCAGACAATGCGCCACGAAGACGAGCTACTTCCGCGTGGCTCGGATGCGGGGCGCGCTCGTACGCCAGGCTCCTCCAAGTTCTCGTCCGGTGTTCAGCCGCAGGTAGCTCCAGGCTCCTTTCCGTGAACAGGTCCCGCTCGTCAGGACAGGATCACTGCTCCGCAGCTTTGTCGCCCAGGTGACTGGAACAGCTTCGCTCGGTCCTTCGAAAGAGTTTGCTTTTCAGCATCGGCCGTTGATCGTTCTGCATGTTGCCAAGAACCGACCGACAACAGGCAACACCCAACACGAGCAAGTGCCCTCCGTCACCCGTCAAAACGCCAAACTTAAAGGTCATAAAATCTGGCTTTTACATGATACAAGGGCCAAGAGCACCACGGGCTAGCACAAAGAAGAAGAGCGGCCCCGGCGGCGAGCGTAGCTCCGGCGTGATGGCTCTTCTGCTGCCCGTCTGCTGCTCGGGTTCAGCGCGGCTCCGTTTTTATAGCCGCTGGTAACGGTTACGGCAGCCAGCCGTTCAAATCCTCCAATCACTGGCCACCGTTCAAATTAGACCAATGGTCGAGAACCGGCGAGCGTCGGAGGAGTTCGCGCCGACGGAGAGGAGGAGAGGAGGAAGGGTCCGTGTCGGCGCCGCGGTAGCGGGATGAGTCACGCTGCATGTCGCGACTTGTCCGAGAAAGTCTGGGCCTGCTTTGAGCGCCGGCGGGCGCGCAGCGCTGGTTTAGACAGGCCCGCCAGCGAAATGTGGGCTCCGGCACTACAGCACCACCGCCGCCAGACAATGCGCCACGAAGACGAGCTACTTCCGCGTGGCTCGGATGCGGGGCGCGCTCGTACGCCAGGCTCCTCCAAGTTCTCGTCCGGTGTTCAGCCGCAGGTAGCTCCAGGCTCCTTTCCGTGAACAGGTCCCGCTCGTCAGGACAGGATCACTGCTCCGCAGCTTTGTCGCCCAGGTGACTGGAACAGCTTCGCTCGGTCCTTCGAAAGAGTTTGCTTTTCAGCATCGGCCGTTGATCGTTCTGCATGTTGCCAAGAACCGACCGACAACAGGCAACACCCAACACGAGCAAGTGCCCTCCGTCACCCGTCAAAACGCCAAACTTAAAGGTCATAAAATCTCCGCTAGCAATAGTTTTGTCCCCTTTTCGCTCCCTCTTCAACAAGAGACGCATGTGGGATACGAGAACTTGAAAGTAATTAACTCAAACACAGTGTCAAACACAGGAAACACTCGGAATGAAACGAATGCAAAATAAATTCGCTCTCTTGAGATCACTCGGCCAGGAAACACTTAGCTGAGGCCACAAATGAGGACATCAATTTTGCCCCGATTTACGAGCGAACTTGACAACCGTTCGCGAAGAGACAAAATGTAGGTCACGAGGAGGCGAAGGCAGCCTTGCTTAGAACGCACGGCTTAGTGCGTCTACGCCAGCGTTTAGCTCGGTTAAACTACAACCGGCACAGCGGAAGCTAATGACTCTGCCTCTTTCGCTGTAGCTGCGCTTTTCTCTCTCTCTCTACTACCGTGGTAGCTAACGTCTCTGCCTCTTTCACGGTAGACGCGCTTTTCTTTCTCTCTGTACTTGTCTTTCCAGTTTCTACGGGCGGTACAAAACGAGAAAGATTCGCTTTCACTGACTTGCGACTTGTCCTTTTCTTTGCGCTTCGCGCGCCAGTTGCGGCGTTCAACTGCGATTGCGCAAAGCTTCCGGTGGGACCTTTCGTTCCTTCTCTTTGTTCTTCGTGGCAAGTGAGACTCACGAGTCTTCAATTTCTCGCGCACCTTTTTGCCTCTCCGCTGAATGTGAGGTTCGTATCTACACGGCCTTTTGATTTCACGCCTACCGAATAGCGTTATCCTGACACGCGGCTTTTCATCGCGATAACCGCGCTTGGCCGGGCGCTTAGATGGTTTCTTGCAAATTTTCTTGCCCCTGTCACTGCGGCCTCGTACAATCTTTCACTCTTTGAGCCGTACTCGCGTTTTCCCTGCGCGCGCGTGCCGCTTTCTGTGGGCGCGCGGTTTCTCCCGTGACTGCAGCGGAAAGAGAGAGCCGTCCTGAGAACACGCGCCTTTGCGCGTCTCGCTCTCTCTGTGCTGGCGGCAAGATTCACACTTATCCCGCTCCTTAATTTTTCGCCTCACGGGCAGCGCTCTCTTGTATCTCGGTTTCCTCCCAAGATACTCTTTCTCGCGTGAATGCTTGTATGCTTTCTTTTTGCAGTTTATTCTACTGCCCAGATCCATGAACCTCGGCACAATTATGCGCTTCGCTTTGCGCGATAGTGATGCCGCGCACATTTCTTTAGCTCTGATTCCAACTCTAGTTTCAGGGCTAACAACGTGACTGACTTTACTAGAGTCATTTTGCCGGCGACGTTGGCGCTTCCGATGGTGGCAACCCGTCTCCGCGCGCTTGCCATTTCTCTCTTTTCGGCAGCGCCCGTCTTTCTTATGCCTGCCTTTCATCTCTCGGCGGCACCACTCTTTCTTTTGCCTGCCATTCACCGTCTTTCGGTGACAGCTCTCTCTCTTGAGCTTGCCTTTACTGTCCTTTCGGCGGCAGCACTGCTTGTCTATCACCTTGTTGTGATAGCTCTCTTTTCGGAAATGGCTGTTACTTTCCTTCCGGTTGCAGCTTTCTGTCTTATGCTTGCCTTTCCTCTCCTTTCGACGACAGCACTGTTTGTCTTGTTTGGCTATCACCTTGTGGCGATAGCTCACATTCCTGAACTGGCGGTTCCTTTTCTTCCGGTTGCAGCTTTCTATCGTGAGCTTTCCTTTCATTTTCGCCTGTGGAAGCACATTCTGCGTCCGTCCCCTAGGTTTCTGCTTTCTGACATTATCACTTTGATTGTCAGCCGATTCACGTGCGCTACCTGGCTCACGTCTGTCTTTAGTGCATTTGCTAGCCTCCTCCAAATTGTGCACTTCCTCCTCAGAGCCTCTGAGCGCACATTCTTCTTCATCTTTCTCGGATGGAACGACGTCTACAGCTCCCATGTCGTCTGGGAGGTTCTGTACTCCACTGTCGTCCAGCACCTTAGCTTCTACAGGCGCGGACGAACCAGTGTTTTCTACTGACATTACTGCTGACACGCAGCTCTCGTCATGCTCCTGACGCGTTTCAGCCAATTTCGGATGAGGGTCGGCTCTGCACTCAGTCGCGGTGTTCCCGCTACTGCAGCTGCTTTCTGGGAAGTCGCAAAGCTCAGAGCAGTGCGAAAGCACGGGACTCGTTTCGCATCGCTCGCTGCAAACACTAGCGCACAACTCAGCGTCCGCAAACTCTACATGCGTCCGCTTCCGTTGATCGTAAGCGTCGGGTTTCTGCATCTCTGCCGAACGCGCTGCACAACACGGTGTGCCGTCCTCATCTACTTCGCTTGCGTCGGCGCAAGCGTTTTCATTACTGTCCAGACGGACGTCCTCTCTGCCCTGTTCAGCGACTTCTCCTGCTTTCGACACGCTAGGAGATCCGCTTTCCGGTAACTCCGCCACAATTTCAATGGGCGAGACCTCTGTAACTGCATCGTCCGATGCTGTGACTACGTTATCCGATGGTAGAGAGGTTTCCTCGGTTGGCGAATGCGGGGCAATTCCCACTGTTACAGCAGCAGTTACATCTGCCAAGTACGGACTACGTTCCTCTGTGCCGCACTGGCAGGGCTGCTCTACAGCGACGCATTCTACCTCTGTGTCACGATCATCCGACCCTTCGGCATTTTCGAGCCACTCTAAAATGTCGGCTTTAAACTGGTACGGAAAATCGTTAAACGATGGGGTGCTATTCTCTCGCAGGTACCTTTGGCGAAGGTCCAGCGGTGACACGTTATATCTCGCCAGTAAGAAGCTTTTCAGCTCATCGTAGTCCGCCAAGCCGCCGTCCAACAGGCGCTTGACAACGTCATACGCTTCACTGGAAAGCAGGGCTACCAACTTCTGTGCCCAACCATTCCGCTCAACGCGCTTTCTCTCGCAGACGCGCTCGAAATCCGCCAAATATTTCGCCATATCTTCGGCGATCACGAAGGGCCGCGGCCTGTCTCTCAGCTGCTGACCGTTGGTCTCATGCAGAACGGACAATGTTTTATATCTCTCGAAATCGGTCTCATGCGCTTCAAGCTCCAGGTCCATCAGTTTCTTAGCGCGAGCACGCCGTTTTATTTGAAGCTGCCACTGTTTTTCTGCCTCTTCGCGCTCAAGTTGCTTCTGTTTTGCTGCCTCTTCGTGCTCACGGCGTTCCGTGATCTCTTCCCAGGCCTGATTGGCTTCCTCAGCCGTTACATTCTCCTTTCGCATGATCTCAAGAATCGCATGCTTTCTTTTTGCGGGGCCCAAATCAATGCCCAACTCTTCACAAATTTCGATGAGTTCCTTCACTTTGAAGTTCTCCATCGCGCACAATAGCCTCTTGTAGTTTGCCCTTTTCTTAGAATTCCCTTGCCGTTCACTACTATAGCGCTACTAGCATGACACGCGCAAGTAATTCTTTCCAAAACGCCTCGTTTACTCCCTCTGCACCAGCTTTCGTTTCAAAGCGCTCCGACTTGGCTCGAAACAGCAAAGCTCTCTCCAGTGCAACACACAGCTCTACTCTAAACTACAATCACGTGTGCTAGAGCAGTCTGGCGAATTGAGGGGAAAACATCAGGCACTCACCGCGCCGAGGTAGCTGACGCCGGTCGATCCCGCAGCTGCCATCCACTGTTGGGCCTTTGGCATCCCACCGCTGCCACCACTGTTGGGACTGGGGCATCCCACCGCTGTTACCACTGTTGGGTTTTGGCATCCCACCGCTGCCACCACTGTTGGGACTGGGAGTCCGAGCCAGGAAACGGTCGAGGCAACGGTGAGTCAAAGATACTTTTATGTACAGTATGTACAAGGGCTTTTACATGATACAAGGGCCAAGAGCACCACGGGCTAGCACAAAGAAGAAGAGCGGCCCCGGCGGCGAGCGTAGCTCCGGCGTGATGGCTCTTCTGCTGCCCGTCTGCCAGGGTTGCCAGGTCCTAAATTTTAAAAGTAGCCACAAAAAGCTGAAAAGTAGCCAAAAAAGTAGCCAACCAGCTGCCGAAGTGTCAAAAGTAGCCAAAAGTAGCGCCAAGGTTGCAGAAAAGCGTCACAAGAAGCATAAAGGGCGCAAGAAATATATAATTCGTGTAGGACGCAGGGTAATTGTGAATGCGAATAACTCTGAATTACAAAAGCATCGCAAATCAAATGAAAAGAAATACATGAACACCATGGGACAGGAGCACGGAAACGCGCGAGGAATTTCTGAAGTGAAAGTGTGGGAAAAGTAATCAGAACAGTTTTTCTTCTTTTCAGAGGAGAAATAATTGGTGTTCCTAAGCCACAGCCATGGCAATTTTAATTCCTATATATATATATATATATATATATATATATATATATGGCATGCCTGGCATTGTTTTTTGCATGAAATTTCTTCACTGCTCCATAAACAAGGGTTTGATTTGATGCGCCTATTTCTTTTTCCGTTTTTCTCCTGTGATCTTTTTTCAGCTTATATTGCAAATAGACTGATCGCCACATGCAGTTCATATGTTCTGAAGGCATAGAAAGCATAGCCTGGGTCAAATTTTTTCAGGTCACATGGCTTCCATTTCAGCCGTATACTGGGGAACTCATGGCTCTCGGGATATCGCTGTACGATACGAAGAGCCTTCGTCATCGCGTTTCAAAGCCTTTTTGCTCTTCCCCGTTCCCCAGTAATCGGCTAAAAGGAAACCGTATTTGCCCTGAAAAATTTTAACCGAGACTGTAATTCTCAGCATCATCCAATTGTAAGTCGGGCTAGCATGTGTGGCCGATCAACGCGCTTTGAACCAGTATCCAACTGAGGAAACAAGGTATATCAGCTAAGTAGCAATTCACATCCTTATTTAGCTGCAGCGCATTGAGTGAATGGAGATGGGACATTTCTTATTGCTGGTTCTAAGGAAACCTACATATCAGCATTGCATAGCGGAGCCGGAATCTCGCTTGGGAGAACGCAGGAGCCAGTGAACACAGGAGCGAGGAGTATTTTAAGTCTACGACATGATTACAGGCAAAATTTCAACGAAAAGACTGGCACCGCAGAATAATGGTGTTCGCGTAAGGCATTCTCACGCACTCAAGCAAAGATGCATGGATCATTGGCAGAAAAAGAGGTCCATTACAACCCTAACTTCGATTTCAAAAGTAGCCGAAAAGTAGCCAAGTAGCCAAGTTCAAATTTTTGTCGCCAAGCGGTCCTAAAAGTAGCCAATTTGGCGCAAAGTAGCCAAACCTGGCAACCCTGCCGTCTGCTGCTCGGGTTCAGCGCGGCTCCGTTTTTATAGCCGCTGGTAACGGTTACGGCAGCCAGCCGTTCAAATCCTCCAATCACTGGCCACCGTTCAAATTAGACCAATGGTCGAGAACCGGCGAGCGTCGGAGGAGTTCGCACCGACGGAGAGGAGGAGAGGAGGAAGGGTCCGTGTCGGCGCCGCGGCGGCGGGATGAGTCACGCTGCATGTCGCGACTTGTCCGAGAAAGTCTGGGCCTGCTTTGAGCGCCGGCCGCCAGCGAAATGTGGGCTCCGGCACTACACCTTGCAGCGGCAGGAAACCGGGCGCGGAGCTCTCGCAGGAGTGGCTACGTTGATGCACAAGCCTGTGCACGTCAGGGCGGAGACGGCCGCCCAGGTCCGGACACCCGTGCACGGCAAGGGTGTCCGGACCTTGTTCCACGGCAGCAGAAGTTTTTTTTTTCTTTTTGAGAATTTTTTTTCCCGAAAAAAAAAATCTTTTGCACCAAGCACTGTTCGGAGCACTGCACCACACCACACTGATCTCTCACACGCGCACCACCGATCACTGGCTGTTGACAGTGTTTCCCGCGCATACAACAAATGGACAGACGCAACCAAGGCGAGCTGTCAACCGTACCAGTCAAAAGAACGTTAAGGCGACAGAGTCCTCACAGGGTCAGGACCGGTTTAAATAATCGGCACCAACATTATCACAGCCTTTGATGCGTTCAAATCGGAAAGAATATTCCTGTAACACCAGACTCATCGGAGCACGCGGCTATTTAAGTGTTTCGCCTGCGTCAAGTACTAAAGGGGCTGGTGGTCTGTCTGGTTAGTAAAGGTGCGACCATACAAGAAAATGTGAAATTTGCCGAGTGCCTCGACTAATGCACAACATTCCCGTTCGATGGCGGAATAGTGTGTTTCGCGCTGAAGAAGCTGCCTGCTGGCATATGATATTGGATGGAGGGTACCGCTGTGTTCTTGCAAAAGTTCTGCACCTAAACCCTTCCCAGAGGCATCGATACGGAGAAAGAACTCTCCTCTGCAAAATCAGGCGCCCGAACAGCTGGTCGGGTTGCGAGAGGTTGTTTCAGCGTTTCGTATGCCTTTTCACGCTCGGGAGTCCGACGCACATGGTTACTCTCTGCTTTGCGAGTAAGTTCAACCATAGGCTGGGCCTTGGCGGCGTAGTGAGGAATTAGGTCCTGGTAGTACCTAGCCAAACCGAAAAAAGACCTGACCGCTTCTTAGTTTCGGGTTTAGCTGCCTGTTTCAATTTAGCGACAATCGACTCTACTGGGTGATTCACATCCTCACCCAACAAATGTCCTAAGAAGACCACGCGGCTCATACCAAGCTCCCATTTCTGCGGTTTTAATGTGAGGCCTGCCTGTCTGATGCGCCTGAACAATTCTCGGAGAGTATTCAAGTGCTCCTCCCACGTTGAGGCATAAACTAGGACGTCATCTATGTAATGAACCACATTAGGTAGACCTCCCAGAAGGCTTCTCATAAGACGAGTAAAAATTGCGGACGCGGTCTTGATCCCAAAAGGTATCAAGGCGAATTGATAGTAGCCCGATTGGGTGTAAAATGCAGTAACAGGCCAGGACGCGCTACTGAGTGGCACTTGCCAATACCTTTTGGTGAGATCTAGTTTTGAAAAAAAAAACGTCTTGGTGCGGACCTCGGCAAACATGTCATCAGACCTTGGAATGGGCTCGCCGTCGTCCACCAGTACGCTGTTAATCCGACGAAATTCAATGCATGCAAGATACGTTTTGTCAGGTTTCTTCACTATAAGACAAGCGGAGAGTTGTAAGGGGAATGGTAGCGTTCGATAACGCCAAGCTTCAACATGTCTGAAACCTCCTTCTCGACAATCTCACGCAGAGCAAATGGTAATGGGTACTGCAGTGTGTTGATGGGCGCAGTCTTCGTTAATTCCAAAACTAAATTAGTATGGCCCGGAACCTCTGAAAACAATGTCGCCGTGACCCTCCAGTAAGGTCTGTAGTGCGGCTATAGCTGCGGCTCATTCAAACTATCAGCTCGCTTGATAGCTCCAATACCAGGACCGGGATCTGCACTGAAGGTTGGCAGTGGGGTTTCTGCCTCCACTTCCTCAACTACCACGAACGATGACGCTTGGAGGGCATTCACTGGCTGGCGCTCTTCGTAGCGTTTCAGCATATTTATGTGGAATATCTTCTTGTTGGTGCCCATGTCAAGCCAGTAATCGACTTCTTTTTGCCTGTGACCACAAGAGGTCATTTCCAATGCATGATGATTTTGTCATGGGATGCGGGTAGAAGGATCAGCGCTCGGTCACCAACCTTCAGTTTCCTACCAGAGGCACGCCTGTCTTAGTACATCTTTTGCGACCTCTGTGCCCTCATCAAATCTCGGTGTGCAAGCTGCAGCGTGCCTTCTAGACGCTCTCTAAAATCAAGCACATAGCCATACGTTGTTCTGACGGTGCAGACAGTTTTCCAGCCGTCCAGAGCTCTTAGAATGGTGACTGGCCCCCGGACTTGGCGACCGTATGTAAGCTTAAACGGGGAAAGCCCCAGGCTAGCTTATGGTGCCTCTCTATACACAAAGAGCAGTGGAGCAAGATAACGGTCCCATGCCTTGGGGTGTTCTTGGCACAACTTTCGTAGCATACCCTTCAAGGTCCCATTAAACCACTCCACCAGTCCGTTGCACACGGCATGGTATGGTGTCGAACTTAAGTGTTTAATAGCTAGCACATAGTTCACTTCCCGCATAAGCCTAGACGTGAAGCACGAAGCTCGACCGCGAGCACCTCCAGCGGGAACCAAATGCGGGAGAACATTTCGAGAAGGCCTTCCGCCACAGTGGCTGTGTCGATGGCAGGTAGGGCTACCACATCGGGAAACCTGGCGGCAAAATCCAGCAACGTACGAATGTACCGGTTCCCTCTAGAGGAGATGGCAGTTAAAGGCCCAACAATGTCTACAGCCACCCGCTCAAAAGGTGTGGAAATGATAGGCATACGCGGTAGTGGAGCGTTGCTCAGCTTCTTTCCGGGCAGTCCGCTGTCATGCATCGCATGACTTAACGAATCTCTTGATGTCGACTTCTACCCCTGGCCAGTAAAAGTCACCTAGTACTCTTGCCGTAGTTTTCCTGAAACCCTGATGGCCGGCAAGTGCACTCTCATGCGCCTGCACAAGGACCTGAGGGCGCAAATTCCTCGGAACAACCGCTGTTCAATCGTTTTTTCCATGGCACACTTGATATGTCCGGAACAACACGCCGTCAACCAGATGGAAGGTGTGGGCGGTCTGTGTTTTCCCGGAAAAGGTTTTCCTCAGTTTTTTACGACACATGTCTAAGCCAGTGTCCTCTTCTTGTTGCTTGCAGGACACCGGTCGAGACACTTGGAGCGCGCTCTGAGAGGGATCCAGGGTTGGCCCCGAAGCTTTCGCCGCCACAACTGCGCAAGGAGCGTTGGCCTGCCCAGCTGTGGCACAAGTGGTTCACTGGTCCGCCAAGAGTGTTGAACCATCAGTTGAATCATTCGAGAATGGAACGCGTGCACCCGGGGCATTGCCAATTATTACATCATATAAAGGCACCGGTAGGCAGCTTGCAATGGCCGTGCCTCTAAAGTACGGTGATGTGAAGATCCCCTCCGCCTCAGGAGCTTCGATGGTGGAACCATCCGCCAAAAGCAAAGTCGCTCTTCTGCCAGTGTACGCTGCGGCGGGAACGAGGGCCTGGCGCACCAGGATGCTGTTACTGCCAGTGTCCCGCAACACTGAAACTCTTTGTCCAAACACTTCCCCATGCTCCACCGGCATACTGGCAACCAGCGGAGTGGGTCTGCAAACGGAATCTGCCACTCGGACACCTAAACACTAACTTTCCGGCTGTTGTTCAAGGCAAAAACCTTGGGCTGACATGAAACATGTGGATGTCTCCCGGTCACTTCAACCTCTGCGCCGGCATGATTGTATGTCGTGTCCAGACTTGCGGCAGAATGTGCAGTATAGGGGCTTCGGCGTCGTACGGCAATCCGAAGACCTGTGTCCGACCTTCTCGAAGATGAAGCATCAAATTTGCGACTTGTAATTAGGAACCGTGTCCGTAAGTTTCATTGAAATCTGCTCATTCTGGTCTTTAAAAGCCGCAAGGTTATTCTGTCGCTGAGCCTCCGGAAAATGGTCAGCAGCCTCAGCAATCTTTTCGACCGTTTTACAACCCCATTCTCACAAGAACAATACTAAACGATTGTGGCAGTTGTTCACAAACTGCTCACAACAATCATATCGCGCACCACCTCAAAGGTGCATACGGCCTTGTCCCCGCGTTTCAACCCAGCGGTCAAAAAAAACTCAACAGCCTCGTGGCGTACTAGGAGGCTGTCTCTCTATCTTGAGGCTTGCTTTGCCGGTATATGTAGATGATGGACTAGTTGTCTTACTTTTCGCTATATGCTGATAGTGATGCACTGCCGCAATATCTTAGTGGCGTGGCATACTTACCGTTCTCTGCAGCATGAACACGCAACAGCGCTCAGCAGCTCACGTCGCAGTTCTCCCTTTCCGCTATGAGTCTATCGTCTCAAAAAAGTTTCCAACACGAGGAACCCACAGCCTATCTGTCCTGGTTATCGGAACCTACAAGCGTTACATACAACGCGCTTATATGCAACGCGCGAATGATATACGCAGCGGAGTGCAGCGGTGACACATACGACAAGCTGTGAGCCCGAAACAACCTCTTACAAAGTGTTGAATGCATATATAACGCACGGTTTGCAGCTAGAGCATTCCAGAGATCTGTATCGAACCATGCATGCACGCCGAAGCACTGTGTATGAATGCTCTACTGACAAATGGGGTGGAAGCTTCCCTTGTTCTTTCCTGCTCATTTCGCATCTGGTCAGTTTTAAGGTACTTCTGACCGTCGCGAACGAGCAGCGAACGGTAAACAATCGCTCTAAATTAAACGCGTTTCACAGGCGCAGGAGTTCCGCTACTCCAGTGACACAGTTACCGCAATCTTTACTGTCGCCTCGTCATCGCAACTAGAACCACCGCTCTTGTCTGCCTTGCCAACAATGACCAGAGCAAGGACGTGCGAAGAGAATATCCCGGCCACGGCCTCAGATAAGGTCCTTCGTTGATCAGCATTTTCCATCGCGATTGAAGTCCTTGTCGGCGCGCGGTGAGATGCAAAGAGATAATCTGTACGCGCGGCAATCCTAGTCGTTAGCGATCTCATGTCGCAACCTTTTTGTTTGCTTCTTTTCCACGTGGATTCGCTGGGAGCACTAAACTCGCTATTGAAGTGGCGCCCGAGGTCACATCGATGAGCGAGTGCAAGGGCGAAGGCCCATTCAACCCTATCTCGACGGCACCGCGCAACGTTGTTGGATTCTTGATTTAAAATCTGAGGAAGCACATGAAATTTGCAGTACAATTTCCTACAAAGAAGACGGAGAAGAAGGAGGGGGGGGGGGGATTTATTGAGATCATGGCTCTCATTGGATGTTTTAACTAAGCCGCAGCCTAGTTTAGCTGGTGTTTATTGTTGCAGTTTTTATTTTGTTGCTTATCTCTGAATTGTTGTTTATAGATTATTGTTGCATGAATGCTTGTATTTATTTTTCTGTAGTCTGAAATTTCTGTATGTGGATGTGTGATTTTTAGTGCGAAAGCCATGCCAAGAGCATAGCATAAATAAATAAATATTATCGCGACTGCAATTCGAACCCGCGGCGGCGCGAAAAGATCAGCTTCGTTGGCTATAGTGCACGAGAACACTATGCTATTACCGCAGTTTTTTTCTTTATTACATGTAAACAGTACCGAAAAGGCAAATCTGTGTATGTGAATGCCGCAAAACACCAGGATGTGTAATATGAACCGACCATACCCCCGCACGTCCCCAAATTCCCAGGAATCAAACATTCCAAAGTTCGCCACAGCTGCTCACGCCTCGTGTTAAACTGCAACACACTCTCGCACTGTGCATTGCGCATCGTCGTCTTCATCAACCTCCATCTGCGGCGCGAAACAGATCAGCTTAACCTCGATCAGCGCTTAAGTTGAGTCAGTCGCCAGACCTTCCGACGACCCAGCAAAGCGAAACCATGAGCCAATCAGTCTAAACACATGCTTTAGCACGTCTACTCGGCTTAACTACGTTAAAACTTTGCCATTTTTTGTTTATTGCATTTATATATGCCTACAGGTTCAATTTCTCTTGTGCAATAGGCTAATATCTTTAGCCTATCATAGTATAGAATGGGTTGCGTATGTGTGATGGTAGGGATCCAACCAGGAGATCTCATGTGTGCCATTTTGCTTCATAAACATGGTAATGCTTTAGCCAACAGCCCAAACAAACTCAGAAATGTGCATGGGAAAAGGCTGAGAAGCCAAGGAGTAGCGGTTGCCCTCACCCTCCTTGCCACCTCCTCGTTGGCTTCCATGCCTTCCGCCTGGCCGAACCTCTCATCGTCCCCTCTTCAGTGCCTTTTTCACCTCTTCGTTCCTTCAGCCTGCCTTCTCTCCCACACTTGAAATGGTCGCGATAAAATTAAGCTACGACACTGCCCCGTCCTCTATGACCAGTTATCGATACCTGCTTTTGTGCCTTGAGAGAGGGTGGCGGTGTGAACTTCCCTCCCAGAATCGCTTTCCGCGCTCCTTCCAATAAGAAGGAGCACGGAAGTTATCCCTTGAAGCTGCCGGCGAATCTCGAGAACTCATGTGAACATAATATTTTGGGACACCGAGTTTACATACTCCGTTTCTCCGTTCCAGGGACAATCTTCAGCGGACACTCAAGAAAGAACATCCAGATCACGCCCTATACGATAAATTTTTTTCCTACAACGTAAGGTTCTAAGGTTCCATGTCATCTTTTTGAGCTCATGAGACTGCTTAGCATGTGGGAGAGCTGCATGATAGATCGTCACGCAGAGCAGCCACGTTCATTGAAGTCTCTGTTCAGACAGCAATGAGCTTTTGTGCGTGGGGTATATGCTGCGCAAGATCGACCTCCTTCATGGATACCATTCCTCAATGTATGCGTGTGTCTCCCGGAATTGTGATGTGTGGGCAGAGTGATAGCAGGAAGCTGGTGCGGCTATGTATGACGGTTTTCCCGGATGCGACATGGTTAAGTCAGCCTATCAGTCTTATTTTACTTCCATGTAATTAATTTTTTTTTAGTGCAATAGAAGTAGCGTGTCCAACTCCCGACCCAAAGGATAACGGTTCAACTCTGCTCGACCACCTTTTTTTCTTTTCCGCGAAACTGCCTTTTTACGTCACTGCCTCTCGACCAACCAGGACGTTCCAGTCACAACGATGCCGATGCCGGTTTTTCTGCTGAGCGGGGCCTTTAACGCTAATGAGTTAAACACTTTAGTGCGTGCAAAAACAGGCAAGATATTAAGAAGTATGAAAGCTTTTTTTTTGCCGATACTTTTGAAAATGAGCAGAAATTACCAACTAAAAGACGGCAGGACGAGTGAACATTCATACAATGAGTGGATGAGTCAAAAATATAGTACGGAAGCCTTAAGTTTGCCGGCGCGTAGAGAGCAAGAATAAAATATGTAGAGAACAGGGCAGATTAAGATCAAAACAATAGTCGTAGCGTCGGCAGATGTATTTAATAGTTTTCCACTGTGCAGACTGAGTTCCGCTGATTTCACGCCATTTATAAGGATTCCAAACGACTGAAGCCTATTCTGTAATAGGACGCCGAGTGAGTAGTTTATGCATTACTAAATTGGTGTCTTCAGAAGCTCCGCACAGTGTGTGCCGTAACTCAACTTTATAAGTGCTTTAGCACTAATGTAGTGGATATGTTTACAGGATGACGGGTTCGCAGAGGTGACGCGAATATTGTCACGTAGTGGTGACTGTAATCCGGAGAGCAGAAATCGAAAATGGCGGCTAAACAAAATTCTTTATTTGGGCTGATTTGCGCCCATCGTAGCACAAGCGTGCTCGGCGGTCGTCCAACAGAATGCCCGCCACTTTCGGCCGTGCTCAACTTAAAGCTGATAGCGAACTTTCGAGACAAAACGTGCAGAGTTACTACAACGTTCTGGAAGAACGTAGAATCGGCTTTACCTGGATGCGATCAATCGAGATAAATCTGGTTGCGTTTTGCATCACAAACAAAGCGAAAAAGCGGCGTGCCGGCAGCTCAGAAGAATAGACAAACACTACAAAGATTCGCGGCAATATATTAGCTACGAAATAACCTCTGCAGTGATGAAGTTTTATATAATAATCAAAAACATGAACTTTATGGGCTGTCAGTAAACGACATTATAGCAGTTCCGCTCAAATTGATGTTCATCACGGTATAAAATAAGGTGCATGATGGTCATCCGAAGCAGCAGACACAATCGCCGGAGAGTGGAGATGCGTCTTGGAGGTTCAGTCATTACTGCATAGCAAATAAAGCAAAGAAACAATTATAGAGCCATAGGCGTATTCCTGACGGATCGCCGTATACAGAGGCGCAGAGCTGAGCTTACAAATGTAGAGCGATGTGAGAGGTAATCCGAAGTTCATGTAACCAGCTGAAAATTATTTAGACTGACGTCTAACTTGTACATAGCAGTTTTTTAGTGACAAACCACCTCAGAAGCTGATGAGAAGTCCCTGAATATGGCGTTGGTAAAGTTGTTACGGTGGTCTTATGTCACTCATTTCAAAACCTAGTTGGGATGTGCACGTCGCAAACAGCATATTCAGAAGCCCCATTAGGAGCAATACCACGTGTTTCAGCGAAGGTGAACCAGAATTTTTATAAATAGGCATTTTCAGGCATGAAGGCGGCTTTTGCGGCACAATAATACATGTTTTGGTGGTCATTAAAAACAGGTGAATAAATTTAACAAGTTCGCCGCGTAGCTAATTTCTGGTAATTAGACTTTTAACCGTCACAGTTAGGCAATCGGTTGCAATTCGAGATTGGTAGGACTTCCTCAGTCGGGGTCTCTCTTTCTTCTTTTTCCCGAACAAGATAAGTGGCAACAAAAAGGACTTCATTGGTGCTGAGGCTTTTACTATGCACGCACAGAGTCTTCGACAAAATAAGAGTTATAGTGGCAAAATCCATAACAAGCAACCAGTGTCTACCTGAAATAAGCCTCCAAATCATGTTTGTTCAGGCAATTATTTTTTTGTGATTGTAAGCGCATGCCCCGTCTGACGCAGATGGCGACGATGTTTTTTTCGCGCTGACACGCGCTTTCTTACGCAGTTTCTGATATCCCGTAAAATGCTACTCGTTGTTCCCACACTGCAACACAATTCCCTCCCCCCCCCCCCCGTCGTAGCGCTGTAGTAACATTGTACATCCGCGCTGCTCTAGCGATTTAGTGGACTTGGGTCTGCAGAACATAAAGAAGGCCATGGATAGCCTCGCAGACGTCCACTTCCAACGCTCTCCGAAGATATAATAACGGCCGCGGTGACCGCATCTCGACGGAGACGAAACTTCAAGGTGCGATGTCAGCGCATGTTAAGGAACCTCAGGTGGTCGAAATTTTTTTGGAACCTTCCACTAGGGCGCCCCTTTCTCTCTTCCTTTCTGCGACTCACTCTGCCCTTCCCCTTTCCCCACGGCGCGGTAGAGGTGTCCACCAAGACATGAGGCAGTTACTGCTCCTTTCCTTTCCTAAAAACCAATTTTTCAAAATTGTATGTTGGACGGCCGGGAAATAATGCCTTCATACAACAACAGTACGTGGTACCCTACGAAGACGGTTTTGATCTGAAGCCCTTGTGGCGGTGGCGGAAAGCTCGATCTGTTTTCTAGGTAGCCCCCATCGCATTCTCGCCAGCACCATACGTTCCGCTAGCTTGTACGCATGACAGGAAAGAGAGATGGGCCGAAGATTCCAGAAGCTATGTGGCGATTTATCGCAACAAAGGTTCTGAAAACTGTCTGCTGTGACTGATTACTCGGTTTTTCTAATTGGGATCACGTTACGATCTCTCTAGGCCTGAAGAGCTGCTGACTGACGACAGGAAGGCCAAAGATCTCTTTTCAAGTTTACATACCTGTACAGGTGCGGATTGCAATGTGAGTGTAAGCGCGAACGGAGCAGGCTCCGTTTTTCCTTTTGGCGCTAGGGCGAATAGATTGAGACAGTCACATGGGCGTAAGAGCCAGCTCCCATGAGGAAAAACACGTTTTCCTTGTCAATAGAAAGAACCGGTAGACAAATGTGAAGGTGAGGTGTGTGCGTAAGCATACGGGTGAAATATTCTAAAAGAAATTCGTTGCACATAACTCCCGGCAGACTCTGACGGCATGCCTGTTGCGCCGCGCCAGCCCGGTTCGCTTTCTATACGCGTCACTCCATATCCTGACCCCATCAGCCAGTCAACTTTACTGCCCGCCTCTCGGGTCTTCACTGGTAGCGAACCGCCGGGCGCTGGGCGCAAAGGTTATCAGTTCACGCTGCATCTCTCCGTTTCTTGTGTGTGTGCGTGTGCGTGTGTGTTTCAGAAATTTGATTAGACAGGAATATGCTGCGTAACATATACTAAGAGATATGGACATAAGTAAACGGACCACACTTTTCTAAGGGCAATTACTCTTTCTCTATCGGAAATAAGAAGCAATGTTTGTTCATGAGAAAAACTGGAGGATATGGGCGCGATAGCTTAATGGGTTAATTGATGCCCATATATGCGGAAATAGTCATTCTAGACTGTATATTCATAGGTCCCTGAAGTCCTCATACCACACCTGGAGAAGTTGTGCAGCGGTTAAGGGATGTGCCCCTGTCCTGCGATGGCATGTGCTGCCGCTAATGGCGCTTGTGCGACCCAGGCTGCTCTTCCCCAGCGACCAGTAATTGATTTAACTGTCACCTGCAACTGTGGTCAGTTTGCTTACAATCTGGTTGGCGGGTTGTGAGACGTCACAGAGGTCACGTGACCTAGGTAGCCCAAATGGTTCTTTCTCCGGGAATTTTTCGCTCACAACGTCTACGACGCCGACACCGATGACGCCGGATTTTCTGTACGTTGGAGCCTTAACGCTGTCTCGTTAAAACGCACATGTGTCATCTGATGCACACAACATAGCTGCCAATATAAATTAGGCAACGCGTGGAAAATGTAACTGCGAGATCCGTTCACTTTTGTCCACACCTGTACATCCCGCAGTGCTCTCTTGCTGGAAGATGAAGTACACGTGTTCTGAAGATGGCTGGTACTATCGCCCTTCTTTGGTTCATTGTTGGATGCACTGTAAGAAAGGACGGGCGTTGTTTTAATGCGATAACATTTAGGCTGTCGTCATGGCGTTCCCAGTTTCTTCAAAACTGAATTGCCCGATTGGTCAATTGGGGTCACGCTACCCTGATTACGTCATCAGAGTCACACGACCTCAAAGGAACCAGTCAGACAGCACTGCCAAATTTCATATTCCGAAAGATTTGTAGGCCTTGTGACCTTGTGACGTCATCACAACCTGACCACCATGGCAGGTGGCAACCTGCCCACCGGTTTGTGAGCTACCTGTCCCCCGTGGCTCGTAGCAATGAAATTAATTCAAATAAATTGAAGGTAGCTGCCGCCTGCTCACAATGGCGTTGCTCGGGCAGGCGGCATCCATGGTGGCGGGCATCCACCCCCCTCGAACGGGGAGTTGTGTACACGTCATCAAAACCTGACGCCTTCAGGCGCCGCGCGGGTGCGTCAGGCCTCCTCGGGGATGAAGGGGCCTTTTGCTCAGCCGGCACCAACGCTCGCTCTGTTGGCGGTCATTTCTTCGCGCGCCTGGGTGGGGTTTAGGGTGGGGGCTGCGCCCTGTGAGTCATACAAGAAGACCAAGCGGAAGCCCGCGCTGTCATCAGCGCGCACCGAACGTCTGTCGTCTGGCAACAGTGATATCCCTCTCAGACTTCGCCTCCCGCGTGAATGCGGGAGCGGGGGCTTCGCTGAGCAGTGACGTCATGAACTCCCTTCCTTCTCGAAGTCCCCCGTGTGAATCCTGTTTTTGCGGTATCTAGGGAAGGATACCTGGGTTTAACAAGCCCCACTGGCGGCTGTGTTTGAAACAGCCACCTGACGGTGCAGTGGCGCAGCTCTTAACCGATGCACCACTGCGGACGTAGATATATGAGAACTCCCCGGCATCAATGAATGCGATTGAGAGGGTCGTGACGTCATCAACTCCACGTGACCTCTAGTGGACCAATCATAGGGCACCTTCACGGAAAGAACATTAGTGCGCTAAAAAAGACAGGCAACAACGTAAAAGACAGGATGCATGCGCCATCACCATCTGTCATGAGCCGTCACTATTAAGCTGAACTTGCTGCTTTACCATAGTGCACCGCCAAGTTTGAAAAACCTGAGGACCCTTAAAATTTAGAAGTTGGACCACCCCCAAAAATTCCAAAGGACCCCCAAAATGAGTCAAGGTGGATCATTGGGATTAGTTGGTGATTAATTTTAGGAGGATTTGTCGGTCGGGTTAGTATAATTCGATTTGATAATCTAGTGGACGGTACTCCAACACTCTACAGGCTGCTTTTTTTAACCTTTACACATTTTGTATTATGAACTATGAGAGATGCGTCAGTGCGGTCTGTTGAGCTGGATTGTACAGCAAGGAGGACATTATGTACCTCACATGCATCAATAATTAGACGATTAGTACACTAAAAACTAATAAACTTTTCATTTTTGATTTTAGGGGAAGGTTATATTTCGAAATTGATCAAAATCGAAGGTGAGCCCTGTTTTTATGTTGTCTTAATCGGCAATGGGGTTCCAAATATCAAAAGTCAGAAATACGCATTTGAAAGCTTGTTGAACCCGCCGCGGCGGCTCAGTGGTTAGGGCTCTCGGCTACTGGGCCAGAGTACCCGGGTTCGAACCCGGCCGCGGCGGTCGCGTTTCAATGGGTGCGAAATGCAAAAGGCGCCCGTGAGCTGTGCGATGTCAGTGCACGTTAAAGATCCTCAGGGTCCCCGGAGACCTCCACTACGGCACTTCTTTCTTTCTTCTTCCACTCCCACCTTCGTCCCTTCCCTTACGGCGCGGTTCAGGTGTCCGCCGAGATATGTGAGACAGATACTGCATTTCCTATCCTCAAAAACCAATTTTCAAAGCTTGTTGAGTTGGCTTTCATGCATTACTTAATTATAAAATTGCTTCGATGCGTATGGCATCACTGCCAGAATCGAGTTAGCTTGTTCAGCATCATCAAATGCACCCACTGCGCCAGTATTTGATGCATAAGAAGTGCTAGAGACGCCATTTTATAAATATGCAATGCAAGAAAGCCAATTCAGCGAGCTTTCAAATGTGTATTTTTGACGTTCGATATTTCGAAACACATTGCCGATTAAGAAAATTTAAAAACACAGCTCACCTTAGATGTTGACGGACATCAATTGTGCGATATAACCTTGCCTCCTAAAATCAACAACAAAAAGTTGATTAGTTAATTAAGCTAATCGTCTAATTGCTGATCCATATGAGGTACGTAATGTCCGCCTTGCTGTACAATCCAGCTCAGCAGACCGCACCGATGTATGTTTTTTTTTAAAGAAAAACCTGTAAAAGTTGAAAAAACATCTCCCTGTAGATGATGACAATTCATGCATACCATATAGAGGCAATAGAACCAGTTCCAACCAGAGTTTGGCTGAAAAATCGCAAAAAGTACATTACACACTCATTGCAGACATCATAGGACGCAGCCTAAATGCTGCTGCATTTTCTTTTTAAGAAGGAGGTTATAAAGTCCCCCAAGGTTTTGTGTGCGACGTCAAGTGGTGTTGCAGGAGTACGAGCCACGCCTCTAAACACTAAAATGGATATTGAATTTCTGATATCACTATGATACGATCATGGAGTCTTCAGAAACTAATCTAAAGCCAACATCTGTTGTGTTTTTGCATCCAACCAGCATCATAAGTTCTGTATTAATTTTTGCATTAACTTTTTTGCACCAGACTGACGCCACAAATTCTCGATGAGTTTTGATTAACTTTTCTGTAGGAAAAAAAAACTTAGTTTTTCCGCACAAGTCTAGATGCATGGAGACATTGAGTAGCATCTCCCCTCAATGCATGAAATCAGCGTTAAGACTGAATACAACTTAAGTCTGCAGTGAAGCTCCCCTCACATATTCAGGGCCGCCGCACGGAGTTCCTCCGTTGCAAAAAAAAAAAAAATAGTCCGTTGTTGAAGCTTTTCTTGCTATCTAATCAAGAAGATAATCGCTAGACGAAAAATACGAAGAATTTGGATGGTTCTGGCCTCTTTAATGCACTCAAAAATTAAAAAGCTGCGTTTATTCACTTCCATTTGTGAATATAGGGCGCCGCAGACAATGGCCTATGGTTATCAACTTCTGTTTTCTTTTTAAGTTGCATCCTACTATAGGAGGCACTATGGTGACGTCATCCGCAAGGGGCGCTAGCGGCCGGCGCGGCATTCGCCATGTTGGTGGTCGAGCGCGCGGTCGCCGCATCCAGTTGTGTGAAGTGTAAGTGTATATCGCGTCCCTCCGCACATAATTTCTGTCTGATCATCAACACCGTGTGACTGAGTGGGTATTCCGTGAACTGCGCGAAACAGAAAAGAGCGGGCACGCTGAAAAGGTTCCACTTTGTGAAAACGTCGACCCCTGTAGGAACGCGGAGTCGCCGGCGGGGTGTGCGACGCACAGGGCTGCTGCCGCGCGTTGAACTCACCGATATCGAGGCCCGCCTTTTGCATGGCTTAAGTTTACCGACAGGCCAAGGAATTAAAGCGTACGAATCTATGAGAGGGTGCAAATGCGGCCGGATTGCCGTTTTTGGATAGGTGAGTAATTAAACGTGTCTGTTCGTTTAGCTAGCTTAACTTGTCGTCTATATCTGCTGAAAGTCACCTGTCGCTGCTGAATCTAGCGGAATCGCTGCACATCACGTTGCTGCGAACCAGCCTAGATTCCAGGTCTTGTACATTCGAAGCAGCGCTACGGTGCTACAATCAAAACTGCAAAACATATTTTCGCTATGTTTGCCATTCGTGTTCCAAGCGCATGACAGTATTTGTTCGACCGTTCTGTCGCATAAATAGGGCATATGACGCTTTGCCTTTCTGCTGAAACACCGTTTGTGAAACTTCAGCAGTTCCCTGACTACAGCCGCTGGAATAAAAGTTCCTTTGACGCCAGTTTTGGAATTTGGGTAATTATTCATATGCTGTTTATCCACGATGTGTCCTGCATCAGTAGCTGACAGTTAACAACTGATATTAAAAGCTACAAGTCGTGTACATTCTTGCGTGCAGTGCAGCCGGCCAATTTTGCTGCCGAGTTGCGGCAGGCAGCTCGGTTGGCACAGAATTCTGCTGCACACTTCATGTACAATATGCATTCGACAAAGAGAGTGGACGTTGTTGCATTTAACAACGTCCAAAGATGTTACAGATCACTAACAATTCAGGCCGGGTACCTCACGGCGTACCGCAACACTGCGCGAGCTGGCGTGAAACGACCGCCAACATGGCGCGCTTGTCACGACGACGCTCTCGCCATCTGGTAGCGCGGCCTCAGTGAATATTTCCTATAGTGTCCGTTTATTAACGTTTCGCTGAGTAACTTAGGCTTAGTTTATAGAACATTGACTATAGTGTTGAAAAATTGGTGCAACACGGAAAGAAATTGAGCACTGGGCAAAGCATTATTTATTTATTTATTTATTTATTTATTTATTTATTTATTTATTTATTTATTTATTTGTACCTCACAGTCCCCGAAAAGCATTGGGTGAGGGGGGCATATCGAAAAAGGAATATGCGGAAGTAAAAAATCATAATAGCGGTACAACTGAGGCGGTACAAGGCAAATACACGAAAGGAACACGAAGTTGATACAAAACGGAGTTAAAATAACGCCCAACACGAAAACAGAAAGAAAAAAGGAGCGAAACACGAACATGTGAAAAATAAAGGTAACCAGGGGCAACAGAAATAGTGGTAAATCAGAAAACAACGTTAAGAGCAAGTGAAACTGTGGTACATTTCGAACATTACTAGGGCAATAAATGTATACATAGATGTTTTTTAATCTCTGCAGGATCAGTGAAAGAGATAATGTTGTCAGGAAGAACATTCCAGAGCCTAATTGCTCTAGGTAATGCAGAAGAATTAAATGACGGGGTCTTTCCATATATCCGGTTGAAGCTGAGTTTATTATGTAAGCGTTGTGAAGAACGGAAAGGTGATTCCAGAATCCCCAACGAAGGACGGGTGTGAACAGATATGGAATAAACACAGAAGTGAGACGGAGCGACGAATTTCAAGCGTCTGTATGTCATTGAAGTTTTTAAGATGGGAGGCACTTGCGAGGGGACTATAATTGCTAAAAATCTACCGGGCAGCTCTGCTTTGAATGGGCTTGAGCATTTCTATGAGATATTTTTGATTGGGAGATCATACAGGTGAGACGAATTCCAACTGTGGGCGAACAAATGCAAAGCATGCAAGTTTTCGAACGAAGCTAGGTGAATTATGAAGGTTCCTGCATATGAAACCTAACGTCCTCGATGCCTTGTTGCAGACTGTAGAAATATGAGGAGACCATGAAAGATTTGGCGTGAACTGAATTCTGAGGTATTTGTACGACATAACCGTTGATAGGAATGTATTGTTTATAGAGTATATGAAGTTAGAAATAACATGCTTGCGGCTAAAAGTCATTGATTTACATTTATTAGGGTTAAGAATCATGTGCCAGTTTTTACACCAATCAACAGTAGTGTCAAGATAATTTTGAAGGGTCAGGTGGTGAGTCTCGGAGGTGATCTGACGGTAAACAACACAGTCATCTGCAAAAAGATGTAAGCGGGATGAAATATTAGTGGGAAGGTCATTAATGTAAATTAGAAAAATTAAGGGTCCAAGTACGCTTCCCTGCGGTACGCCTGAGGTTACGTCACATAGTGGTGAGGAAGAGCCGTTGACAACTGTGAATTGCTGACGTAATGAGAGAAAGCTTCGAAGCCAATGTAATGTGGGAGAGATAATTTTGTAAACAGCCGGCCATGTGCAACTCTGTCAAGTGCTTTTGAGAAATCTAAAAAAAATGAAATCTGTTTGCTGGTTATCATCCATGTTGAAATGCAGGTCAGTAGTAAATTCAAATATCTGGGTAGCCTTTCCTACACGAGTAGCCTTTCCTAAAACCATGTTGATATGAAAAGAAGTCATTTCGTTCCAGATGGTTGCAAATGTGAGAAACGCCAATATGCTCAAGTAATTTACTGCATATGCATGTTAACGAAATAGGCCGATTGTTATCAGGAGAGTTTTTGTTACCCATTTGGAAGACAGGAATGACCTTGGCTATTTTCCAGTCAGTGGGCAGTTCTCCGGAGGACAACGATTGCTGAAATATATGGCACAAAATCTGGCTGGAAATTGAAATGGTGTTTTTAAGAATCCTCGAGTTAATGTTGTCCACTCCGGCAGATGAAGATAACTTTAGGTTTCTAATTAGTGATGCAGTACCCTCAGCACTAATGAAGATGGGCTCCATGAATGGGTAGTCAGACTCTGGAACAATTGGCACACTGGAATGATCTTCCTTAGTAAACACTGATGCAAAAATCTGTTGAACGCGGTTGTACATTCAGTTTCAGCTAGCGGCAAGCCATCAATATTGTGTAGTTGTATGAGGTCATGTTTATTTTCAAGAGATATAGTTTGCCAAAGCCTCTTAGGATTAGTCTGCAATAGCGACGGCAGATCACGAGTGAAGTATTTGTTTTTGGCAGCGGTAACAGCAGAACAGTACGCTTTCAAACACCGTTTATATCTTTCCAACGTGGTCGAAGAAGGAGCAGATTTAGCTTTTCTGCATAGGTGCTCCTTTCTATTTCGTAATCGACACAGAGTCTTGTTGAACCATGGATTTGTTATGTCATTAGCTATTGTAATGAGAGGAACATGTTTCTCTATCAGTGCAGATAGTTTGTGTTTGAAGAGTAACCAGTTTTCTTCGGTAGATCGTTCGTTTCTTAGCGGGAAAAACACCTCATTGAAAAATGTGGCGAGTTCCATGTTAATTTCAGCATATCGTGCTTTAGTATAATCGCTAATTTTTTTAGTTGTAATACCTGCGAACAAGCTCGGAACTAGGATATCAAACTGCAACATCTTATGATCGCTAAATCCGTCAATATACATTACCGGCCCTATGGTATCGGGAGCAGCGGCTAGAGCTAAATCAGGTATATTAGAACCACGCGTATTCTGGCTAATCACTTGAAATAAGTTGAAATCTAGTGTTAGGTTGATGAATTCTGTTGCAGCATGACTAGTTGAAGACAAAGAAGCCCAATCTATTTCAGGAAAATTAAAATCACCCAACAAGTAAATGTTACTAGGTGAACCATGTTCAACAGCGGCAAAAATGCTTGACCGAAGATCACGAATGAAAGAAGTCCCGCAATCAGGCGGACGGTAACACACCCCAAAGAGTAAATTTTAAGATATAGTTTTGCAGGTAGCCCATACTATTTCGAGGTCAGAGTTGGAGTTGATAGCAGTGGATGGTAACGTTGTTTTAATAGCAAGAAGCACCCAACCTCCTCTTTTATCTGCACGGTCATGTCTGCAGATATTGTAAGCATGGGCGTCTGGAACGATTCCATTATCTTAGATACCGGCGTGCAACCAAGTCTCAGTTAAAGCGACTATATAAGATTCACTGTCTTGTATAAAAGAACAGAGGTGATCACGTTTAGGCATCAAGCTTCGGATATTAGAAAATGAAAGGGACAGCGTGGGAGCCGGGGAGCATGACGTGGACTGAGGATAATCACGCAAGCTCGTTGCATTGCCTAGCTATGGTGATACTAATAAGACCGAATCAGTGGCGCGGTCATACGCATATGTTTGTTTGTCCATTCGAAGTCTATCAAATGCCAGTTTATAAGACTTTGATAGTGATTTTGCAAATTTGGCCAACTTGCTTCTAGCTCCACGAGTTCTAGCGGAAAAATCCTCACGGATTGCAAAACTGGAGTCTTTCAATTTGTGCCAATTTGAAAGGATGTTCTGCTTGTCTTTAAAGAAGGTCATCTTGGCTATGATTGGTCTGTGCCTATATGTTTTGAATTTGCCTAATCTATGAACCCTTTCGAATTGTGAAGCAGTCATTGATAAATCTAGGTTCGCTGAAGAAAATGCAACGACTTTCCCTTCGGAATCTGCCCAGCTTTCGTCTTCCACATCGTCGATGCCAAAGAAAAGCAAGTTATTTCGGCGCAATCTATTTTCAGCATCATCACATCTTGAGTAAATATTAGAAAGCTGGGAAGAAATGTCTCGTATGGCATTGTCAACTACAAGAGAATCCAGCCTGTCAAGTGAAGGTGTTGTTTCAAGGGCTGCTACTCTCAACGTCACCTGCTTGACTTCTTTATCGGTAGCATCCTGCCTTTCTTTAACACCTTTCATTTCGTTAAGGATTATATTTTGGCCAGCTTCAATTTGAGTTGCTCGTGCAGTAATGCAGTTAAATTTGCAGTTAAATTTCTTGTTTGTACTTGCCATAGAATGAATATATGACAATTTTTTTATAAATGCGGTTTATTAACAACTCGTCACTAATGCCTATTGGGAGGCGTTTTATTTACCTATATATAAGCATGACCCCGACCTATGGAGAAGTTAGGATCATGTGAGTATATCGGTGTGGCATGTATTTGCACAGCATCGTTGTGCCCTATTTTCTCCATCTCTAACTACTTGCTCTCTTCAAAGAGTCATGGAGGAAGCTTTTTGCCCTAATAACTGGCCAGTCTGGTCCTGGACTGTTCAATGTTTCAGCGAAAGTTGCACATGCAATTCTTTCGCAGATATTTGAGTGCACGTTTAAGAGAGCACATTACTGCAGAATTTCTCTGTGATGGTAATTTAGATATTTAAAGTCCCTATGGCGTCCAAAGGCATTATTGCAGGGCGAAGAATACATCTTTGCATGAGGTCGACAAAAAAACAAAAAAACATATAATGGCACAAAAATAACTTACGAGTAGTTGCAAAAATGGCAACCGTTCAAGCCGTTTTGCATCTCAACAACAGAGCTCGAAACGACACTGATTTGTCATTCATACACACACACGCTTAAAAGGATAATTGGAATCGTGTACTAGAATCTGCCTCTTTGGATTTGCTTGGAGTTACGATTGGCCATTTTGAGAGTCTTGAATAAACAGCGCGAACGAAGACGAGCACAAAAGACAAGAAAATGGACGACACAGCGCTGTGTCGTCCATTTTCTTGTCTTTTGTGCTCGTCTTCGTTCGCGCTGTTTATTCAAGATGCTTAACCAACTAGCCCGCCAAAACGTGTTAACACATTTTGAGAGGGTCTTGGGGGCTCTGAAAAAAGAAGAGAGTCGTGCTCGTCAACACATTCCCCTAACCGCGCCTGAGGCCGCCGAACTTACGCTCTTTGAGGAAAAGAGAACCCGCGAGGTACGCGAGATAAAACGCAAAAAATTCATTAGGGACGGGATTCCACACCTCGCGTGGACAAACCCAGCTGAACGCGAAGAATCCGAAACGGAGGTAGCTACTAATAATCACCCCATTGTTACGGCAAGCCCCAACAACAAATTCAACGCAACGACACAAACGACATTAATACCGACAACACAAGCAGAACGCTCTGGAACGGGAGCAGCCACTAATGATAAACCCGTTGCTACAAGCTCTGGGTCCGGTTTCCAGGATAGCATTATTAATCTATCATCCAGCGCCCTAACAATTGACGAGAAATCAGTTCTTTCTCGAGGTCTTACGTTCTGCCCCACCACAAGTAAATACAATGAATTCTCAGTTTTAAAAGATTTGGACAATTTTGCACGAATGTTGCGACTGAAAGAATACTTTTGTGACAGGCCCCAACTTAGTGCAGACAGCAGAGAATTCTGCGTTACAAACCAACACTAGACTCCTACCATGGGAAGAGACAAACACTTGGATATGTATATTAATGCGGTCCAGAACGACATAATTAACGCTTACAAAAGCCACACTCCAGGGAGACCGAACCTGTCCAAAAAAGAACGGGATGCATTGAAGGCTCTCAGCAGACGGACAGATATAACCATAAAGCCAGCAGATAAAGGAGGCGGTATAGTAGTAATGGATAGTGAAGCATACATTGAGGAAGGCTTGAGACAACTCTCTAACACTTGCTTCTACCAGCTTCTTGAAAAAGACCCAACTCCACAATACCAACAATATATAGCAGAGACTCTGGATCAGCTTGCGCAAAAAGGGGACATAACCCTAAGGTTATCTAAAGCCCTCCTCGCACCACACCCGTCGCCAGGTCGATTTTACTTACTACCGAAAATCCACAAAAAGGATAATCCTGGCCGCCCTATAGTATCTGGCATTGGCACGATTACAGAACCAATTTCCAGTTACATTGACACACTAATCAGGCATATTCCAACAACACACCCATCCTACATACGAGACACAAACCATTTCCTTCGCGAAATAGAGGGTCTTAAACTTCCGGAAGGTGCCTTTCTGGTAACATTAGATGTAATCTCACTCTACACTAATATTCCTCATTCCGATGGCATCAGATCTCTGACCGAAGCGTACAGACAAGATAGAAAAGAGGAGTCTCCTGCCACACGTGTTCTAGAAATACTTGCGAAAATCGTACTCGAATACAACAACTTTGAATTCAACGATCAACACTACTTACAAATTAATGGCACAGCCATGGGTACAAGGATGGCCCCCGCCTACGCCAACATCTTCATGCATAGTATTGAATCTAAATTCTTGCAAGATTCTCTCATCAAGCCCATCCTATACAAACGCTATTTGGATGACATTTTTCTAATTTGGACTGACACAGAGCAAGAACTCCTACATTTTATTGAGCAATTCAACCTTGTCCACCCCAACATATCATTCACTCACGCGTACTCCCACACCTCAATTAACTTCCTAGATGTCGAGATTTCGGTAACGGAAGGCTCACTTAACACCAGCGTATATAGAAAACCGACGGACCGTCAACAATACTTACACTTTCAAAGTTGTCATCCTCGCCACTCCATAACAAGTATTCCATACTCTCAGGCACACCGATTTAAAAGAATCTGTTCACAAGATCAAGACTTCGAGAGAAATTCCAATCGCATGCGAGAGGTCCTCACCAAGCAAAGATATCCCCCCGCCATTGTCGACGATGCAATTGAAAGGGCATCTAAACTCAACCGAGATGAAATACTAGATGGACGTCGACGCAGCGAAGAAACAGATCACCGGGCAAACTTGGTACTCACCTACACAGGTAATCCCCCCAACGTAAACAAAATCCTTAAAAAACATTTCAACATTCTCGAACAAAGCGAGCGCCTCGCAAAAATTTTCACTACTCCCCCTCACGTAGTCTACAGACGACCGAAAAACATTCAAAACATTCTCGTACACTCAAAAACACATAACCACCTTGGGTTGGGTTGCCGACCCTGCGCCAAAAGTAGATGCCACGTCTGCAAACATATGCAAACAACCAGCTGTGCGATAAGCACAGCCTCAGGCTTTAAATGGAAAATCAATGGCGACTTTAATTGTGACTCCTCCAACGTTATCTACCTCCTAGAATGTGGTGTGTGCAGTATGCAGTACATTGGGCAGACGGTTAACCCTCTACGATTTCGCTTTAATAACCACCGCGCTCATGCCCTATCTCTACCTAACCTCCCCTTGTCAAAACACATTAATGACAAAAACACCCATTTGAAGCACTTAAATTAACAGTCTTACAGGGTGGGTTCAACAACACCCGGGAGCGGGAGCAACGCGAGTCGTACTTTATTTATAAGTTTGGAACAATTGCCCAAGGCATTAATGAGAACCTGGGCGCTTTGTCTTCAATACGCCCCCTCAAATCCAGTACTGACCTTGGAGTTCCGGCCTGACAGGCCTCGCAAGCTTTCTCCCATACGCTTACACCGATGGCCTCATCGCCCACAGCGTTCTTACCTTCCCCCGTTCGACCATCTTGACGAGAGCGGCGCCGTCAAAGAACTTAAGCACCCCCGCCATTCATAGTGGCCCCACGCGACGATTCTTCCCCAAAGTCGCCTCCGTTTCCGGCCTTTTCTTTTCCTTTTTTTGTTGCCTGTGTGGGTGTGTGCAGGTACACTCCACGTGTGTCTCGTTAAATTCCACTCTGCCCGCCTTGACTCATCCTGCCAAAGAAGTTGCACATGGCGGAAGTCTTTCCTTTTTTTTTTTCTTTCCCCGTTCTTTTGCTCCATTGTATCTTGTTTACTCGTTTAAGTGGACAACATTTGAGTGCATCTCAAATCTATGCTGTGCGTCGGCCACTGTTTGTCTCTATACACTTTGCTAGCTGTCCGCTGTGTTAGGACTCGGTTCTCTGTCCATATTCCCCTCCCGCTCTTCCTTTTTTTTTTCCTCCCCTTTTTTCCTTTTTTCTTTTCTCCCCGCGACCGCATACGTGGGTGGCGGGCGACGACATTTACCCTCCCCACCCCCTGTCCCGTTTGTGTATTTTTTGTTAATTTTTGTCTTTTTTTTTCTCTTCCCTGAGCCGTTCTTCCATCTGCAGCGTCGGCTTGTTTTGGCTCAGGTGTCGAACACGTGTACAGATGGAGACCCTTTAAGAAGAGAAGCAAGAACCATGTAACCTCAGTCTTGAAAAAGGACAGGCTCTGTCCGAAACGTCGACTCCCAATAAACGAAGCGTTTCTCAATTTCGCATCTTATTTTAAACTAGCAACCAAGTACGTTTTACCTTATTGTGCTATATATATATATATATATATATATATATATATATATATATATATATATATATATATATATATATATATATATATATATATATATACACACGGAGAAAATGAGTCATAAAAGGCGTCGGTTGGACAATTAATTTCTTTTATTTTCCACTGACGATCCCGCCTGTTATACGTAAAGTGAGGAGGCAAAAAAAAACGTTAGAAAAAGAAGGCATTCAAGACATTTAATTTTTTAACAATACATAATTTGAACGCATCATGAACCATGATGAAATGCATCATGACATTAACATGTAAACATCACAAATCAATAAGAATCTCGACAAAACAAATGCATGACAGCTTAATCAGAAGCTCTGACCAATTTAAATCAGCATTGCATCAGAAACTCAAATCAGAAGTCATCAGAAATACCTGATAAGCGCGATGTCTAAAGCCACTGACTTTAAACCGGAGAGAGAGAGAGAGAGATACTAAACATTACACAAGAGGAGACCGAAGCGGATTGTGGGTGGGCTCCGCTGTCCAGAACTCCAGTAGCTTCCGCCGTGGGCCGACACACGAACCCACAGGGCGCGACCGGACGCGGCACAGTGTGGACGCCACTGCTCCTTCAAACGGTCCCAGTCACGAGGCTGGGCAACAATCGCTGAATTCCTCAAGGCCTGAGAAAGCGCCTCCCTCGTGCCAGCGTCGTGAAGGACACGGGCACCCAAACGCCACGGCCTCCGAGGAGACATAACAGACGCGGGAACCACAAGTGTCAGTGCAAAGGGACGGTGGTCGAAAATGAACACCGGCGAGGCCCCCGGGAGAGCATAAGATCGTCAGCCGCACACACCCTATTAACCGGGATCGATGGAACATAATCGTTGTCCAGCCGGCTTGATGATGCGCCACGCCGCCAAGGCCATGCATAGATACGCCACCATAAATTAGCTCAAAGACATCAGTGAGTGCAAACTGCTTGACAAGGCGGCGAAGCGCGTGTGCATTCCAACATGGCTACCCCTGTCGGGGCCCTGCCCGTCAGTGACTGTGCCGAGCATAGAGTTGAAATGGCCCAGCACCACGACTTGTCGCCCGCCCAAAACATAAACATCCAGATCATTAAAAAAGGCATTGACCGAATTGGACTGGGAAGGATCATAGATACAAAGAATTCGAAGGTGAAGAGTGAAATCAAACGCCAGCACGCGTCCAAACGCGTCGTACAGCGCGTGATGATTGCTCATAAGCATGCGATTCAGAACCAACACTACAACTCCGCTAGAGCGCGCGCTGGTGCACGAAAAGAAGGCATCCACGTTAAAGCGGGCTTGAAGTCCAATATAGCAGTAAGATTGAAAAAAATTGTTTCCAGCAAGCAGAGGATATATCTCAACCTGAACTACGGGCGAACGCGACCACCTCTGCCTGCTTTAAAACGCCACGAAACCCGCACAGGTTTACAGAGCTATGCTGATGGCATCCATTTCAAAATTAAAATGGAAGACGCAGTGTTAGGGCAAATCAAAGCGCGCCGCAAACGGCGCAAGGCTGTGTCACTTATTTCGAATGGTTGTACCGAAGAGACACGAGGCTTCCTGGGCCAACCAGCTGATGAGTCCGAGTCCGCCGTAGACGCATGAGGCCTCTTCAAGTTCGCACTCGAAGCGACCATCTCCCCATCCTGATTGCCCGATGACGTTGTGTTTGAGGTGTCCACAGTAATCCTTGGCGAAGAGGAAGAGGACGGCGACGGCACGGAGACGATGCCCGGAGACGACTTTGGCTTCTGCCCGGGTGTGACGTCTTCCTCGTCAAAAATTACGGGGCTGCACATAAGTCTGTTTAAGAGCGGAAATGCGAAAGCCTTTCCCTTTCCTCTCTATTTCGCTTCCTTTTTCATTTCCCAAGAGCTTCACTAGGCTCGAATCCATGGTCATTGCCGGACTCGAACCACGACCTTCACGGGACTCGAACCCACGACCTTCGCGAGCCTCGAACAGACATTTGCGGACTCGAACTCACCACCTTCACGGGATTCGAACCCACGACATTTGCGGGACTCGATCCTACGACCTTTTTTTGTTATCGTTATCATCAACATTACTATCATCACCACTATCATCACCATCGCTATTAGCGACTATCACTATCATTATCATCGCCATCACCAACTATCAATAACGCTAACTATCATCATATCTCTATCACCAACTGTCACTATCAGAATTGGTGAACGAGGACCCCAGTGGCGTCACAGGGGACCAACTTCCGGCCACACATTTTGCGGACACTTCCGGCGTCAACATAGCCATGTAATGCTTTCGCATTAAGAACGAGGCTGTGCGAAGAAGCGGATGACAGCTGTCGTCGTCAACAGGCATCATAGCAGCACAGGCGTCACCGCTGAACAACGGAGCGTTGCGCTCTCCGGAGATGACGGCAGGGTCCATGAGCGTCCCGCCGACCGCATCATCCGATACGCCAGGGCTTTCCAGGGACGCAGCAGACTGACCGTCTGAACTAGACACCCTAGTCTGAACACAGCCTCCTCCATACTTGGGAGTGCCTGCTCAAACGCTAGGAAAGCGCCGTCGGCTGGAAACGTTGGTCTGCCGGCTTTCTCCGCGAGGTGGCGCAGCCAGCCAGCTCTCAATCTCATACACGCATTTTAATTTCATGTATTTGCATGATAGATAAGATGATGACACATGTGCAGTGTGTGGTAGATCTAGGGAACCAATTGAACATCTCATACTCAAATGTGATGGTATCCATCCGGATGTCGATGCAGGCACGGTCACCCTTCCTGAGGCCCTATGGTTTAAAGATAAAAATGGTCATGTAAATAAATCTGCAGTGGAAGTTAGCAAAAGGCGATTGGAGGATTGGTGGGTGAAAAGCAGAGATGTGACATAAGGTTAGATGTGTAGGAAGCCATAGTGAAAGAAGATGGCGAATCTTAACGAGAATTAACAACACAGTTGAACAAAAATAATGTAAGAAAAGCTGAGCATGGTGGCAATTGCCACCACCCCGTTTCAAAGGGGGCGCTTCCATCCATCCATCCGTCCGTCCGTCCGTCCGTCCGTCCGTCCGTCCGTCCGTCCGTCCGTCCGTCCGTCCGTCCGTCCGTCCGTCCATCCATCCATCCATCCATCCATCCATCCATCCATCCATCCATCCATCCAGCGGCTGGCGGCATCCGTTTCCAGCCGGACAGGTTTGGCCAGGAGGCTATGGTCCGAAGGAGCAGGGACGCTGATGGACGGAGCAGGTGTTTCATCGCGCACCCTGTCCTGTTGCGCGCTGGACTCTTTTATAGACGTGCCGGAAGCTGGGGCTGGTTCTTCCATACAGCATTGTTCGGAGGAAGCAGCAGTCGGGCGCGTGGAACAGACAGTGGGACGGCCGCGCGGTAAGCGTCGGTGCAGGGCTCACCGTCCTGTAGTGGCTTCTGAACTCAGTGTTCTGCGGGGGAGCAGGCCTCGATGTCGCCTCCGAGTACGACGGCTTGATTCAAGAGGAACTGCTGCATGGGGGTCCCCACAACGGCGACACAGGAGAACGCACCCGAGGCCAAGATGGCCAAAGACGCCGCACCTTGCGGCGCACTGCGTCCTGAAGTGCGCAGGGGACCCGCATTGCCTTCCAAAATTTGCCAGACCAAAGGAGTGCAGGTGGCACCCCCGTAGGTTGCTGGCATTATCACCTGGAAACAAATTTGCAAAGGTGTTGCTGGCAACACCAGGGCAGCCTTTAAAAAAATGCCGTTTGGACCCAACATCATCACCATTGGCCTACCAGCAGCCACACCAGCCACATCGATTTACGAGTCATGTGGCAGGCATCTCCTGTGCCGAGTTCGATAATGCGCAACTCACACCTGCTCCAGTTTTTTGCGGGCTGCAGTACTTGCACACCACCAGCCCACCTGAAAACAAATAAATTTCTGGAGGTAATTTTGCTTTCAGCATTGCAAACAATGTATTACCAAGATTTATCCTTTCAGTCTATGTCTGCACCATATTGACGTCTGTTCCCCTCTCTCCTTCCCCCCCCCCCCCCCATTTTTTGCACGTGGAAGTGGTTGTGCATGCACACAATTTCTAAGTGAATTTTGAAGCAAGATATAGAAGTCTTGTGTTATAGGCACGTGAAACAGGATTTGCAGAGAGAACTGTACAAGCGGTTTCAGTTGCACACAGTGTTTAATTATTTTCCAGTAAAAGTAGGCATCAAAGAACCGCGAGCCAAAAAGCTGCAACACTGCTCTCAATCCCATACACGCATTTTTATTTCATGTATTTGCATGATATAAATCGCAGCAGATTCATTGTAGCTGTTATGTCCTATTTCATGTACTTTGCAGTAGGTGTGCACAACACAGGAGGCATCATTGGTGCTTGAAAAGAATGCTCGAAAGCAGGCGAGGAGTGCGACATGGAAGAGGCAACGAAGCCACCGGCTTACGGCATCAAACTTTGGTGCGGTACTGAGCAGAAAGGACTGGAGTTCGAAAGGTCTCCATGGCATAACAAGTTGCAAAGACCTATCAAAGGTGCCGCAATTAGGTATGTAAAAAAAAATTAACTTTTTGTGAATGAGTTTCTTTCAACACTATACTCCCGCAACATGTAAATAGGTTGTGCAAGTAAATTTGGCTTACAAAGATGCAGTAGTTGTGACAATTAGAATTAGGTCCGTGGAAGAGTACAGTGCTGCGTATTACTGCATGCCATGGAAGTGCTGAAACCCTATAAGACTGACAGAACTAACATTAGCATCCTGCTTAAGACAACCGGCCCTTCTGGAGAGCATATTTTGTTCTGCACATGGCCAACTCTGTTACATGCAGGTATGGAATCGTCAACGAGGCCATGGCAGCAAAGCGCTACGAAGAAGTCATGAGGTCCATGGGGCACGACGTAACAAACAACAGTTGTGGACTGCTTGTGAATCCGGCATTACCGTGGCTCGGTGCTTCGCCGGGCAGGACTGAATTTGATGCCATCGAGTCGTCCCACGGGGCACTTGAGGTCGAATTCTCCTATTCTCTGCGAGATTTCAAGGGGAATGAACTCGCGACACACAGTTTCTGCGCAGAAATGACTCCCGGGGCCCAATGCTGAAGAGAGAGCACAATTATTATGCTCAGATCATCGGCCAAAGAGCCATACCTGGGCTAAGCTGGGGCGATTTTGACGTCTGTAGTAATGACTTTATTCTTGTCGATAGAATAAGGTTCGACCAAAAGGAGTGCGAGGGCATGCGTGCTGAACAGCTTTTACTTTGATACACTGATGCCCTATTTGGAGAGGGATTCGCAAAGCTGAAGTGCTTTCAAACCTCTGCAACACAGAGTGCCAACATGCTTATTTCAAATCCAGAAAATATAATAAATTTTCAACTTTCATCTGTCTTATCAACTTCCCTCAGCAGGGGCTCTTAAGAGTTGTATAATGCACAAACAGTCCACATTTGGTTGGCTAATGTAGCCAAAGAAATTAGCAAAGGACGGTCGAATATGTGATAAGCCTTTGTACGTTGTATCCGCCTTTCCACGTCGATACTAATACTAATAGTAATAAAAGGGGGTTGACGAAAATACTTCTGAATTTCCATTATATAGTAAGGCGACGCGGGAAGAACAGCGCCGCGGACCAGTAGAGTCTCCGCAGACCTCACACCTTGGTAAACTGGGCGAGCATGGAATCGAGCTGGGCTCACGCTCAGCCTATGGTGTTTAGTTTGCTCTAATCTAAAATGATCTGGGTATAGACTCCGTAAACGTTGTGAGAACATGACAACAAAACGCAACAGCAAATCGTGGCACCCGGATATGTCGCGCGCGCCTTGCCGTTCGTATCTTAATTTGCAGTGGAGTGTGAACAGATTTCTGCCGACTGAAACTGAAAACTCGGTGAAATTCCGTAACACACACGGGAGTTACGTAAAACTGTCTACTCGAGAGCTTTAAACCGACAAGCAGCAACGCTAGACACGCATGTAGTACGTACCTTTCATCCGCCCTTGTCGACATAACCGTATTTGTTACACATCGGAACGCAGCAATGAGTGGGCATGTTGAATCGCGAAAGTGCGCAGGCGTTTGATACACGTGATTAAAACATTGACGGTGGACCAGCTGCGGCAGAACACACGAACGTAAACACACCTATAAAGCAGGTGACAGCACTGACAGAGGAACGATCCGCACATCAACCATTCACCATGGCTAGAGTGTACTAGAATAGTTTACTGTACTATGGCGGACGGTGCACAGTGTGGAAGCTTGGGCGAGTTGGTGACGGTTCACTTGCCACATAGCGCTAAACAGATACGGACACAGGGAGACAAACAGGACGGGCGCCCGTCCTGTTTGTCTCCCGGTGTCTGTTTAGCGCTATGTGGCAGGTGCACAGTGCTGCCAGACTGTAGTACAGAGTTGCCTGAAGCTTTGCAAAGGGTATATTGAAACCACACTAAACATTCACATTAAGCAAGCGGAAAGGGTCGACAAAGAATGTGGGGACCTGCCCTGCTGGTCCCCTGTGGTTGGCTTCCCCGCGATGTAACCTCTTGAGCTTGGTTACGACTTACATTAAAGGGGCTATGAAAGGAGGTCTCAACAAAGATGCGATATGCCTAGGATGCTAAAGGACGCAGCGTCACAAACATCCTGTAGCAAACATTTTTTTGACGTGTTTTGTGGAAGCCGAGTTATTTGTAGTCAAAATTTGAATTTCCGCGTCTTCGCGCCTTTCCCCCTCCTCTCGTCACTTTTTGCACGCTGAAATGTCGGTCCGCCGGCTCCACGCACTCGGCCCCTCTGCCGACCGCCGACGCACGCGAGAATTCCCCAGGGGGCGGAGCCAACGCCTCCTAAACTGGTTCGGCGTCGACGGCGCTGGCGCGGCGAACCAATGATGGCATTCCGCTGCCGACGTAAAGAGCGCTATATGACGAAATGCGTGCGGATTCGGGCTAAAGCTCGGCTCCGCTGGTCGCCGCGAGGCGCGGAAGGGGGAGTTTTTAAAATTGTATCGTGAATTATCGGCTTGCTTTTGAGGTCATGTGCGCTGCATGAACGCTCGATGTCCTGTACTCTACTTAATGCAAGCATTTTATAGCCAACCTCTAACACCCTTTTCAGGGACCCTTTAACTAACAAGGGAGGGCGCCGGCGTCGAAGCGCCACGGATGGCGTGATTGCTGCGCGCGCGGGAGACGACAGCTCTTCGGCTTGGGAATTATGGCGCATTCCATTGGCAGAACAGGAGCAGAGGCAACGAGCAGTCAGGAGAAGAGCAGTAGCACAGCGAGAGTGCAACTGAGTGTTCTCCCATTAAAACGTTCTGTGCTCTCTCAGATTAGGCGCGAGGGCGAAGGTGTATAACGTGACCAGATTGTTTACCTCCCCAGCATCCTGTGCGGTGAACGCGCTTGCAATGTCAGGCCGGTACGGCGGTCAGAGTAGACGTGTTTGAAGTTCCCTGCCATGACCGGCAAAAAAGCGCGCATGTTGGTGCAAAAATAACCTCTTTAGACATTACGCATCGTAGCTTTCACATTCTTAGTCACCCTTTCTCTCCGAACCCTTTTCTCCCAACTTCGCTGACTGGCTGCTGCCGTCTTGTCCAAAAAGTACCAAAGAATAATGCGACGCGAGTGCAATGCTTCGCGCGCGACACGGTTGGAACACACTGCTATTGTCGTCCAGCTTGAGACGCTGGACGCCATTTCGCGTTCACTCAACGGCAGAGGCTTAACATCGATGACGAGACATTCGTGTCTTCGCGGCGACAAATTCGCGCCGGTTATCACGCGAACTTCGGTCCTTAGCCGCCATTGCTCTCGCACGCAAGTCCAGCCAAATCGACGAAAACACGACCAAAAAAACATATGACGCGTTTGCGTCACGTGACTTCCTTCGCACTCCACCTTTCGCGCGGGAGCAGCTCCACTGCTCTTGACTGCTTTCGACGTCGCCAAACTGATTCTGTCGTGCCATTGGATGACATTGCTCCTGTTCCTGTTTGCCTACTGGAACGCAGCTACTTTTGAAAGAGCACTTTTGGAATGCTCTTGAGTGTTCCTGTTCTGCCAATGGAATGCGCCATTAGGCGCAAGATGATAACTATAAAACACTACAAATAGCCGCCACCGTGGCTCAGTGGTTATGGTGCTCAGCTGCAGACCCAAAAGACATGGGTTCAGTTCTGGCCGCGGCGGTCGCATTTCAATGGAGGAAAACTGCTAGGGGCCCGTGTACTGTGCGATGTCAGCACACATTAAAGAACCCTAGGTAGTCGAAATTATCCGAAGCCCTCCACTATGTCGTCCCCTCACAGCCCGAGTCAAATACATTTCAAGGACTGTGTCCCAGAACTTTCTCACTGTTCTTAAGTTCAACTAGCAGGGCAAAAAAAATTGTTTGTTCCTGCAATAGATTACATGCACAGCCCAATGATTTTTGTTAGAAACTTTAGTTATTACCCAGTCACCTCTGTCACAGATCGGACACAATTCAATAGTAGCTATAGTATAATCTTGTCTCCATGGTGCTCGTTCGGAGGTGAGCGAGTTGCGTGTATTGGTTGTGGTGTATCGTAGAGTTCAAGTATTACCCTAGTTTTTGGTCCTTGCAAAGCATACGCTGCGTACCTTTACAGTTCAAGGGCCTGCATCTTCTGGCAAGGTTACTTTACCATTTTAGAGAATGTTGCATTTATGCATTTAAATGCTTGAGGTAACAGCAAGGTTATTCCAATGCTTATCTGTAACATTTCACTATGCTAGAAAGAACAAAGAAAGGTCGGTAAGAACAATATTTCAACGTCGAAACTGGGGCTGGTTAGTTCATTTTGCATGTCCATCTGGTTTACTGCCCCTTGCCTTTTGTTGCACTATAGATCAGCGATATTTTGTCTGACAACAAAAAAGTAATATTGCTGTAATGTTTAGGTGCTACCTGAGAAGCTGGTTTTGTGCTTTACTGTAGTCTCTCATAGGCAAAGTAGATTTGGGATGTTAAACCCCATGTACCGTACAATATCACAACCTCTACTACTATGAATTTTTAACTATTAGGTTCTAGAAATTGGTAGCTGGCCGCTGACAGCCATTATAATTTAGACAAAGTCAAAAATCTGATTACGCTCGGTTCTGTGGCGCAGTAAATTTTGGCCACCTCATATGCCACAAACAACCGATGCACAACCATGTACGGTGTGCTTTTTACAACACAGCAACACGTATCCTACTCCACTGGCCAAAAATATTGCCGTTTTCTGGCCAACGCTTGCCATCACAACTCAGATGGTGGGTTTTTCTAAGGATGTCTGTATGAAAGCAGCCTTAGAATAACCAAACTGTAAGGATGTAACAAGTCATGTTTTGTTCTGCCTCTTCTCAAGCGAAGTTCAGCATGTACTTGCTACTAAATAAAACAATTGCATGCTGCTTAAAAGACAAGAACGGTAGAGGGCATATTATTCATGGCCGTGCAATAAAAAAATATCTAAAGATACCGACACTCAACCTACCCATACAGAGAATTTTGCCTTGGCTACTGCAAAATTCAAAAGCAGATATTCTTGCCTGCTTCCTTGCTTTGCGTTCGCCTTTGGCCATGATGGGCATTGAAAAACACCAGAGGGCTGCAATCATAGCAATGAACTATTCAGCTATCAGTTGCAACATCTCAACTGATTGAGTCCAGCCTCGACACACAGCAGCCTAAACTTTCAAACCATAGCTTTTGCAGTCCTCATGTAGCTAATTCGTCTAAAATAAACTGACACATAGTGCTAAAATGACTACAGGCTGTTCCGCATTCCAGCACCATGCAATTCTGTCAAAAGCCAGGGTTTGGTTGTATGGCCAGATGCAACATCAAAAGTTTGTTACATAGTAGGAGCATGTTTACTTAAGCCAGATATGAATTCCTGTAGTTAGGACATGTAACTGGTCATTTGATACATTTGTAAGCTTCTCAAACCACCCCCTACCAATCTTCAGTTGGTGGCCTAAGCACAAATACAATCATGTGGTCTCAGCATTTTTATTAAAATACAGAACATGGACAGGCATTGCACTTCAGTAGGAACAATGCTGTCTGAAAATATAATGCCCATATACTTTTCATAGCCACTACTGACAAGTAAATCTGGTGAAGACCAGTACTTCGAAACCACATAGTAGTTGCTATAATTTATGACCCAGGTTAGACTATTTAATAACTGAAGACATGAAAAAAAACTGCACATGACTTCATAACTACACACACAGTGCTCTTTGTGCCCACATGCCAAAAATATGCACAGTAGACCTCACTGTAGTAAACTACAGAGTTTTAAAATGGCAAAACACTTCATGGCCCCAGATCTACAGAAGTGTACGCATTCCTACCTGCCTTTTTAATCAAGCATGTAAAATCAGTCAGCCACAAAACAAGTCAATGCTTCAAATGGCAATAACACTTCATAATGGAATGGAAGAGTGCAAAAGACAGAACAAAGGAAAAAGCAGACACAGGACAAGAGCTAGTCCCACGTTTGCCTTTTCGTCTGTTCTGTCTTTTGCTCTGTTCAGTTCCAAGATATAGTACCACCAACACACCAAGATTCCCATCTTACAGCAGCAATACTGTTAAATGATTATGTTGGTGCTATTTTCTCCTCATAATTGGTTAAATGACTTTTTCCCTTAAACTTCTCCAGGCATTCATGCATACTAGTGCACAATACAAATATATATCTTGCCATGCTACGAGCCTTTTTAACCTTTAAACTGAATTTTTTTCAGCCTCACAATGAACATGCTGGGTCCCAGTCAAACATCTATGACAATAGGTTTGCAAAGCATCACAGTGGCATTTCAGAACCATGAAATGCATGTATTTATTTAGGTGTGAGCACTTGTTTTCTAGTGGAACTTTAAAAAATTTAATTTTACAAAATAAAAAAAGCTGTAAAACAAATATTACCCAAGTAGATGTCTACAAACCCACATTTCCCCTTTTCCTTGCTTCCATGTTTGCTTGTTTCCAGGTTTCTTGCTTGCTTGTTTGTTTGTTTGTCTATCATGAACAGTTCAGTCCTATTACAGAAGTGTTTAAACTTCGTACCGAATGAATGGCACTTGTGTTTTGTTACTATGTTCACCCTTTTGTTGTCTGCATTAATCTTGTTACACCATTCCTATCTTGGTCCTGACTGGACCGATAATATCTTGAATAAATAAATAAATAAACTTTTCTCCACTTACACAGTCATCTGGATCACTGGCATTTCCATGCAAATTCAAGACCTACAAAATAACTCTGAAAGCGTTTTTTCAATGTCAGATTTGCCATTTAGAATGCAGAAAGATGGAGAGCAGTGTCTGCAAAAGGGAGCATTACGTTAATGACATCAACCGATGCTCTGGTAATTCCCTCTTACCAGGATGTGCTTGCCTTCAATCACAAGAAAATCCTTACCATGCACAATAAGGGCTAAACTAGGCTTATATGAGGGCGGTGATGGCTTATTAGCCAACTGTGCCTGCACAGACTTTTAAATGAGTTTAGGTTACCTGTTTTTGCACACTGCCTCAGTTCACCTATCTGTGGTACAATAATACATTTGGGGATTGCAGTTTTCAGCAACAAATCAGGTTTAGTCTGGTGTCTAAAAACTTTTCGGGTACACAAGTAAAAAAAAAGGGGGGTTTTACTCCAAAATGAGAGACCCATAAATAAAGAGCTCCAGCTTTGGAGCCACAGAGTAAAAAGAAATCTAGCTTCCAATCTAGCACAACTACAGTAATTCTTTTTTCACAAAAGGCCTGCAAGCCGAATCAGAGAATTTAAGCAAGGGCGTCTCACACAGTCAGCATATGTAGTGTATATACTCATGTAAGGGCCGCACTTATTTTCCGCGGTTCTCACGGGGTGCAGCCCTTAAACGGAACTGGCGTTTTTCCGCTAAAAATTTCTGCTACAGCACAGCCCCGATTACATGTCCCCCATTTTTTACGCGGCGATACCCATTTTTATGACGAATTAGCACAGGCGCGACGAATCCTTCGAATACACAATGCATTAAAAGTGTGGATTGTGCCTGCGCGATCTGCACGATTACCACCCGCAGTAAGACAGGTTGCTAGCGGTTGCTTGATCCCTGTATTACTTTACTGGCAAATTTCACGTGATCCTAAGTTAAGATCCACCTAAGGTGTGGCGCTTGTGAGGGCTTGGAGCGGCGCGTCACCGCCCAAAAACGCGCCACTCGCGTTTTCTTGCACAGTGAGGCACACCCAACACGCCTGCACCCCATCCTGGCTTTTGCACAGCATAACGTTTTGTCAATCCTTTCTGGTGCGAACGCCGAGCGAGCTAGTGCCGATGACGGACTGCGTGTGCGGGGTTCCAGGCCGAGCACAGCGTGCGGGACGACGCGTTCGTGGTCATAGCGACTTTTACGCGGCCAAAATTATGAGTGCATGAAACAGTTTTTGGCTCACTTTTTTGTTTCGAATTGCCGGCGGCCAAGTTGGGGGTGCAGCCCTGACACGGGGCGGCCCTTACACGAGTAAATACGGTATTAGTCGATTAGTAGCCATCTATGTGATTCGACAAGATGCATGTAGTCGCAACTACTAGCAATATGTCACAGTGCCAAATGTCAGGGTAATTGAGTACTCTCATTTTTCCAGAACCAATGTTAATCCTTATTAAGTGACAATGACACTAGCAGAATTTTGAAAAGCAACAATATCAAGCATTTTTGTGCTGCTATGCACACACATACACAAAAATATCAAGTGAAATTGCCACTTCAAATCTAATATTTGCTCCAAAGCTGCTGTTAACTAAAAGACGAATAAAAAAATAATAGCCTTGCTTCTCTGCTACAGCAGCAACAAGGACATTTTATTTTATACATAGAAAATGACTAAGCCCAGTTTTACAAAATTTCATAAATGGGACCTTTATAATTAACTACAACGACCTTAAAACAAAAAGTAAAAGAAGAGGCTCATCAAATCAGATCCTAGCAGAATTTTGCCCCTTTGGTCAACTTTACTACAGTGAGGCTCTACACATACAATCAAGCATGAAACACTAAGCATTAAGCACAGACAAAAGTAAACAAGGATGCAAAGAATGTCAGGCTTCTGCACTAGGTCACATCATCACAAAGAGACTGCAATCAACTATGTAATGCCCAAAAATCACAAAACGCACTTGTTTTTTAGGGGTGTGCGAATATTTATAAATTTTGAATAGCGAATCGAATATTCTCGAATTCGATTTGTCAAACAAATCAAACAGTGTATTTCAAAATTATTCGAATCGAACTGAATACGTTCTCAAGTTTTCAAACACTTTTTGAATAACTAGCATGAAGGTCAAGGAAAGTACAGCGCAATTTTTTTCAGTAGCTGTTCCAAAACGAGGGCCTACTCCGATGCCGCACAGGATGCTGCCACATCAGTCTGTGCGGGATGAGGGGTTCAGTGCCATGACGTGGTCCATTTGAGTCGCGACCTTAAACATGACCCCCAAGTTTGGACGCCACAACAGGGCTCAGGCAGGATTAGCAAACCCCCATTGGATGCCCAATCTCAGTCGCCATAGCTCTCGCCCTTCCTATCTCCCCAGATTTCGCACTATATAATTCGCTGCCGTCATTAGTAGCAAAAGGAAATTTTCTCAGATTTGAGCCTTTTTGACAGCTATAGCTGTAACTACGCAAGTTACAGCACTGCACTGCAGCACTGCCTCAATGCCTCTAGCGCATTGTTGTTTCACACAATTTTTACTTTTGTATCAATATTCGGACTTGTAGTGGATATTTGTAAACATAATCTATTCATATTTGATTAGCTTTTAGTGACAGTATTTGTATTTGATTTGATTTTGAAGAAGTACTATTCGCATTCCCTTATTTATTGCCTTTGTTTTGAGTCACCATTCTCCTGTCCATTTGTTCCGAATCAAAAATGACCAAAATCAATGAGTAACAAATAGCCAAGATCAATCCCCTATTGGTAAAGAGAATTTGCCACTGACATATGATGAGCAATGGCAGCATCTTGAGAAATGGAATAATGACCAATTAAAAAACACCCAGCTTCTTAGCGCAAGCATTATTCCTGGGCCAAAAATAATGCCAGCAATAAAAAAAAAAATACCTCAGGCTTCTGTGGTTTTGTACAGCCCTAGACAAATTCAACAGATTTGTTATTTGAGGCAATGCGAACACTAAATCACACCATATACATGACAAGCAGCACTAAACAAGAGCTGACCTACAAAATTTAGTGAGCACAAATGTATTCGCTAGCAAAATTGCCAGTGGCTTTGATCAAGCAACGTAACCAGAAGAATGCTGCATATTGATATCACCTGCGCAATACCAAGACATGACATGTACAGTCTTTGTCAAAAGTAACCAGGTTCCATGGTTTGCTTCCCATTTGTATAACAGAGCCCTCATGGCTTCCCTAAAGATCAAAAAGTTCTTTGAAGGAGAGAACAGGGGTTCTACTTACCATACACAGATTTAGAGCTTGAGGGCTGACATAATAACTTTAATATACAACTATGAAGAAAAAATGTGTAGCCTGGTTACTTTTGACAAAGACTGAACATCAGGCAGCACTGAAATGTTAGATTGGGCAATACCGAAAAAAGCAGCAGTAGCTTTACTTGCTTACAGACCTAGTGCATTCCAATGTACATGCATGCCAACATTCACTTTTCATTACATGATGGCATCGTCACTTCTCTTCGAATGCTACAAAGTGCTCTTCTTTTTTTTTTCGTTTCTCCACCACCCATGCAAACTCTGTACAGCATACAGCAGCCGTGCATCAGTTATTAAGTAAAAGAGGTTTATGAGTACCACAACAGGTCTGTACTAGCCAGAAGTTTCACTCCTAATTAGAAGCAACTAAGTTGACGCACTCTATCCTTTGAACCTCCTGGGAATGTTGTGGACAATGCTCACCGGGCTACTCCCCACATTTTACAAGTATAGCAAACACAAACATATCCCTAGAAGTAAGAAAACATTTCTAGAGTCTATAACTATGAAAACAAATCCACAAAGTTTGCATTTACGACAGCCTGTACCAGAGTTTGTCACTCACAAAATGTCTAAATAGAAAGTTCGCTAGTACAAAACAGACTTGGTTGCTGCTACTAGCACCAGACCATTCTTTGCATGAGAAATAATGCATGGTAGTGTACTTATTACTTTCAGTAACTTGCAACAAAAGAGACTAGCTATCTATATAAAGAACAAAACTTTTGCAACAATGGTAAAAGCATAAAACAATGATGCAAAGAAGAAACAAAATACACTTGTTCGATACATTAAACTCTGTGCCTTTGTGTTTACATTACATATCTACATTAAACTGTTTTTTGTTCACTACATTAATAGTTTCCTGTTGTGTTTCTTCTGCACTTTTGCCCACCATGGTTCAAAGTAAGAGCAACCTATATAAAGGCAACCTTTATGTTTTACAAGACTCCATTAGGGACATAAGACGAGGTGGCAGTGTGCTCAGCCTCTGGCATGCCAATCAGCCTTCAGGACAGGACAGTTTAACCCCACAGAAGCAGAGATTCAGCCACAAATGCCTCACCGGAACAGAAAGATATCACGGGAATGACTAATCTCACGAAAAAATACTGTTTCCATAACTCTGCATTCAAGGGAAGAAATATAACAACAATGCAACAGCAACAGAGCAAAAGCAGATTGATGTACCAAAGATAGTACAGTGGAAGTGTCATGCCAGATGCACAAAATGCAACCTTGCAGGCACTCCCATGCACATTTGATAAAGGCCAAGCACAGCCATTTTCCTTCGTATCAATCTCCTGTCTCGAGCTGCAGCGTCCAGGTTCCAAAGCAGGCCAAAGGATACGGCCTTTCATACTGCTTAACTATAAAAGTCCTTACCCTCACTAGAAACTTTACTTTCCACAAAACTACATAACATGCATGCAAAATGCTTTCCTCCTGTTCCGACCTCCTCAGTAACACTTGAAAAAATTCAGTCTAGAATCATTTCTCACATCCTTCTCACCCTGCATTAGGCTTCCTGAGAAACTTATGAACTAAGAAAAAATAAAACGAAGCGATGACGCAGCTCTGAGCTTTGCTACAGTTCAAAATATTGAACACTGTTGTCTGCAGCTCTTCACGTAGACTCCTTTCCTGAGTGGCCAAAACAGGGCAAGACAGTGTTTTACAGCAGGCCTCGTCTCAGTGAGCAAGCTGGGGCAACATTTGCCTTTGCTCACGCTCTTCTTGTTCCTTTGCAGCAACCATGGACTGAATTGTTTTCTCAGCTGCGTCTGCACCACGGCAGATCTTCATAACAATCTCATTAAATTGATCAGGTTTGTCAGCAAATATGTGATGCCCTGCGCCTTCAATAATCTGCAAGTAAATGTACAGCAAAGAGAGAAAATGCTCAAAGTTAGCCAACATCACATAAAAAAATGACTTTTCAAAACAGACAAAAGACAACAGTCGCAAAATGACCAGAGGCCCAATTGCTTTATGGGCTCAAAGAAATTTCAGGTCATTAGCACATATGCACAGAACCCGAATAACATTGCGATTTGGGTTTGTGCTTCACCAAAGCCCCAAGTCAGAGAAATAATTCACCAACCCTGATGGTGCCAGTCATATGCTGCCAGTTCCGGAAAAAATGGTAGCCTGCAGGGCCACTCACTTCGACACCAGTCCATTACCCTTGTGGCGTTGTGTCACATTAGTGACAAATTAATTGTGTATGAACCTCTCTCTCTGTTTCACACAGTCTGCATCACAGCACCCAAGCGATCGTGGCTAAGCATATGCCGAACACGGTATGTGGAGTTGGCTCGTAGACCTTCATTAACTGATATGTCTAGTGTCCTAGATGGAGGACACTGCTTTTTTGTTTTGGTTCATTGGGGTTTAACGTCCCGAAGCCTCAGTGAACTGCTCCGGAAATGTCGCCCCCCTGGGGTTCTTTAACGTGCACTGACATCGCACAGTACACGGGCCTCTAGAATTTCACCTCCAAAGAAATTCGACCGCCGCGGCAGGGATCGAACCCGCGTCTTTCGGGTCTGCAGCCGAGCGCCGTAACCACTGAGCCACTGCGGAGGGTTCTCTGCTTTTATGTGTGGTAACTCTAAAAGTTTGTTGTGTAAAAGTTTGCGCCCAACAGTGCAGGTTGAAGAGGCCCTAAACTTCTCCCGTGCAAGGGTTGTGTTGAGTGAGTTAGTTTTGTGCGTGTGTTTATTAAATTCGATCCCACTGACCACACTGTAATTCTGCAAGAAAAACAAATAAGTTTTGCACATTGTCTTATGAAAACCACCGCGCATAATGAGAAATGTGATTTTAAAGCCGATGTCAAATGTCTAAAGCTTTATGACTCTTCACAGGTAGAGAATTCGCCTAGTATCCTACATCGTAGGACGACAGAAAAGTCAGTGTTGAGAGAAATATTTCCGTCATTAAAAGGATGATTCTGAATTGTGAAGTGAAGTAAACACTTTATGTTGACAAATATTTCAATTTTTTTTCAAATTTCTGGAGACGCAGCATATATGTGTTAATTCGATGCCTGCTGGACCGCTTAAAATAATCTAATCAAGAAGGCTTTTCAATTATCCAAAATCAAAAAACACGAAACACTGCTCACCCACATGCAGCTTTTTAGAGCTGCTACTACTGTACTTAATAAAGCTGTGGTCAACATTTAGTGACTAACTTCTCTTACAGCGGGTGCTCAGTTGTTGGACTCGTGATCGCTGCTTCGTTGCTGATCACCCGAAATTTGGTCGCATCGGATCGATGCCCACAGAACATGGTCACGCATCTCTTTCGATGCAATTCGATTACTATGGCAAAGCGCCATTTGCCAGCGCATTTATGCATCAATATTCTCGGCACGTGCACATGTGCAGAAGGACAGCTGTCAGCTAAAAAAGGGGCAACAAGAAGAGTGTGCGTGCAGTCTGTCCAGCCAATCCAGGCGTGGCGAGGTATATTCTGTACTGACCAGTTTGGTGCAATGTGCGATGTGCATGAAACAAACTATGCCCTGTCAGTGCAGTCTCAGCATGCCTAACACCACCGAATGGTGTGTAAGGCACCAGTGAACTACAGCTGGTCACTTTGCAATGCGTGACGATACTGTTGGATGCCACCGTTTTCCGTGCATGAAGCATTAAGAGTTTGAAGCTACTTAATGTGGGCTCACATACCTATTATAAGCGGTGAGATGCTGCATTACCAGTCCAGCTCGGGCATTCCCACACAGCACACCAGGTCTCTGAATTAACTGAGCCAGTCCTATCCACTAAAATTTACAATACAAATTTTGGGCCAGCAGAAACCCTACAAATAACCTGCGATTTCAATCTTAACTGATATCGATTTGTCAAGATTTTACTACACACCAGAAAGCACAAGATATTCAAACAAGCAAAGATTTCTACCTCAAACAAGTGACAAACTGACTACAATGTAAAAATTGCTTTCTATTTATATACAACTTCCCCTTTAATTTTTACAATATACTGTACAAATGCATGTAAGAGCCGTGCTTTTTTTAAGATTCGAGGGTCAATTTTCAAGGTGCGGCCTACACGCACGATGCGCGAAAAAAAAACTAATTTTTAAAGGGACCATGAAAAGAATTAAAAGCCGCTTGTAAATGTTAGAAGTTATGCTCAGAAGCACTGACACCAAGTATGAGTCTTCGGAACTGAGCCGGCAATTTATTACGGCTTTTTAAAAATCGCGTTTTTTAAAATTCGCGGGCCGTTTGGTGTCTTCGTAGGGAGCGATTTTGAAACCAAAACCGGGAAAACAGACGTCACTAGTCCCATGACGTCGGTAGGCCACCACACGCTGTCATTCGCTCGAGCCGCGGCAGCTACGACGTCACGGGCACACTTCCGGTAGCGGTCAAAATCGTCTGCTCGAGGCGCCGCGCGACCCCCTCGGGCAAGCGCGGGCCAGGGCATTGCCTTCACGCATATGTTTTCAATTTACCTCTGCCGCCTCTTTCTGCCGGGAGTTCGGGAGCAAAGAAAGCGCCGAGACCGGAGAGACGCTGCCGACGCACGCTGCTCCTCGGGAGTGCGACAACCGGAAGTCGTAAACCGAACGTCAGCGAATGACGTATTCATGGGCGGAGCCCAGTCCCGGAGCTGTTTTCTTTATTTTTTCTTGGTGCTCCGCGTGTATGAGTTGAGGGGGGAGAGGAGGAGCGTGATTTTTAATCGTCTATAACTTCGTTGTTATTCATGCTAGCTCGAAAATTCTTTCGCTGGAGTGACGAGTGATGGATTGCCTATCTTTACGTAATCTCAATTAATTTGTTTCACAGTCCCTTTAAAGTAATAACACACTAATCAGGGAATGACGGCACTTATTCTGCGTTCAATCGTCACTTGCAGAGACTTCCGACTCTGAGCTGGCGCTGTGCTCTGGTGCACGCTCATCCCACAAGAAGTCTCACAGCACGTCTGCTGTCCACACGTAGCCGTTGTTCCGCACTTCCATCACATAGCTGAGCAGCTCTCCTTCCAGTGCGGGAAACTCGCGCCGGAGCTGATTGCAGAGGCCACAGCGCGTGCATTTCGTGAATCGTGGAAAGTTTGGGTGCGCCCCTTACACTGATCATTTCTTTTTTAGTATTTCCTTCAGGAAAACAGGGTGCAGCCCGTACACGGGCGCGGACCTTACAGTTGTTTATATGGTAATAAATCCTTTATAAAATTAAACACGAGAGTTTTATAATAAAAGATTTTTTTCCTGTAGTGCCCCAAATAACACAGTTCACATCCAGCTAGCCTTAAGCTGTTGCTCCTACCTACAAGTTAACTATACCCAAACTTCAAAGGGGTCTCAATCTTTGGGCACACTAATCAAAAAGTCATTGATAACGTAGTTTTACAAGCCAAAGTTACACTAAAGCCTTAAGGCACATGGTTGTGAAGGACATCAGAATGATATCAATGACCTGGCATTATTTAATGTGCACCAAGACCTCAAAACACTAGCAATCTTTCATTTCACTTTTCTCAAATTGGGATAACGTTTCTAGAACTCAAACTAATGAGCTCTCTCTCATTCTATAATTCCACAACTGCAGGGGTGCCATATCAGTTCCTTTCTCTAAGTACAGAAAGCTGCACTTTTAACTGTGTTCCTGATGCCTAATAGCAACACCAAGGTAGCTAACCATTTCTTCAGTGTCAAGTTTATGGTTTATGGTAGTTTGTCCCAAAGCAACTCTGGCATGAGGAACGCCGTAGTGAAGGACTCTGGAAATTTCCACCACCTGGGGTTCTTTAACGTGCACTGACATCGCACAGTACACGGGCCCCTAGCATTTTGCCTCCATAGAAATTCGACCGCCACGGCTGGGATCAAACCCGCTCCTTTTGGGTCAGCAGTCGAGCGCCATAAGAAACTGAAAGGTGTGCATCTAATACATCTGGACATAAAAGAAGTTGCTGCCTTCCACGAGTTAAAAAAAAAGGAAGAGGATGAGAATGTGTGCCTTCCATGGCATTCAATCTTCGCAAGCGTAGCACCTATCCAAGTCACCAACAGAAACATCCTCTGAATTGTACGTGGCACGCACAGCTGGGTCTGTGTGGAAGAAACTAACTGTACAGGAGTGAAGATATTGTGCATTGTCGAATCAGTCGAATAAACGACTGCAGCCCAGAAACAAATTGTTTGTAATAAAGGAGGTCCGCATAACCTTTTCGAATTATTCATTTCACTAAAAATTATTTGAAATATGCTGCTTACTTTTTTTACTTTAACCTCTTTGTGTGCATTCTAAGCTGCACATCGAATCCTGACTGCGTTTTGGTGGAGGCGAAATGCCAAAAATGTCCATGTGCTGTGCGATGCCGCAGTGCACCAGTGAACCGCCAGCGGTGAAAAATAATCCTACGTCCTTCACTACAGTAGCTCTCATAGCTATCTGACTCGTCGAGATATAAATGACTACATACAATATCCTACCAAAATTGAAAACCTGTTCACAAAGATAGGCTCTTCAGACCTGCATGGTGTGCTCAACCTTGAGCAAGGGTCTCATTGGAAGGGCCGTAGGTACTACACAAACAAAATTATGGAACATGTTTTTAATCACTACAAAATTTAATATAAAGGAGAGCATGTGGACAAAATTAAAAAAATATAAAAAATGGAGCTTTTCTTAACTGTCGTCAGAAGTTTTCATTGTTCTGTGTTTTCTTGAAGTTAGCGCCATCATATCCCTTTATAGAAAAGACACACAAATATGAACATCAGCAGTTTGATAGGTCTATTTGCATAGATTATGATGCACAATTACTGCTACTATGCTACAAGCCGTTTTTGATATAACAAGCTGCAAACTAGATGCAAAAACTTCTTTGTGCAGATTTTGACAAATTTTACAAAAACATTTATATATTTACTAAAACAATTTTCAGGTACCTAACTTTAATATATTTTATGTTATTCATAACCAAAGTTGGCTAAAACAGCGGCGCACTTAAGTGCGGAACTCCATTTCTCCGTCATTAATAATTTTGCGTGCTTCAAATAAATTTAAGAGGTCGACCAGCCACCCTGTGTTCAACCTTACATGAAACAACCCTGTAGAATATCTGAGGCTGGTACACCGGTGATGATAGCTCTCACTGCAAATTTGCACCCATCTATAATATGCAAGAAATATCATACTAGCTCTTCTTTATTGCCAGACTGGATGTTCATCTTTCACATTTAAAATTCTGCTTCACAATGAAAAAGCAATAGTGTGTGGAATTTGTTTGATGCCTACAGCGGCACAGCGGCGACCAGGCCGATGCGCCTGCTGAGGCAAAGAAGTGCACTACCACAATACACGGAGGAGGAGCCGTAAAGTTGGAAGCATGTACGAGCCACCTCCGGACAAACACCAACATTTTTGGGGGGAAGACCAGGAAAGCACCCTGTTCGCAGCTTAAAAAGGATGTCAAAGTTTGCACACATCGAGTTTAAACCCCCAAGGGTTTGAGCTTAGCGCGAGTCAGTTACGAGCAGAACGAGATGACAGATTATGAGACTGTTTAGTAAGCCGGATTGCTAAGGTACCGAGCGAATACACACACCTCTGCTGACGTACATCGCAAGCTGCTGCCACCCGCTTGCATATGCATGAGTGATTACGGTGCTTGCCATGCGCAACCAGGCGCACATACGAAGACACCAATCTGCACGATTTTTGGGAGTGCTGGGAGTGCTGGACATAATCACGGTGTGCAGTGGCTTTAGTCACGACGGTCGAGCAGACGATGTAACTTTGTCACTGCCGCATCGAATGAGCAACAGCTGGAAATATAAGAACGGCTGAACTTCTCTAATTGCAGCTCCTCAAAAGGCGCAAATGTGGCTGCTGCAGACAACACAATCAGGGCCACATGCGCCTCTCCGCACATGCATCGATGGTCCCTCTTTCCTTCTTTCTCTCTTTCTCTTTTCTCTATATATATTTCCGAGCTGGAAATAAAGGGATGTCTTTTTGCTCTGTGAATCGGCCTGGCTTTCACACGTAGCTGCCGGTCTTTGGCGACAAGGATTCTGCTGCAGCAAGGAAGCCAGCATATACGCCCAAGCATGACAGCCAAGCAGAAGGAGCCCACCACCAGCCATGGCACACAGGCTACCGGAATTTGAAGACGAAAAAGATAAGTGGCAGGCGTACCTAGTCAAGGTTGAAGCCTTTTTCTAAGCGAATGATGCGGAGGACGATGCTAAGAAGAGAGCCCTGCTGGTAGCTGCGCTTGGAACAAGGACAATAGAAATTTTGAACGGGAAGGTAGCACCACGAAAGCCTAGCGCCCTGACTTACAAAGAAGTTGTGCAGACGTTGAACAGCTACTACGACCCGGTACCAAATTAAGTTTCTGAAAGTTTCAAGTTCTTCCATCACTGCCAGCAAGAAGGGGAATCTGTACATGCATTCATAGTGGTAATACGGCAGTTGGCACACAATTGCAATTTTGGACCTGTGCTCGACAGAATGGAAAAGGGACCGTATTGTGTGCAACGTCCGCTCCAAGAACGTGCAGAAGCAGCTGCTAGCAAAGAAAAATCCGAATCCTGAAGAAGCCTTGCCCTTACCGCAGAGAGCGCTGAACGCGATCCGCAAGGTATTGTTACAGACCAAGAACAAGCGAGATTGCTAAAGCTCTCTGGTCAATACGAGTTGCGCACAAAGTCGCTGGACGTGTAACAATGCAAATGTTGCGATAAGCATGGTCATAAGACCGAGGCTTGCCGACTAATCAAGCGCAAATGTTGCAAGTGTGCATGGCCAGGGCATTTACCTAAAATGTGTGTGGCAAATGAAACAAGCAGAATTCTAGCAGTAACGGCAGAGATGATAGAAACCGATGAGAGTGATAGCAACACGTCACAAATCTGGTCCTTGACCACTCCGCGCTCTCTCATAGCCCCCATCAGAAAATCATTTGCGTGGAATGGCACCGAAATAATGATGGACATCGATACCGGCTCCCCTGTTTGCGTCATTCCCAAGAGCATTTACAAATCGCACTCTCATCGATGGCCGCAGCTACAAAAGTCGGAAGTACAGCGTTCATGCTATCTGGGAAAGTTACCGCTTCTCGGTGCACTGTCAATGCCAGTTTCTTACAAAGGTACAACAGTGCAGTGCAGTCTGACTGTTTTAGACTGCAATGGCCCCAGTCTTTGCGGTTGGGACCTGCTGAAAAAATTAACAGACGAACACATTCAGGTGCTGAGTGTCTATTCGAAGGCTCCCGTGTCAGAACAAGCTTTGGAGGACGTGCCAACGCTGCTCCAGCAACACTCCGACCTTTTCACTGAGGGCGCTAGTCTCATGAAAGGCCCGCCAGCTCGACTGCACATCATGGCCGGAGCAAACCCCAAGTTCTTCAAGGCAAGGAAAACTCCTTTTGCACTTCGTGATAAAGTGTCTAGGAGCTTGACAGATTAGTCTCAGCTGGTATAATATCTCCAGTCCCTCATTTCAAATGGGCAACGTCCATCGTGCCAGTTTTGAAGAAGGACGGAACAGTGCGCGTTTGTGGGGACCTCAAGGTTATGGTAAACCCTGTGTGCAATGTTGAGCAGTACCCCTTGCCTCTCATAGACGACATTCTTGCACTTCAGCAGGAAATAAATTCAGTGTTTTAGACCTTCGCGATGCTTACAGTCAGATCGAGCTAGGTGAAGACTTGCGGAAATTAGTGGTGATAAACACACAAAAGGAGCTCTTTTGCTACAACAGGTTACCGTTTGGTACCACATCAGCTCCAGCGATATTCCAATGGAAAATTGAATCGGTGATGCAAGGACTAAAAGGGACTCGGGCTTATCTAGACGATGTCCTGATCGCCAAGAGCAGCGAGGCTCAGAACTTAAACCTGCAAGCGGTGCTACAGCGTTTCTGCGAGAACAGTATCAAACTTCATTCTAACAAGTGCAAGTTTGGTGAACAATCAGTGACGTATCTTGGCTATCTTATTGATGCTGAGGGGCTACACCCACTCGAGAAGCACGTGGATGAAATCAGGCTAGCCCCTTTACCGCGAAATGTTGCCGAGTTGCAGTCCTTTTTTGGGAATGGTTACATTTTACACTAAGTTTTTGCCAAACCTTTCCACTATGCTTCCACCCTTTTACAGCCTTCTTGAAAAAGGTGCAAAATGGGTTTGGCAAGAAAAAGAAGACACGGCATTTCAGAAGGCCAAGGAAGCTTTGTGTTCAGCTCCAGTGCTAACATACTTTAATCCGTAGCTGGAATTGACGTTGAAATGCCTTACGGTGTCGGTGCTGCCCTTTTTCACCGAATAAATAAAGAAGACAGGCCAATTGGTTTCCGATCACGGACGCTCACCTCAGCTAAGAGAAAATACTCCAAAATTGAGGGAGAAGCTTTAGCCCTGGTATTTGGCGCAACACGGTTCCGCGATTACCTGTTGGGACGTGAGTTCACATTTGTAACAGACCACCACCCCTTGTTCGGTCTTCTCAGACAGGACTGTCAAACTTCTGTCATGACTGCTGCCCGAATGCAGTGCTGGGCACTTTTGCTCGGGGCATACAAGTACAAGCTTATCTGTAAATCTGGCAAACAGATGCTAATTTCTGACGCTCTAAGCCGCTTGCCTCAATCACTGCAGGAGCCGCAAGCGGAAACCAAAGATCTGCCAGAAATGGTGCTTATCATGGACGAATGGGACCAGCCAGCCGTTTCCCACCAAGAGATTTATGGAAGGTGATCGACATTTATTGAAGGAGGCCCAGTAGCCGCGGCTGATGCCGGCGGAGCGGGCTGTTGACACCGCTGGCCAGTCCGGTTGCAGAGACTGTTCTATCCTGCGCAAGTGAGGTCGCGCGCCAAGCTTCCTCTTCGTCATCAGCGCCGCTGTTACAGATTCAAGCACTCGCAGCAGCTGACGGGTTTTTGCAAGCGATATGCAGGTACGTGACTGCCGATGGCCCTCCGTCATAGAAGGTGACAGCAGGGAAATGGCGGAATTCTGGAAAAGGCGACATGAGTTGTCTGTGGAGAAGGGGCTGTTGTACTGGGGCCATCGTGTGGTGATACCAAGTGCGGCGCGAGAGAAACTGTTGAAGATACTGCCAAATCTCATCAGAGTGCATCTACGATGAAGACAAGGGCGAGGGCTAGTTTTTGATGGCCCGGTCTAGATCAAGACATTGGTAGAATGGTCTCAGACTGTCGAAGCTGTGTGCAGGCTTTGCCCATGCCACCTGCACGGAACCCCGTCAGCTGGCCGATTTCGTGAGAGAGGTGGTCACGGCTGTCTGCCAACTACGCAGGGCCTACTGCAAACAAGATGCTGTTGGTAATCGTCGACACTCACAGCAATTGGATAGAAGCCATTCCAGTCTCTCGAGCAACCGCTAACGCCACTGCCGATTGCGTGCGAACCTTGTTTAGCAGGTTTGGATTGCCCCACACCATAGTTACGGATAATGGTACGCCCTTTACCGGGTCAGAGTTTGCTGTATTTGTGCAGAAAAATGGAATTGACCATATTCGTCGTACCCCGCCTTATCACCCTCAAAGCAACGGTCTTGCAGAATGGGCTGTGAGAACTATCAAGAAGGGCTTGAAGAGAATGCCTAGGGTGGAGTTGGCAACTGCTCAGGCGAGAATTCTTTGTAAATACAGAAATTCACCATAGGCTTCAGGGTTTTCACCGTCCGAACTTCTTGGATACCGTCTGCATACGAGACTAGATATGTGTTTTCCTCCTAGGAGCCACGAAATGCCCAAGAATCCGGCGGCTGATTCCACCAGTTGGTACTTCGTGCCAGGAGATGCCGTCTATGTGCGCAACTACGGCATAGGAGAAAAGTGGACACCAGGCAAAGTGAAATCGACAAGTGGTGCCCATCTAGTCACTGTGGCTACTGAGGATGGAGTCATTAGACACCATGTCAACCAGATCCAAACACGCTCGTCAGACACAGACTGAAGCAGAGAAATATCGAGTCCTGAAGAATCGCTTCCTACAACCTTCGGAGCACTGAAATACGAGGCTCACAACCTTCCCGAAGGGCCTGTTCCTGAGCTACGTCGGTCCACAAGAACCAGAAAGCCAGTGGAGCACTACGGCTACTAGGAGAAAGGAATGCTGTAGATAACACAATCGGGGCCACATGCACCTCTCCGCACATGCGTCAACGGTCCCTCTTTCTCTCTTTTTCTTCTCTATATATTTTCGAGCTGGAAATAAAGGGCTGTCTTTTTGCTCTGCGAATCGACCTGGTTTTCATCACATAGCTGCTGGCCTTTGGCAGGTAGAACGTAACAGTGGCGTTCAACTTCCAAACGCTTCGCGAAGACAAGCGAACTGCTTATGCTGCTATACGTGCATGACCACGTCTTCGGTCATTCAGCTGCAGCGTGTGAACTGGAAAATATTACTCCTGGCTATTTCCCTGCTAACATGACTCACATATGGGATTTTCTGCAGTGTGCCGAAGTTTGCTCCACGAACTTTGAGGCTTTCCATACAGCGAGCCGTTTTCTCCACTCGAAGTTGAGAGCACGCCCCTCCTCCGCTTGTGTGTGGCAACAGCTGAGTGCGGGCCATTCGGCTCATGCCAAGCCGGCTCATGCCATGCCATGCCAAGCTCATGCCAAGATTTAAACTCTATGTACACAAACTTTCATAAGAAAGCTGCGGGCTCAGTGCTTGCCTAGTCACGTAATCCTCATAGCACGTGCTATGACGGGTACGGGCGCTCAATCCCCAGTCCCCGGTACGTATCCCTGCGCTTCAGAAGTCGGTGGAAAATCGCACATAGCACAAATCCTTGTGATAGCTTCCTTAAATTACGAGCACACCGAGGTGACAGATTTCGAGACTGTTTATTGAGTGCGAGCGAAGGCACCGAATGTTCCTATGTCGCGTTACCTGCTGCAGTCGCTTGCATGCAACAAACAGCGGTGGTCGCTGTAGTCCATCAGGCGCAAAGACGTCAATCTGTGTCATTTGTGGAAGTGCGGAGATGCAAGAATGGGTGAATGAACTTATGTTCACAGCTCCGCAAAAAGTAACAGCAAGCAGCATGATGGGAATACTATGGACGTGACTATAGCCATATGGGCCTACAATGATGTCCGCCGTACCTTTAATAAGAGTCGACTGTGTCCATCCAACGTACATTTAGCCGCAGTATGAAAGAAAAATAACTAATGTTTCATAAATTCTGCACTGAGACGTAATTTTTCACTCGTCTAGAAAATTCACGGCTATCACATGACCGGAAAATGTTTTTTTTTTAAATATTGCGGGAAATTAAAGAACCATAAATTTTCTGGAAGAAATCGCTGGAGGTGAAGCACAAGGTCTGCTGTGTTTGGCATGGAATTTCCCACCTCAGAAAAGTCCTGAATGACAACAGCCAACTATAAAAGCAGAGTACCAAGACTTCACAGATCCAGTGTAAAACACTGGCACTTTTCTCTGATTACAGACAGCACCAAGAACCCTTCTTTAGTGTTTCCTTCATTAATTACTGCCTACCAGGTTCACAACATGCACTGAGTTTTTTCAATACAGCCTCCTATGAAGAATGGTTATTTCACTGATCACACTGAGAATGTGGTTTGTACACAAGTATATGGAAGTACTAATGATAATACTACCACTACTGGTAACATATTGGTTAAAGCAAGCACACACTATGCAAAAATAGGCATCTTTTAGCTCATGCTACATGACAAGTTATTCTGTGCTTAAAACTTTTCACTAAATGCTAGTGCAGCAAGGAAAACTAACTACTCTGGTCCACACTCTTTACACAGACAGCACCATTCATGAATTTTGGCATGACTCAATGTCAGGCAGTCCAAGAAAGCATTCATGTGCTCAAATCGCTCTACCTTCTACCCTAAAATAGCACAATATAAAGAGACCAATGCAAATGTCATGTGCCATCTATGCAGGCAACTAGGTTGATGGCCAGTGCAGTTGCCGAACTGAGTGGTAAAGCTATTACTGCAAGCTATCACTGCTACAGATGGAAGCATTGGACAGAAAAAGAGAAAGAGATACTCTTCTTTACTGCAGAGAGCAGTGAAGCACTAAGAATGCCTCAGGCGTACCACCACGAAGTTTGGTGAAAACTCAGATTTTGTACACAATGGCCAATAAAGTTTTGATGTGTATGAAACACCAGTCCTTGATGACCATATTTTCTACCTGTATGAGGTCTCCCTCACTTTCATCTACCTCTGAGATTAGTTGAGATCTCAGCACTTTTTAAGAAATTTATGATAACAACACTGCCTACAAGGAGAGGCAAGACAAGCATCTATGAATGCTCCTACATAAAAATGTACGACACAGAACACTACCACATGATGCAGATGCCTGAGCCCATCACTATTACACACAACAAAGAAAAATTAAAAGTAAAAATAAAATGGTTTAAGACTCACCTCAACATCCACTTCACTATCTGACCTAAGCCGCTGTACACGAATGCCAGGCTGTTTGTCAACCCAAGACCTAAAAGCACACACAAAGAAAATACAAGCATACAAATTGAAAACTCAAGTAGCATAGTGTTACAATATTGAGCTTAATAGGGGCAAGATAGTGAGCAACTTGTTAAAGGGGTGGAGACACCAAATTTTTCGCTGGCATTCATTCTTTCTTTCAAATTCAAAAAATTTTCTTTGTTTCAAACACTGCGTACTGCTCCAGGATCCGCGATACACGCTCCGCGATTCATGTATGTGCGGTAGTATATTATTTATTATTGCATTATTTGTACTGAGCGATTTAGGTTTCGGCTTCTGAGTGCTGAGGTGTGCTGTGATTTCATGATCAGAAAAGAGCCCCAACCCTGGTCATATGGGCCCCAAAAGTTGCGACACATGGACTGCTGCGTCGTCTGTTCTCGTACGCATACTGCATACCAGCACCTTTTGAAATGCCAGCAAACTTTGTCGACACTGCCATATGACGAGAAAAGCCAAGCGAGCAAGAGATGAGACCGAGTTCTGAAACCAAGCGGCTTGCTTGGGCCAATCTCAGTCGGCATACTGCATAGGCCAAAGTGGTTTCTGCATTGTATTTCGCTTTGCCACACTACGCCAATGCTTGGTGAACGTCTGAGTCGATGGCCCGCGGCTGAAAGCTCATCAGTCAGCCGATCCCCTGGTCATATTACAGCGACACGATGTCTCACTGTTCGTGCCAACCAATACCCGTCGCTGTCTTAACTTCACTCCGCCCGCGCAACCACACTACAAGACTGCTCAGGGTACCGTGGCTGTTGATTACGATATCTGCTGCCCGCTTTTTTCTGCTGCTTGTATAGCAAACACTTCATGTATTCGCTAAAAGAATGCTTCAAAATAATTGTACAGGATTCAGCATTTACCGCATGAGTGCGTAACTCCCAAAGGAATACGCCCATGATGATGACTGCACCTCAGCGCTACTTTTGTTTAGACAGATCTGCATCTGTATATACAGGCAGCAATTGGTGTTCGTTTGGCATGGATTGCAAGCTCCATTCTACTTAGGTTAAACAATCGCTTCTCTTTTGTGCTGGTTGTATGTTTACCTGTTTACGCGGTGCGATAACCCCACAACAATCACCGAATGCGAGCGCCAGCCTGGGGATTGCTTCACAGCCATGTTGTTGGCCACATAGGACCGGCATTTCTGTAACTGCTGTAACTGTTCATTGTAACTGCTTTTACCAAAGTTTCCACTCGCCAGCTCCCTTTTCTGGGGCACTGGCCTTTTTCGGCCGCACTTTTCACGACGCTGGGTCTCTGGGCCTCGTGCTGAGGCTTAGCCTAAAGAGCGGAGGTAGCCTAAAAGCAGTGAAGAGAAAACTAGGCACAGGTAAAAACCAGATGTATGCGATAAGAGACAAAGAGGGCAACGTCATTAGCAATATGGATAAGATAGTTAAAGTAGCCGAAGAGTTTTACACAAATCTATACAGTAGCGATTGTAATCAGAATGCTACTGAGAGAGGCAGTAGAGCACAGCAATGGGATATCCCGCCAGTAATGAAGGAGGAAGTAAAGAAAGCCTTAGGAGCAATGCAAGGGGGGAAAGCAGCTGGTGAGGATAAGATAACAGCAGATTTGTTGAAGGATGGAGGAGAGATTGTGCTAGAAAAACCAGCCACCCTGTATATGCAAATGCCTTGTGACCTCGAGCATACCTAGAGCTTGGAAAAACGCTAACATTATCTTAATTCATAAGAAAGGAGACATCAAGGACTTGACGAATTACAGACTGATAAGCTTATTGTCTGTTGCCTACAAGGTATTTACTAAGGTAATCGCTAATAGGGTCAGGACAACCTTGGACTTCAATCAACCAAATGATCAGGCAGGCTTTTGTAAAGGATACTCGACAAAAGACCATATTCACGTTATTAATCAGGTGATACAGAAATGCACAGAATATAACCAGCCCCTATATATAGCATTCATTGATTACGAGCAAGCATTTGACTCAGTGGAAACATCAGCTGTCGTGCAGGCATTGCGGAATGAGGGTGTAGAAGAGTGTTATGTGAAAATATTGGAGGATATTTATAAAGATTGCACAGCTACCATAGTTCTCCATAAAGTAAGCAATAAAATTCCAATAAGGAAAGGTGTCAGGCAGGGAGACACGATCTCGCCAATGCTATTCACCGTCTGTTTACAGGAGGTATTCCGGGGCCTGAATTGGGAATAGTTGGGGATAAGAGTTAATGAAGAATACCTAAGTAATTTGAGATTCGCTGATGACATTGCCTTGATAAGTCACTCAGGACATGAACTGCAAAGCATGATCAATGAGTTAGACAGGCAAAGCAGAATGGTGAGTCTAAAATTACCATGCAGAAAACCAAAGTAATGTTCAACAGTCTAGCAAGGGAACCGCAGTTCACAATTTGTAGTGAGGTGCTGAAAGTAGTAAGGGAATATGTCTATTTAGGGCAGGTAGTGAAGCTGATCCGAATCATGAGAGGGAAATAACTAGAAGAATAAGAATGGGGTGGAGCGCATATGGCAGGTTCTCTCAGATAATGAATGGCAGTTTACCTATATCCCACAAGAGAAAAGTATACAACAGCTGTATCTTACCGGTATTCACCTATGGGGCAGAAACGAGGAGGCTAACAAAGAGGGTTCAGCTAAAGTTAAGGACAACGCAGCGAGCTATGGAAAGAAAAATGACAGGTGTAACGTTAAGCGATCGGAAGCGGCGGAGTGGGTGAGGGAACAAACACGGGTTAATGACATCCTAGTTGAAATCAAGAGGAAGAAATGGGATTGGGCAGGGCATGTAATGCGAAGGCAAGATAACCGGTGGTCCTTAAGGGTAACGGAGTGGATTCCAAGAGAAGGCAAGCGTAGCAGGGGGCGGCAGAAAATTAGGTGGGCGGATGAGATTAAGAAGTTTGCGGGGATACAGTGGCTGCAACTGACAAAGAACAGGGTTAATTGGAGAGACATTGGTGAGGCCTTTGCCCTGCAGTGGGCGTAGTCAGGTTGATGATGATGATGATGATCTAGAACATGGAAGACGGAAAGCTCAGGAGAGGTCCTCGCTATCTGAGCTGCCCGCCAAAAAGTGTGCCGGAGGTCACGCGCTTTCGCAAGACTACTGGGAGTCTTTGGCCAACGGCGCAGCCAATGGTAATGCCAGGCCCAGCGGCGTCGTCTGCTACACTGTCTGCTGCACATGCGCAGGCGCACCGAGCCAGCAACCAAGTAGGGGGGGGGGGGGGGGGAGGAGCAGGGGGAGCGGCTTCAAAAATGTGACATTACCGCCTCTCCTGAGTTCTTTCCTTCCTCCATGATCTTGAAGTATGTTTGGCGCGCAGTTGCGATAATTAAAATGGCTGCATTTGTTGTATGCCGGGCGTCTCATTGATCAGCATTGATCTTAAGCGTTGGTCGCATCTAATACTTGGCCGCGGGTGACCTTACGTACAGAGGAAGCCCATAATCAACAAGCTTTTTATAGTCTCAATATTTGGTGCCTCAATCCTTTAAACTATATAAAAAGAAGCCCAAGAGTCCCTGAAACCAGACAGTTCCTCAAAATCATCGGAGAGAAATGAGGTGCTGCAGTCATTCATCCACCGTCGGTAGGCGCAAGAGTGCCGGAGAATGCACGCTATGCATTTGACTTGGCTAGTGTTTGGCAGAAAATGCTGATTCATTTGTAACAATTTTTCTTCAGGCAAACCTCCAGGAGATGCCCTGATAGTTTCCATACGAGCCTAATACCTAAAATTCACTAGTGTTAATTTTAGTGAAAATGACCAATTACAAGATTTTAATCAGCCCACAGTGGAAAGCACTACAGCACAGCTATGATTCTGCAGCAGCATACACATTTTCCATCTAACAAAAGCCAAGCCAAACATGAAGCGTACATTTCCTGGCATTCCCACTGGTGGATGAAGTACTCTTTAGGAAATTTGCATGGACGGTGATAACCCTTTTCCTTCTATGGTTTATAGGATTTAACGTCCCAAAGCAACTCAGGTTATGAGGGACGCCATAGTGGAGGGCTCCGGATAATTTCGACCACCTGAGGTTCTTTAACGTGCACTGATATTGCACAGCACATGGGCCTCTAACATTTCGCCTCCACCGAAATGTGATCGCCGCGACTGGGATCGAACTCGTATCTTTCGCATTAGCAGCAGAGCACCCCAATCACTGAGCCACTATGGTGGCTCCTTTTCCTTCTCTTCTAAGCAACTTTGACAAACTATGAATAAAGCCATGGAAAGCATAGAGGAATGTTATCCCTTTTTTTGGTGGTGATGTTGACCAGAACAAGAAACTAACAACGTCATTGTTTTATACAGAAGGTAATTCGCAGAAAGCAAAAGACAAGAGAATCGCGTGCTGTAATGGGATCCAAAGTCATGACTTTTCCATGTTGCATGCAGTACATGCAGTGCTTTGGTTGCCGTTGTTATAGCCTTGGTATGCTACAGCTATGCTAGACTAGATGTGCAGCCTTGGTCAAAAGTGCTTAGGCCACACACACAGCTTGCTCGTGAACAGTGTAGTGAGGGCACTTATGATAGCCGTGAAGCTCCAAATCTCTTGAGAGAACGAAGGACTCTCATCACCACCCCTCAGGGGCTTTGGAGCTTCAATGGTGCTGCAAGAGCCCCACTACATGACTCACCAATAAGTCCTACACGTGGCCTGAGGACTTTTGATCAAGGCTGCACGTATCAATGCTGCATAAAATTAAGAGATTTTTACGGTTATCAAGTGCAGCTAATGTATAAGCCATAGAGGCAGTTTTGCAGTGCCCTTAAATGCACACAGAACCATGTCATCAAACAACACTTTAGCATTGCATGGTAGTTCAGGGAACAGCTAAAGACCATGACAATGTTGGAATCTTTTTTTGCTCACCAACAGAACAGATTATAGTAAGGCATAAAATCTGATGCTGAATTCAGTTAGAGCTTAAAAGGACAATAAACTTCCAAGCATTTCATTTCTGAAGTTTAAATAAACAATTAAGCCCCTCACAACTACAACCCTGCCTGTGTGGCACATAATGCTGTTTGTTTAGCCAAAGAGCCAGCAGTGGAATAAACAAATTCATATTTTGTGTGGCATCAGTCAAAGTGATGTGCCAAGTATGATGTCATGAAATTACGTGGCATAAGTGGGCCAGCTGCGTGTGATAACAACTCTACTGCTTTCTTTTACGCCATTTTAATACCTTTGTGCTATGTGTGCTTTGCATTGTATCATCCATGTAGCACATTAAAAAAAGTTCCAAGCCACAAATATTTTGTTCCACCACACTTTAGGTATCACTATTTCTTAAAAAAATATGACAAGACACAGCCAGTGACCCTGCTCATGACAAAATCGTCACCACTCAAGAAAAGCTGTGATGTAGACTGCAGCTGGTTGGTTCACGTTCTGCACCAGGAGAAGAATAGCATAGGAATAACAAAAACCATTGTCCTTTTCCTGTCGTGCTGTTTTTGCGCAGTTATTACTAATAATGGGGAAAAGTTCAAAGCAAGTCAACATAGATGGCCAACATTTACGCTAGTTTTGTTCTCTACAAAGAAAGACTAGAGTACAATCGCGATGAAAAGAAATGCGAACAACATGGAGCCTATGCGTTCCACTGATCGAATTTCTTTCCATCGCACTTTTACCTGGGTGGTAAGAAAAATACGTTCAAGTCTCCCTAGAATGCATCATGGACGACTCTATAGTGCCTTTTTGCTACCCCCGAAGTAAAAGTGTGACGAAAAGAAATGCGAACAGTGGAGCACGTAGGCTCCACTCTATTCGCATTTCTTTTCATCGACCCTTTACATCCACACTGGCAGACGCTTATACTCCAACGCATCGGACTGAAGACACAGCAGAAAAGCTCTCTGGAATTAGCCACCACTTATGAAACATCTAACCTTGTTATCAGTTTACTATAAACACAATAACCTCACAATCAATGAAGGTATGGTAGAATTTTGGAACGCTATTGGCAGCAAAACAAGTGAAAAAGCAGGCCAAGCGAGGCCAATGCACGTGTGCATGTGCAGTGTTTCTCCGAATGGTCAGCCAAACCATCAATGCAATCAGTTGTGCGCCAGATGACATCATCATATGAACGTCTCTGCCTTCGGGATAACTTCGCATGACATGACAGTTTCCAATAAATTGCTTGACCAGCCTCCCTCATTTTGGATGGTACCCGACAGTCACCACGAGGCTAGGCGTGTATATAATTTTGCACCATACAGTAATCCATTTTTGATGCCAATGATGAGATTTTAATGGTGCAGGTGCAGCTTGGCCACAGAGTGCCACGCCGAACGTGTCTGGTTAGCAGGAGGTGGGGCAAAGACCAATTCAGAAATATAGTGCTTTTTGTACTTTGTGCTCTCTATATTTGGGTGCCCTTTGCTTGGGCTCGCCTGCATATTTATTCACACGAATTTCAGCCCCTACTTCTAAGATAAATATTGGATACAACAATCGTATTTTCACTACAATAATGTTAGACTGTTAAACATGACACAAGCTAGCCTAGCTATCCCACCTCAATTCACAAAGCTACCTACAACCAAATCTAGACACAATCAGACTCAATTCCAGAAATTTGCACTTATTTCTACCTCAGATTCAGTGAAAACCATGCATTTTTTTGCTGGCACATGTCATTCAGTGAAATAAAAAAAATAAAACCTAAGGACTGACATGCAAACCTGCTGTGGCATTTGTGGACTAAATTACTAAGACACGAAAAAAGTAAACAAAATGCATTACTACACCGTCGGAAAAGTGCGGGAGGTGCACAAGCAAGACGAGCAAAGCCTTCCTTAAGGGGGGACACTCTTCCCCTCCAGCAATGAATGTTCAAAACAAAAGCTGTACATCCAGGTATGCTAAAGATATGCTCCAGCAAATATCCCTCCTACTATGCAGATATACAGTGCATGTGGAGACTGCATTCTCTGATGCCACTCATTACAAATCCCAGCAGCAGTCACCTTGCAGTTTTCACCTTTTCATGCAAGGAAGTCAAATGTTATGACAGAAAAAAAAAAGGGGGCCAGCTAGCATTACAAAACGTGGCCATAATCAAGGTTGTCACTGACCTTGAGCCATAGATGAATGTCATAGGCACACCTTGATGCAGCTCTCCAATACGGCTAATCATCGGATGTCGGGCCCACCCATACTGTGTCATCATGGCTTTAAACGCCGATTCCCCACTGAAAGTTACATGAAAACTTGCTACAGCAATGCACAACACTGTGATGGTCAGTGCAGATAAAAGAAACAACAACCAGCCATAAGACAGGAAAAACAACAAACCACATGAACAGGGCAATCATTAGCCCACAAAATTCTTATCCTATTGGCTGCATTCTGTTTAGCTTTTCTTTGAATATGAAGTTAAGACCAAAAACTTGTGAAAAGTAATATACTGACAAGCTACCACAGCCTCCTAGTAGATATCTTTCTTAACTCCATTTTTATTTTTCACTATAACATCTCCAGGCCTAAACAAATGAGCCCTCACTCATTTTCAGCTAATAATAATTACCTGCACTTTCGCTGCATGTGAAGCTCAATTCCCTCCAACTATCACAGCACAACAAATCTCACCCAAGAATATTCACATGAAAATATTTTGAGAGATGCTTGTTACATCGCACGGCAAGCTGAACAGCTTAAGCCACTACACTGTGCTATCTGCAACATTCATACAAAGCTAAGCAAACAATGTGGCCACATATGTGGCAAAGTGGCAACCTACTGAAGGAGCTCTTTATTGTATGTAGGGGTTAGAGTTTCCAGTTTAAACTGGAAAAAAAAAACTATAATAAACATGCATCAACTTAATTTTTTTTTTTTAATTCAGCTGTAACTGAAAAACATCAGTATTCTTACAAAGTATGCCATAGCTTGCAGGCTACTGAACACAAGTTAGAATCGGTCAAGAGAGAGAATCAACAGTGCGCAAGCTAGGAGCGCGATGAGAAAGCAGGAACTTTGGGACAAATAGTCCTGGAGCTGCATTTCCAAACGATACATTTCATTTTCCATTCATTTGGTCCTCTGCTGTAGGCCACTGCTCCAAGTGACAAAGCCTGTGCGAGAAGTCATCATGCTGGTTGTGGTGACATCTCACCCATGATGCAACTTGCTTCATAAGCGTGCTCCTCATCTATGTCATAATGGTTAACATGATTTTCTGGTTTCTGTATTTAGACTGTAGTCACTTTCTCTTTTTTTCCAAGCCTCAACTTTGCCCTTATGACGCGTTTGCTACTTTCGCAGTTTGTGCAGTGAGTGAAGGATTGAAGGAGTGAGCGATGTGTTTGCAAGCAAAAAATAAACTTGCACTTATCACTATCAGATGAAGCTATTCTGACATGAAGGCAACTTGGCAGAAAGGCCTGATTTTACTAGCCCAAGTAAGAAATTGTATGTGTGTGTTACTCCCCTGTTGCTTTCAACTGTTCTTTTCTTGTTCATTTCGGTTCTTGCACAACCGTTCTTAAAAATAAGAGGCTATAGCCTCAGTTGCTTTCGGACGTTAAACCCCAATAAACCAAACCAAACCATACATTTTGGTCTTACTGCCAGATCACTTAAATTCTACACTGTTCACTTTAAGTGATAGTATTTTATACTGTAACTACTACTCTAAAGACAACCATTTCTTTGTAATTACTCGTATATAAGCTGACTGTTCTTGATAAATGAACTAAGATAAACTACATGCGAGTATTAAGTGCACAGGCATGTCACACAGATAGCCAGAAAATGAAAAACAACAAAATTGCATTCTTAAATAAACACTGAAAAACCATCAAATTCTTAAAAAATAAAAACTGAAAAGTCCAACCCATAATCATATGATGCCAAGCCCAGGTGTCACAACATATTTCGCATTTAATATAACGCCAAGACCAATGTAATCATACCAGACACGTTTCCAGTATTAACTTTCATGTAGTTAACGATAAACTTCTCACAACAAGACCTCCTCGCAACAATGTCATAAAAAGGTTACCAAACAAACTACCAAACACATCAAGGGGGAGAAGGGAGTGAAAGGTTTTTAAATTAATTTAAATTAAGTTATTTAACACATTTCTGGAATAAAATTAAAACAGAAAATTGATGTGCAAAGATCTAATGAAGTTAGCAGACATAAAGAAGCAAATCAAGGATAAAAGAACTCCACATATCATTTGCGGAGAGCTGGAATTTTCAGACAATGTCCATGTAGAAGCTCGACTATGCAGGTGGAAGTTCTGACAAAAATCACCACAACTAAGGAGCCACTAACCTGGGTGTTTGAGCATTGCAGTGGTATATGTAATGTGGGACTGCTTGATCATCATTCACTATGTGTCCATACTTCTTTCCGATATCCGGCCTGATTTTTTCTACCAGCCGTGGACCTGGTGGGCAAAGAAAAAAAGGAAAGATAGCGGGAAAGGTTAGCCCATAACACTGCGTTAAGCCACAGATGCCAAACATGCAAGATCGGTGCTCTGAACCTTACAGAAAAGCAGTAATCCCTTGACATACTACAACTGGGGCCATGAAAACCTGTTTATCCCTATTTCAATCAAGAAAATTCCATTGTTGCACACCATGCAGAGAGACTGCATGCACTCAAGGCAGTGCTTTTCACTAACAGAGTTAACAACAAAAATTAGACAAGACAAGCACATGCTAGTAGGATTTTTTAGCATCGATGTAGTGCTCTATGCACTGCATATACATATATGAACTACACAATTAAACACTGCATATTGATGGGTGCGTAAAGGCATGTGTGTATGTGAAGGATGGATGTTGGTGAATTTTTAACATCCCAGAGCTGGATCGCAGGATATAAGGCACACCACAGATGAGGACAGTAGATAATTTTGACCACCTTGGGCTCTTTAACATTCCCCAGAGTCTCATTCCCAGGGTGTTCTTGCATTTTATATCCAACAAAATGCAGCCACTGCATAACCGAGGCCACCCAAGAATTTTCAATGTCCCATGATGCAGAACATCGTAGTATAGCTAATAAAACTTTCTTTTCAATAACAGAAAGAAAAAACTATATATATATATATATATATATATATATTGCTTACAAAAGAAAAAACCAAGTGAAAAAATTTCAGCAAATCATAAAAAAAATTCACAAAAACATTAAATAAACCCAGTCAGAAAATAGAAGAATAAAAGATATAGAACATAAGTTTTTTGTGCTACTATGTCAGAAGCAGCTACCCAAATTTGCAGAACTCTTCATTCTAAACTTTCCAGCCAGCAAAAAAAAAAAAAATTATTGCTTGAGCACAAGCTATCAGCTAATCTGCAGTGCAGTGCCAAAGTCGACCCCGGGCTGTCTTGTAGAAAGCTGTGTCGACTATACTGGTGGTGGCCTGGGATCGTTCAGAACATGCCCGGTACATTCATAGAGGCCCAGAAAGCAGTGAATCCCCTTGGCAACGACAGAAGAAAGCTACAGATGAGCACCTGTCAATAGGCCAGGCTGGGCAGAGCGATCATCTCTGTTTGAAGTAAAATAAGGCAAATGGAAGCCGTCTTTTTGCAAAAAGCTGTCACTTGCAACTACTAAGTCATGTGTCTATGTTGCAAAATCCTACTAAGTCGTGTCTATGTTGCAAAATCGTGAGAACACTGTCATTGCTGAGCAGAGTCAGTTGCAAGACGAGTACGCCACCTCAGGCCCCATTCTTGCCGCCATCGCTCCGTGTTAGCAGGTTTCGTGCAAAGTTGAAAAAAAAAAAAAACTCGCTCATAAGGCCGACAAAAAAAAAAAAACGATTCAGAAACAAGTACAGTTCCTCTGCAACATACTGAATAGCAATATTTGGCCAGAAGTGGCCTGGATTGCTGAGAATGGGTGATTTCGGGCCATTGTTCAAACTGAACGATATGAACAGGCATGGCAATGACTTGAACAGGCACAGGCATGCATTTATTAATTCGTGAGCATTAGAACTGCCACTGTGAAAATTCTCGACCATCTGGTGTCATCCAAAGCCAGATCTAGGTATTGGATATAGTGTAAGGAGTGGAAAAGAGGAAATGTGAATGGTTAATTGTAATGAAAAGATTGTAACGGCAAACAAGGATTTAATGAAAGATGTGCTCACTTGGTGTGATAATTTATAATGACTGATCTTAATTAATGTGTAATTATTGAACATGTTAATGGCTAGTTATCAAGCAGTAATTAATGAGTATGGTTGGTTGGTACAATAACTAATGATTTATGTGATAATTAATGATAAAATGAATCATCAAAAGTGAACAAAAACATTTTTAAAAAGTAATGCTCACGCATTACCGTTTGAAAAACTTCAACTGCCATCAAATTTTTTTATTTATTTGCATCCTTAGCCTCACCACTGTCACTCATTTGTCTGGAGATCCATTTAGCAAAAACACTTTTAGCTACTACTTAAACTGGGTCATTTTTTTTTCTTTGTTTTAGTCCTTCTGCAAGCAGCAATGATTCCAGTTGACAGATCTGAGTGTAAGATCTGAGATGAGTGTGAGGATGAACACACTTTGAAATCTGCATTACACATTAACATTAGCCAACTCCAGCACATCCTCTCTCAGCCTTACTTCTATACTATCAATGAAAAAAAAGGCTAGCTTGATACAAGGTCCTCCCACAACCATATCTCCAAGAAGTCATCCCAACGTTATCACCTCTATAACATTCACAATGTAGGCAAGAAAGGTGCTGTGTACCACACTACACTGAGTCAGGCCTTTCACCTTGCTCTATTTTGCACCAATCAAGAAGAGAATGAGAGCTCCGGAGAAACTGCAAACTGACCCCACGGTCCTACAATCCGCACAGCTGCCAAAGGATTGAAAGGGCTGAGCAAGGTAGAGACCACGCGGACCCAACTTGGCAGCTGCAGTGCCGGCCGTGGAGTGTTTCTTTCAGGAAAACCCCATGGGTCAGCAAGGACAAGGTGGGCCACACGCTCGGGAAAGCGCAACGCGTACGAAGCAGCCAGGAAGCCACCCATGCTGTGTCCCAGCAACACAAAGCGGTCAAGGCCCACCTGAGCTCGCCACTCTTCAATGCCTGGGAACAGAAAACAGGGACATTGCACTGCACTGCTAGAGAAGAAGAGTTTGCAACTGCCTCAAACATCACAAGGCAATGACACCACTACATATTCAGTTTCACAAATGCTTTATTTAGCTACCCATGTCAATTTTTAGTGAATAATTAAACGTTTCTACTCATGGCTTGCAAAAGACCAAATTGATAAGTAGACGACAAGAACTTAAGGGGGGACGTGGCTTTCAAACCACAATAAAGGGCCCCAATTTTTTTTATTATTATTTTATCCGCTCGCTGGCCTTGTTTTCTATGCTGTCCTGAAGTTTCACTCCTGAAATCCACTGGTAAGTACACTTACGAAAACTGTTACTTGCACTGCAATGGCACTGCCTATCAGGGAAATCCTTGAAAAATAGTTGTTTTTCTTCGTTACGATTTTCTAATTAAATGCTCACCTTATGCAGCAGAAATCTTCATGAATCTTTTGTCTATTCTGACCTCATATCTTTTGTTGCACTTACTGAACTCCGTTTCATGCTACGACATTCTTGCTTTTCATTCTGATCAATTGTACACTTTTGGTGTGGCATCTTGTTGACAGTTCAGACTAGTCTATACAAAGCTTTGTAAAAAAATTTTTTAAAAATGTGCTACGAAAAAAAAATCTAAGAATATCATCACGCGTCGCATGCATTCAGAAATGCAGTGAACATTGAACCAGTCTTCTACCACCATTTGACTAGCCTGCAGGCATTTCACAAGGTGTAGGAAAAAATTTGTATAAAAAGTTCTCGGATATAATACTGAAATTTTGTGCACCTATATTTGAAAGCATTACTAATATGCATAAAAAGCTTAATCAGAACTCATGAAAAGGTAAGAAAGTTGGTGCTGAAAGCTGTGTCCTCCCTCAAAACAACAACAAAATAAATTATGAAAGATAGCGCTGACTTGTGATGCCATGCATGTTAAAAGAACAGGCAGGTGCTTGAAGGAATACCCCAGGGAGCACGGCTATCCCTTTGTATAGCTTCAAGGTCAGGAACAGCTTTATGGGCAACTCCTGGAGGGTGTGGCAGGGGGTTCAATGTGCACAGTGCATATCTTAAACTTTTTTTTTTGTCACAAAATTGAGGTCAATGCAGTTTCTGTGTAGAAATTTTCCTGCTTAGGAGGGGAGGTTCCTTTAAATACACTCCTGTTCAATGCCCAGATCACTGTAAGACATTCATGTGTGCACCACAGTTTTACCACACTATGACTCTTGCAAGACCAGAAAGAAGACAGATCAGAGAAATCCTTAAGACGTTCCCCATACTCAGCACTCAGCATGGTGCACGCACTGGCGTCCCTTCAATATCCGTAAATTTGAAATAAGCCTGCTGAGCAAAAACAGGAAGATTTGTGGTTGTCTGATCAGTTGTTGGCTGCCATTAGTCTATACATAAGTATAGCTTCTACTCAACACATTTTTAAAGTTAACACCCCAAAGCAATAGGGCTGCGAGGGGCACTGTAGTGGAGGGCTCTGGATTAAGGCAGATCACCTGGATGGTTTGGTTTATGGGGTTACCTAAAGCGACTCAGGCTATGGGGGACGCCATAGTGAAGGGCTCCAGAAATTTTGACCACCTGGGGTTCTTTAACATGCACTGACATCGCACAGTACACGGGCCTCTCAAATTTAGCCTCCATCGAAATTTTACCGCCGCAGCCAAGATTGAACCCACGTTTTTCGGGTCAGCAGTCGAGCACCATAACCACTAAACTACTGAGGCAGCTCTATAGATCACTTGGAGTTCTTCAACATGCACCGACATCGAAGAGCACACGAGCATTTTTGTATTTTGCCTCCATTGAAATATGACCACTGTGGCCAGGATCGAACCCAAGACCTAGGGAATAGCAGCTGAACGCCAAAGCCACTGACGCACTGTAGCTGGTCAACCGTTTTCAATCACATTAGCAAGTGTTGATCCTGATCTTGTTAGCAGGCAAGGCAAATACCAAGGCATTTGGGCATTTAAAGATCTGCGCAGTAATAGTTGCACTACACCAGAATTAAGTATATGCTGTTAAATGAAAAAGGCAAATGTGATTTAGGCAGATGTGATTTAGTACACAAGTGCAAATGCAGTGCAGTACATTTTTGCATCATTATTAATTTTCTTATAGGTTGCCACACACATGCCACCATTAAAATTTAATAGTGAGAGAGCCCAGCCACTAATGAGCATGAACATGAACATGATGATGAGCACGAACAAACTTAGGCTTTGTACGAATGCAGAGACCAAACTTTTGATATGGAGGATTCCTTCACGAAGGCCACCTGACACTACAAGAAGGCAAGGTTGCCAAAGGTGTGCTTACTCTGCACAAACTGGTATTCAGCCTCCAGAGGGTCTCTCGAGAGGCGTGGTCGAGAGCTACGGCCAAAGCCCAACAAGTCGAAACAGTACGTGGTGCGGTCCTGTGCCAAGTGGTCCAGGTTAAGCAGCCAGAGGGCCACACCTGAGGCAAAGCCATGCACCAGCACCAACGGCACCCGTTCCTCATGTGCAGCTGCACTCCCACCAGGGCCCAGCTGAAGAGTGCGGACCTGGTGTTCACCCTTGCAGCCCAGGATTGAGTCAACACCCACAAACATGGAGCGGATGGGTAGTTTCACATCTGTATGAACCACAAACAGATGCTTCATTTTAACACAAGATCTGCTGATCTCTGTATTTACAGTTGTTTGCACAGTGCATTCAAAGAGATTTCGATCCTTGCCTTTATTACTTCTTACAAGGAACACCCACTAGCTGCATTTTTTTTTTTTCATATTACTGTGCAATCACATGCGATATGCAGCAAGGGAAGTAACACTTGCTGTTGGGTTGGTTGGTTATTTTTCATGTCTACAAGAACCAGCACACAAAGAAATGGGGCACAAGAACAAGAAGGATGACAGGACAGAGCACTACATCCTGTCCTTGTTCTTGTGCCCCATCTCTTTGTGCGCTGATTTTTGTGCGCTGATTCCTGAAGTCCAGTGAAGCAAGCCAGTCCTTTCCACACAGTGAGCTATGGAAACGAAAATATGGGTGACATTAAGAAACAGGAAGAAAGCAGAGTTAGTTCGCAAGCAAGCATGATTTAATGGCATCATGTCTTGGTCATGTCTGGTACATGTCTTGGTCTAAACACATTGATTACGTATGCAATAAAGCACTAAAAAAACTAGGTTATCTACGACGCACGCTACCCAATTCACCAAAAGACACAAATCTACTGTTGTATAAATCTCTAATCCGCCCTGTTCTTGATTACGTAGCTGTAGTGTGGAACCCGTACAAGCAATTTGAAATTAACATGTTAGAAGCAGTCCAAAAGAAAGCTGTTCGTTTTATATGTCATCGTTATGATCGCGATTTCTCACCCTCTTCTACACTTCTCTCATTGAATTTAACCACGCTGTCTGCCCGTCGCCACACTGAATCATTAAAATTCTTACTCAATGTCAATTCCTCAGTAAGGCTCTCAACTAACCACAACATTAACTTTGCACCATTATCATCTACAAGAAGTCATCACGAGCTTAATTTGATACCGTATTTTGCGCATGCTAATTTTTTCAAATTCAGTTTTTTTCCCCGTTCAATAGAAGCCTGGAGTTCTTTACCTGGGTCCATTCGTTCTCGTCCATTTCAAAACTTTGTAACTGCCGTTGAAGACGCATAATAGCTGTGTATTCTTACCCTGTTGTTAACAGTTCCTTTCTTGTTTGATATTTCATTTGTGATTTTAACCTTTTGTATTTCTCACTTTGTACATTTTGCTGCATTTTGTGTTTTCCCACTCCTGCCATAGCGCATATAAATTGCGCTGCAGTATGTATAAATAAATAAATAATAGTTGAAATTAGGAAGAGAAAATGGACATGAGCAGTACCACCACCAAGGCACGATGTGAAAAGAACAGATAATGGCCATTTTTGGGCATAAGGTGGCTGCAGCTGGCACAGGACAGGGTTAATTGGAGATCAATGAGAGAAACCTTTGTTTAGATATGGCTCAGCCGATACTGGTGAACATGTCCTGCTGCTCATCACAGCCCGCCACAAATAAAATTCTTTTCCATCATGACCTCTCAGATGTAACAGATGTGACACTAGGAGAAACCTGCTTGAGATTAATTGCACTATGCTTTTAGGAAAATAACAAGACTGCGTTCAGCCAGTAATAGCAATAATGTGTTCTCTTTACAAAGTGCATCATAAAATTTAAGTTTTTTTATAAATAAACAAGTTGTTATGCATCTAATGCTTTTCATGAAGCAAATATTAGACAGAACGTTCATAAACATTCGCTCGTGCACAGTGCTTTTCCTTTTTCAGTCTCGAGGCTACCGGCTCCTGTTGTAAAAACATTTTCCCACCGGCACAACACCATAAAGACCCTACTAAGGCAAACCAAGCAGGTGACATTCCAGTATACAAGTCTACCTGTGTCATGATTGGTCCCACCCAAACAGCCAAAAGGCAACACATTCTTTCTAGCTAAAATACTCTGAAGCAAGCGCAGAAAATTCAGGCTTAACATTAACCCCGGCAATGCAAGCACCACATGAATCATCTGATATGCACAGGTGCCCACAAAGGTTTCCAAAATATGGAAGCCACCAAAAGTTGAAGCCAGGAAGTGCTGCCTGGTATTGAAGAATGCGCTGTGCAGACCGCACAGGGGAGTGCACAACACACCCTTAACTTCGTGGTGGTATGGTGTATGGTGTATGGGGGTTTAACTCTTTCCTCTCCGCGCCTATTCCCATCGATAGCCCGCTATCGAAGGTTTCAAGTTCGTATTTTCCTGCTTTTTGAAGCGTTCCTGGACAACTTGCGCCATCCAGTGTGAAATAAAGGAACTCTTCTTTCAGTTTCGCTTTTGGTTTGACTTTTTCCGCCAAGCGGTGATTTTTGAAGCCGCTCCGGAGTCAGCTGATCGGCGCTCCTTGTTTCCACCATGGCGTTGACGTCGCGCGCTGCTGCTGCGCCAAAACCGCGCGTTTCCACAGAAATTGATGCTCCTGAGAGTTCGTTTTTGGATGAGAACAGCAGCAGTGAGGATTCAGAAGACGACTTCGGCTCTTCAGACTTCAGCACCGACAGCGAAACTGCGTCAGACCGACCCGGAACGTTAACAGCCATGCCTCGGTAAGTTTCGCTTTCTCCCCCGAAATGTTCCGCTTTTGCTGCGCGCTTATCGGAAAAGATCAGAGTGTTCTGAAGGTCATAACTCTTATCTGCAGGGTGTCAACGTCTTTCGGGCGGGATTACTTGCCGCTGGCAGCGCAGAGAGTCGTGTTTTCGGCTCAAAGACAGCCAGGGGTCGACCGCCGTTGCACGCCGGAGTGTCGCACGGCGCTCGGCGGCGCGGTCGTCAACAGCTTCATACTTTTTGACGCGCATCGCCAGGAGCATCCCGAAGCGCCAGAATTGTCGAGGATATCAAGATTTGATCAGTTCGCGTTCAGGCTTGAATTGATCGAGCAACTCCTCGGATTTGATGAGCCACATTCTGAGGACCCCAATGTTCACCCTCTGTTTCCGCCTCGTGATTCACCTCAGGGGCTGCAGCACAAGCCGCAGAAAATGCAAAGTACCGGAGCTGCAAATTGTGCTACGAGGAAAAATAGGTGGAAGAAAAAACAAATGTTTTCTGTGAGACATGTGCGGCCAACTACTGCTTCACGGCAACAAGGAACTGTTTCGCGCGGTGGCACGATAGTCACTAGGACTACTGTTTCCTTTCCTAGCCCAGCTAAAACTGTTCGCAGCAAACTAAAATTTGCTGCAATGTTGCATCGATCCCTGCTGTAAAAAATTTATATTTTGAAATTTTTTTATGTTTTACTTTTGTGACGAAACTTTGATGTTTTTGTGTGTTTTTTCTTTGTAACTACAATTTTCTTTCTGATAATTTTTTTTTTCATCTCTTACTCAATTAACATGTTGACTGTGACTAATAACAATGTGAAGAGAATTTCCTCCTCTACAATTCGGTACCATACACTCCTGTACCAAGCAAGTGTTGTTAAAGAAAAAAAAATATTAATGATATGACCTGAAAACCACCATTTTCCCCGCGGACAGGAAAGAGTTAACGTCCCAAAGCAACTCAGGCTATGAGGGATACCGTAGTGAAGGGCTTCGGAAATTTCGACCGCCTGGGGCTCTTCAACGTGCACTGACATCGCACAGTACACGGGCCTCTAGAATTTCGCCTCTATCGAAATTCAACCACCGCGGCCGGGATCAAATCCGCGTCTTTCGGGTCAGCAGCCAAGTGCCATAACCACTGAGTCACCGCGGTGGGGCAGCCTTAACTTCATGGTTGCATGCTTAAACTGCTAAGAAATTAAGGTTTGGTATATGAGGTTTAATATCCCAGTTGAAATCAAGTTGAACAAATGGGCTTGGGCAGGGCATGTAATGCGAAGGCAAGATAACCGCTGGTCCTTAAGTGTAACGGAGTGGATTCCAAGAGAAGGCAAACGTAGCAAGGGACGGCAGAAAGTTAGGTGGGCGGATGAGATTAAGAAGTTTGCGGGGATACAGTAGCGACAACTGACAAAGGACAGGGTTAATTGGAGAGACATGGGAGAGGCCTTTGCCCTGCAGTGGGTGTAGTCAGGCTGATGATGAATATCTCAAAGTGACATGGGTTATGAGGGATGCCGTAGCGGAGGGTTCCAAATTAACTGCAACCACCTGGGTTGGTTCCTTTAATTCATATATGCCGAAACTTCAGGAACTTGAAAAAATTTTAATATTTTTTACATAAAATGTTCACTTCACTTAAGAAAACCACCACACACGATAATTTTCTTATAACAATGCGCAAGGATTGTTTGTTTTTCTTAAAGAATCACAATGTAGTCAATGTGGTCGGATCCAAAAAATACCGTCCACAGAAGGTGGAGGATCTTTCTGAATGCACACAATGACCAAAACTGAACACACACAACACAACCCTTGCACAGGAATATTTTATACCCTCTTGAACCTACGCTAGTGGGTGTAAACTTTTACACAATAAACTTTTAGAGTTACTTCATAGAACAGCGGTGCCCTACATGTAGGACGCTAGGCATGTAAGGGTTAATGAGACAGTACATGGGCGCTTTGCGTTTCACCACCAGAATGTGGTCGCCACGGCCAGAATCGAATCTGCATCCTCGGGCTCAGCAGCCCAACGCCCTAACCACTAAGCCACCACGATGGGGTACCAAGCAATAAAGATTTTTTGTAATTTCCACATTAAGAAAACCTTTGTGGACATGTGTAAAATGTGGAATGCCAAAAGGGTTTTTATAGCCAGTGCATTTGAACTGGCCTCAATGAGCCTCCAACACAGCGCGAGAGTGGGGTGCAGTTTAACACGAGGCGTGTTGGCTGAAGCGATAGCCTGGTGGTCTCGCTGAGCGGCCCTTAAAGGAGATCTGTTCACGCAGCCACAGGTTCAACTCCCAGTCATGGATATTGGTTCAATTTCTCTCTTTTTCTTGCTTTGACCTCTAATTCAGCTGAAGTTCAAAACTAGGAACGGGCGATCGAAGCATGAGGTCCCGTAGTAAAGCTTTCGCTTCAAAACCTTTAGTTATAGTTATGGCTGCATTTCTGGGGGGGGTCAGCTAAAATAGAGTACCGATCTGCGTGGAATTACATCATACACCTTTAAAAAGCAAACCAAATTTTCCTGCAGGAACACATCATCTGCAATAAAAAAGAAAGAAAGCAAGTGACAGCTCCACTCAGGTAATGAATGCTTCAAGCAAGCGCAGCAACTCACAGGAAAGTAGCTTTTGCTCGGCCTCTTCAAGGTGCTCTGCTGAAGTGGGGCACCATCGGATGTAGCTGGAGATCCAACTGGGAACAAGGTCAATCAAGCTGCTCAACAAGGTGTCCGCCAGCAGGCATGTGTGCTTCAGCAGGCGCAACCTGTGCACCCCACACACACACACAAGAATCACATGGTGCTCCTTCTCTATCAACTGCTACATAACATGCACACATGTGGAATGCATTCTAAGGAGGACTCATCAATGACTAGCTTGCCTGACAGGCTAGGAATGCAGTTCTGCAGCTTGTTTGCAAAGTACCTGGTGAACTTATTGCCAAAAGAGTGAAATGTCGAAAAGTGTGCCTCTCAAGCAAGAAATATCAGTGACCCATCTTTTTCTGTGACGTGCAGAAATGAGCTGATATTGGTTGTATATGGTCACTTGTGTCAGTGCAGAATGAAATGCTGGAACAGAGACAACTAGATTCTCAAGATAAACGGAGCCCTGTAACTCTGAAATAACTACAGAGCTATTGAGCAGTATGATCAACTAATATCAAATTCCTCATATACTATGCAAAGCAGAGCTGAAACCAAAGTATTGCACTTATGGTGGCACATTTCAAAGGAAAGAGGAAGTTTTCTTTACAGCACCCTCTGTGGCTGAGAAGGATAGGCCACAGGTCGGCAAACAAGAAGTCAACCTAGTATGTTTACACATAACAGTACAACCGACAGGGCAATGAGCCACAATACACTGAAAAATATTTGCCCTAAATCAGAAAAAAAGAAAACAAGCAATAAGGCTCACATGCAAGTTGACAGTAGCAATGCTATTGGACAAACAGACCAAATCACACTTTGCCCCTAAACACTGATTATCAGAAGTAAGTTATAACCTGCATATTTCAAAGTCCCAACGACTAGATTAGAGGCAGAGACCATCACAGTAATGGTCACTGCAATTGTGAGAGGAAGAAATACTACACTTCACAGAACAAGCCAGTCACATGCGTGTAACAAATCACTATCTTGCAACACCTTGACGCACTTCATCACTTCATCAGGGATGTGCAGGGATCATCATTTTTCATCAAACAATGAACTGAAGCCAGTGCAAAGGTCATGTATGTATGGCTGCTGGACACGCTTTTATTCCCCCCCCCCCCCCTTTATGTAATGTCCATACGGTACCATTAAGGGTAATAAAAGATGATGATGAAGAATCAAATATAATGAACACTTCTGAAAAAAAAAAATATGTATTAAACAGCATGTGAGCTGTATCTTACCGAGATGTGGTCATGTGGTAAGATACACGCTAATGGCAAAGCTTTACCTTGAAATGCTGCATCAGCTTGTTTTGTGCAACTTTCAATGCCAAGTTCAGATTATAAACAATTATTTCATTTACATTACAGTGCTCGGTTTTTTTTCCAGTATGAGACAAGATTTTTTAACTTCCACCATAATCCCATGACGCGTTCTGGTCAGTCGAAAGTCCATTTAAAGATACACTGAGGACAAATAGAAGTCTGCTTGTACTGAGAGGGTACCATGCTCTAACCACAAAAAGACCACTTTCACCGAAAACTGAGCTTTTATAAGACAGAATATACCGAAAATTAAATACAGGTGTTGCCACTACAGGCGATCTCACAAATGAAATGCATGCATCAATGCCAATTTTTTGGCTCGGACCCCAGAGGCTACATTTCCTGGCCAGTTGCTACAAAACAGTACCAACCCGCCCTTGTTGACAAAGGCATCACAAGTCTGAATTGACCGGCGGGAAGATTTTTAAACCTAATTTTCTCTCCAATTAATGCGTATTTTGCTGCCGGTCAAATGCCAACACAGCAAGAAAGAGCAAGAGAATAAATTAACAAAGAGAACAATAATTACATCAAGCTATCCTCAGTGCCCCTTTAAGCCACATGCCACTCCTCACGACTTACACTAGAGCAGAGTTCACAGAACGAAAGCTGGACCATCCACAAAAAAGCATAATTAACACCCAGTTCATGTCCTGGAGCTCACAGTCTTTTGGAACCAGTGAGCCATGACGATAAAAACTTCATTTCCAAAAGGCAGTGCAATAAGGAAAATCTATTAGGCTTTTGTCTCACTAAAATTATCACTACGGGGCGATGTCATAAGGAATGACAATTAAGTCTCAGCCTATGCAATGTGCTGGATAGGGCTATCTTCCAAGATAATGTTCCTGTTCCCCACTTGCAAGCAGCATGGATGGAAGCGTGCCTCCTATGGCTACAAAATTATTACCATCCTCATTACATTGACCTTGCACAATCTGTTTTCCATCTCTTTTCATATGCAAAGCTATATCTCAGAGGCACTGTTCGTGGCTATGCCAAGCAAGTTAATAGGGAGACCATCAAGCATTTCTACCAAAGGGGATCTCATAGCTGCACAAAAAAACAATGGCAGAAGTGTGTGGCTCTCATCACCACCTGTGTAGTAGAAGACAAGTTTTGTGCCAACTCCCATGGCCCTAGGCTGACTCGAAATGGCTCAGCGGTAATCTTTAGCTGAAAAATAATTTTGGTACATCTACCAAGAAAGTGGTCGGCAAGCCAAGGAAAGAGCATTGTGTGCCAACAGGAGGTGCCGCCTAGCAGTGATGCCCATTGTTATCCTGGACGGCAGTTTCTTTATTTTTATACAGAAAGTGCTCCCATAAATAATGAATAAATCCATCTTAAATCTTCAGATGAGGTAATTTTTGCAGGGTTTTCTGGGCTTTTCTACCCCATCTGCAGCATTGGGAGGATGAGAGCTGCACATCTCCTAACCCACACAATGAAGGACCCGCTTCATGGGTCACATCAGCCAGGAAAACCTCAATCGCATGCCCACATAGGGTGCAATTTCAACACTGCCCACTCCTTAGTCCACCTGGACGACTTACTCATGGGCTAACACGTGAACACAAAAAGCCTTAGGTTACAACACATCACGCCAATATCATGAGAAAGTCACCTGTGCAGCTGACACTGTGAGGCAGTATGTCAATGTCAGTGAAGGCCAGCCAACACAGTTCTATAAAACTTGCAACTTTGTCACTCTAATAACTGTACGAAACTTCTGAAGGAACAATTCCACAATATGAGCTTTTCAAAGAACACAACAAATAGAAAGGTTATAGACATCCCTTTTTGGTACATTTTCAGTTACTGATTATTTGAGCACACTAACAATACCAGCGCTCTATCTGTCTTCTGCTCTTTCCTGTGTATGTTTTTTCGTGTGCGCAACGCCATCCCAAGAAAACAATACCAGCATTTGCCCAAAGTTGTTTACAATATAGGTTTAAAAATTTATGTACACACGGCAGGCTTCCACAAGTTATGAAACCCTCTCTAAAGGAACTCTGATGACGGGACACAAAATATATTACACTTACCCAAAAATTTCACTAAAGTGAAGGACACAACAAAGGTGACACAAGACAAAGTGCCAAGAGTGAAAATGTTGAAATGAAGAAAAAGGAACCAACAGCTTTCCGACACCCTTTTTAAGTTGATTTGCTCATTGCAGTGTACCTGTGGCTACGGCATTTCTTTGGAGCAGTAAAGCTGTGATTATCCAGACAGAATCAAGGGGTTGATTCTTGCTTCAGCAACCCAATTTCAATGGAGGTGAAATGCAAAAGTGCCAGAGTATTAAGATTTTCAGTGCACATTAAAGGGCCGCAGGTAGTGAAATTTTACACTGCCCTAAGTTGATGTCTTCATACACACACCCATAGTCACTGAATGCTTGAGAAACAAACCTTGATCCTTAAGAGTACTATGCAGACATAAAATAATGCCTTTTTGCAGACTGGCAGGTTAAACAACAGCACATACTAAAACAGCATGAAGACTAGATAGACATTCATAGGATGGATGTAAATGTTAGTGTCCTCATGTCCCGTCTTCACATTGTTTTCACATCTTAGCAACCTGACGACATTTGGTGAATGGCTTAAAAGCGAACTTTGGCAATTTTCTGAGGGTCATGAACTTTCATAAAACTTTCCTGTAGACTCTCATCTCCATGTTAATCACTGCCGCCAAGTTCGGCAACCATGCAGTGCTTCATTTCTATGCTAATTGATTTCAAAGTTTGCCATTTTCAGGACCTCAGCTCAAGTTCTGCATTTAACAATGGTTTTGTGACATCACAAATATTACCCATACATTTTTACCTGAACCCCCCCCTGCTTGCTGAATAAAAACTTTCAGACTACTATTCAGTCACTTTAGATTGTTTACAGTAGCTGTTTCATTCATTCAGTGTGCATACAGGTGTATTTCAAATAACATTTGTAACATCCCTGCATTACATGAAGCACCACCTCCAATGAGGCGGCTAACTTTTGGTTTCAGTTTTTGCTTTAATATCACTTTACTTGGTATTTTTAAATACAATTTGTTAGGGACTGCAAGGAATGTAATGCCATCATCAACTCAAAGCGTTCAAAACCCTTCTGAGTTGCCCACTAAGCAATGCTATGTCATTCTGCCCTACTCTTATCTACGAAGAAGGTACATGTATGAGAACATCTTGCAGTCAAAGACTGTCACTTCATTTCATGAGCACCTTCTACAGCGTGCCTTTGAAAGATGCTGTAGAAGTTGTGATACAGGCTGTTCTGTTATGAGCCGCAACAACAGCATTCATTAAACACCTTAACTCATTAAAAAATTAAGAAATGATTTAATTATGCAATACTAACAATAACTAAACAAGAAACTAACATTACAACATTCAAGTTAGGAAGGACAAATTATGTTTTCTGCTGGAATTAGCTAGACCTGGAGAGATTACGCAAAATAGGGGACTTTTCAATGCTGAACACAATAAAAACAGGCTATATATAAGTATATCATGCTAATATATCAACAGTATATCAAGCTAATATACTAAAATGCAATCTTATGCATTCAGTTCGAAGTTGAATTCGTGACTTTTACTCTTTTTACCAGACAATATCCAGAAATAGTTACTGAAAGAAATATTGTGTGCATTAGGCCTTTTATTTTATACTGTAATGAGGAAGATGATCAGCCGTTGGAGCAGCAAAACTGACGCGAGGCACGAGACGAGAAGACGACGATCGGCAGCTGAAGCAGCAGAGCCGACGCACGGTGCGAGACGAGAGCGTGAACTGTTCTGGGACCGGACCTGTCCTTGGCCGCTCTAACCAGCCTTCACAACTGTCAATAAAGGCCGTTACATCTTGGTGGAGGTGCGGGATTCCGTCCTGGAGCAACGTAACCGGACCATCACTACCCCCATGCCTGCCAACGCCAACCAGCCGAATGATGGACACTGAAGAGCGAATGATGGACACCATACTGCGCGGGCTGAAATGGAAAACCTGCTTATGTTACTTGGACGATATCGTTGTTTTCTCCCCAGATTTCCAGACACACCTCGTTCGCCTGGAGCACGTCTTGAGATGCCTCGCAGCAGCCGGGCTTCAACTCAATTTAAAGAAATGTTGCTTCGTCACTCTCCAGTTGACGATTTTGGGCCACGTCGTGTCAAAACAGGGTGTCCTTCCTGACCCAGCAAAGCTTCGTGCTGTCTCCGAGTTCCCGAAGCCCTCTACAATGAAGGAACTTCGCAGTTTCATCGGCTTACGCTCTTACTTTCGACGCATTATCCGAAATTTCGCTTCTATCATCGCACCTCTGACTTCCCTTCTTCGTGGCAGTAGCGACCTATCAAGCTGGAGTCCTGCCTGTGAAGAAGCGTTCATTACATTGCACCGTCTACTTACCTCTCCACCCATACTGCGCCACTTTGACCCTGCTTCTCCAACTGAAATCCACACAGATGCCAGTGGCGTTGGTATCGGTGCTGTTCTTGCTTAACGGAAACCGGGGTATGCGGAGTATGTTGTTGCATACGCGAGCCGCACCCTGATGAAACCAGAGCAAAACTACTCAGTCACTGAAAAAGAGTGCTTGGCAATCGTTTGGGCGATCGGGAAATTTCGGCCTTACGTATACGGCCGGCCTTTCAAGGTCGTCAAGGACCATCATTCCCTATGTTGGCTGTCCTCCCTAAAAGACCCAAATGGCCGCCTCGCCCGATGGGCCTTACGCCTGCAAAAGTACGATATTCGTGTGATCTATCGCTCTGGCAGGAAGCATAACGACGCCGACGCTTTGTCTCGTTCACCTCTAGCCAATGAATATGCCTCTCCCCCCGCCATCGACTGCGCTCCCTTTTCATTGGACGATATGCCCAACGAGCAGTCCAAGGACCCTTGGATCACTTCTCTTGTACGCTATCTTTCAGACCGTTCTGTCGTGTCGGTGCCGCATGCAATCCGCCGTCAGGCTGCCCACTTCACTATTCATGATGGGATTTTGTACTGCCGAAATTATCTCCCTGATGGCCGCAAATGGCTCCTAGTGATCCCTGGACATTTACACTCCGAAATATGCGCAGGCTTTCATAGCGACCTGAAAGCGGGTCACGGCGGTGCTTTCAAGACCTACAACCGGCTTCGCCTCTGCTATTACTGGAGCGGCATGTACAACTACGTTCGAAAATTCGTCTGTTCCTGCCCCGATTGCAAGCGCCGCAAGCTCAGTCCTCATCATTCGAACGGCCCTATGCAGCCTTTGCCTTGCCCATCTAGGCCATTTGACCGAGTTGGCATTGACCTGCATGGACCACTTCCCTACACTGCTGCAGGAAACCGCTGGGTCATCGTCACTGTAGACCACCTGACACGGTACGCCAAAACAGCCGCCCTCCCAGCTGCTACAGCGCGGAATGTTGCAGCCTTCCTCTTGCACCATTTCATACTTCAGCACGGCGCACTGCATTAACTGTTGAGCAATCGTGGGCGGGTGTTTTTGTCAGACGTCGTTTCATCTCTCCTGCAGCAATGCAACATCACTCACCGCACCACTACTGCCTATCATCCCCAGACGAACGCCTTGACTGAACCTTTCAATCGAACATTAGGTGACATGCTGTCAATGTACGTGGCAGCCGACCATTCCAACTGGGACGTCGTCCTCCCCTTCGTCACATATGCCTACAACACCGCTACGCAGAGCACTACTGGTTTCTCACCATTCTTCCTTCTGTACGGCCGTGAACCATCCTCGCCGCTCGACACTATTCTTCCTTATCATCCTGATTCGTCGGAATCCACAACCGTATCTGAAGCCTCCAGACACGCTGAGAGTGCCGCCAGCTCACCCGGTCATTCACGTCCGACAACCAAGGGTGCCAGAAATACCGCTTCGACCACTCCCATGGCACCGACACTTTTCAGACGCAATGCCTTGTTTGGCTCCGTGTGCCTTCTGCTGCACCAGGTCTCTCTAGCAAGCTGCTGCCAAACTACCACGGACTCTACCGCATCCTCGAGCGCACTTCTCCCATCACTTATATAGTTGAGCCCGTGACGCCATCACCCGATCTCCAACGACGTGGGCGCGAGACCGTCCACGTTTCGCGTTTGAAGCCGCACTAAGACCCTTGCGTCGTGTTGACCCCCTAAATCGCCCGGATGGCTCTTTTTCCTCCGGGGCCAAATGTATAGAGGAAGATGATCAGGCGTCGGAGCAGCAGAGCCGACACGTGGCGCGAGACGAGAGCGAGAACTGTTCTGGGACCGGACCTGTCCTTGCCCGCTCTAACCGGCCTTCACAACTGTCAATAAAGGCCGTTACAATGCATTTGGTTTATGAGGTTTAACGTCCCAAAGCGACTTAGGCTATGAGGAACACCGTACTGAAGGGCTCGACTATCTGGGGTTTTTTAATGCGCACTGCCATCGCACAGTATACAGGACCTTTAATTTTTCGATTTAAAATCATAATGCAGCACATTTTTTTTTGTTGATCTAGAATTGCCAGGTAGCAAAGGTCTTTCAAGGAAACTTTAAAGAAAATTGGTGACAATAGTTTTTTAAAGCCCAGTCAAAGTTTGCCATTTTCCGAAATTTTAGATGTCCAAATGATTTCAGAGCCCAATTAAAAAAAATTGGGCTGGCCCAGAAGTACAAATTCTGTACAACAATAGCAGGAAGGGCTGATTAACACTCACAAAAAATTTCAGCTTGAAGTTCTAACCACTTCTTGTCCCATTGCTGTTCTAAAAACTGCCCTTCTTAGAATGCATTACTTTTGTGACAATGCTTGCAAATTTTTTTGCTGTGAAATTTTGAGAGCCAAAAAATGTTTTTGCGCTGTTTCCAACGGAAATGTTTGCATATAATTGTGAAAAAATATTCAGGTTGCACAAGATTCTATTTTTCTTTCTTTGGAGATCTAAACTTGCGATTTGCAAAATTGCAAAAGCAGCTACTTCCACTTCTGGTGATATAATTTTTTTTCCAAAGCTACAGCGTTTCTTGAAAAACTAAGTACCATTCTTTTGTGAAGGCACATTTGCCTATCACATATAAAAATTTCATTCAAAATAAAAAACTGCTATGGGACCTAAATTACGGTCCTTACCTGAACCCACCCATGTACCGGGTGTTTCACCTAAAATGTTCTGGAATTTTTAAAAACAGGCTTTTTGAGTTAGAAGAGCTTTTTTTTCAGCATAGCACTATCCACCACAGTGTAGCACATGAGCCTACAGCTAAGATGTGCTAACCAGTAGACTGGTTAACTAATACTTAGTAAACTTTTTAACTAATACCGTTAGACTCCTTACTTTCTGAGAGGCGTGTAGCCCAACTCAAGTAATATACATATCAGTTTTTAGAATTTCGAAAACACAGGTACCCTCGGTGCTGTGGCCAAACATTTTTTAGATATTTCGATGAGTTACGTGCACTGGAGGCATTGCTTTGCCTGCAAGCGTTGTGTTGTGTTTAATGTGACATAGGCAGCTAAGGCCATCATGTGCCAGGCACAAGGTGTAGGAAAAGTTTCCTACGGAATTTAAAAAAAAATGTGGAATGTGATCAGTTGTGTAGAGGGCCTAAAAAGTTAGTACTACCTAGGAATAAGACAGTAAAAGAAATTTAGAACTGGCTAATGATAAGAACCTTAAAGAAGGTCAGGTAGCCTCAGCGGCTATCCTTGGCTGGGCAAACACCTCAAGGCTCCCAACCAATCAAATAAAAACCTCAGCCTTTTTCTCAGGAATGAGAAAATGGCTGAGGTGAATCACATGATGCGCTGGATCATGATTTACAATTTTTTAAGAAAACCTGCTTCTGTTAAATATCTAAACACACATGACATGTCCACAATTGCATTATCGCCTAAAAGCAGCGCTGGGGTTTGAAAAGGGATGCATTGATTATAAAACGAAGAAAAGCATTTTTTCCTTCGCTTTTCAAGTTTCAAGCATGAAAATAAAATGATTTACTGTAAGTTCATCTCCACATGTACAAACCGGTTCGTCTTATTTCATCAGCAGAAAGTTGTGTGTAAGGTGTGTGTGACCTATATGGAGATGGCAGATAATCACTTCCTTGAAATGTTCCTGGCGGACACATGACTTCAAGCGGATTGTTCCAAGTGGATTGCGTTTTTGTCTTGCTTTAAGATGTACCAAGTTCATGCAATCTTTATATGGCATATTTACATTTCTAATTTGCTTGCCACGAGCTTAAGCAGCGCACAAATCTGCTCTTTTGTTGCCTTTTATGCCGACATGACATGGTACCCAGCAGAGCCCTATGTTTCGTCCTTGAGCTATGGCTGTTATGTTGTGTATAATGTCGCCAAACATCAGAGTGATCGCATTTCCAGAGTGAAGGGCTGCAAGCACACTCAGAGAGTTTGTGCAAATAATACTGTTTGTGACATTCTCGCTTAATATTTTTTCTAGTGCTACACAGATGGCGCAACAGTCGGCAGTGGAGATGGATGCACACTTTGGAAGTCTTACTGTTTTATTAAAATTCCCTTGTACCACTGCGCTTCCAACATAATCTTCTGTTTTTGAACCATCTGTATTAACAGCTGCGAAAGTACTGTACTTTTCCTCAAGTGTACCAAATTCTTGTATTATAGCTTGTTGTGGAATTTGTTTTTTGTGGAACTGTGCAAGAGTTGCAGGAAAATTGTACCATGGCGGCAGTGGATTTCGTCTCCGAGCAATGCTTAGCAATGTGTCCAGTACGCCGAGGTTTTGGCACATCTCTTGAAATCACAAGAGCAGTGGCCGGATAGCTCGCGGTTTGTTGTTAAAGGGTGTTCTTTCTAGATGGGCATGTTGTAGCGATGGGGTAACACAGATGCTTCTGCAGTGAACGGATTTTTTGAATGTACGAGCATGTGAGCATGGCTCTTCTGTCTGTAAGTCATGGTTTGTTGGTTTCTACATACAGACTGTTTATAGGCGACGTCCTGTATGCACCAGCAGAAAGGCATAAACCTAAATTATGTACTGGATCCAGTCATTTAAGGTACGATGGTCTCGCTGACCCATAAACTATGCATCCATAACTAAGAGCGTACTACAGAGCGATAAATTTGTAAGAGATGTCCTATGAGAGCCCCAGAGGTTTCTTGAGAGTATTTTTAGTATATTCAGGGATCGAGAAGGTTTCTTTTTGAGGGTGTTTGTGTGGCAGGAATGTAAGTTTTTCATCAAAAGCTATTCCTAAAAATTTGTGCTCGTCTTTTACTGTAATGTGACCTTGTTCAAGAAAAGGCTGGCATCAGTGTGCAGACCTCTTCTAAGCGAGAAGAGAATAGCTACTGACTTTTGCATGGAAAACCTGAAACCATTTTTATCTGCCCATGTCGTTAGTTTGTTTACTGTCAGTTGTATTTGTCTTTCACGTGTTACTACGTTTGAGGATGTGCAGGCTATTTGAAGATCATCAACGTAGACAGAATACATGATGGGGGATTATTTTAGTTATAGAATTCATTTTTACAATAAATAAGGTCGTGCTTAATATACAGCCTTGAGGTATATATGAAGTTCCTTGAGAGGGTTGAGCACAGTTGTACTAGAAAAGAACAGTTGGAAAGGATGTCATCCAGGTAGTTCAACATCCTATCGCGGATGCCTAGGTCCCCTAGGTCACAGAGGATCCCAAACCTCCAGGTTGTATCATACGCTTTCTCCATATCGAAGAAGACTGCAAGACAGTGCTGTTTGCATATAAAAGGTTCTCTGATTGTGTTTTCGAGGCAAACTAGACGGTCAGTTGTTGAGCATACCTTTTTAAAATCACACTGATGGATGTCAAGAAGTTCACGGGATGCAAGGACAAAAGTTCGTCTCATATTGAGGACACTTTCCAAAATTTGACGAGACAGCTTGTAAGGGCTACTGGCCTATAGCTACTAGGGGAAGTTGGTGATTTTACTGGTTTCAGGAATGGCACTATGACGGCTCTTTCCCATTCCTCAGGTATTCTTCCTTCTATCAATATTCTGTTAAATAAATTCAAGAGTGCCTCTATGGCAGGCTGGGAAAGATGGGCAAGCATTTCATAGTGTATCTGGTCGGGTCCTGGAGCAGTTTTTTTGCCGGCAGACAGTACTGTATTGATTTCCTGGAGGGTAAATAAATTGTTGTATTGTTGGTTTGTACCTACACTTGTAGGAGGTCTTTGTTTTTCAGCTATGTTTTTATATTTCAGAAATGACTGTGTATAGTGTGACAAACTGGAAACTGCAGCAAAGTGTTCCCCCAAAATGTCTGCCTGTTTCCTTATGCTTGTTTGTGTGCCAGGTGTTGTCAAAAGAGGAACTGTCAACAGTGAGAAGTTGCCATTTAATTTTCAAACCTGCTCCCACATATTTTTAGATATGATTTGACTGTTTATAGATGAGACAACTCAGCCATGATGCTTTCTCGGCACTGCCACGGACGTACCGAGCTTTAGCTTTTGCCTTTTTAAAGTTTATGAGCTCCTCCTGATCCCGGTAACTGCGAAATTTACCCCAAGCTCTATTTTGTTGTTTTTTTGCTTCCTTGCAGTCTTTTGCCCACCACACTTTGTGATTTTGTCGCACCCTGAAGACTGAGGAATAGCTGTGTGTGCGGCAGTTATGATACAATTCGTGAACTTTTCATTTATCTGATCGATGGTGACATTTTCTAAAACTATATTCTGAAGTGGCTTTTGCTCTAAAAAGAAGTCAGTCTGCTAAATGAAGCTTCCAATGCCACGGTTTTGTTTGAATAACTTCTGGCAGAGATGTTAAACTGGTTAGTACGGGGAGGTGATCGCTACCATATGGTTTGTCGATGACGTCCCATTAAAAATCATTAAAAACAGACTGAACTAAAAGACAAATCTAAACAGCTCATTTTCCCCAAGGTTAGGGAGCAGTATATGGCCTTTTCTTTGTTTAAAAGACATACATTATTTGTGGGGATAAAAGCTTCGATTATTTGGCCCCTAGAGTCAGTGTTCGCTTCCCCAAAAAAGGAGAGTGAGCGTTAAAGGTCCAAACACTCAGCATCCGCTCAACCACCAGGATCTCCTTTTCCCCTGGCATGGCTGAGCCACGCACGGCTAAGCGCGGGTCCGTCGTGACGGGGATGTCCCTGCGGATGCTCAGGAACCCATGGTGTCGCAACTCACCAACATGCATGTAGCGGATGCCCCTGCGGGGGCTTTGCCTGCAAGCTTCTTGAGAGGACATGTATTTTGGCGCAATACGGCCACATATGCTTACCCAGTGTCCTCATACTCCAAAAAACACATTCCTCAAGAGCTGTGAAAAGGTCTATCGGCAACACATAATGTGCACCCCAGAGTCATGATCAATGAAAAAGACAAACTGCCTGAAGCGTACATTAAAGTTAAAAATAACTGAACCAACAGAGGAAAAAAACTGTGAGAAGCTTAGGTGAAAGACTGATCTCCTGCACTCAAGAAGAAGTTTCAGTGCAGTGGAAATAATTTCATTTCATGAAGTGGACCATTACTGTTTTTGGCTTTATTGCAGATTCAAATTTGGTATCCTCAATGAGCAACGTTTCAGGCATCAGCTGTAACACAAGAAACCAACTCAAGCAGTATGTTAACAAAAACCATCTGTGCTGTGTGTGCACCACGAAGCAAGATAACCTTATGGTGAAACAAGTGCACGACCTCACATATTTTAAAAAAATTAAATAATAGGCAAACATAGGAGTTTGAGGACTGCACTGCCCAATGACACAACACTAGCGCGCATTTTCGCAAGCATTTTCCTGGCTCTGCATTCTTGGCGCAAGGATTACAAGCAGGTGAGCCGCAAAAACGTGCAACAACTCGTTCAAAGTACATCCAAATGTTTCGCCTCGTGAATATGAAGGGTGCGCCAGTTGCAGTGTATTCATACACACATCACACACACAAGCAGTCTAACGCTTCATTCATGTTACTGACCACAGCTGCTCCTGACATCACTTCATTCATGCCACTGACAAAACGCTGAGTATATTCGTAGAAATGAAGTGAAAAAAAAAAAATATTAGATAAGTTGTGCCTGATAAAACGAAAACTCAACCATAGCGATTACAGACAAGTGTATGTTCCCAACTTGTCAACCACCGGAAACGACACACCTGATCACACGTAATGCAGTTGAAATGAACGAAATACCTGCTGATAACCACTGCGTACGAAGATACATCAGTCGGCTTGGAACATTAACAAGAATGACATCCGGCGAGACGAAATCAATATCTACTGACCGTGCCGTTCACTTCAACTCCAACAGAGAATGCCGCTAAATAAACACGAGACGTCATTTTGTTCGCCGGAAAAACCTATCTAAGGGATTACGAAACCGGCCTTGAAAGCTCAATCACTCGGGCCTTTCCCCTAAGAGACTGCGAAAGTACCCTGAATTCATTCCGCCTCGCCTCTGTACAAAAAAAAAAGAGAAAAAAAAGTTAACAAGTAAACAAATATGCTACTTCTCTTTTGGCTGCCGTGAAATAAATTAACAGAGCTAGGCAACTTCCACCTCAAACACCTCACGGCAGGCGAACCGCGCAAATAGCAATTGTCATTCATTACTAAGAGCGTAGAAACTCACCCCTTGGAAAGCTCTGCCGACGACTGATCTTCGAGAGCCATGGTGAAATTGGTCGAATTTCAATATGCTATACTTAAAAAAAAATAGCAAAGCGGACTGACAAGAACAAGTCACTAATTGCAGCGTATGCACGCGTCTCGGCACCCTTTCCCGAGAGCCCCTCTGCACCGGCCAAGCGCACTTCGACATCCAGCACAGCTGGCTCGGCTGCGCTGGGTGAGCAGGGGGCGCAGAGTGCACACAGGTGTTTCATGCAAGTGGCGCCACAATCGGGCGAACAAAATTTCAGAAAACGTACTTGAATTTTTTTAATTTTTATTGCTTGATTCAGTTACGTAACCGTTACAAAAATATTATTTGCTAAGGAAAGAGTTTACAACTCAACATCGCGATAAAAACGAACACTCAAATAAACGTACTTACATTCGAACGCCGCTAAAGCGGCGTGTTTGAATTTGACAACGCGCTGGCTATATTTATAGCGACCTCTTACCAAGCCCTTTCCGGCGAATAAAATGTTTTACAATCAATTTATAAGCATATAAGACGAATAAAATGTTTTACAATCAATTTATAAAACGTTTTTTTTTAATGACACTTGTATCAAGAATGTGGAAGCAGACGATTGCTGAAAGCAGCGCAGAAACTTGTGTGGGTATGTGCCATTCTAGAAGGTGAACAACAACAACAAAATGGCGGAGAGAACTATGGATACGCTTTTTTCAAATCCCTGTACAGCAAGTATTAAACTTGTTACATTGGTGTATGTAGGAGCGTATTATACCGGAATTGACGGAGCCAAGATGCACTGGCTGAAATGCAGGTGAGTATTGCGTCTTTTGGGCATTTGGGATGTTTATTTTTCCGACCTCATCTGAGCAAAATGGCGGGCCCATTTCGTGTCGAAATCGAAATGTTTTAATGGCCTAGTAACTGACTGGGGTATACAACAATTTAGCTAATGAATGATTAAAAGACCATTTCGATTTTGGTGAGCTTTCAGGTGCCAGGGCATTAACAGCAAGGTCTCCACAACTGGTCGGCACCATTTGGAGGTCCTCCTTTTAGACGCCCGTGTACTGTGCGATGTCGGTGCACGTTAAAGAACCCCAGGTGGTCGAAATTTCCGGAGCCCTCCACTACGGCGTCTCTCATAGCCTTAGTCGCTTTGGGACGTTAAACCCCATAAACCAAACCGAACCATCCTTTTAGACGCATTCGCTGCTTGGTTGTTAAGTTTATCTGTGTTCAACATGCTCGGAAAAAAATTTGGAAAATTGTAAGTTACTCTTATGGAAATATTGAAGGCAGTCGCCCATTCTAATATGCAGCAAAATCTTTTAAAGTTTTGATTATCTTGATTATACAAAAAAGTATATAGAAAAAAATGCAGGACTGCCGTCGGGTGATCTGCGAATAAATTTATTATTATAGCGAAGTCATTATATGAAAAAATTGCGTTCATAAACGGTTTCCAGCTCAAATATGCTTTTGTCCAGAATTGTTGGGTATGCATGGAATTATCGCCTAGAGAGCTACAGCAGCAGCGCTGTGGAGAGGCATGCAAGAGCCTGTCGCACCTGCACGTAGATGGTCCCCCCCGCAAGAAATTGTACATAGGAAACCTCAGAACTGAAATTGCGTGGACGTTGTTCGGGTTTATCTAAAGTTAGAGTACCATTTTTTCGCTCGACCTACTTGAATAATTAGTCGAGATAAATTAATTAATTTTTTAAATATAGCTTGAAACGTTCAAGCGCCAATAGGAAAGCTGTGGAGTTCCACAAATGTTGTCCAAACCAGGCACTTCCAACGAAGTACACTGAGCGTGGTCGTTGTTATTCAGGAAAAACAAAAGCCTGTGGAGTTTAAAAAATTGGCTGAGGCTTAGCTTGGTTAAGCCCGGTAATTGCGAAAGCAATTTCCCCTGGCTGCGCCTATAAGGTTGGCTGGTGGTGTGTCTTGGTGGTGCTCTTTTATGTTATCAAAGTTAGCCATTCGTTACACCCGAATCTTCTTCAGAGTTTGTACGTAGTCGCCGAGCTCCATATTGAGCACGTCGTCTGGAAAGTCGTTCTTCTTGTCTCCGTAGCTCGTTGTTTCTTCCCGTTTTCACACTGGCGAGCCGCCTTCTCCTTAAGCTTGGCAGTAGACGGCATCGTAGACGGTACGGCAGATCCGCCGTTGGTAGCTACCGCCGCTCCACACTGACGGCGCGAACTGAGGCCCTGGTTTTTAACAGCTGGTGTGACGTCACTCCGGCTGTAGCGCCCCTAGCGGAGGAGCGCGAGGCTCACCGCTGTTGGTGGCTACCGTCGCTCCACAGTGAAGGCGCGAGCTGGTGCCCTGGTTTTTCGCAGCGGGTGTGACGTCACAACAGAGGTCAAGCTAAATATCAATGGTAACTACCGCCGCGCCACGCTGAAGGCACAAACCCAAGCTAAAGTTTGGGAGCGCGACGCCAGCGCCGCAGCGGCGAGCCGCGGAAACTCGGGTCGCCGCCGGAGCAGACGCCCTGCTATAGCTTTGTGTGCACGTGCGACGGGAGAGTCACGCGGGGCGCAATCTTCGCGCTGATAGACGCGGTCTCGGCGAAGCAAAAAGGAGGTAGTACGAAGACCGTAATGTAAAAACCAACGCGTATGGACAGGGTGATCCACTCTTACCGCGAACACGCGAGTATGCGGCCGCGCTCGTCGCAGAGCCAGTGAGTCTGTCCCTACCGTGCACGAAAAAAGTGGCAGACGACGCGCAGGCAAACCGCTCGCTGCTCGATTTTCCAGCCTTGCGACTGCGAGTCGCAAGCCGCTGAACCAATCGGTGAGACAGTCGAGCTTTTGGCAATGACGCCGCCCGCGGACAGTCGAGCTTTCGGCAACGACGTCGCCCGCGGACACGCCGGGCGACGAACTGCGCTGCTCCCTTGCTGCCGTAGTCGTCGCTAAGCCTAACCATTTCGCATCGATGTTGCAGCTGAGGGCACTTCGGAAAAGGCCAGCGCTGTAATAAAGGTGCTACTTGCGTCACCGTTTTACTGTGTTCCTCGTCACATAATTAAACAAAGACGTGATCGATTTCCGTGATGCCTTTAACAGCGGAGCCTGGTGACAACAGGCGAGCCGCACGGGCATCAGCAAAGCCGATTTGGGAAAGAAATATGCTTGTATCGCAGACCAGCAACACGGTATTGGCCAACGATCCTCAAAAATGATCCATTTTTGACGTTGCTGTACTCCAGGGCTTGGTATGACGCGAGCAAATATTAGCGTGTTTTTCTGACGGCGGCGGCAAGCAAAACAGGCCGGCCCTGAGAAGCGCGCCGCTGCCGCTGTCACCATGACGCTTGTACGACTGCGGTGTACATACATCAATACCGTCACGACATCCTCCTGGTCGCCGTAGTGCATTTCGAATCGCACCGAGTGCGAGTGCAGGAGACGCGGTCAAAGCATACAAAATTCTCGAAAGCGCGCAAGCTATGTTATTCCGGAGAGTTTTCGCTTCAAGCGAGAAGGCGACCGGCAGGTCGCACTTGCAAGTGTGAACAATGGTGGTCAAATGTTTAGGGGAATCCCCCAAGGTGGAGTAGAATGTTGACTAACTGTTGCCTGGTCGCATGTCCTTTCGACTCGCAAGTAATAAGTGGATCGCCCTGCGCATCGCATGCAACAACTGACAACAACGATCAACGTGTCTCGCTTTATTACGCGGAGCTGATAGTACTTCGCATATTTCGAGCATATAATTATACAGTGGACTTACCTATTGTTGCATGTCATACAGTACGACATTATTACTCACTCGAGAAACGGATTTTACAGTCAAATGGGCCTCCTCGTCGTCGATCGTCTGCTCCACACAGCTAGTAGACGCGACTAATCAGTTTCCCCCTTTAATTAAGTTTGCATTGCGGAACTGCGCGTCAGTCTGAACGATCTTCTTGGAGCCGCAATGCAGGCGACACATCGCGACAGCGCGGGCGCGTGCACGTGCAAGAAAGCGCGCGTGCAAAGAAGCGTGGTGAAAGCAGCAGGCGCAGCAGCGCCACCCGGCGATGCTTTGGGAGTGCGCAGCAATTCAAGCGTCCTCATCCATGCTTGTAAAAACATCGCCCGCGCCGTGCCTTCGCTTCGCTTACGAGACAGGGCTTCAACCTTTGCTTGGCTCTGACATTACCGGCAGCGGCTGGCGACGGCGCTCCAAAAAAGCGCTTCTTCAGCCCGCACAAACCTCGAGCCGCGCTTTCTTGCAATTGCCGCTCAAACCAACTGGTGCTTATCTTGGAACCAAGCGCTACGCGCAGCTTACACTTAGACTTAGACAAACTTAGATAATCAGGACGGCCGCCTCGCCATCCCGTCCTTGTCAGACGGCCAAGATCCCTTGGGACCGGGCGGCTTCGAAGGCATATCGTGGGCAGCACGAAAGGAGAGAAGCGAGCGATGTTTTTCACAAAGCACGAATGGGGGCGCTGTAATTGCGGGGCATTCGGGCACATGGAGTGCGCTTTCACGTGGTATTTTTTAAACTCCGCGGTGATTCGTTTTTCCCGAATAAAAACGACCATGCTAAGTCTATCTCGTTGGAAGTGTTTGGGTTGGACAATATTGTGGACCTCCACAACTTTCCTATTGACGCCTGAATGTTTCAAGCTATATTTAAAAAAATTAATTAATTTATCTCGACTAATTATTCGAGTAGGTCGAGCAGAAGAATGGTACTGTAACTTTACATGAACTTTAACAACATCCACGCAATTTCATTTCTGAAGAACGCTTGGTTTTTGAAAATCTTGGTCCAAGTTAGCTGGGACATCCTCTGTGTGTGTGTGTGTGTGTGTGTGTGTGTGTGTGTGTGTGTGTGTGTGTGTGTGTGTGTGTGTGTGTGCGCGCGCGTGTGTGTGTGTGCGTGCGCGTGCGTGTGTGTGTGTGTGTGCGCGCGCGTGTGTGCGTGCGCGTGCGTGCGTGTGTGTGTGTGTGTGTGTGTGTGTGCGCGTGCGTGTGTGTGTGGGGGGGGGGGTTGGTTTGTGGGGTTTAACGTCCCAAAGCGACTAAGGCTATGAGAGACGCCGTAGTGGAGGGCTCCGGAAATTTCGACCACCTGGGGTTCTTTAACGTGCACTGACATCGCACAGTACACGGGCCTCTAGGATTTCTCCTCCAAAGAAATTCTAGCCGCCGCGGCCGGGATCGAACCCGCGTCTTTTGGGTCAGCAGCCGAGCACCATAACCGCTGAGCCACCGCGGCGGCAGTGTGTGTGTGTGTGTGTGTGTGTGTGTGTGTGTGTGTGTGTGTGTGTGTGTGTGTGTGTGTGTGTGCGTGCGTGCGTGCGTGCGTGCGTGCGTGCGTGCGTGCGTGCGTGCGTGTGTGTGTGTGGGGGGGGGGGTACAGGGTGTCCCAGCTAACCTGGACCAGGATTTAAAAAAAAAACCTAAGCGTTCTTCAGAACTGAAATCGCGTGGATGCTGTTAGGGTTTATCTAAAGTTGCAGCACCATTTTTTCGCTCGTCCTATTTGAATAATTAGTTGAAATAAATAAATTAACTTTTTAAATATGGCTTTAAACTTTGCTGAAAGGTACCTTTCAGCATGCAAAAAGTGACGAGAGGAGTGGAAAAGGCGCGGAGACGCTGAAATTCAAATTTTGACTACAGATAACTGAGCTTCTCCGAAGCGCATTGAAAAAACTCTTGCCTGAGGATATTCGTGAAGCGGTGTCTTTTAACATCCCAGGCATACTGCAACTTTATTAGAGCTCCTTCCAAAGTACCTTTAAGGTGTCTTAGGCGTCCCCAGAGATTTTTTTTTTTAAGTTCGCGCTCATGCAGACGTGCGTACATGCGCGTTGTTAACGGGTGAGGCGCGAGATGCGAGTGCATGTTTTCTGCGCAGTGGAAAGTCGGATATGAAGAGACAAGCTGAAAAATACCTGACAAATACCACATGTGTTCACCATCAACTCTCATTTAGTCAATTAAATAAGAGTTTCCAGCGCGGGCTGTCATGCACGCAGTGCCTGAGGTGCCGGCACAAGGTCAGATTTTAGCGCCTTTCATTCGGGTGCTACGATATGCAGCTAAATTCATTATTTAGGGAGAAAAACACAACCAGCTGCCGTGCGTTAAGTTTAAGCGTGCATTCCCTGCCGACGGCTATAGCCATCAGGCCGAAGACTTTACAGCTGGGCGGAACGTACCTGATAATTTTCCGCTTACAGCTCACAGGAAGCAATTCGCGAACGTAGAAATCACAACGACCACAGCAAAGTCAATCGACTGCGTAGTGCGCGCTATAATCGACAGCGCAGCGTGCCGTCTGATGAGCAGAGCGCGTCCTATTTTCCACTCAGATGAAATACGTTAGAGCGCGACTGCTGTTCGCGTGCTTTTGAGGATACCTCCAAGCTTATGTGTGCACTTCACGAAACCACAGCCCCACATAACGCATCGAAGACCACCTGCTCGCGTCGTCGATATAAACGTGCGTGAGCGCGATCAGCAGTTTGCTTTGCAGTCTACGTCTGCCCCACGCAGTTCCTTTCGCTCCCACGGAGTCTATTTCTACCGTACGCGTGCGCAACGAGGCGTAGCCGCACGCGATGTAGCAGAGATCACCTGCCATTCGGTGGGGATGGGGTATAGTGGGAGGGCTGAGGCGGCCTGTACTTGCCGTTTTCCGACCGCTCTCTCGAAGTGGAGCCTCCGATTACTCGGAGAGCTCCACTCACTGCAAATGCGCCATGGCAATGGCGCAATTCTGACTCTTTTTCGGAGGAACAAAAAACGCCGGTAGTGATCCCGAGAAATAATCTATCTGTCTTGCGTATTTTGGTACTTTCCTCTAGTGTCCCTTTAAAGGAGGCGGGATCGCGTCCTGCAAGCGAGAAGTTTTGCATAGGAAAACCACGCAGAGCCCAATTTCTGGGAAGAACAAGTCCTAGAAATACATACTTCAAATGGAAACCACTCCTCCCCCCCTAACAGCCCCTCCAGGAGTCACCCATGTGTCCGCTCCATGCGGTTTTCGACGGTGCGCGGGATGGCCACGATTCACTGCGCCACAGCGTTGAACATAATCGCGATTTGAAAATTCTGAACACGCTATTGTAGTAGCTATATATCTCTAATTACAACTAGACGAATAACTGGAATAGTACAAAATTTACGTATTGGAATCCAGTTAACATGACTCAATTGTTTTGCAGATGTCCGTCACCACAGGTGTACTATATATGGCTCAAGAGACATATTTATACAAAAAAAAAACTTTTTTTTTAATTACCAGCGGGCTTCACTGAAACGCCCTGTATGTTCGGGAAGATAAATTTGTAATCAAATCCGTCTTTGCACGTTGACATTAGGAGAGCCCAGCGAGCTAGCATGGCGGAGTGGTCAGCGTGCTCGTCTCGCACTCCGGAGACCCTGGTTCAATTCTCCAACTCGAACAATTTCCTACTCGGTTTTATTACCCGCCGCGGTGGCTCAGTGGTTAAGGCACTCGGCTGCTGGCCCGAAAGGCGCGGGTTCGATCCCGGCCGCGGCGGTCGAATTTCGATGGAGGCGAAATTCTAGAGGCCCGTGTGCTGTGCGATGTCAGTGCACGTTAAAGAACCCCAGGTGGTCGACATTTCTGGAGCCCCTCACTACGGCGTCCCTCATAGCCTGAGTCACTTTGGGACGTTAAACACCAATAAATCAAATCAAATGTAACGGAAAAAAAATTTTATTTTCCAATCTTGAGTGAAGTGTACACCATGAGACAATGACGACGATGTGACAGCGCGATGCAGAAGTACTGAGACACACAGTGACAATGTATTTTGACTTCTTTTTTCACTGAAGGGAACTGATTGAGAAAGATCGGCACCTCCTTGCTACTCCTACAACGGAGCCATACCGGCTCATCATGGCAATTATGCAGGTGAGTCCGAATTGCACGTAAGTTAGAAAAAAAAACGCGAAAGCTCAAATAAGTATTTCATGCATTGTTGAAATATTAAGAATCAGTCTCAAATAAGTGTTAGCTAAACTACGATGCTATCATTTGCTGGGCGCGCTCCCCCCCCCCCCCCCCCCCCCAAAAAAAAAAGCTGCCCTAGTTCAGTGTTTTCTGCCTTGCACTTTGGTATTGTTTAAAGTCACCTTTAAAGGCTCGAGAGCAAATGAGCGCGATAATTTTCAGTTAGGCCATCCTGCGCCAACGGCGACGCCGATTGGCTTGAAATTAATTCCCTAGCAAATCTTATCTAATCACCACTAGAGTATACGTATACTCTAGTGGTGAGAATGAACGTGCAATAAGAATTAAAATTCATTGCGACTGCAGTTGCCTCCACATTTCACGCGATCAAATGGGCGCACGATCGCTGAAGGTATGTGTACCGCAGTCACGTTGCAGAGACTGAAGACAGATATACTACCGCATCCTAATGAAAAAGAGGACAGTTTCACTTAAAATGGAGCTTTTATTAGCTAGAAAAGGTACACAGACTGCGATGACGCCGAGAATTTTTTTTTTTCTCGCGCGTTCCTGTGGCCTGGTTTCACCGCCATTAACTTCAAAACGCTTATCACGGAGTCATTTTCCGTCTCGCAACATGGCGGACTCGATGTAACGAAAAAAAAAATTATATTTTCCAATTCACATTTCTGAGCAGTAAATAATGTCTCGCATGCCGTCGAACAAACATCAACATAACCAGAAAGTGCTGTAGAATCGCTCTTAACTGTGCAAAAGAACTTAATGGAGGTGCTCCTTTTGGCACCGCCTGAGCGAGCAGCTGTCTATCGAGGAACCATGCTGATCCCCGTCCCCTCCCTCCATGGTCGGGGACTACCGTGGAGCCGCTCCCTGCATTGTCACCCTAGCAGGGTCATGAGGATCGGCCGACGCCATTGGCTGGAAGGGGGTCCCCTCTGACGGGGCAAAGCCGCTGCCTTCTTGAGTTGCACCCGACTGTAGTGAATCCTCCGACCTTTTGGCATAAGGATGTAGGCTTTAGTTAGGATGGCGTTACCGCGTAAAAGCCATGCAACGCGGAAAATGAGTACCTACAGTCGAGCCGGAATCCGGATATTTCGAATTATTGGCTACATAGAACACGGACTATTCCCTTCAAAATTCCGCGTAAAAATATAGGAACGTCTCGCAGTATATCGAGCTGTAATTGAGCCGGCTGTTCGATATATAGAACTGCGTGCCACCCCTCTGCAAGTGGCGCTTGTCTTAACGGCGCTCTTCAACCACTTTTCGCGCGCGGAGACGCGGCCTTGGACACTTGCTGGCAGCACTACCGCTGTGGAACCACATGAGAAGGTCAACGTGGGGTGTGCTTGAGGGTGGCCTTGCACTCACTTTCCACGCCACATCGCTGTCATGTACTTGCCCTTGCCTGACGCTTGCGGAAAACAACTATATATCGCGTTAATTGTAATGAGCCACTATTCTATAGTGTAGTGGCAACAGGATTAGACACCTTATGATAAGCTGTGGCTAGTTCGACAGTACCGTCCGCTGCTGCTTCGATGCGAAGCAGGTTAGGCCGTGGCGCGTTGGCCACCACGCCGGCAGGCCAAGCGTCGCTGCAAGAGGCGTGCTCGGTTACAGATAACCTTGTCATTTTTTATATTGAGTTACTGGTATATCGAACTATCTTGCGATTCCCTTTGAGTTCGATGTGTCCGGCTTCGACTGTACAATGGACCGAAGATCACCCTCCGAAAGTACACTCTATACGTTCACACAGTGGCGTAGCCAGAATTTTTTATTTCTTTTTTTGGCGGGGGGGGGGGGGGGGGGGGGGGGGGGGGGGGGAAGCTTAGGTTGCAGCGAGGCCTCCTCATAGAATTTGTGGAGGGATCAAACGCAAGAATAATAACTGCAGTGCCATATTGGCAATGTCATTATGTATTAGATAACACTACGCCCTGTCTGGACAAGTGAAATATTTATTTTTTTAAATAAAAGAATGTATTCGTATGTCGTAAAAACCGTGCCAGACATAACTGGTGCCAATACTTCCTTGCTTTTGCGTATTTAATAAGTAAAGAAAATATCACACGAAGTCTAGAACTATGATCAATTTTATTGGCCTAGAATCTCTTCAGACAAGACACACTGAAACAAGGTAGAAATTTTTGTACCTAATATATAATAATCTGATTAGAATAAACACCCATTACTCCTTTTTCACGAGCAAGTACGCGTTACAACCATGGAAAAAAGCTGCAACATTTCGTGCATACTCTAATACAGTTAAACACTCATTTTTTGTCAAATCGATTACAGAGTGGAATGAATTGCCGAAGTGTGTAGTGAACAGCCCCAATGTAGAAACGTTTGTTGATAATTTGAGAGCCTTTTGTATGTGAAGCCCTTGTCTTTTTGGCTTCTTTTTTCGCATCATCTGTTTGTTCTTTCATGACGCTCGTGCATATCTTGTTTTTTACTTGTATCTGTGCTCACTCCCGCTTGGAGTCAAGCGACTCCGCAGTATTAAATAAATAAATAAAATATCCGTCCGAAAACAGCAAAGCAGTGCATGCCCCTGATATGAAAAACGTAAAGGCCATGGAATTAGCAAATATAGAGGACAAATATTTTAATGAATCTTTTTCGTTCAAGAACCTTCACATTTTTGTACATATGCAACGGCCAGGAAAAAATCTCAACGACGCTGTCCTTCGTTCCAGTCTACTGCGCAGCAGCTGTCACCGGTCATGTATTGCGAGTAATTGCACCGAAATTTTAGTCGCAACAACTAGGAGTTCTGCAAAATATGCGTTAGAAGGGCGCATTATTATTAGAAATGTGAAGATACAACTTGATAAAGGACAAAAAAGTGTCAACGGAAACAAAGTCACTGTATGTATACACAAAACCTCACAACAAGATATTTAAATACACGTATGTCTCCATTAAAGCTACGTATCTAAGCAAGAGTCACTCTATATAATGCGTCAAATAAGGCAAATAACCATCTTGCGCAATCACAGATCGTAAACTTTACACACGGAAAGACAGACGCTCTAGGCAAGTACAAAACTATGATAGCAGAAGTCCCGATATGTACTTGGGCCATGCTGCGGTCGCGACAGCACCATATGTTAGAATAATAGAGGAACAATGAAGAAATTAATACGAAAGTACGTTTTTTTTAACTGCCTGCACGGCGACAATTATTCTGCACCAATAATTACAGAAGGATATTTCTTTGAGCAGTTAGATAAAAAGGAAAGAGAAGGACAAACGAAAGCCACGAATGATGCCGCAAGTTGGAATAACCAATATCCAAGTGTGTATGTTGGGAAACGCCGCGTGGGCAGGGCTTACAATAAGCAAGGTCAGTCAAGATCGGTAATGGATGTCCTCAAAATTTTCGTATTCGCATGGTAATTTTGATCATGATGCTAACTGATGTTTGCGTTACGTGACTCCAGGTGCATAGGCGTTGTCACGAAATCCGACCCGAGTTAGCAATGTTCGCGCCAAAATGTCTTTTCTAGTCTGAAAAAGACATTGTATGTGACAAAATCCCGAATGTCTTCCGGCGCCGGTGATTGTTTTGGTCAGCGGTGCGTGTCAATTCGAAAAAATTTCGGGGGGGGGGGGGGGGGCTGAAGCACCATGAGCACCCCCCCCCCCCCCCCCCCCCCCTTGCTACGCCCCTGCGTTCAGATCATCGCGTGTTTTCATAGCGCTGGTGGTACCGTCAGGCCATTCTGTCGACCCGTCTCTGCACTTTAAAAGGGATCGAGAGTGCCTTCGGGATGAGCGCTACCTGTTGTGGCGCGGCGCGCAGTTCTAAGGGTCGAAGCTGAGCGATTTTTCAAGGAGATAATATCTGTGTTCGATGCAGCCAATAATTCGAAATATTCGGGTTCGATATATGCGGTCTCGACTACGCAGAAAATATAGACGCAGTTCGTGTATGTTATTATGTAGAAGAAGTTACAGTGATTTTGTCGTTAATACACTCTGCAGCGAAGCGGCAAAGCCAGCTCAACAAGCTTTAAAAGGGGTGTTCTTGACGTTCGATACAATTCGATATTTCGTACCACGATGCCGGTTCAGAAAATTTAAAAGCGGCTCTCCCTCGGTGCGGACCGCCTTCAGCCTGTCAATATAATCTTGCGCCCTAAAGCCAAAATTAAAAAGTTGATTAGTTGATTTTAGTTAGTTAATCGTCTTTTAGATGACTGCTATCGCGTACATAATATCCACGTTGCTGTAAATCCATCTGCACCGACCGAAGAGACGTATTTGACACTGCTTTTAAAATAAAAATATGTAAAGTTAGAAGAAAAATCAGCTTGTATATTTTTCTTTAAATCCCCCCCTCAACTACATGCAACAATAAACTGAGTGCAATCGAGCGCAGATTAGGCGCTATTTTTCATATCGCTTGCCTGTGCCGCCGGGTGGTCGCGGATAAAAGTGTCCTAAATGCGTTGCAGACCTGCTACACTGATTAAAACCTCAGTTAACCAGGAGGCAGACAAATGCTGACTGGACAGCTGTTTGCCACGCGCAGAATGCACCTGCAGTTGCCGCTTGTATTGCATGCACCTTGTCACCGCAGCTTTGGCGACGCGCTGATACCTGTGCCTTACTTGCAAGAAGAGTCATGCTGCAGTCGCTACTCCTCGGCGCGAGCTGCTGCGCACTGGTTTGGCATGCGCCGTGACTGTGCGAAGGAATCGCATACTCACGGAGGGTGCCCGCCCCGTCGCAGGTATGCCATCTGGAGGACCCCTTTTTCAGTCAGTTACTGAGTGAGACAGGCCTTGTCATCGTCAGGGTGGAAGAAGTGACAGTAAAAGCCTTCACCGCGGCCCTTGGTTACACCATTGACTGCCGCCTCGTCCTCCACAGGTGGTACAACATGGGCCCCTACTGCGTGCAAGGTGCGCCCCTATTTATATACTATGCGGCTGGCGCCGTTGTGCAGCCAGTCACGCGGCTGCTGCGACCCGGCTGCTGCGACACGGCGACCCCCATATCCAGGGTGTCGAACCGGAATTTTTTCGGGTTTGGTTCGGGTTCGGATTGACGCCTTTCGGGTTCGGCTCCTGAGATATCTTCCGTTCCGGTTCGAACCGGTTCGACCCGGCCGGAACTGGTTCAAACGGGTTCGAAAAAAAAAAACAAAAAAACTTAAGGTGCTTTTTTACGGCACTTAAAAAAAATACTGCGTTTTATTTCTCGTTGCAGTCTAATATAAAAATCAAATATTCATAAAATAGTCTGTCTATTGTTTTTTCCAAACAGATGTGACGGGGCCAGCTTGACTGTACAGACCGCAGCACACCGTTTGTAATGAGTGACCGACAATTATAGCGTGGTGGCAAACATATAATTGTGATTATTTTCATTGGCACATAACAGACCAAAGCTGTCATGCGCCAGCAAGTGAGACTGGTATCATTGTAATTAGCTTTTTATTACTCTTTGCTGAACCAGAATAAATGTGTAATAGCTCTTTACATTTTTGGCTCGTTTTATACTGGATCCTAGCGATCTTTCAGCCAAAATCGACAATAAAGATCCTGTGAAACAAAATTCCCTGCATTAATTTACATAATTTTGGGTCAGTAGACTTTCCCTTGTCTTTCTTATATACTAGGCAAAAATAATTATTCTAGAGCTTCCGGTTCCTGAGAGAAAGTGTAAAATGCTGCGAAATTTGTTTTGAGATAATTGGCTTTAAGTGAAAAAAAAGAGTTCCATTTCAAAATTGTCCTCAACAAATGTACCTTTATATATTTCAATAGCCATCAGCCAGCCAGTCATCCCAAAAGTTATTACTTTTTTCATTTACTTGCTGCCTTTCTTTCTGAGCCGTTTTTGTGATCTGCTGTATAAAACTTTCCGCGAAGTGGTCGTTGCTAGTCGGCCTTGTAAACTGCCACTGCACCGTGCATCATTTAGGTGAAACACCAAATGGCAGAACAATGTCCCTTTGGGTAATGCATCCATGATTAAAAGTAACCACTACATTTATCCTAGATATTTTCAGCGTCTAAATGCAAATAAGCGCGTTTTGTAGCACGCTCCCAAACACAACTGCTGGATACTCATTTGCGTCTTCTTTTTTCCCATGGAGGCCTTTCTTTTTTCTCCCCAACCAGTGTATAGCTGCGATCAGTAAGCACCTTCATCTCGTCTGTGTGTGCTACTGAGAGCGAGAGTTTTAAAGAACAAGAATTCGTAGTAGGCTCTAGCTAGCCGCCACACAGACGCTGGGCCCTGCCCTGGGCGGCACTGCCAGAATTCTACAGCATGATGGTAAGCATAGTATTCAATGCACATTCAATGCTTCTAGCACAAATTCTTCGGTGTTAGTCATTGCAGAAGCTGTTCAATTCTGGGCCCAGAAGCAAAAAGAAATCTATACTGCTCGTGAAATCGCACCGAATCAAATCGAGTATGTGCACTTCAGGGTGGTCGCATAGCGTCTAGAGATAAATTTTGCCCAAAACAAAATGATAGGTATATTTTAGCTGGTGCCAGGTGAGCAGTTATAATTATTCTGGGACTGAAGAAAATCAGTGTACCTGTTTTCTGGGTTTTTTTTTTCAACATAGAAGACCTCCGTATCGCACATATGTGAAAATGGGGCACGGTTCTCAACCACCTATGTTTATAAATGTGTAATTTTTTGTATAAAAAAATTGTTCTCACACCAGTGAGACAGTGGATCTTTTTCAGAAAAAAACCGGCAATTTCTTATGCTGAAAAACCAAAAAATCCAACTAAAAAAATTTTAGCTTACCCTGTGTCCTTACAGTTTTGCATGAATTAAAATTTTTCCTTTCATTTTAGTTGCTCCAACGATATTCTTTTATGGGACAGTTCCTCACGAAAACCTTTGGATTAATACAAGACGAGTATTAGATGAATAATTAGTACTAATGTAGGAAGCTGGTTCAAGAAAACAGCGCAATCCGTGCAGGAAAGATGTTATTTATTTGTTCCCATGTCCTTTCCGAGCAGGAAACAAGGGTTACTTTTTTATAGCGGATGTTTTTTTTCTGAGATCGATTTGAATGATAAATAGGCTTACACACAGGGAGACCCAGTAATCAGCTTTAATAATTACTAAATATGCGACGCTTTAAATTAAAAAAATTGGCTGTGGTTTAGCTCTGGTTAAACCTAGTAGAGTAGCGACAGGTACATACCCCTGGCTACGCTTAGGTTTCGCTAAGACACACGACGCAGCGTTCGGAGGCCGTGTGAGCGGACGCACTTCACATGCGCTCCGCAAACCTTATCCTTTACGCCCGGATTACCTCATCCCAGCTCTCTGAAGCTAGTATTATCAGCCTCCGCTTCTCGTCAGAATCCTGCCGATACCAACCTTTCCCGGTTTGGACTACCACATCAATAGGCAAGTCCATATCTTTTGCTCACAGCGCTGCGCTAAGTGGCTAAGCCTCGCGACGCAGCAGCTACCGATACCGAACGCCGCTAGAGACGCAGCTTCGCGCTCGGAGCACCGGCGTGTCGGCGCCTCGACGGCGGCATGGAAGCCATTGTAGTAGAGGGAGAAGACTTATCACTCTCGGAACTGACCTCTACCAACGCGGCGAAGCGCGCGGGGCGCACACCAGCAGCGTGCTCTGACGTCACTTCGCACATGCGCACAAGTGACGAGGCGGGCGGCGTCTGCTCCGCCGTCGGCGCCGCGGCGAGGCGCGCGGCGCGCAACCAGCTGCGTGTTCTGACGTCATTCCGCGCATGCGCACAGCTGGCGGAGCGTGGTGCCACGGCTCAGCGCGCAACCACGCTGACCTGGCGAAGCGGCTGGCGTAGTGCAGCTCTCGCTACAAAAGAAAAAAAAATTGACGACCAAGCTGTTCGCGAGTTGGACGTCGCTTCCTATAAAATATTCTTAATCAGGTGGCTAGTTGTCCCAGATTTATTAATTAGTATGTTAGTTAACACATTCATGCGTTTAGTGACAAGGGAGAGAAAGCCATGCTCAAGGCGGTGCCAGGCTGGTTTCTCAAGCGGCGAATATGTCATTCCTGAAGTTCTGGAGCGTGACGAAATGCGGCCCTTTTTTCCTCACAAAATCAAAACCGAACGCACGAGAGACGCAGGGAGCCAGTGGCGGTCCTAGGGGTGGGAGGGTGGGGGGTGGGGTGGAGGCTTTCGCACGTCTTCCTGAACGTCTGTTTTCCGGCTTTCATAGGGTGATATGTGATTTTTTACGAAGGACTGAAAAGCTTTTTCGCCTGTGATGCGTCAAGTATGCCCTACTTTGTACGTTCACGGTGTCAGCGGCAGTCTTATTCACAAAATTCTAGGTTCTACTAGTTGGTAGTTATACGAGTACAATTCATAGTGATTGTAGAGGTATCGTGGTCCTGCCGTGTCCCCATCGTTGTCTTGCCTTGGCGCCCGGCGCGGCGACGACAGCGGTGGCGGTGCCATTCACCTGAGGTTGCGGTGGCCAGAAACCTCGTCGGGGCGGCAAGTAGCCACCCGTTCATGTCTTTATCCCACCATGGGACATAGCGACGCCAGCTAGGGGATCATCCCTTTTGTTGACTTCACAAGGAGCGCCGACCAGCCACCTTGTTGGAGGGGACCGAGGGCAGAACAAAGCCTTTTTCGCGAGCTGAGTAATGAAGGCTGCTAACCCCGCTCGTGAAATTCTCGGCAGGTGCTTTGACCTTCCTGGACACGTCGTGGTGGGATATCTGAGCCGACAACCTGTTTTCCCCCGGTATCGAAATGAATATTGCTTTCGTAGCTGTTAACATTCAAAGCATGAGTTATGGTATAACATCTTTGTCGTTCGCCGTTTATTTTTGAACAACAAAGCGCACAAAAATTGCTGTACGAATAAAATTGAAATAAAAAATCGTTGTTTGTATTTTCTTTCGTTTTTTTTATAGGAAGTCTGTCCGCCCCTTCTGAAACCAATCTCTGGGACCGCCTCTGCAGGGAGATCGGTGCAAATAGAATATTCGGTGACGGCGTGCTACAGTAACTGCTGCGCAGGAATCCAATCAACCTACATGGTCTGTTCTGAAAGTAGTAGGACTAATTTTTTTAAACAAAATTTATTCAACAGAATAGTACAAACGATAACAATTTTTCAAGGTAGCACCCTTCCGTACCTACACGCTGCTGCCAATGAGTTTCACAGTTTTCGTACGCCTCCAGGAACGCCTGGACCGCAATGCTTTTTAACTCCCTCGTCACGGCCTGTTGAACCACCTCTACCGATCCGTGATGTTTCCCCTTGAGCGTCGATTTTATTCTCGGGAATAGAAAAAAGTCTGGCCGGGCCAAGTCGAGACTGTAGGGGGCTGAGGCAGCGTTGCCGCCTTGTTCTGGGCAAAAAATCGGGGTCCTCACTCACATGATGAAGAAGATCCTACCAGTTGGCCTTTTCCTCCTCTAACAACACTCCCGGCACCAACTTCGCGCACGCTTTCCTCATGGATAAGTTTTCTGTAACGATCTCAAAAACTTGGGTTTGAGGAATGCTGAAGTCATCAGCAATCATTCTGATACTCATTCTACGATCACTGTTAAGTAAATGTTTCACTCGCTACACATTTTCGTTGGTCTTGCTGGTCGAAGGGCGTCTGGAGCGGTCGTCTTCCTCCACTCTTTCCTTACCTTCTCGGAACAGCTTGTGCCACTCAAAAAACACTTGATCTACCCATGGAAGCGTCACCGTAGGCCTCCTTAATCATGTTGTGAGTCCCTTTGCCCGTTTTACCAAGATTTACTTAAAATTTGATCGCGTATCGCTGATCCAGTAAACGTTCGATGATTCTTCGTGACGAGACGTTTCAACAGGGGTTAATAGTACAAGCGACCTCCTCTCATCAACGGCCGAGAGCCGACTACCGATTTTTCCCAGCATTCCCAATATCCCCCTTCAACGATCTTGCACGCGCAGACCACCTCTCGTCCGCCCGTTCGCCCAGGAAAAAACCAGTCCTACTACTTTCAGAACAGACCCTGTATTCCGTTGTATCACATCCAGTTTCGTTTCCCTCCGTCGCTAACAAGAATAAAGACACGTAGCAGGCGTTTATTCTTTTGCTTGCACCAAGCTCCGACGCTAAAAATTGTGCATACCGTGGTACACTTGCGCAGGCAGTTTTAATTTGGCGCCATGGGTGCCTAAATACAAAATTAGCGAACGTTGCTTTTGCACGAAGGTTCTTGCGCACTCATTTACTCTGTCCCGATTTTTCTCTGTAAAAAATTACGTAATTTCATCGCTCTTCATAGCTTTAGAGAATGACATTTCCTTCTTTTCAAAAACTGGTATTGCACTGTCTTATACCAGGCTACCTCTTTCAGAGATACTTACAAACTATTGCTCTTCCACTCCAACGGCGTGCAGAATACTCATTCCTATGCCTGCTAAGCTCTTGACCTTTTATCATTCGCACGCCTTTCGTCTAGTTCGATTGCACACCCTTTTATACCTTTTCTGCCGTTCTTTTTTTCTCTCTGGAGGGCTTGGCTACCTCACTAGCAGGTATATTTTTTTTTCCAAGTTTATTTTGTAAGCTGGAAGAGCACTCTTTTAATATAGACCCTTTGTACTGTCAGCTTTAGCGGGTGGCAGGAGACTCATGCATAGAGAACTTGTACCCCAGCCGCTATACTGTTGCAAGGTTTGTTGAAACTAAAAGCTTCATCTGAGGAGTGCTCACAGGCCCAAACCTGGAGGATTGCGAAAGCAACATCTGCGCGTTGCCATATATTGTTGCGTGAGCTGCATTGCCCACAGTCTCGCCGTTTCGCGTGCTCTTGCACGGCCGTACTGCGCATGCGCGAGGAGCAAGTGACGTCACTACGCACAGCTGGCGTGCCTCACCGCGCGCGCTCTCCTTCCTTTCCTTAAAATGATCGGAGTGTAAAACGTTGATAACGCCAACGCCAATGAACACAGTCAATGCCGACGGCCTATGGCTTCAGCGCCGCGTTTCTGGCACAACGCTATCAATTCCAACGCATGCAACGCGCACCTGTCACTACCGCCACTTAGCTTAAAGCATGGTTGAGGTGTCCACTGTTCCCAGAGGACAGTTATGCGCCTTCCCTCTGGTTCAGGTGTCCACCAAGATGTGGACGCCTCGCCCTCACCTCACGCGACTTATATCCTGGCATAGCAGAGCTAAGGCACTGCCAATTTTATTACTTTTCCTGTGTAGATCTGCGATCAGGTTACCGGCAGATTCCGGTGCATCCGGCAGACAAAGAAAAAACTGCGTTTATAACGCTGGATGTACAGGTGCGGCCAGAGTAATACGGAGCACAGGAAGGGTTGCGGGGCAGAGGAAACGTGCTTATGCGCGCTGCCTAGCAGTGGCGACAGGAACTATCTTAATTTGGACGCGGCGTGATGGCGCCGGTAGCACGGACCCACTTTTTCCGCAGGGCTATCAACATCACAGCATATAGCATGCAATCCCTTGCTCTATGATCGACTGATACCCTGCTGACAGCGCCCCGTTTCTCGCATCGAGGAGCGGCGCGCGCTGTAAACGGGCGCAAGACGGCCGTTTTGGCATTACGTGTTATCTCGGCCCTTCAGTCCGCGCGGCCACCGCCTTGCAGTTTAGTCGACGGCGCGTGACACCGAGGCTGAAGTGAGCACGCCTGGATGAAGGCAGCACCTGGCGGTGTTGACCGAACCAGCTTAGCATCTTTCGAACAGGGATAACGGCAGGGTTGCAGCAAAGAGGGGGGCTCGGCGGCAGGCACTCTCGTTGCGCGCGGATAGCCGGGGGTGTCTTTGTTGTGCTGACAGGTGGCGCTTAGATGCAGTTTCTGCTAGCTTGGACGCCTTTCGCGTGCTCCGTATTATTCTGGCCGCACCTTTACTGTACCTTTACGCTTTGAATTTAATGTGATGCTGTTTGGACTTTTCAATGCCCCTGCGAATTTCTAGATTTATGGACACGGTATTGCGTGGCATGAAATGGGACATTTGTCTATGTTATCTTGATGACGTTGGCATTTTCGGTAAAACGTTCGACGAGAATAACGACCGCTTAGCTCGTGTGTTGACTGCTTACATGAAGCCGGCCTGGTCCTCAATTCGAAGAAGTGCCGCTTTGTCGAGTGTCAAGCGTTGGTGCTCGGCCATCGGGCAGGGCTTGAGGCCAGATTCTCAGAAACAGCAGCTATGGAGTTATTTCAAGCACGATGCATGGACAGTCAAAGGGGTTCGTAGTTTCTTGGGGCTATGTTCTTATTTCCGGCGTTTTATTCACTGCTTTGCCGACATTGCCTATCCTTCTCCATGAAGGAGCTTCGTTTGAACGGACTCCCGAGTGCGATGCCTCCTGCCGCCAGCTGAAGTTCCTCTTGACCTCTCATCCCGTCCTCCGGCATTGGCATTTCGAGCCCACCGCACCAACAGAAGTTTATACTGATGCTAGTGGTGTTGGCACCGGCTGTTCTGGTTCAACGCCACGATGATCAGGAGCACGTTGTTGCATACGCGAGCCGCTCCCTCAGCAAGCCAGAGCGCAACTACAGTGTACTGTTAAGGAACAAGAATACCTTGCTGTGATCTTCGCCGTGCAGAGGTTTTGATGGTACCTGTATGGCCACCCATTCATCATTGTGACTGATCCTTTATTGGCTCGTCAGTCTCCGAGATCCATGCAGTTACCACGCGCGCTGGCCCCTAGCTACGTCTACAGGAGTGTGACTTCAATGTCGTATTCAAGAGCGAGCGGCGACACGCCAATGCAGACTTTCTTTCGCGAATGCCGCTTCCCTCAACCGATTGTAACACTGACAGTTTCGACCATTACATTTCAGCTATCGTTCCAGAGTTTCCTGACATTCAGGTGTTTAAAACTGAGCAGCGCGAAGATCCGACTCTACAACCACTCTTTGCCTCCGCGCGCAACCGCGACGGTCTGATATAGAAAAAGAACTATTCCCTTGCGGGCCCACGATACCTGCTCGTTGTTTCAACAGCTCTGTGCTCCTCCATTTTGTGTGTTATGCATGACGACCCTGCCTACGGACATCTGGGATCGACTCGCACGCTCCATCACGCTCAAGATCGGCTTTACTGGACGAAAATGCGTACCACGACAGAATAATATGTGGCCAGTTGCACGCACGGTGTCAGCGCCACAAACTCCTTACCTTCGCTCCACCTGGCCTACTTCACCATGTGACGCCTCCCAGCAGTCCGTTCGAGCAGGTTGGAATTGATCTGTTTGGACCTTTTCCCAAACCTACAAATGGCAATCGTTGGATCGTGGTATGTGCGGACTACCTTACACGTTATTGTGGAACGGCTGCTCAACCATCGGCAACCGGTCATCAAGTGTCGCTATTTCTTCTGAACTCTGTCCTCTTACGGCATGGGCCACCGCGAGTGGTAATCAGTGGCCACGGCCGCCAATTCACGGCCGATATCATTGAAGAGCTGCTACGTTCGTGCGCGGTTACCTACAGGCACTCAACGCCATATCACCCACAGACCAACTGTTTGACGGAACGCATAAACAGAACACTTATTAACATACTTGCCATGTATGTGCACACTGACCATAAGAGCTGGGACACAATACTGCCCTTCATCACATACACCTTCAATACCGCCACTCATGAAACAGACGAATGCAGTCCATTCTACCTCTTTGGTCCTCGTTTTTGGCGCTAACTTCATCATGAATTCTACCTCTTGTACGCTCACCCGCCTCGCTACACTCTGTACACCATGCTCCCATTTTCTACCAGTGACAACCTGTGTATCGCCGACACGCTGTCTTTAGCTGAAGAAGCTCGTCGGATTGCCCACCTGCGATCCGTTGAATCTGAAGAGCGCTTCAAGGACAGCTACGACAGCCGCCGGCACATTGTCTACGCTCCGGACGATATTGTCTGGCTTTGACGCCCAGTCAGGCGCCGCGGATTGCACCAAAAGCTACTGGCCCACTACAGTGACCCTACGTGGTTGTGTCCAGAATTATCACATATCAGATTGCGCGCCTCACTGCAACTGGTAAACTTTCCGCGAAAACTGAACTCTCACATGTCTCTCGTCTGAAGCCATGCCACTCTCGGGACACAACATAACTCGCCCGGCGGGCTTCGTCTGCGCCGGGGCCAAATGCCACGGTCGAGCTTAGACGAAGGAGTAGAAGTGCGAACGTGGTGGAAGTTGGATTGGTTGGACGCTATTGGGAACTGACTCAGTACGCCTGGTACGCCTTGCGTGATCCGGCCTTCAGAAAAAGTTTTGCGCCGGTAACAATATTAAACTTGCATCTTTAGCAGGCTAAGAAACACCTCGTGCTAGCTTCGCCCTACAATGGAAAGAAATTTTCGCGCTTTTTTAATGCGTTAGCATTAGAAGCGCCATTCTGAAAAAAAAAGCAGCCACATGCCACGTTTGGCAGGTGGCAAAGAGAAATCTCCCTCCGCACTTGTAGGGAAGAGGAGTGAGAGGCCGGAAGGTGGCTGCCATGGGAAGAACTCAGCCTCCCCACTTGTAGGAGAGAAGAGAGAGGCCCGAAGGTGGCTGTCATGAGAAGAACTCACCCTCCCCACTTGTAGGGGAGAGGAGCGAGAGGCCCGAAGGTGGCTGCCATGGGAAGATCCCTCCCTCCACACTTGTAGGGGAGATGAGTGAGAGGCCCAAACGTGGCTGTCATGAGAAGAACTCACCCTCCCCACTTGTAGGGGAGAGGAGTGAGAGGCCCGAAGGTGGCTGCCATGGGAAGAACTCACCCTTCCCACTTGTAGGGGAGAGGAGTGAGAGGCCGGAAGGTGGCTGCCATGGGAAGAACTCACCCTCCCCACTTGTAGGGGAGAGGAGTGAGAGGCCCGAAGGTGGCTGTCATGAGAACTCACCCTCCCCACTTGTAGGGGAGAGGAGTGAGAGGCCCGAAGGTGGCTGTCATGAGAAGAACTCACCCTCCCCACTTGTAGGGAAGAGGAGTGAGAGGCCGGAAGGTGGCTGCCATGGGAAGAACTCACCCTCCCCACTTGTAGGGGAGAAGAGTGAGAGGCCCGAAGGTGGCTGTCATGAGAAGAACTCACCCTCCCCACTTGTAGGGAAGAGGAGTGAGAGGCCGGAAGGTGGCTGCCATGGGAAGAACTCACCCTCCGCACTTGTAGGGGAGAGGAGTGAGAGGCCCCAAGGTGGCTGTCATGAGAAGAACTCACCCTCCCCACTTGTAGGGGAGAGGAGTGAGAGGCCCGAAGGGGGCTGCCATGGGAAGATCCCTCCCTCCACACTTGTAGGGGAGAGGAGTGAGAGGCCCAAACGTGGCTGCCATGGGAAGATCTCTCCCTCCCCACTTGTAGGGGAAAGGAGTCAAAGGCCGCAATATGAGAACAAAAATAACTGCGCAAAAGGACGGAACAAGAGAAAGAGAACCACACGGGACAAACGCAGACTGACAACTGATTTATTCCACCAACTCCTCTTTCCTTCAGCAGCAAAGCGCATGCGCACCAACCCCAAAAACAAACAAAAGCCACGCTCGTCTCGTGGAATCAAGGAACTCGAACTCCTTGCGGTACAGGTGTACTGATGCATCGCTAACACACTTGTCAGCCTCAATCTCGCGATTTCGAAGGCCTTGATAATTTCCCGTTCTTTCTTATCCCTCGAGCGTCCGATAATCTTAGTCCTATCGAAAAGCGGATTACAATTTTTGTCATCATGCTTGCAAGTGTGACAATGCTTCGGCAGATGCTGCCCCCTTGAATCATCTAAGGAATTTGCATGCTCTAATAATCTAATGGTCTAATAATCCTTTTAAATATTGACCAAAACGACGACTTGGCCCAGGTGGCGTTGGATGTTTTAGCATCTTTTAAGTCAGCCTTCCCGAGTTTTAATTTTACCATTGAACTTCCTGAAAACTCTTGTTTGCAAAATTATTTTTTAATGATCCTGACCACCTCTGCTGGGCGTACATGCCTAGGTCGAAAAAGGCACTCCTGCCCTTTAACTCGTGCCATTCGAAGCTGGTCGAGAGGGGTATTATATCAACTTGCCTCAGGGCTTCATTAGCCAAGTCCTGTCCACATAAGGTTCCGGTTAGCTTTGAGGCTCAGGCTGATCGCCTTAGGTCTGCTGGTTTTCCGCTGGCCCTTCTTCAGGCTGTCGCTGAGTCCCTGTTGAAGTCCTTCCGCCCAAACTCAAAACCTCGGGGGGCGGATGCACAGGAGAGGCGGAAGTATGAAGTTATGCCCTATGTTCACAGGGTCTCGCACGGCCTGAAGAGGGTCGCCGGAAAATTCGGCGTTGAGGTCATTATTTCTGCACCTTGCAAGTTGTCGCGTTTGTGCAATTTGGCGAGAAAAGATAAGCAAAAGAAGGTCGTGTGTGGCATTAACCACAGGAATAACTTCGTACAGTGTACATGCAATGTAATTTATCACATTCCCCTGAGTTGTGGTACGTTCTACATAGGGCAAACTGGCCGCTGCGTCAACATTAGTTTATTAGAGCATGCAAATTCCTTAGATGATTCAAGGGGGCAGCATCTGCCTAAGCATTGTCACACTTGCAGGCCTGATGACAAAAATTGTAATCCGCTTTTCGATAGGACTAAGATTATCGGACGCTCGAGGGATAAGAAAGAATGGGAAATTATCGAGGCCTTCGAAATCGCGAGATTAGGGCCTGATAAGTGTGTTAGCGATGCATCAGTACACCTGTACCGCAAGGAGTTCGAGTTCCTTGATTCCACAAGATGAGCGTGGCTTTTGTTTGTTTTTGGGGTTGGTGCGCATGCGCTTTGCTGCTGAAGGAAAGAGGAGTTGGTGGAATAAATCAGTTGTCAGTCTGCGTTTGTCCCGTGTGGTTCTCTTTCTCTTGTCCCGTTCTTTTGCGCAGTTATTTTTGTTCTCATAATGTCATACCAACTAGCCCCTCACCGCACTCTTCTGAAGGCCGCAAGGTGGCTGCGATGGGAAAAACTCTTCCCCACTTGTAGGGGAGAGGAGTGTGAGGCCGGAAGGTGGCTGCCATGGGAAGAACTCTCCCTCCCCACTTGTAGGGGAGAGGAGTGAAAGGCCGCAAGGTGGCTGCCTTGGGAAAAACTCTCTTCCCCACTTTTAGGGGAGAGGAGTGTGAGACCGGAAGGTGGCTGCCATGGGAAGAACTCTCCCTCCCCACTTGTAGGGGAGAGGAGTGAAAGGCCGCAAGGTGGCTGCCATGGGAAAAACTCGCTTCCCCACTTGTAGGGGAGAGGAGTGTGAGGCCGGAAGGTGGCTGCCATGGGAAGAACTCTCCCCCCCGTAGGGGAGAGGAGTGAAAGGCCGCAAGGTGGCTGCCATGGGAATAACTCTCTTCCCCACTTGTAGGGAAGAGGAGTGTGAGGCCGCAAGGTGGCTGCCATGGGAAAAACTCTTCTTCACTTGTAGGGGAGAGGAGTGTGAGGCCGGAAAGTGGCTGCCATGGGAAGAAGTCTCCCTCCCCACTTGTAGGGGAGAGGAGTGAAAGACCGCAAGGTGGCTGCCATGGGAAAAACTCTCTTCCCCACTTGTAGGGGAGAGGAGTGTGAGGCTGGAAGGTGGCTGCCATGGGAAGAACTCTCCCTCCCCACTTGTAGGGGAGTGGAGTGAAAGGCCGCAAGGTGGCTGCCATGGGAAGAACTCTCTTCCCCACTTGTAGGGGAGAGGAGTGTGAGGCCGGAAGGTGGCTGCCATGGGAAGAAGTCTCCCTACCAACTTGTAGGGGAGAGGAGTGAGAGGCCGTAAGTTGGCTTTCATGGGGAGAACTCTCTTCCCCACTTGTAGGGGAGAGGAGTGTGAGGCCGGAAGGTGGCTGCCATGGGAAGAACTCTCCCTCCCCACTTGTAGGGGAGAGGAGTGAAAGGCCGCAAGGTGGCTGCCATGGGAAAAACTCTCTTCCCCACTTGTAGGGAAGAGGAGTGCGAGGCCGCAAGGTGGCTGCCATGGGAAAAACTCTCTTCCCCACTTGTAGGGGAGAGGAGTGTGAGGCTGGAAGGTGGCTGCCATGGGAAGAACTCTCCCTCCCCACTTGTAGGGGAGTGGAGTGAAAGGCCGCAAGGTGGCTGCCATGGGAAGAACTCTCTTCCCCACTTGTAGGGGAGAGGAGTGTGAGGCCGGAAGGTGGCTGCCATGGGAAGAAGTCTCCCTACCAACTTGTAGGGGAGAGGAGTGAGAGGCCGTAAGTTGGCTTTCATGGGGAGAACTCTCTTCCCCACTTGTAGGGGAGAGGAGTGTGAGGCCGGAAGGTGGCTGCCATGGGAAGAACTCTCCCTCCCCACTTGTAGGGGAGAGGAGTGAAAGGCCGCAAGGTGGCTGCCATGGGAAAAACTCTCTTCCCCACTTGTAGGGAAGAGGAGTGCGAGGCCGCAAGGTGGCTGCCATGGGAAAAACTCTCTTCCCCACTTGTAGGGGAGAGGAGTGTGAGGCTGGAAGGTGGCTGCCATGGGAAGAACTCTCCCTCCCCACTTGTAGGGGAGTGGAGTGAAAGGCCGCAAGGTGGCTGCCATGGGAAGAACTCTCTTCCCCACTTGTAGGGGAGAGGAGTGTGAGGCCGGAAGGTGGCTGCCATGGGAAGAAGTCTCCCTACCAACTTGTAGGGGAGAGGAGTGAGAGGCCGTAAGTTGGCTTTCATGGGGAGAACTCTCTTCCCCACTTGTAGGGGAGAGGAGTGTGAGGCCGGAAGGTGGCTGCCATGGGAAGAACTCTCCCTCCCCACTTGTAGGGGAGAGGAGTGAAAGGCCGCAAGGTGGCTGCCATGGGAAAAACTCTCTTCCCCACTTGTAGGGAAGAGGAGTGCGAGGCCGCAAGGTGGCTGCCATGGGAAAAACTCTTCTTCACTTGTAGAGGAGAGGAGTGTGAGGCCGGAAAGTGGCTGCCATGGGAAGAAGTCTCCCTCCCCACTTGTAGGGGAGAGTTGTGAAAGGCCGCAAGGTGGCTGCCATGGGAAAAACTCTCTTCCCCACTTGTAGGAGAGAGGAGTGTGAGGCTGGAAGGTGGCTGCCATGGGAAGAACTCTCCCTCCCCACTTGTAGGGGAGCGGAGTGAAAGGCCGCAAGGTGGCTGCCATGGGAAGAACTCTCCCTCCCCACTGGTAGGGGAGGGCAGTGAGAGGCTGTAAGGTGGCTGCCATGGGAAGAACTCTCCCTCCCGACTGGTAGGGGTGAGCAAAAGGCCGTAAGTTGACTGCCATGGGAAGAACTCTCCCTCCCCATTTGTAGGGGAGAGGAGTGAGGGCCAGAAGGTGGCTGCCACGGGAAGAACTCTCCTTACCCACTGGTAGGGGAGAGGAGTGAAGGCCGTAAGGTGGCTGCCATGGGAAGAACCCTCAACTGTAACTTGGAAAAATTGGTGACGAATAATGACTAAGAATATGTCAGCAAAAAAGAAAACGGTTAAGACTGACGCAACAAAGATGAAAATGATAACTAAGAAGCAATTAAACACTAGAAAAAACCTCCTGCTATTGCACTGTCATGGCATAATGTTAATTAAGCGCCCCCGTAATTTTTGCATCCGTAACTCGCACCTTTGCATGCGCGCAGAAGGGGTACGAAGATGGCTGCCACATTCATGCACTGGGTGTGATAGTTGCACCTTTTTGCCGACTGCTTTGAAGCTTTACAAGTCCTGATTATTTTACTATTGAATTCTTGACAGCTTTAAAAAACGCTCGTAATTCTTTTGGTGCGTGCACTCTTCGAGGAAAGCTGAACAGTCCTTACGAAATCTGCCGACGACCTGTCTCAAATTATGCATTAGAATTACGTTACCCCCACCTTAATATTCCATAGACTTTTAGTATTTTGCGTACCGCCACCCTGACGCATGCGGTGCAGATGGTCTCAATAAGGCAGGCGTGCCCGCAGCTAGCTATAGCTACTCTACAACTCTAAAGGCCCGTTCACACTTGCGAGTCGCAGAGGTCGCGCGACTGTTTTGGTCGAAAAGCGACAGTCGCAAACGGTCGCCCTGGTCGAAAAGCGACAGTCGCGGGCCAGTCGCTCGGTGCTCGATTTTTCAGCCTCGCGACTGCGAGTCGCAAACCTCTGAACCAATCAGCGAGCGAGCCAAGCTTCCGGCAACGACACCGCTCGCGGGCGCGCCGGGCGACGACCTGCGCTGCTCCCAGCGGGCTGCCGTAGTCGTCGCTAAGCCTAGCCGGTTTCATATCGATGTCGCAACTGAGGGCGCTTCGGATCCTGGCCAGCGCTAGTAATTAAGATGGTGCTTTCGTAACCACTTTATTGTGAACCTTCTATCATAATAATATCAAGACATGCTCGCCTTCCGCGACGCCTTCAGCAGCGGAGCTAGCAGACAACAGTCGAGCCGCATGGAGCAGCAGCAGCAAAGCGGCTCCGGGAAGAAATTTGCTTTTGTCGCTGTTATCCCTTCTACCAGCAACTCGGTACTGGCCAGCGATCTTCAAAAATGATTCATTTTTTACATTCCTGTACCCAAGGGCTTGGTATGAACGCGAACAATATGCAATATTTGCGCATTTTTGTGAAGCCGCGGCGGCCGGAATACTGCAGGCTGGTAGGCCGGCCCTACAGAGAAGCGCGCCTCTGTCATCGTGACGCTTGTACGACCTCGGTGCACATCAAAACCATCACGACAACCTAATCTTCGCTCGGGTAGTTGTATTACATTGCGAATAGCAGTTTAGACTATCGAGCGCGAGTACAGGAGGCGCGGCCAAAACAGGCGAAACTCTCGAAAGCGCGCGAACAACGTCATTCCCGAGAGTTTTCGCTTCAAACGAGAATCTAACGAGAAGGCGACCCGCTGGTCGCGCTTGCAAGTGTGAACAACGGTGTTGTCGAGCTGCTGCTCGGTCGCAAGCGACTGCGAGTCGCACGCCCTTTGCGACTCGCAAGTGTGAATGAGCCTTAAAGCTGGTCAGTACCCAGCGTTACCTGGCGCCCTCAGTGCGACCTCCGCATGCGCCGTAGCGGCGCGCAGTAAGCGTGTAGGTGGTTGGCTGGTGGGCTGAGGCTTCGTACACGCAGACAGCGGCATTTTCGCCGAATGAGGGCTATACTGCCAAGGCAGTAAAATCTCCAGTAATTCTAGGCGGTGGTGGTATCGCAAAATGAGCATCGCAAAACGGGCATCGTTTTCAAACTGCAATCAAAGGCACTTCGAACATGCCGACCTGATGAAATTGTGCACAGTTTTCGAATATTTCTAGCGGCCAAACATGGTGCATTTTTTTTTTCAGAATGGAGGAGTTAAAATGGCAGTTTCAGCTCTTTTCTGCAGTTATTGTTTTATGACCCACCGCGATATAAAGTCAACCAGTTTATTTGAGCGTCACTTCTGGACTGAGAACGCGAGACAGGCGAGGCGAGCGTGAGAGGCAAGATATATGACAGGCACAGTACAAAAGGCTGCCTGCCCGCTCAACGCGCGAGCCAAACACCACATTTATGCGCTTCCCGCAGAACTCATTGTACTAGAAGGCACATCTTAAGTATTCATTTTCAAACAGCGATGGCTATTTCATTATACCACCAATAGGAACGAAACTTGCAGGGTTTTCAAGTGCGCTGAGCGAACACTCATGCTTGAAGTTATTTTAACTTGCCACCAGCAAAACTTCTCTTTGGAGCTTCTCGAGGAATTCTATCTCCGTAAAGCGAAGCCAGGAAGAGGGGGATTTACAGCTCTCTTCTATCAACATCAGTGCAGCCGTACTATCATCTTAGAACTATGTCCTTTGCGAATGTACAGGTGCAGGGGTGTTGCAGCTTCATGACGTGCATTGGTGCTCATAAGGATGCACGGTCGCTCTTAGACTTTCTGAAGAACTTTGCTGTTGTTGATCATGAGTGCATCTAATACGACGCGAGTTAATCGAGCTTTCCATTGAAGGATAGCTGCAGGTTTGATGCGTACAACTAGGATTGCGATTTGCACCATCACAATTTGAAAATTAACCGAATTGCGGTCAAATGTTTAGCGGAATCCCCCAAGGTGGAGTAGATTTATAATAAGGGAGTAATTACTCATTGACATCCACCCGAGCGCAGCCATACGGCTACAAAGGAAAGCTATACAGCTTTCTCAGAAACTTTGTAGTTAAAGAAAAATTCGCCCCGGTCCGAGGTTTGAACCCGGGACCACTGCTTCACCTTAGCAGTCGCTCTACCAATTGAGCTAACCGGGACGGTAAGCTTATTGTAGGGTGAGAGCGAATTGATCAATAACTCGAAGTGGGAACTGTGTTGGTCAAATTACTCCCTTAATACTCCCCTATTACAAATCTACTCCACCTTGGGGGATTCCCCTAAACATTTCCTTTGTAGCCGTATGGCTGCGCTCGGGTGGATGTCAATGAGTAATTACTCCCTTATTATAACTGAATTATCTTAGCTCAACTGCTCAGCGCCACTTACTCCGAATGGGAAAAGGGGTGTATAAATGAGGAGAAAGTACGCCCACTATGGGCAAGTATAGGGCGCGCGGCTGTGGCTCGGTTCTACGTTGAGCTCTATCACCTCAGCAACGTTGTACGACTCATTTACATGACGAGTTTGCCTGTGTTCCTTCGAATTTTTTGGCACATGCTAGCATCGTGTTGCTGTGCGAGCGGATTTACTGAAGGTTGTCCGCCTTAGAGGAGCTTCTTTTTTTTTTTTCTAAGAAACACACCGTGAACATTATGCGGGTGAAAAAGATGGGGAAACACCGACCTTTAAAGTAATGTGTGATGTTTCCGAACGGGAGCCTTGTTCAAGCCGGCACAGGAGCCGGCTTCAGCGTGGCAGCCGAAATGTCAAGCACTTCTGCAGTGCTCGGTGTTTCCCCTTTATCTTCATGTCCTTCCCTGTCCAGACGGGTTTCCGACAAACCAAACATGATGCGTACATCATAAATGTGGCTCCACGCAAATAAGCTCAGACACGCCATGAAGCACATATATCTGAGTATCGTTAGATACATTTAGCACTACGCTCTGAACCCGAATACTCCTGTATGGGGATAAAAATGGAGTAAGCTGTCTTCTAGCGCACTCCGTTTTGCGAAAAGGAATGCTCTAGAGTGCAGCTCAGGCCCTTTCTACTCCTTTCTGTTTACAGTGTACCTCCATTCTCCAGAAGCCCACGCAGCAGCGGAGCGAAAAAGTGACCTCGAAATCGAATTCAAAGACGAGATGGGAAGGCTTTCTATGTAAAAGCGAAGCGTACTACGAAAACTGCAAACACAGATTTGTCGCATCACATGCATTTACCGACAATATTTTTTTCTCTTTCTAAGGGCTCACATTGGTGGGGAGCCTGCACAGTAGTCCTACCGCGGCTCATGATATACCCGTTCGGCGGTTTCGACACACTCCACTCAAGAGCGCCTTCGTCGTGAACTTACATCCTCAGTCATTCTGTTTACAAATGCTTCGTCATAATCTGACCTGAGTGCAAAGTGAAGTGAAAGTGACAGGTTTTAGTTCTTTTTCATTCACGAAATTAGCTACTATTTGTGACTGCTTTTGTTACGTTTTGTTCATGCCAACTTTACAAACTCTCGGCTCTAAGACTAAAAGTATGTCCTTTTACCAGTAATAATTGAATGACTTTAAGGTAATAATTTGTATACTTGCGATATTTTCCACTGTCTTCATAAGTATGCGAAACCTAAAATTTCGAAGAATATTGTATTCTGAAAAAAGAATTAAAAAATGAGTTTCCTAGGTCTAATTTTTGAATGTCGGCAAGTTAAAGTTCAATCGTTAAAAATAAGCTTTTTGAGGTAAACAGACGGCTTTTTCGGCAAAGTAACACCAGTGCTGGCGGGAAACGGGTGAACCACGTTAACTCGGCTGGTTAGCTGAATTTTAATAATTAACTTTTTAGCAACTACAGACGGGCACTTGGTTGCAATTAGAAATTTGTACCTTACTATTGGTAATAGCTATATCTGTTTTTAGAATTTCTAAAACACAGTTGCCCTCGGCCCTGAAATTCGACTTGAAATTGCTCTCGACAAATTGTTTTATTGCCGGAAACACGATATATTGTGCGGCATTTGTTTATTTGTTTGTTTTCTTGTTAGTCAATCTCCTTAAATGTTACCGAACCGCTTTCGCGTTCGAAGTTTCTTCAACAGCGGCGACGTTTTCCTGCCTAGCTGCGGTCGCCTGACGCGCGCTCAACTCCTTGCCTTTCAATGGAGCTCCGCCTCTTCGAAATTCTTAAAACCACCGAAATATTATTGTGCGGGATGGAACAGGGTTTTAGTGACTGAACTCCGCTATACACAAATGGCCAAGAGGTTCAGACTTCAGTTTTAAACACCATTTAAGATAACAGAACATCGTGGCACTGTATTTTTTTTTCAAAGTGTGTGTGTGTGTGTGGGGGGGGGGGGGGGGGGGGAAACGTGGCCGGAGTAAAGTAGGGAGCGGCCGCTCTCGACCGCGCTTCGTGCAAACGAGATAGAGAAACCAGGGTGTCGAACCGGAACCGGAGCCGAACCAAACCCAAATTTTTTCCGCCATCTTGGTACTGAACCTGAACCGGAACGAATCGGAGGAACCGTTCCGAACCGGTTCGGGCAAGGTTCCGGCCCACGTTTGCTGCCAACTTACCAAGATTGCTTTCTTCTTTTTTAACCACTGCGTGTAACGCGCTGTTCTGGCTCATTTCAAAAGCACCACTGCACACCGCAAACATTAGAACCATTTAGCAAAATTGTCTCTCGCAAAAAAAATGAAAAGAACAAAGGAAAATATATTGCCTCACGCATCGCACTAATCCTCGATGTTGGGCTATCGTTTCATCGCGAACACGGGTGCCCTCTGCGCTGCACAATGACGCCGCCCATGGAGAAAGTCGCAGCATTTGAATGCTCTCCTAGGCAGCGAAATCACAGCGTCTAATCCGGAAGTTGAATAAATAAGTAAATAAATATTACACTCTGCGCCGCTGCGGTGGCTCAGTGGTTACGGCGCTCGGCTGCCGACCCGAAAGACGCGGGTTCGGTCTAGGCCGTGGCGGCCGAATTTCGATGGAGGCGAAATTCTAGAGGCCCATGTACTTGAGCGATGTCAGTGCACGTTAGAGAACCTCAGGTGGTCGAAATTTCCGGAGCCCTCCACTACGGCGTCCCTCATAGTCAGAGACGCTTTGGAACATTAAACCCCCCTAAACCACAAACCCATGGTTTATGGTTTATGGCTTATGGTTCATGTGCAAATAAAAAACGAAATGATAAATCCGCTCCAAAAAATGTCACGCAAATCAATTTCGCTTCCCTACTGTTCGACGGCGTCGTAATGAGTCACATTGCCCTTGCATGACAGCCATATACGAGTGTGACGCCAGCAGATGCAATTTGTTCGACCGAGCCGTCACAGTGTTAATCGACGCTTATGGTGGGAAAGCCGCCTCGGGCAGCAATTCGGCTCTCCGTTCCTGAGTTGTATCTGAACCTATAGCTGGAAGATAACTCCTTGAGTCGACTTCCCACTTCGTATTCTATTTTTTTTGTCCCTATAGGGATGCACGCTTCTTTAGTTTCCTTTGGCAGGTTAAATTTTGCCAGGAGTTAAACTCCGGTGTTCAAGTGTGAATGCTGGGTGGAGCAAGGAACTGAGTGGAATTGATGACGGGAGTATTAAATCACAAACTCTGTTTGGTGAGCTATAGTGTCCGCCCTTATTAGTTACGGCGTCGAAAAAAATAATTTTTTTTTTCAAAGGTATTCGAGTCACTGATGATGGGTAAACCGAAGACAGTCTACAAAGGTGATGTCCTGTGGTGCCTACGCCAGCGGTGCTGTCCCTTCGTCACAAGTTAAATTTGAAGGAACCGATATTAAATTGCTCAACTCGCTGGACCTCGACAAGTGCCATGTTTAAGCGGCTGCTGGAACTTCACGAATACTGCGACGACTATTTTAGCAACGAATATGAGCTCCGTTTGTAGTCCAACAAAGCCACTGTTGGACTACAAACGGAACAACAGCGGGTGATCTCGACGGTACCTGGTTGATAATGCTTCACAGAGTTGTCCTAGCCTCAAGTTTGTTCCAGGAGAAGGTATAGGGCGCGCCTATGCAGGTACTCATGGCGCGCAGCAAGACGACGGTCGCATCACGTCGCGGCCGCAGGAGCGAGACAGTCCTGTTGTCCGGCAAATGCGGCAATGACCCGCACCAGAAGACGTGACGGAGGGTATTTTTTTCAGCGCCTTTCGACACACCTATCAGAGCTGTCCTCTCCCGACCTCCCTTTGTGCAGCGTCTTTTGGAGTTTCGAGCCTCGCAAGAGCTGGGGTACAGATTTCCCACGCATGAGTCTCCTGCCACCCGCCAAAGCTTGCAGTAAATAGGGTGTATTTGAGAGAGTGCCCGTCCATCTTACAAAATAAACTAGAAAAAATATACCTGCCAGTGTGGTAGTTAAGCCCTCCGCAGCCGAAACAAAACGGCAAAAAAAAAACGGCAAAAAGGGTGTGCAATCAAAATAGACAACAGGCGTGCGAATATTAAAAGGTCAAGATGTTTGCAGGCATAGGGATGAGTATTCTGAAAGCCCTTGCAGTGGAAAAGCAATATTTTGTATCTCTAAACGAGGTAGCCATGAAAAGATGGTGCAATTCCGGTTTTTGAAATGAAGGAAATGTTTTTCTCTAAAGCTGTGAAGCGCGAAGAAATTAAGTTATTTTCTCCTGACGAAAAACGGGAGAGAGTACAGGAGAACGCAAGAACTTTTGTGCAAAAGCAGCGGTCGCTGATGATGTATTTAGGCGCCCAAGACGCCCAATTAAAACTGCCTGCGCAATTGCACCACGATTGCACATTTTTTTTTTTAGCATCGACGCTCTGTGCGAGAAAGAGAATACTCAAGGCTTCCTGCGTGTCTTCATTTCTGATAGCAACGGAGGGAAACGAATCTGGATGTGGTGATACAACGGAAATGGGTTTATTGGATGCCTGCGCCACAATTGCTGTAGCACGTCGTCAGCGAATATCCTATTTGCACCGAGCTCCCTGCGTGTCGCGTGTGCGCTCGGCTTTGATTTTGTGAGGAAAAAGGGCCGCATTTCCTCACGCTCCAGAACTTCAGGAAAGGACTCATTCGCCGCCTGAGAAACCAACCTGTCATCACCTTGAGCATGGATTCTATCCCCCTTGCCACTCAACACATGGCTGTGATAACTAAAGTGCCAGTTAATAAATCTGGGACAACTAGCCACCTGATTAAGAATATTTCTATAGGAAACGTCGAACTCTCGAACAATGTGGTCCTCATCAGCTTTTCTTTTTGTTTTGAAGTTTCGCACAGTTAGGAATGTTTTAAGCTGTTCACGGGGTCTCCCTGTGTGTAAACCAACTGATTACTAAAAGAAATCTCAGGAAAAAATCTGCAATAAAAAGTAACCCAATTGTTTCCTGCTCGGAAAAGACGTCCGAACAAAAAAAAAGATATCCTTCCGGCATGGATTGCGCTGCTTTCTTCATCCAACGTCCGACACTGGTACTAATTATTTGTATAATACTATTCTTGCATTAATCAAAAGATTAACACGAGGAAGGTCCTATAATGGAACATTGTGGGAGGAACTAAAATGGAAGGAAAAAATTAAATTTATGTGAAATTTTAAAGAAACAGGGTAAGCTAAAATTTTTAATTGGATTTTTTTGTTGTTTTATCATACGAAATTGCCGCTTTTTCTGAACAAGATCCACTGTCTCACTTGTGTGAGAACAACTTTTTTATACAGAAAATGAGATTTTTATAAACATAGGCGGTCGCGAACCATGCTCCATTTTGCACACATGTGCGATATAGAGTTATTCTAGAGTTAATGTATGTAGGTACATTTAGATTTATTCTATGTTGAAAAAAATTATAAAACAGGTACGCTGATTTTCTTCAGTCTTAGAATGATGATTACTGCTCATCTGGAACCAGGTAAAAGGTGCCTAGCGTTTTGTTTTGGGCAAAATTTATCTCTAGACGCTATGCGACTTCCCTGAAGTACACTTACTCGATTTGATTCGATGCGGTTTCACGAACAGTATAGATATCTTTTTGGCTCTGAGCCTCGAATTTAACAGTTTCTGCAATTACTAACGCCGAATAATTTGTGCTAGAAGCATTGAATCTGACTAGGCAGCCCATGTTTACCACCATGCTGTTGAATTCTGGCAGCGCCGCCCAGGGCAGGGCCCAGCGTCTGTGTGGCGCCTAGTTATAGACTCTACTATGAATTCTTGTTCTTTAAAACTCTCGCTGTCAGCAACACACACACATGAAATAAAGTTGCTGTCTGATCTCGGCTATACACTGCTTGAGAAAGAAGAAATGCCTCCATGGGAAGAAAAAAAAACGCAAATGAGTATCCCGCACTTTTGTTTGGGAGCGCGCATGATGCAAAATGCGCTTATTTGCATTGAGACGCTCAACATATCCAGGGTGAATGCAGTGGTTACTTTTAATCATGGCTGCATTACTCAAAGGGACATTTCTATGGCATTTGGTGTTTCACCTTGGTGATGCGCGGTGCAGTGGCAGTTTACAAGGCCGACTGGCAACGACCACTTGGCGGAAATTCCTACACAGCGCATCACGTGACAGCTGTGACAGCATGAAAGCTGTCGCATCACGTGACAACTTTAGTCGGTTGTGTGCCAATGAAAATAATCACAATTATATGTTTCCCATCCTGCAGTAATTGTCGGTCACTCATTATAAACGTTTTGCTGCGGTCTGTACCATCAGGTGGGCCCCATCGCATCTCACTGCAAAAAAAGAATAGGCAGACTACTTTATGAATATTTAACTTTTATAAGAGAACGGAATGTGAAACAAAAGAGTATTAAAAAGTGCAGTAGAAAAACCACCCAAAGTTTGTTTCTTTTGCGAACCCTTTTGAACCCGTTTGAACCGGTTCGGGCCGGGTCGAACCGGTCACGAACCGGAGCGGAATGTGTCTCCGGAGCCGAAACCGAACCCGAACCCGAAAGACGTGTACCTGAACCCCAACCTAACCCGAAAAAATTCCGGTTCGACACCCTGAGAGAAACGCAGCACGTCAAAAAACTCCTGCGGTAGGTGTCATTTGTAATATTCATGCTTTGCTTCCCTTTCTCTTTCAGGTGACCATTTCCTGACGCAGGACGTGTTCTGCAGAGCTACCAGTAATTACAGTCCTGGCTTTCCAACATTGTTCAGCGCTTATAAAGCTAGTCTGTGACATCCCGTGGTCTATATGCAGGGTTTTCTCGGGAAGAAACGGGTTTTTTGAGGCAAAGTGGTGATTGTTTCGCGATCATAGCGACGGCATTGGCGGACATAATAAAACGCGTGGAATAAGTCAATTCCTGCTGTAGTTAACTAACCTCTATTGATTAACTTTTAAACTTTGCCACTTAGGTTCTTGTTTGCAATTAGAAAATTATAGCGGGCCATGAGTTCATCCAATATGAATTATTAAATGCGCAGGAATGTAATTGCCGAGCTACGTCACTCCCTAGGCGGGACTATGCGAGCTTCGCAGCCGCCATTGCATTTTTACACATCTAATAAGTGACGTAGGCTGCCCTGATGTCCCGCTGCAATTGTAATTGCAACCAAGCTTGCTTGTTTTTATGCTGTTCAACGTCCCAAAGCGACTAAGGCTATGAGAGACGCCGTAGTGGAGGGCTCCGGAAATTTCGGCCACCTGGGGTTCTTTAACGTGCACTGACATCGCACAGTACACGGGCCTCTAGAATTTCTCCTCCAAAGAAATTCCAGCCGCCGCGGCCGGATCGAATCCGCGTCCTTCGGGTCAGCAGCCGAGCACCATAATCACTGAGCCACCGCGGCGGCTATTGCAGCCAGTCTCCTAGCTGCTAAAATAAAAAGTTAATTAGCATATTTTAGTGTATTACCCTAGTAATCAAGTTCTGTGACACGTTTTATGACGTCCGCCTATGCCGTCGCTATGATCACGATAGAATCACCATTTTATCTCAAAAAGCCAGTTAAGAAAATTGCCTATTTTCTTCCAGGGAATACCCTGCATGTCATGGCATGTGGCACACATTTCTTTAAGTATAAGTTAGAAAAAAAGAACAAGTAATCCCAGTCGCGCATATATGTCTTGAGCCAGCAGTCTGTGTGGTCTTAATTGTTCTCGCTCTCTTCCGCCCGAAGAATGGCAGATTTTCTGCACGGACCGGGAGATCAGGCTGTCGGTGTCGGGCCACTACATCAAACAGCCACCGCTGACGGTAAGGCCGCTCCTTTCGCTCTCGTTCGACGTTCCCTGCGCTCGACACTTGAGAGAACAGGCGTCGCTCTGCATGCACACGGAGTCAAGCGCATGAGCGTTTCACCCAGTGTGCTTTCACGTAGCAACATACAATGCCCCCTGAAGGAGCCGGTGCATGCCCTTACAAAAAAATTTTTAGTCTATAGACTTCTGTCTACAAAGTCTATAGACTCTACATAGACAAATCCTAGAGAACAGTCTATAGGCAGTACAAATGCTATAGACAGTCTGTACACGTCTATAGATAATCTATAGCATTTGTACGGCCTATATACTGTTCTCTAGGATTTGTCTATAGACTATGAATTGACAAAAAATATCTATAGGAAGGCAATAGAGTCTACAAGCAGTCTATGGACTGTCTACAGACCATTTTTATAAGGGGCAACCAATGGCGTCGAACTATGTCATGGCATAACGGCAAACCGCACTGCACCTGCTAAGGCAATGCTCGCCAGCAGGTACACGCTAGCAGGTGTTTGGCAGCTACTCGACTCCACTGCTCGGAGGGCCTTCTTTGAGGTGCATTTTCCACTTGGTTGTTAGTTAATTAAAAGACTAGCGCATAAAACTAGGACAAAGACATAAAAGGAGACAGGACCCAGTTGTCCTAGTTTCATGCGCTAGTCTTTTAATTAACGATGACCCACCAACTAGCCCAGCTTTCCGCCTTGATTGTTAGTTGAGCATTTCCTATAGCATGTGTTTCAAATCATTCAATAGAGATATTTCTTTGGAAAGCCATGAGAGATATGACAATGCGGTTTGCGCACGTGGATCCTATAGCATAGCGGGTGTTGTGTACCTGATATAGTTCTGTAATTAAATGATGAATTATTTGAAATTTCGGCAAATACAGCTGCTTGCCCTGGAACCGAGGCAAGGGGTGACGTACAAGTCGCCTGACTGGTGACTGGTCCTTCGGCACCAGATAAGATACGCGCAGTATAAAAAGGTAGCAGGCACGCAGCAAAAAAAGAAAGTAGGTTACAGATCACGGATATGATATAATCATTCAATAATACTCAGGAGCAGCAACACATGAAAGCGATCATTTGCACAACACAAGAGAACAATTTCTGGTACAGTGTATGCAGTAAAACAGCACCTAAATTTACCTACACTTAACAAAGTACCTAAATTTAACTGATGAACTCTTTTATTTTTATTTTAGGGGCAACATTATTTTGTGAAATTGGAGGCCGTCAAAATCTAAGGCGAGCTTAGTTTTTAAATTCCCTAAACTGGCAATGTGGTTCGAAATACTGAATGTCAAGAATATGCACTTCAAAGCTCGTTGAGTTGACTTTCCTACGTTGCACAGATATAAAATGCCGTCGCTCGCATTTTTAATGCAGCAGATAAGAACGCCGTTAGTCTTTTTTACGATGTAAAAATAGTGAATGTGGTTTCCGCGACGATAACACGCACAGCGACATCATTAAAGAAAATTAGCTGCGGTTTAACTACTGTTAAACTACGCCAAGCAGCTATACGCGGCTTCGCGTCTGTAACGTTGAGTGCGTTCCGGACAGTGGATAGGCAGCGCGCCCACCCTGCCACCCTGGCAGGTGGCAGTTAAATTAATGGTTGATCGCTACAATTTGCTCACGCAATGAACACTGCGGCCTATTGCTGCAGTGCCGCCTGTCTGCCACAACGTTGTCAGCGCTAATAACACATGCAGCCCACATCTCGGTCAAAGCGACGCGGGCGGCGAAACTGGCGGAACATGCCGTAGTAAACCTTTCGCTTTAATATGCTAAGCAGGAAAGCCAACTCAACAAGCTTCGAACCACATCGCCGGTTAAGAAAGTTAAAACCTGGGTTCGCCTTCGATGTTGAAGGCCTTCAATTTCGCAACATAATTTTGCCCCCTAAAACCAAGAATAAAAAGTTCATTGGCTAGATTTAGTTCACTAATTGTTTTTTATAGAACTCTGTCAAGTACACAATTTCTCTCATGCTGTAGAATCCACCTGCACAAACCGCATTGTCGTATCACTCATGCATTTTGAACAAAAAATATCTGTAATGAATAATTTTAAACAACCAATACTTCATGCAGTCCATATGACATGTTTAAAGCTGTCGTGCCACTTACACGGAATTTGACGCCTTTGAGTTGTTTATTTATTATAGTTCAACATTAAAATGCTACTTTAGTTTACTCCTGTAGGTTTAGTTTACTCTGTAAGTTGTATCCTACTACTGTCGAACCCGGATTTATCGAACTCAAAGGGGGATCTCTTTCGGTGTATAAAACGTATGCATCGCATTCGATTTGATGTATAAAAATGGCGATCTTATCTGCAGCCTAGAAGCAAGACTACATTGCACGCACGCTAGCGACGCGCTCCTTGTAGCCGTGTGCCCGCGCTGGCAGCGCACAGCTCGCTGGGAGTCACTAGGCCTGACCTGCTTCGCATTGAAGCCGCAGCGGATGATGCTTTCAAACTAGCCGGCGCATATCATAAGATGTCTAATCCGTAAATAGAAAACTATCATTAAAGGTACTGTTGGTTCCCGCAGCGCCTTCGGCAACGAAGCACACCCGGCTAGGGCCGCTTTGATTAATAAGGTTCGCTTCACTGCAGGGCAGCGATGAGATGTGGAAAGTGAGTACAAGAGACCTAAATCTTATTTTCTCTCCGTCCCGCGTTTTCTGTCAGCAGGTGCCCAGGGCCACCACGAATAGATCCGTTAGGAGAAGCGCCTCTTGCAGGGGCGTGTCGCTCGATATATCAAATGACCGGCGAACCACGACAAAATCCTTCTAATAGGACGTCGTTAGCATGCGTGGCGTATGATACAATGACACCAGTAAGACGTCTGATCAAAACCCGTGTTTTAGCATTTCCTTTCTGAAACGTAGACTCACGAGCAGTCTTGCCTAGAGCGGTGTGCTGCGGAACAAAGAAAGTGAAATACGTGTATAACAAGCAGCTGCTCCCATACGGGCACGATGCTCGGGCTTTCGTCTCTCGCATGCCTGCGCCGCTTCGCTTAAGTGCAAGCAGTGTCACTGAAGTAGAGTTGAAATCTGGGTCACGTGGTATACATATTCATAAAAAATTTTTCGTGTCACTGAAATCAGGTACATGCTTAGAAATTTTGATTCACTTGCTTCGTAGAGCTCGAGCGCCCTATAGACAGGCTTGCTATCGTCTGTGCTTTTCGTCCTTGGCCTCAAAATAAGCGGGGTCATGAATTACAAGGGCTAAAATGGGTTTAAAATCATCAGTTAACTAAAACACCCCTCTGGAATAAACACGAGATGTCTGCTAATTTTCGTTCGATATCTTCAGCTTTGTACACCGCGAAGATACATTGTTTAGAAGAGTATTGTGGGGTAGAAAAAGAAATACGCTCGGAGTGGAAGAACCGGGTAAAACCAGGCTTTAGCTGAAAACGATGGGAGCTACTTATAAGTAAGGGCACCGGTGCTTTAAGAAGTGGCTTCGAAGTGTCATACCACTGCTTCGGAGCGATATGGCTGTGTGACGTAAGAAAGGAAAGGACGACGCATTTTTCTATTAGCGCCATTGTCAAAAATAACCCTGAGGCCGTATTTTGTAGCGTTTCCATTTCGTTCTTTTTTGTTCCATTTGGTCCTGTGCCATTTCTCGCTGCTGGTGGTGACGTCGCGGCGAAAACGCCCGTGATGTCACCTACTTGCATAGACCCGCCCCACGCCCATGCCGCATTGGTGGACAGGCGCCGACACAAAAGAATGAACGACAACGATATGCCTGATGAGCTTTATAGGCGCTAATCCCGACTCGGGAAAGAAGCTGGGTCGCGTGACCAACTGGCAGAGCATGGTCTCTGTCACTTGGTCGGACTCGACGCGATGGCATCGCACAGTTTGGCAGCGACCATACCGGCCTTGCCTGTGATTGGTCGTTCACTACTCCACCTGCTGTTGCTTTCGGTCGCGACAAACATCAAGACCAAGTGAAATGAAGTTAATTGTTGCAAAAAAGAAAAAAAGAAAAATCATGCGTCACGTATTTCGCTGTTAGTGAAACAGTATAATGTGGTTCCATATCAGCCCGAGCCACGACAGTCATTGCGGACGCGTATCTGCGCTCGCAGCTTGAAGACCTTCTTCCGGGACAAGATGCCACCTCAAGGCTCCAGAGGGAGATATGCGTGCCCACCAACAACGTGCCGTGCTGCATTCTCCCACGGTATGATATCGTCTTCCAGGATGGCCTCCGTACACGAGTCGACGTTGCGCAGTGCAAGCGCCGACGCTTTCTCGAGCCGTGGTTGGGATCCGGAGTCGAAACGCGCTGCAATTGAATTTGTAACTGGTACCAACAATTCGGCATCGGTCGACGCTCCTCACAAATGACTAGGGGCATTGTGGCCGCACGTTCGATTGTTTTTTTTTATGTTTCGCTTTCTCGTAGTCCCTTCCCCTTGCTCACTGTCTTCATCCATTCCCTCATGGCGATGTCTAGATGATGCCCACTCGGGGTGAGCCGCCGCGCCTTTCTTAACACATAACCTCAGCCCACCTCCCTCACAATAATGATTAATTTTTGACATTGATTTATTTCGGCGGTCATCGTTTAACGCAAGAGACATGCTTAGCTTATTTCCGCGACCCTTGCACTCTCATCGAAGGTTCTGAGCCATCAGAGGGAGGGCAGGAGGGTAGAGCGCGGAGAGTAGGCTGTGCGCTGTGCTCTGCGGCGTCACCGTGGATGGTAGTGCCAGCAATGTTCGCGGAGATTAACGACGCTTCAGCAACAGTCAAAATGTTTTTTTATTATGACATTTTTGCCCTTCGAAGCTGTGCTGTCTATTTAATGGGAATAGTGGCCATATGGGCCAGATCCTGGGGATATGAACGAATAGTTTTTGCCACACCAGTACGGCCAGCATTTGATGCGCGTAAGAGCGGTACGCCGTATAAAGGCGTTACCATAATGTCTGCCAGCAAGGTTAGAGGCAATGTGTAATCAGAGTGCATCGGAGCGCGGCCCTCGTTTTATGCTCTATGTTAACTCGATGGGAGTAACGCGCCTCATCTTGCCTCCACTGACTTTCCCTTTCGGCTGCCCATAAAATTTCTCGATTCGCCACTGTCGCGCGGCTGCCACAAGCAGGCGATGCACGACCCTCCCGCTTCACGATGACTGTCGTTGGGAAGAACGGCTGGTTGACTCCCTAAAGGAATTCGAGCTTAGTTGCCACCCGCTAAGCGATTCCCCTTTTCTATCTATGCCATGGGCGTACACCAGACGCCACGCGCGCTGCTTGCTCCGCAGGGTGTACTGAACGAATCTTAGCTTTCGCTCTTGCCCAAACGCGGTTGAAATGATGACAGCGCCAGCTACATTTATTCTCTTGGTCAATAACGTAGAGCAACATAAAAACATTCACAGATGAGACAGGCAGAAAGTAGTGCTAGTGACAACTGATAGCCCAGCAAAAAAAATTTTACTTCAGTACTTCTGGGGTCCCCCTTTCCTGATTCGTAATGGAGGATCCTAAAAGTACTGAAGTAAGGTTTTCTTTGCTGGGCTATCAGTTGTCACTCACCAGGGACTTAGAGAAAACGAGGAGGCTCATTCGGTCGCCCGAGGTCTCACTTACCGGTCAACCCCTGGAGCCTCCCAAGTCACCGAAACTATATAAACAGCAGAGTGGTTATACGCGCATGTCAGGAAATCATACTGTATTGCAGGCCCTAATCGGCAAATTTATCCGCCAACAGACAGAATGCTCAATAAGAAAGAGGAGATTATGTGGAGAAAATTACAGACGGGAGTTTTTCCCGTCTACAGCTGTGGCATCCTGTAGTCTACAGGTCAAAGTGCAAATTTTGCGACGAGGCAGAAACTCTGGTCCACATGAGGTGGGCATGTCCGACTAAGTACGATAGCTCGCGCACTCTAGAATCCTGCGAGGCTCTGCTCTGCATCCCGGACCCTAACGTCCAGCAGGACATCATCGGTAAAGCCCTTGCTGCTGCTGTGTCCTAAGTGATTCCAGCCGACGGCTAGGGGTGACGGGGGAGGTGGACTTATCTCCTGGCGTTGATTGACTGGCGCTTCAATAAAGTTGCCTCTCTCCCTCTCTCAGTACTTGTATTCGTACTGTTGCCATTGTCCACACACTTTCTCCCAGAGGTAACGCAACGGAGGACTGCTGGCAGATAGCCAGTGAAAGTCGGGCGAATCGTCACGTAATTTTGTGCACAGCTCAGTCGGTGGAGCACGCGAATGCGGTGGAAAGTTTGTCTTGAGACTGTAGTTTTCTACGTTCTTGTCTTGGAATTAGATATGTGAGAAGGGAGTTTAATGGGGCAAAAAAGTTTGAGAACCTCTTGTCTAGTCTTCTCTGTTTACTCTGGTTTGATCTGCAAAGTATCCTCCTACTCCATCAAGTCCAAACGACACCTTTCTAGTAACTCTTCTAACAGGAGGCACGTTTGTCAGTCACATTGGAGCTACTAACTCGACTCTCGTATAGGAAGACTGCCGGAGTAATTTTTGTTCCTCAGAGTAGTCGCTAAATAATTACCTCATGACGTTATTACACGTATTTTTCTTCTTTTGAAAACAATACACATTCAGTCGGTTGCGCCAGTTCTGGCGACGCATGCAACAAATGCCCCTTTATAGCGGGTGTTTCACCTAAGACTTTAGACAATTTTAAAAATATGCTTTTTGAGTTAGAAGGCCCCTTTTTTCGGCTTAGTATTGTCAGCAGTGTAGTACGCCAGTATGCAGATAAGACGTGCTAACGAGCAGGCTGGTGAAATCACATCCCCAGTCGTGTAGTGCTCCACAAATATGCACAAACACAGGTATATGTATATATACGTGCGTCACGTAATTTTGTGCACAGCTCAGTCGGTGGAGTGCGCGAATGCGGTGAAAAGTTTGTCTTGAGGCTGTAGTTTTCTACGTTCTTGTCTTAGAGTCAGATATATATATATATGCAGATAAGACGTGCTAACGAGCAGGCTGGTGAACTCACATCTCCAGTCGTGTAGTGCTCCACACATACGCACAATCACACCGCCTTATACAACCATCGAATGAAGATAATGAAACAGTATTGCACACGAAGCTATAGCACGGAGTGACCAAGAGTTCATAGCTTTTCCATCTTTAGCGCGATCTCACATTAACCCTTATATAGTCCTACACAGTGGTGTCCAGATCTGCGCAGGTTGTGGCCTGCTGATCAGCGAAGTTATGTCTATTGTTACTATTAATATTTATTTATTTTATGTGTAGTAGAAGTAATCAAGTTCACATGCGACGTTCTGTTAGTTGAAGACCTTGATTCATTCATAAACAACAGAAATAAAGCACTAATTAAGCGCCCCTTTTTTCTGAGCGCACATACGAATCCGCTGAAGTAGGTATGCCTGAAAGAGCATATATCACCACTAGCACTTTTTTCTATGAAAGAAAATGACTGAGCAGGGTACGAGAGTCTTAACAGGTGCTGCATGCGTTCTTAAATGTATAATGTGATAAGGTTCTGTTCACACGACGCATGTCGAACTTATTTCATTTAGTTAGGCATAGACGCGGCTGCCATGAGACTCGATTCAATGTAAATTCAACAGAAATTACTCAACAATTAATGTGTTGACTACTTTCAGCAGAAATTTTTAGCACATGTTGAGTAGGCTCAACATACAATAGGTTAATGTTGGTTTATAGTTGATTCATCAAGAGCTCAACAAGGCGTCGACTGAAGCTCAAAATTCATTCTTGTAAGGGGTGTTAACAGTTTTTCTCGCACCTAAGGTGGAAGCCACGTCAGGAGCATGGTTCCGCTGATAAATTAGGCGCAGCTCATTTCACGTTTCACAGAACGCGGCTTGTCAAAAGTTGTTATTTTCCAAAAATGCCGTGGCTGCTTTTATTACAGCACGGAAGAGGCCGAAGCGGTGGCGGTGTCCAGGCTCCAGTACGACCGCTTCCGAAACTGGCGGAGTGTTCGACAGTACTGGAGGGCCAACGTAAGCAACTCTCTCTGACCCTGCTCGTGAGGAGAGCACTGGCACGCGGAGAAACGCTCAGCTGCAGCACGCCCACTCATAACAATAAGAAAAAAGAAACTCGTCAGCCGGTCATCGCAACGCGCGGCACTTGCGGGAGATAAAAACTCAATTTCAGCTGACGATATTATGAGGGCAAGCAGTTAACATTTTTCTTTTGCGAACCAGTGCCACGATCCGTCATGAGTGGTGTATCCCTGCACTGCTCAAAACATGTTCCAAGGGATTGGCGCGATGTGTTTACGTTAGGCAAATCCCTCTCAGATCCATCGCCCCGTTAATTTGCTAAACGTGCAGAAACCTCTCTTCTGCGTGCTTTAAGACTAAAAGCGCCTCAATGAGCGGGTACCAATATTCTCGCAAATCTCCTAGTACAGAGACTTCACAATAAAGAAAAACGATGAGAAAAAAAAAGCTTGACTAGGTTTGATAGAGGAGAAAAGTGGCCAGGCAAAAAAAAAAAAGCTGGTCAGCTCTTTTGCAGTAAGGAAGTGAAGGAAGCAAATACATAAAAGAAAGACCATTTACGTGACATTTTCAAGCAAAGGAAGAATGAGAGACGTGTGCCTAGCGACCATTTTAAAGTATGAAAAATAAAGTTATAACGGGTAAAGCCTCCAAGTTTTCTGCTGTTTTACTCGAGGAGGTCCTGCCCTCCGTAGTCTCAGAACGAAGCCTCAGAAGGTATCCGAAAGTGGTGTCAACCAACCAGGACATGCAATTGCCTTTGTGTAAATAATTCGAGCGTAAGTTTCCGTTCCTGGCCGCTCATGCCTGCAATGTACAACCGTGCGACCTCCAGTGTACCATTGCCATTCACGAAAGAGTTCAGAGCGCATATCTCACAAGCAAATTGACGTTTACACTGCGCAGTACGGCTACCGTCTGCCCGCCACCGACGAAGGTATGCTCTCCGTGCAACTGCGGTCCCGGAGAAGCCACCGCACGCACACAGTGCCCATCGTGTGCGTGCGGCGCCGGCAGTTGTCGGTCATCGAAGGAGCCGACACCAACAATGTCGTGGCCGACTTCGTCAGGACTGTGAGCAGCATCATAGACCAGGCTTTTAATAGCCTCGTCAGACAGGTGAGGGCCCAGCTCGTCGACCAGTCCCAAGAGCAGTAGCTGCTACTCACGGTTGGGGACTCCCAAGTGAGTGCAGGATTGCGTGTGGCGGCTACAGCACCGTCGTAAAGGACAGTGTGAACACTTAATTAGGTTCACTGTTCACTGGTGTTTCAAGCGGACGGTACACTTATTGTCGCCTGCAAATCATATATGACTGAATTCTAAAGGCTCGATTGAAAAAAAAAAAAAAAGACGGCGGTAAGTGGTCGGGACCATAAACGGACATACGCTTATTATGAGACATACAAGCGCTGCTCCCAACCATATTCCATACAGCGTTAAACCACTTCTTTATTTTTTTTTCCGCAGCAGACGGGCGTCAGTTAGTTGTATCAGATGCGCTACTGACAATGGGCGAGACATGCCGTCAAGTTATAAAAAAATCTGCTAAAAGAACTCTTTATATCGGCGAAGGCGCGTTGACACAGACCGGCCATACAGGAGGCCTCAACCAGCTTCTCTTTCTCTCTCTGCTTTTAATTGTGCCTCCTCAGGAACTCAGTTGGCTGCAAATGCACTCAGAAGGACATCGAGGAACTCTCATTCGCAATGCTTTGCCATGCAACAAGCTGTTGTTGCCTCTGAAGCGATGGCACACCCATGGTCCAGCAAGCGGGTCTCGCGCACCGCGAACGATCGTCCCTCTCCTCTTCGGCGGAGGCCCGGGCTGGAGTCGCGCGGGTCTGCTGCAACGAAAAACCTCCGGCGAAAAAGGAGCCATCCTGGTGACTCAGGGAGAACGCAAAACTTCGGGGTCGTTATATGGCTTTAGGCGCTCGACGTGGGCAATTTCGCGCCCGCGACGCCGCAGATCCGATGAGGAGGTGAGCGGCTCGATGATGTAATTGACCTGCTAAGTAGGTTAAATGACTCGGTAGGATCTGTTATATATATACTGGGACGGAAGTTTCGAGGATAGACCGGGGCTGGTACAACGTATACCTAGAGCTAAGAGTGTGGGTCTGTTAGGTAGAACGGAGCTGTTGGGGTGGCAGGAATAATAATGTCCATGATACAAGATAGTAGGAAGAAGGGCGAGAACGCCGTGCCAGCTTGCGTAGCGTTATTATGGCGTAGGTGGCAATTCGTGGCAGTCAACATACATGGCTAGTATGTCACTGAGGGTGCGATTGAAACGCTTAGCTAAACCTTTGGTGTGGGGTAGTGTGCTGTGGCGGCGCGATGAATAACGCTGCGTCCGAAAACAATACGCAGTCGCTATCACTTAGAACTTCTTTGGGAGCTTGAGTAGATCAACGAACAAACTATAGCCCAGCTTGCAGTCCTTAGTCTTTGTGAGCCCCGTGCCCGTAGAATGGGGTGATGGTGGATGAAGGGTGCAACATCTTCATGCAGAGACGTATAGTAACGCATGAGTACGATTACCCAAGGATGACCTGCACCAGCCGTTGGAAGGGGGCCGTAAACATCGATCCAAACGCGTTAGAATGGCCGGAGAGGGTATAGGGAGTTTGCATGAACGCTGGCGACGCTATGCATTCTGGGTAGACCGCCATCTTGTCATCCTAGGCAGCTGCAGTCGACGCAGCCTCCGCACGTGCAACGCAGCCAAGTTTATACGGTCGTGTAGTGCGTGCAAACGGTGCTGGCATGATGGTGTACTGTTGTGTCATGAGCTTTAACAGCCGAACCCAAAGCAAAGCGCAGAAATTAAGAAAGGACGGGCAGACTGCGGGATCTTCAGGATACCGAAGATACGCCTGCACGAGTGCGAGAAGGCAGATCAGGCGCGCTATCATTGTTGCAAAGCACGATCCCATCGCTGGCCAGCAGCCAGTGTTAGTGCTGTCTATGAACGACTGTTATTGACGTGTGTGCAAGCCGTACTCTACATAAAACAGCAAGGTAGCAACATGCAAGCAGGCTTCGCCGTTGCCGTCCATGCAGATACAGTGTGTAGAGGAAATGTCGCCGTCTCTTTCGCGAGGACCCACACGCACACGAGCTGCTTGTTCAGACTTTGTGAGTGGTTCACCTGGGCTTAAATCGCAAAGGCAACCAAAGGGATTTGTATCTCAGTCAATAGTATCCTTGCCTGTCTTTTGGGGACCACGGTCTCGGCTGTGACCGTTTTGATGCATGGCTTGCACACGCATCCACTGGTGAGAATACTATGGCCTTCCAAAGCTTCCTTGTCCTTAAGTTGTCCTTAACTAAAAATTCATGACTGCGGATGACGTCGACGGGCGGCCACGTGTCCAAATCCATAGTGATCCATAGTGCACTCGTCGGCTCGTAGTGTGAATGGGTCCACGCTGCATTGCTTTGCCTTTTCCTCGTAGCGCGCCCGATCTTTTGGGCACAGCTGCACACAACAATCGGGAACAGAAACTGCTGACATCTTCCATGCGCGTCAGGGTGGCACACGAGCAACCCCGTGTTTGTTTGGTTGACTGTCGAAGACGAAGCGGCTCTCGGACAGTTCACTGCAGCCTGCCTGTGCGGCGTCGACTGCTGTCTGGGACGGCAAGATGGCGGATTACCCAGAATACATAGCGCCACCGGCGTTTGTGCAAGCTCACTACAATATCAGCAGCTGCGTCGGAGAGATGGAACGGCGAGGTGGTGTCTTCCAGCGGTGGCAGGCTGAGCAAGATCGGGCATACTGACGCACAAAGCGGTACATGCCACGTCGAAGTACCGCCGACGCCGACGTGCATATGTTTTCCATACACCGGCATGCGCTAGCACACTGTGGGTCAGCGTGGAAACCTGCGAAGATGCCAGAGCGGAGGCGACTAGCAATGACCAGGAGCTATTTGCGCCCACCGAGAGGTATACGGTAGAGCAGATCATTCCGAATGGCAAAGTGGTGAGCTTGGCTTTGGAGATCCCGAGATGCAGAATGCGTGAAGGTGGGGAATGTGAATACATTTCGCGTCCTTCGCTTCAATAGGCTGAATTTATTTGTCTGGCACTCAACGCCACCAAAACACTCGGTTAAATAAGTTGTTTTATTTGCAATGTCTTTCTGAGTGGTCTGTATATCTCGAATGACTGTCTCATTGTGGTCTGACAAGCAAGTAGCTCTGCCAGCATTCTTACACGATATCATTAAGGCTACCGCTTTGTAGAAAATCCAGCGTCCTCATCTGCGTCGGTGGCGTCCGCGCTGTGAGCGAAAAATCCTCGGAGAAGCAACGTCGGCGGGCCACCTAGGTCACGTGACGAGTCATCACACGCTGCCCACCGGGTTGTGAGCAAACTGACCAGCATGACACCTAAAATGATTGGCTGCGCGGGAAGAGCAACCTGAGTGGCACAATCCTCACCGGTGGTAGCACACATCGCTTGACCGCTGCTCCACTGCGCCAGGAGGAGTATGAGGACTCTTAGAAATACATGATTGCAAAAAAAAAAAAAAGAGAATGGCTAATTCCGCCCGTGTGGGCATTAAACCATTAGGCGTCATACCCTTAAGGCGGAGCTTAAGTGTCTACTCCAGTGTATTTTTCAGAAGAGCCTGGATTAGTTTCTGCATCCCCACAAACCTGTAGAACGGACTTAGGGATAGAACAGACATATGCAACAAAGTATTTCACGCACGATTGGCGAGCCAATGGGAACAGAAACAAAACTTCGGGGGACACTTAAGGAGGGGCGCGCCCGACGCAGCCAACGCGGCTTTGACATCCAAAAATGCATTAAAAAACGATTTTTTTTTTTTCAAATTGTTGTGTACGCTCAATGTATACCTCGTTTTTTAAGCTGTCCCGAAGTTTCATCGCTGACATCGACCGAGAAGTACTTCAAAAATTGTTTTGTGAGCCTTGGCGGTTGTGCATTGCGGGGAAACACTCTGGCAATGGGAGTTTTTCTCCGAATTATGCTTTCCTGCCTAGATATTCACCTTGCGGAGGAGATTTCTTCACGACTGTTTTATCTATCCCGACCCCGTCTATTTTGTTGCACTCCTAGGACCACAGTGCAGGTCGAGACTGTTTTTCAAATTTGTGAATTTTAAATTTGTTGAATAAAATTTTCTTCTCAGTCTAGGTAAGTCAGCGGACACTGCATCGTAAAAACTGAAAATCAAAATTTGTGCTTTGCGAAAAAAAAAAATTACGAGTGTCTTCATGCCAGTAGGAACGCAATGAATGTTGAACCAGCGTTCTGCCGCATTTTCTTAACTCTGCAGCATTTTCACGATATTCAGAGGAAACATATATAGGGTGTTTCACGTAACTTGAACCACGAATTTAAAAAAAGTGGCGCATCGGAGTTGGGTGAAACCAAATACATATTGTTTCCTGTCGTGTGGCGCTCCTCAGAGTATCTTTAAAATTCCGCTTAATTAGTTAAATAGCTTAGATTATTTATCGAAAATCTTTAATATTCACTTTAGAGTCACGTGCGTTTCGTTACGTTGTAGAGGGGATTATAAAACGGCCCATCCAGTTTTTTGTATCAAAGTTTCTTCTACTTGGTCCTTTTTTTTCCAGCATTTAAAGAAATCCCCTGAAATATGAAAAAAAAAAACACGTGATTGCGCTTTCGCGCTACTGTATTGTGTGAGCGAAGCGTGCGTGCTCACCGTCCCGACGTGAGCGGCCGACTCTGCTCTCAGCACATTCTTCCTGAACATGGAAAGCGCGCGCCGTGATCTGCGATAATAAGCAGGCCATTGACTATCAATTCAGACGGAACTATTGAGCCAAAACAAAGAACGAAGGAAAAGCAGTGAAGTCGCGTATTTCACGGTAGACTCCGTTTTTTTTTTTTTTTTTGTCGAACCGCGAGGCGGCCGCTCACTTGAGCACGGTCAGCGCGCACGTTTCGTTCGCTCGAAACACGGTTGGGAGCGCTGGAATATGGTAGCGCATGAGCGCAGTCACGTGGTGTTTTTTTTTTTCATATTTCGCGGGCTTTCTTTAAATTCCGGAAAAAAAGGACCACGTAGGAGGTACGTTGCCACAAAAAACTGGATCGGTCCTTTTTTAACCCCCTCACCAACTAATGAAACGCACGTTGCCGTAAAGTGAATAACAAAAAAAATGCATAATTAAGCTGAGCTAATTAATTAAGTGGAATTAAAAAATACACTGAGGAGCGCCACATGACTAGAAACAATATGTAGTTGGTTTCGCCCAGGTCCGGTGATCCACTTTTTTTTTTAAATGGTTTGGTTTGGTTTGGTTTATGGGGTTTAACGTCCCAAAGCGACTGAGGCTATGAGAGACGCCGTAGTGGAGGGCTCCGGAAATTTCGACCACCTGGGGTTTTTTTAACGTGCACTGACATCGCACAGTACACGGGCCTCTAGAATTTCTCCTCCAAAGAAATTCCAGCCGCCGCGGCCGGGATCGAACCCGCGTCTTTCGGGTCAGCAGCCGAGCACCATAACCGCTGAGAAACACCCCGTATATTTTAGAAAAAAAAAATCTTATGGAGATACAACAGTGAAATTTCGCCAGGGTTGTCATAAAAGTATTTCTACTAGGCTAAAAAATTTTCACGCAAATACATCAAGAAAGAATTCTTTTTTTCTTTCCTGCTGAAAGCCGTATTTTCCCCTTAATCTCCGCCTTATGTATGACACGGGAGCGTCAATATGACTTCCTTCAGCTGCCAGGGGTGGTCGTCATTGCATGTCACTTCGAAGACTGCCGGACAAGACATGCAAGGCCTCCCTTTAAACAAGTCGAACAAACATGCCTCGGTGGCCTGGGGTTAGCGTGTCCGACTAGGGATCCAAGGGGCGCGGGTCCGATTCCCACCTCATCTTATTTTCTTTCCAGTGCACTTAATTTGGATTCTTGCATGTCATAATGACGCTTGAGTCGTCTTGCGACCTGACCGTCACAATTTATGTGATGTTTTAATCACTTCTCAAATCGCCGCTCCACGTGTGACGTCACTACCTTTTCGACCAATCCGCATTTTCTCCGGCGCCGCAGAGTTCTCCGCTGAACAGGAACGCTGTCGCGTTAAAAGCCTGTTGTCATTGTCGTTATCAGGAATTTGGGACGGCACCTACAGCTAGCACCGCTAAGCATTGCGGCCTATAGCTGTCCAATGGGCGGAGTCGGTTTTTTTTGGTATGACTAATTGTACAGATAACGGACATGGTTTCTCGCCGTGATTTATGTTACAGATGGCCTCCCGCACACGTCAACGGCATCTCGCTGTCTCACCTAACGTTTGTCCCAAAACAATTCAAATTTTAAGTAATGGGCGTAATGGAAACGATACAAATTTAGAGCCCTTTTTGGGCGACAAAAACACGGTCTTTGAAGAATTCATAGCCCCAATGGCTCTCTTCCAGCGGCTTCAGATTAAACAGAGACTGTGGTTTCCAATATCATTTGCTGTGTTTGTCGAAACAAACAGAAAAATTCCCCAAAATTTACATTCTCACAATTCAGTCGCCCCATCTCATGCTGAAGCGCTGTACGCCAATGCGTCCACGCGCAAATAGACGCGGCGTAGCTGAATGGCCTAACGCTACACAACGCAGACAAAGAGGATCGTAGATTGAACCTTCGCTACTGCTCGGTACTTTTATTTTTTCCGGAAAAAAAAAAGAAATACAGCCGTTAGTTATTGCCTTATGTGCCACGTTGTGGCAAAACAAGCGAACTAGACCTCTGTCCCGAATTCCTGGTAAAGAACAGCAATCGGCAGGCAAATATTTAATAATTTTTTTGTACAGAACTACTCTATCACACAAGTAAACATTCGAAGTTTCATATACCGGGTGTTTCAAGCTCTGTTTTCCGCATGGATCCATCTTACCACCTCTCTTATTTAACATTTATGTTAAAAACCTTCCCGGTGTTAAACTTCGTCACAGATTTATCAATACGCGGACGACACCCTGGTCATCTCAACTAATGCCGATTTTTCATGTGCACCCAGGGAATTTCAACATGACGCTTCTAAGCTGTATGATTGGTTCCAGTCTAACTTGATTGAAATTAACCCCTGAAAACTCAGCTAGTCTCCACAAGAACTTGTCCCCAATGATGGATCTGTTTTATTGCTCAACTCCAGCTGCACATCGCGTTCTTGCTACCCCATTATCTGTGTTTCCAATGTAAAATATCTCGGTATATACATAGACGGCGATTTGTCGTGGAATACACACCTGGCATACCTGAGCAAGAAACTTGAAGGCATGGCATGCTTGTTGTATGCTCTGAAAGCCTACCTGCCATTTGCCATTAGACATTTAATGGACCACTCTCTGGGATATGCTCTGCTTAGGTATGGCATGTGCTGTTTCTTTAACTGTTTTGTTAAATTGAAAACAAGGATAAATCTTATTCTTAAAAACATGGCTACAAGTGTCATATATTCAACACTCAACAAATCACAAAGTTTATTCCTATCCTCTGGTCTGCCTTCCTTTGACACCTTGTTCAAATAAATTACTGTACTGCGGTATTTCTGGAAATGTGATTTTAAGTTGGAAAATGTTAAAACAGTCCCAATGCGAAAAATTCTTCGATTTGTTGTCCCTAGAGTGCGAATCCATAAGATCATACTATGTACCATATATATTCAATAAGCTCATCTCCACTAATGCCGATTTTTCATGTGCACTCCAGGAACTTCAACATGACGCTAATAAGCTGTATGATTGGTTTCAGTCTAACTTGATTATCTTTTTCACTTGAACACTCGCAATCAGCTACGTGATGCCATTGCCAAGTTTGAAGAATTGTGAATACATATTGTAATTTCTCAACAAAAACTAAGTGCGACAGTAGCATAGGTTGTTGCTGCTGCTGGACGGCGCCCTACAAGCCCAATTGTGGCTTTGGCATGTTTTGAATAAAGTATTATTATTATTATTATTATTATTATTATTATTATTATTATTATTATTATTATTATTATTATTATTATTAAAAAAACAATACAGATTTTCTTTGAAACGACGTGAGAGATACGACAATGCGGTTTGTGCAGGTCAATTCTACAGCATCGCGGACGTTATGTACCTGATACAGCTCTCTAGTTATAGAATTAATTTAATAAATTTATAAATAATCAGTTTTTTATTTTTGATTTCAGGAGCCAAGATTATATGGTGAAATTTAAAGCTGGCAAGATCGATGGTGAACACATTTTTGAAACTTTCTTAATCGCCAATGTGGTACGTTCGAAATATTGAACGTCAAAAATACGCATTTTAAAGCTCGCTTTCTGCCTCGCGTATGTATAAAATGGTGTCGCTGCGCGTTGTTTTGTCGCGGAAATTGCTTTAACTGATTTTACGTCCAAAAATGCACAAACGGCTTCTTTATTCGCTGCATAAGAAATGCGAACGACGACATTTAATAAATTTGTAATGCATGAAAGTCATCTCAACAAGCTTTAAAATGCGTATTTTTGAAGTTCGGTATTTTGAACCACACTGCTGATTAAGAAAATTTCAAAACTGAGCTCAACTTTAATCTTGCAAGCCTTCAATTTCGCCATATAATTTCGATCCCTAAAATAAAATTTAAAAAGTTGTGCAGTTCATCATCGTCATCAGCCTGACTACGCTCACTGCAGGACAAAGGTCTCTGCCATGTCTCTCCAATTAACCCTGTCCTTTGCAAGTTGCGGCCACCGTATCCCCGCAAACTTCTTAATCTCATCCGCCCACCTAACTTTCTGCCGCCCACTGCTACTCTTGCCTTCTTAGGAATCAGCTCGGTTACCTTTAAGGACCAGCGGTTATCTTGCCTTCGCATTATATGCCCTGCACAAGCACATTTCTTCCTTTTGATTTCGACAAGGATGTCGTTAACCCGTGTTTGCTTCCTCACTGCCCGCTTCCAGTCTTTTAACGTTACACCTATAATTTTTCTTTCCATAGCTCGCTGAGTTGCCCTTATCTTATGCTGAACACTTTTCGTTAGCCTCCACTTTTCTGCCCCATAGGCGAGTACCGGTAAGACACAGCTGTTGTATACTTTTCTCTTGAGGGATATCGGTAAACTGTCATTAGCCCAGTACGTTCCCGCCCCTTAGTACTGTGTACGCCTCATCCGTCCTCCTAACCTCACTAAGCCCTATGACATCCCATTTCATACCTACTCGTTCCTTCAACAACACTGCTAGGCTAGCCTCACTGGATTAGTTAAATTTAGTTAATTCCTCTTTTCATTACTGCTATGTATCAGGTACATAATGTGCGCCATGCTGTAGAATCCACCTGCGCAAACTGCATTGTCATATCTCTCACGCCTTATCAAGGAAAAATCCGTATTAAATAATTTGAAACACATGGAATATAATTTAAAAAATAAAACCTCGGCTATAGCCCCAGCTCAGGCTTGGTTTATGCGAAAAGTTGCATGCGTTTACGAGGGTGGCAAACTGACGACGGACTTTCTTCTTTCTTTCGCACAATTACGCCCAAAAGCCTGGACCTCGCGAGTAGGGCCTAGCTCTGCTGGAGGAGCAGCGGAGGCAGCGCCACAGGGGTCCAGCGCCACAGAGGTCCAGCGCCATGAACGAAGCCGCCGACGACAGGAGAGACGAGCGAGAAGGGACTATAAACTGTTGGGGTATGGACTGTTGCTATATATAATGCATCTATGCATATATACATGGTCTGTTCTGAAAGTAGTAGGACTCATTTTTTTAAACAAAATTTATTCAAGAGAATAGTACAAACGATTAAAATTTTTCAAGGTAGCACCCTTCCGCACCTACACGCTGCTGCCAATGAGTTTTACAGTTTTCGTACGCCTCCAGGAACGCCTGGATCGGAATGCTGTTTAGCTCCCTCGTCACGGCCTGTTGAACCACCTCTACCGACCCGTGATGTTTCCCCTCGAGCGTCGATTTTATTCTCGGGAATAGAAAAAAGTCTGGCGGGGCCAAGTAGAGGCTGTAGGGGGGGCTGAGGCAGCGTTGCCGCCTTGTGCTGGATAAAAAATCGGGGTCCTCATTCACATGATGAAGAAGATCCTACCGGTTGGCCTTTTCCTCCTCTGACAACACTCTCGGCACCAACTTCGCGCACGGATAAGCACGGATTCATGGATAAGTTTTCTGTCACGATCTCAAAAACTTGAGTTTGAGGAATGCTCAAGTCATCAGCAATCACTCTGATACTCATTCTACGATCACTGTTAAGTAAATGTTTCACTCGCTACACATTTTCGTTGTTCTTGCTGGTCGAAGGGCGTCTGGAGCGGTCGTATTCCTCCACTCTTTCCTTACCTTCTCGGAAAAGCTTGTGCCACTCAAAAAACACCTGATCTACCCATGGAAGCGTCACCGTAGGCCTCCTTAATCATGTTGTGAGTCTCTTTGCCCGTTTTACCAAGATATATTCAAAATTTGATCGCGTAACGCTGATCCAGTAAACGCTCGACGATTCTGCGTGACGAGGCGTTTCGACAGGGGTTCACAGTACAAGCGACCTCCTCTCTTCAACGGCCGAGAGCCTACTGCCGATTTTCCCCAGCATTCCCAATATCCCCCTTCAACGATCCTGCACGCGCAGACCACCTCTCTTCCGCCCGTTCGCCCAGGAAAAAACCAGTCCTACTACTTTCAGAACAGACCCTGTATAACGCATCTTGCCGAGTAGGGGCCTCCCTTAATGTTTGCCAGTTCCAGTTGTGCCCTCAACTTGTTGTATATAAGTAAATTTTTGTACAGAAAACAACAGTTTATACCCCAACAGCACTGTAAATACTTTGTGTGAAATAACAAATTTATGTTTGTGTGAATAAATTTTGTATGAACAAATTTATGTGTGTGTTCTATTGACATTGCCTGTAATGCATGCAGTGCTTCTTTACTTGCATTTTTCTTATGCCATTGCATTTATATACAGGATGTCCCAGCTAACTTGGACCAAGGTTTATAAAGAAACTAAGCGTTCTTCAGAACTGAAATCGCGTGGATGTTGAGGTTTATCCAAAGTTACAGTAGCATTTTTTTGGTTCTCCTATTTGAATAATTAGTCGAGATAAATAAATTAACTTTTTAAATATAGCTTGAAACGTTCAGGCGTCAATAGGAAAGTTGTGGAGCTCCACAAATATCGTCCAACTCAGGCACTTCCAACGAGACAGACTTAGCGTGGCCGTTTTTATTCGGGAAAAACGAAAGCCCGCGGAGTTTAAAAAATACCACGTGACAGAGCGCTCCGTGCGCCCGGATGCGCCGCGATTACAGCGCTCTCATCCGTGCTTTGTAAGAAACATCACCCGCTTCGGCCCTTTCGTGCTGCACAAGACAGGGCTTCGCGATGTGCTTGGTTCCAAGATAAGCGCCAGTGAGTTCGGGCGGGAGTTGAAAGAAAGCGCGGCTCCCGTTTCTAAGGGCAATAACTGCACACTCACGTTAGCAGAATGCATGCGGAAGAACGATGACAATCTCATGAGTTTGAATTTGGGAGCAAGATCCCAACAAGCAGAGACGCATTTAACAAGCCTGATAACGTCGTGTGAATTACGCTGAAAAACAGGAGCCGCGCTTTCTTTCCGCTGCCGCCCGTACCCACTGGCGCTTATCTTGGAACCAAGCACATCGCGAAGCCCTGTCTTGGGCAGCACGAAAGGTCCGAAGCGGGTGATGTTTCTAACGAAGCACGGATGAGAGCGCTGTAATCGCGGCGCATCCGGGCGCACAGAGCGTGCTGTCACGTGGTATATTTTAAACTCCGCGGGCTTTCGTTTTTCCCGAATAAAAGTGGCCACGCTAGGTCTATCTCGTTGGAAGTGCCTGGGTTGGACGATATTTGTGGAGCTCCACAACCTTCCTATTGACGCCTGAACGTTTCAAGCTATATTTAAAAAGTTAATTTATTTATCTCGACTAATTATTCAAATAGGAGGAGCGATAAAATGGTACTGTAAATTTAGATAAACCTCAATAACATCCACGCGATTTCAGTTCTGAAGAACGCTTAGCTTTGGGTCCAAGTTAGCTGGGACACCCGTAGATTATATCTCCTGTGTGTTATATACCGTGGCCACACTTTCTAATACAGTGCTTCTCCATCTCGTTTTGTGTACATAATATCACCAATTCTTTGTATTTTGTTGCCGCGATGTTGTCATGCTTGCATATCTATGGTATGTGCTGCGCACCGCTGCCCCTGCTTCAGGTGCCGGGACCTCGTCAGGCCAATTGGCCTTTTGCCCCGGCTCCCTCTTTCTGTTGAAAAGAAAGGAAATAAATTTCAATTCAATTAAATTCAAATATCTAGGAATTACTCTTAACAACCAATTAACGTGGGGCACTCATATTTCTGAGATCTATTCAGCCGCTTTCTCTCAGCTTTGTTTCTTGAGACGTAAATTAAAACATACTCCTAGAAGTATTAAGCTTTTGGCTTACAAAACTTTTGTCAGATCCAAACCTGAATACTCTTCAGGCATGGTTACAGGCATGCTGCCTGTAGGCCCTGTGCTGTTTTATATTTATGTTAACGATTTTCTTCTCTGTATGCAGAATTCAAAAACGGTGATGTACGCTGATGGCACTGCAATAGTTTTTACAGGCAAAACTCTAACTGAAATTGAGACTAAGACACGCGAGTTAAGTAACATCTCTGCATGGTTTAAGGCTAATAAATTGACATTAAATGCTGTGAAAACAAAGTACATCCTGTTTAGGTCAAGGCCCAAACATATCACAGATACACGATTACATATTTGCCTCGATAACGTTTTAATTGAGCAAGTTGACATCATTAAATACCTCGGCGTAACCTTAGATACGAACCTTAATTGGCACAAACATATTGATACCCTGTGCTCCAAGCTTGCTTCAGCTTGTTACCTTCTACACAGAACAAAGGGGTTGCTGGACATATCTGTGCTGAAGATCATTTATTTTTCTCTTTTTCATTGTCATTTGACGTACTGCTGCGAGTCATGGGCTAGTACATACAGATCTTACGTTCATCAAGTTATCTCTTTGCAGAAAAGAGCACTGCGAATAACAACATACTCGGACAGGTATCAGTCTAGTGCTCCTTTGTTCAATAGGTTACAGATTTTGCAGTTTCCTTTGTTATATGAAATGAGAATCGCGATGGTAGTAAATAACATTATACAAAATAATTACCCGCTTTCAATTAATATTTTTATATTGCCTAATAGGAGTACTAGAAATGCAAGCAATATTAATTTTAATTACCCTGTAACCCGAAACGCCTACGGTCAGCGCCTAATTCAATATTGCGGGGCGAAAGTATGGAATAGTGTACCACTTGAAATTAAAATGGCTAACAATTTCCTGTTTTCAGTTAAGCGCTTCTACTTTTCGAAGATTGAGGGTTATGTTTGTTAATATTTTTATGTCTGCTGTTGAATGTTGCTCGCTGTTACTTTGTTCACTAATCATTTATGACCGAGTTTCATGTTGGTATCTTCTGTTGCTGTTATAACAAATGTGTACATTGGGCCTATACTATCTTCGGCTATTGTCCCAGCAGTTTTTCCAAACGTTTTGTATATCTGATGTGAAAATAAAGAAAGAAAAAAAAAGAAATAAATTTGGGACTCGCACACCAACAAAGATATCTTCAACTAGAGCTCATCCAGAAGAAGGCAGCACGTTTCATTTTTAATAAATATAGAAGGTGTGCCTCCCCAACACAGCTCATGAAAGACAATAGCATTCCGTTGCTTCGTACGCGCAGAAAACTTAACCGTATTTCTTTTTCATAAAATTATCTCAGGCAAGCTGAGCATTTCTCCCCCTTCATTCATCAAGCACTCCACTTCTCGAAGGACCCGCCATACTAGAGAGCACTCCTTACAGCCTCTTTTCGCTAAAACAAACTCATTTAAGCACAGTTTCTTCCCTCAAACAACAACAGATTGGAACGCACTCCCTGAATCGATTTTTAACTCTCCTGACGTAGGACAGGCGCTAAAAACATTTTTACTTCACTAAAAAGGAACAGCATGTATTTCTTTTTGTCGTTGCTATGTTCATCTTTTAAGTGCCATTTTTGCTGTGTGTCACATGAAATTTTTTCACGTGGTGTTGTGATTTGTGTTTTCTCATGCCCCTCCTGCTTGGACCAAAGCTGGCCTGCAGTATTTTTAAATAAATAAAATAAATAAATAAAAATGCAGAAAATATATATCATTTTCTATTCTCCATATATATTTTTCCTGCAGTGTTGGAATTATCTTTTTGGTGTTTCACAGATACATTCAATGAAAAAGCTGGAAATATCAGTTGTTGTTTTCTGTACCTTCTTTGATGTCCACAAAACTGATTTACTGATCACATACTTGCTGCAGAGAACAAATAAATTGGTGGTACAACTCTCGCTTTGCTTAGTTTACATTGTTCTTGTAGCGGACCCTCAATTCACCTTGGACCATGCTAGGCCAATATTGATGCAATAAAACTACAGCCAGCAAATGAACGCCACACAGTAAAGACAGGTCACGAGGCTGTGTACGAAGTTTGCATCTAGAACGACCAAATTGCTCAGGAACAAATCCTTTTGTAGGTCATTACTGCCTTTAAGAACTCAAATGTGCTTTGTACCGTCTGACCAGGGATGACCGATTGCCTAGTGTTCGGCGCTCATTAGTCAAAGATGCCCTTGCGGCGTAGAAACCCGTTACCATCATTGTTTTTTTGTGGAGACATCTTAGAGTGCCATAGTGTTTAGAGTGCCATATTTCCATTCGTGGTTGATTAAAATGCAGCTAAATGTCTTATTCAGCAAGCGAACTAATAAAATGTTACTAAAAGTCATTCTTGGCAAGTGCCCTAGTGAGTGCGGCGACCTTTGGTCAGAGAGTGCTGTTTCTTCTCTGTTTTCTCAGTTTTCGTGCCCCTGGCAGGGTTTATTCCAGCGATGGCCCTGGAAAACAAATCAGTTTTGGCTTTACTTACAAGACCACAATTATATCATACAACTTTAATTTTGAGACAGGTTTTCTGCTGCATTCAGCGGCCTTCACTGCCACGCCTCTTTGAAACATTATATCCACAGAGGGAAGAGGTGGAAAGACAAAATTACCAAACACGCGAAATATGCAGGGGTCAGGATGGAAGACTGAACTTAAAGAGCAAGTGAAGCGGTTTTCGAATTCGATGAGTTTAAGGCTGCCGAATGTGCGAAATGTGCAGGTAAAGCCTGCGAAATCGTTTTGCTCTAACATTTGAAATGGTGGCGTAATCGCCGAATAAAGTGGTCTTCGGCGTTCAGGCTTTGAAGTGCACAGCGACGGGCAGAGGCCCCGATAATGACGTCACGTATGACGGGACAACGTTTCCAGCAAAGAAACGGTCATTCCATGGAAGAAAACCGACGCCATCGAAGGTGAAGCTCACAATGCATTGTTTGGCGCCATCTGACGACGTACAGCAGCATGCAGACGTAAGTAGCGGACATCGAAATTTCGGCAACAATGACGTCACTGCCGAGTTTCCTCACACTCCTCCAACGTAGTGAGGAGAAGCCTAAACATCGTCACGGTTTTAATCGACGATTATGTCACCATTTTAAATGCTAGTGAAAAAATACATTGCATGGTTTATCTAGAAGCTAGATAGATTCGAATTCTTGAATAACCTTGAATTCTCAAAAAACCGTTTCAGCTTCCCTTTAAACATAAAAATTATAAAGGGCCCTTAAACTTGTTTACATGCTGTTAAGACGAAACCATATATTATCTCTTTTAGGGTTTTGTTTGTTTGATCTGCTTTATTTTTTATATCTGTATTTGATTTCTTTGATTTTTATTCCTTTAATTTTACCTTTTGTTTTTTCCTGTTTTGTCTTTTATCTCTAACGGTCACAGTATACTAAATGCATCGTGCATTCACTGGGTCCACAAGCCTTCGTGGCCTGAGGGTAGCGTGCCCGATTTGCAATCCGAAGGTCCAGCGTTCGATTCCCACCCTCTCTGAATTAAACATTTTCTTTTCAGCTCACATTAATTCCTTTGTGTACGCGGAGCTTCCTGGGAATTTCGCCCTTTCCAGTTTGGCACCGGTTGCTGAGTGGTCTCAGGGGGGATAACATGGGACAGACCTGCCTGGCCAATCTGATCTTTTCTAGACCACTTCTGTTAGCCGACATGGACGCTGGGTTATTTTCCTAATGGGGCATACAAGACTTTCACCTTGAAAGTCGTCCTTTGAAACGTCAGCTGCCAGCCTAAGACTTTCCTTTAGCTCCCTCGTTAACTTTAAAACTAGTCAAGAGCGCATAATAACTTCAGTTCACTTTAGAACGATTTAAAAAGAAATTATTCACCTCACTGGTATTTCAAAACACAATCACTTTAAAATAATTTCAGTGCTTTGGTTCTCAGCCCAATCTGCAGTTTCACCATTTCCCAAACCACTTTAACCTGTGGTTAAATATCAGGCTTTCAATGTGCCATCAACATGACGCTATTATCTGGCCATTTTTCAAACATTATTTTTCTCACAAACGTGTTTGAACAATAATTCATATTTTACCTAACATTTTAGGAGGGCGGCTCAGGTAAGCAGGACAGAGTTGTTCTTCAAACAAGCATTCCTTGGCAAGAGAAAAGGAAGGTATTTGTTGTAATGTAAAATATGGTTCTGCACGAACAATACTTGGCTCTCTGGAACCGGAAATCATGTTGGTAAAAGGAGTCCCTTTTCTTCCCCAAAGTCAAAATAAAGCTAAATGCAGTCAAATAATATCAGCCTACGTTTGGCCGGCCACAAGAATGTTGCTCTTTATGGCGCACTCTTCTTCAGCTCAGTGAATTGTTGCTGGGAAGAAGCACACAGTTCTACAAAATAGATGCTTCACTTTAGCTAAAGTACCCCAAAAAGCTATTGACAAAAGAACAGAGCCTGTTCTTACCTTTGGTTGAAGTCCATGGTCCGGCTCGTACCGAATTGGTATTCAATGTTGAAGGCAAAGTGAGACACGAACATCATCTTGAAGGCCTTCGCTGGAGTGGACGCCTCAAAAACTGGCTGGCCGTCAATGGTGATGGTAAAGGACGCCACAGTGAGAAAGCTGCATCCTGCACAAATATAGTACTGTTATGACGTGACTGTCATTATACAAATTAACAGCACTACCTTTAGCACAGATGAATGGCGAGCAGGGTAGGTCTCCCAGGTCATCATCGGCAGCCATCTCCTTGATGGTAAGGGCATAGTATGTGTTAACAGCAGTAGCCTGCATAACAGCTGATTTAAATTTATGGTAAACGCACAATGTAGGTAGACATTGTTAATATGGAAGTTAATGCCTGAATAGAAGCACTGAGAAAGCCTAAAAACTGGAAAACATCACGTAGTTTACTGCACAATTTTAATCTGTTACTTCTCTAGCTACTGAAGTTCCGTAACAACATCCACTGTCGACTAGAAAAAAGCGGCTCAAAATGCGAACATACTTTGATTATGACACTCAGAAAAGTCGAGCGGCCCGGCTGAATAACGTGGATGGCAGTACCAAAAGAACTGTTATGACATTCATCTTTGTGGCTTTATTATTACAATTAATAGAGGCTTGTTACTGCAAACATTTATGCAAGAGCTCAACTAATCATAACGCTTACCTCCAAAACTTTGTAGCAGAGGTCTTCCTCTTCATCCAGTAAAGCAAGTAACAACAGCGGGGTGCCTTCATATTCAGCTGCAGCCGAACTTCTCTCGGTCTTGCATGCCTCTATTGCATTCAAGCACTTTTTGGCGTTTTCCCTTTTTACCTGGCTGTGAGCATACCAAAAAAGTTGCTTTCCAACAGTTTGCAGGCTCTTGTCGAAAGCGTCTGACATATTAAAGCCCAGTAGGACGCTGGCGTGAGAATTCGGATGCCGCTCTTCAAACAGAAATGGCCAGTTTTGTTTGATATCTATTACGCTTCTTGATATCTTGATCAGCAGTCGCTGTGAAGCGTAGGTTTCCGACATCAGCCGAGTGATAAGCATTTCATTGCGAAATGAAAGCCTGAACTGCTCCAGTAAGGTTTATGGTGTATGGGGTTTAACGTCCCAAAGCGGCTAAGGCTATGAGACGCCGTAGTGAAGGGCTCCGGAAATTTCGACCACCTGGGGTTCTTTAACGTGCACTGACATCGCACAGTACAAGGGCCTCTAGAATTTCTCCTCCAAAGAAATTCCAGCCGCCGCGGCCAGGATCGAACCCGCGTCTTTTGGGTCAGCAGTCGAGCACCATAACCACTGAGCCACTGCGGCGGCGAACTGCTCCAGTAAGGAAGCTTTCTTTTTTCCTGCCGTTCAGCAGTTTCACCATCAGGTAACTTGGGCGCCCAAGACACGCATCCATACGAGTCTCTCTGCACGTTTGTCTTCTTCGGTTGTATTCCTTCCAAGTCATCTGGACTTGGAGAACGAGTGCGCCTGCAGCTTGCTCTCTTTTTTGTTATTGATACAATTTTCCAATTTCCAGAGTAAGCTTTCTAATCCACTTGCGATCACTGTTTCGTTAAGCGAATCCTGAAAGCTGTTCGGGCATCTCCCAATAATTTCACTTGCGACACTTCTTAGTACTTTCCGTCCAGGTTTCGGTGTGATCTCAAGTATCTTGCTGCTCATGATTCTTACCATTTCATTTAAATCTTGCTTTTGTGGCCTTTTACCTTCTTCGCACGACTTGATCAGCTGGGCTGGAAGCGCATTCCATGGAATCATCATTTTTTCCGGAACAGCAGCACTGCAAGCTTCATTGTCCATTGATGAACTTGGAGCTTGTGGGGCAGACGTTATTGCCTTCCTCCTCTGGAGCAGAATTCTCCTGTTCACAGGGTTGAGAAACACCAAGTCATTCTCTTCGATGTACTGAAGATGCTCTAAGCACTGCACACCACATTCCCGCAGTTTTGCAGCCAGTTGATCGACGTCTTCTTCGCCCGAAGTGGGCATCCATTCAGCAATAAGCCTTTCCAGGTCCATTGCCATTAACCTGCCAGTAAAAAACGAACAGAGATGGAAAGACTAATCAATGTGGAGTGACAGTAGAGGCTCAAATTAAAGTGCATCCAGTGGAGCATGTTTCAGAACGAAAACGGCATATTTGCTGCATGCAGGCTTGTACGGAAATAGTGGCACATAGCTCAGGAAAGAATTCACATTGATACACCTCATTGGACCGTCGGTGCTCAAAATATTGAAATACATCATTGCATGCTCATAAGATGTCCTGAGAGTTTTCAAAAGGAAAAAAATGTTCTTTGCATTGGGAAAGAATGAGCACAACTTCACCAAAGACGAGTACACCTTCATTTCGGGAAATTAAGACAACCATTTTCGTCCTATACAAAACACTCCGAATAGTAGCTTGGAAGGCTGTGAATATGACCTCTTGACCGAAAAAAGCCCCACTTATAAGGCTTCTTACTTCGGGATCATAAAGTTCAGGCACATATGCAGATGCATTATCGAAAGCATCAGAACCTTTATATGCTTCGAAGAGCTGATGGCGTGTAGACAACGCGAGTGTAAGATTCTTATAATTCTGACAACTTCTTGCACACTTTCTAAAGTAGCTGTGTTTGTTTTCACAACGTAACGTCCACATTTTGACAAGAGGTCCAAACTGCAGCACTAGATAAGGATAGTGTAGCAAGTAGTGGTGCTTTGGCTTCATGGGAATGTCAGGAAAGTGAGCTGCTCTGCCTGTTATGTAGTCTTCAATAACGTCTTCAAGTCTCATCACCATAGCACGGGTAATTGTAGGCGCTGTAATGAGCTGCACTATATCGGAAAGGAGTAAAACCTGTTGCCATACTTCGTTCTCTGTGGACTCTACGTTTCCAAAAAAAAAACAATGGAACAAAGTGCAGCATGTTCCAGTTTTGGACGGCGTGACCACTGAGTGTCTTTTTTAAATGAAATTCACATGATCTGTCGTTCAGGTCACTGTATTGAAATGGGAAGCGGGATATTCGTTGGTTCAAATCTTTCACTGAAACCCATTTGCATACAGTAACCAAATGGCTTAGATACAAAGCAAGGTCTAAAGAAACAACACCTTCAAAGAGATCATGCGTTAAAGATGGTGGAAGGCCAGGGGCACAGACGTGAAAATACGAGGTCTATTAGAAAAGTATCCGACCTTTGGCTGAAGAAAAAAAACTGGCATAACTCGAGTGTTGTAAACCTAATCACCTTCAAAGTAGTCCCCTTGGGACTCCACACACATCTCCCAGCGGTCACTGTTGGAAGTATTTCGAAAAGGCCCCTTTCGGAATGGAGTTTAGCTCAGCTGTCGTTGCAGCCATAATGTCCTCTCTTGTTTGAAATCGCGCTCTTTTCAATGGCCTCTTGATTTTAGGAAACAGCCAGAAGTCGCAGGGGGCCATATCAGGAGAGTAAGGAGTCTGTTGAACTACAGGAGCCTGGTTTTTCGCCAAAAAAGTCTGAATCAAGTGCGAGGAATGTGCAGGAGCATTGTCGTGATGGATGCGCCAATTTCCTGTTGACTTCAACTCCGGTCTCTTGCTCCGCACACACCACATAGGGCGACGGAGAACATCCCTGCAGTACTCTTTGGTCATTTTTTTTTTTTTTACCCTGTGGGGTGCGTACTCTTGGTGTGCCACACAGAGGGAGTCAAAGAAAGCAGTCAGCATCACTTTGACATTGCTGCGCACTTGGCGGGCCTTCTTTGGTCTTGGTGACGTGGACTGCTTCCACTGTGACTACTGGGATTCGGTTTCCGGGTTGTACCCGTACACCCAAGACTCGTCACCAGTGATTATGGTGTTGATGAAGTCGGGATCACTGTTTGTAGAATCCAGCATGTCCTGTGAGACTTCAACACGAAGCTGATCTTGCTCCACCATGAGCAGCTGCACGGATTTCGCCGCAACTCTCTCCATGGCCAAATCTTCGGTGATAATGGAATGTGCAGAAAAATTGCTGATGTCCACCTCTTCCGCAATTTCTCGGATAGTCACACGACGGTCCCACATCACCACAGCGTTCACTTCGGCAATGACCTGGCCATTTCGGCATGTTGATGGCCGACCGGAGCGTGGCTCTCTCTCCACCGATGTGCGGCCGTCTTTAAACCAATTGTACCCCTGCTTAATCTGTGTGCTGCTCATAGCATCGTCACCGAAAGCCGTCTGAATATTCCGAATGGATTCCACTTGGCTGTCGCCCAGTTTCTGGCAAAATTTGATGCAGCAGCACTGCTCCTGTAAATCCGCCATTTTCCTTGCAATAAAAACCGACGAGAGCACTGCGCACTACCTCACTAAAACGCTGCGTCCCAGCGACTGACGCTATCGGCAGGCGGGAAAAAATTCGTGCATGCGCACGAAGGTTCAAGGTCGGCTGATGCAAGCGCGCTTGATTCATATCCATCAGGTGTTCGCAAAAAAAAAAAATAAAGTCGGATACTTTTCTAACAGACCTCGTACTTAAGCTCATTGAATAATGAGTCGAACTTTATCCCATTTTCAGCACCCATGTTCTTAGTGCAACGTCTGAAGAGAACTTTCATAACTGGCTTTTGTCCGTATCTCAGACGCCTGACAGAGCTGCTGCCGAAAAAAGGTTGTCCCTTCCCGCCAGACAATATCGACAAATGTGCTGTGCTGTGCTGAAGTTTTCGACAAATCTGCCTACTCCATGATTACCCACGTTATCACCAAGAATTGCAACCACTGTTCCAATCAGACAGACTACTTTTTCAGTGCAGAACTGTCCAGCTTCCAACTCCTTCAAATCATCTAGCAGTGGTGAAAAAGTACACAAAGTCGCCTTCTTTGCAGAGTAAGAAAAGCTTGATGGTTTCCATTGAACACCGTCTTCAAGGATAAAGGTTGCCGAGCAAAAAATAAACAGCCAACAATTTGTGCTTCTTTTTTGCAGACCCAAGGGGGTTAACAACTTCAAATGCATCTTGAAAAAGTATTATTTTTAGAGCTTCAGGGTGGTCACGAAAAAGAGAATTATTCTGAAAAGCCGAGCCATCGGTGAAATCCGCCAGTGCACCATTTGTGGCAGGTAGTGGATTGTCACATTCTGCTCTTACAGAATTGTTCTCTAGCATAGCTTCAATGGTTTTTAGCAAAGGCACATAGTGAAAGGCTGCACTGCTCCCCTTTCTGTTCTTGCCTAGGTTCATTGCAACTGGCGCTACATAGTGCAGTTCTTCCTCAAAATATGATGCGCGACTATGTTGGGAACGAACCGTTCCATCAGGTGCCTTGTGCAGATTAGAGGTTATATCTGCTTTAACGACATCATCCCCAATCTTGTTAATTTCCTCGTCACCTACACCTGCCCTCTTGAGTTTGTCTTTCAAACAGGAGGCAGTTGCACAGAGATTAGCACTCTGAATATCATGTATAGTTTCTGCAATAATCTGGACAGTGCACGAAGGCCATGACATTCAGAGAGTAGCCTGATGTACAAGTTTGCAAATGCTTCCTTCACACCCTTCTTACTGCTTCCTGCGTCGTCTTCGGAGCAAGCTGCTTGACCATCTAATATCTCCCCTTCTATATCCCAGTCAAAAAAAAACCATTGGAACCAATTGGACATTCCAATTGGAACTAAATGGACATTCCCATTGCTTCCAATTGGATTTCCCAATTGGAACCAATTGGTTCCAGTTGTGTTTTTAGCCCCCGACCAATTGGATCCAACTGGACTAGCCAATTGGACCCATTAGGCCAGGCAGTTATTTGACCCAGAAAATATTCACAAATATGCTACGTTCATTGAGAAAGGTAGCTAAATGTTTGAATAATATGCTCTAGGATCTTGGATGAATATTTCTACAACTTAACATATTAAAATGTGCAAAAGAAAAACTGATATACGAGGACTGCAAGGAGACACTGTGCCTAGTACCAATCAACATTTTTCTACGGAATTGAAATTAACATGCTTTTATGGAAATCAAAGCCAACAGACACACATGCATCACACACAAGCAACACTGCACATTCAGGCACTAGTAGCATACATTAGCTCAATATGTACATCCAGAGAACACACTTCTACTCCAACTTATATACCCAGTTTATTAGGCTCTCATGCTGGGGCCGGTGGCGCTTGCCCACTGAGCGCAGATATTTAATTTAATTTCAGCTCCAGTGGTGGCATAGGTGATGAGTACAATTTATTAGGATAAGCTGTTGATAGCTGTTATTGTAAGTACCATATTAGTTCTACCTTTTTCGTCAAACATGCAAACATTCATTGGATAAATTGGGTGCAGTTCGGCGGACCAATTGATGCAATGGGTAAGACCAATTGGGCTCACCAATTGGAAACCCAAATGGTTCAATTGGTTAGTCCATTTGGACCATCCAATTGGAACACCATTCCGATTGGAACCAATTGGAAACCCAAATGGTTCAATTGGTTAGTCCATTTGGACCATCCAATTGGAACACCATTCCAATTGGAACCAACTGGAAACTGAACTCGTCCAATTGGAACCCATTGGAAATCCAATTGGTTCCAATGGTTTTTTTTGACTGGGATGGCTGACGCCATTTCTACTGTTGGCAAGTACAACTGAGACACATGTCGTGTGCAACTGCAGCTGATGGAAGGCTCGACGTTTGTGCAAGAGGAAGCGACATGCATTGAATGTTTCGCCCATGCAAACAAGAAATATGCGAGGAAAAGGATGATTTGTTCTTGTATGTTCTTCGGCATCTGGGAAAAGGGCACTTCACTTTCATGCCTTGAAGAATGTGCTACCTTAAATGGGCTACAATCGACTTGTAATCCTTGCAAACTTGAATGCAATTATCCACAGTGCAAACAAGGTCAACCTTCTGTGTTGCAACAGCAATGCCAGCGGGTTCCCCCAAATCCCTTATTCTCTTATGCTCACGGGCTAAGTGGCTATAAAGTGAGCCCATCTTGCGGAACATCGTGCAGCAATGCTGATATGGGCGCTTGATGTTGAACTGGCTAATATTTTTATGCAAGGCAGCATGCTTGAGGAAGATTGAGACTGTGCTGATATTGGCATGACAGATGCTGAAGATATACATTTCTGGAAAGACCAAAAACCGGTCTTTTAAAAAAAAGTGCCTAGGTTATAAAATCATGCTTGCTGTGGCCGCAATTTATGCAGCAGAAAAATACATGCAAAGTTGACATTTGCGACATTGTATGTATGCTTCAATACACGTCTCGTTTAGCGTTCCCTGCATCACCCAAATATATGCCAATGAAGATGCACTACACTCATCTTTCAATGCTTTCACAAAACATTGTCGAACTTTTAAGGAACAATAGCATCGCTGGCAAGTTATATTGTCACGTTGGTAATAAGCGGCCGAGGGTCAACAGCGGCGTAGCCAAGGACGTGCGCTTCCAGAACACTTTCACACACACACTTCCTCCTCTTCTTCAAAGGCGCTTTCGTCTGCACGAGCGCTGGCGTCATTAGCCCCCTCCTCCGAAGGCACCGACCCGATGCCATTACGAACGCAGGATTGGGCTCGAGAAGAGTTAGTGCGCCCTTTCGTAGTAGGGCTTCTGGAGAACCACGTGGACCACCTCGGAGCGGGGGTGGCGTCGAGATTGTTGAGTCTCGTGAGGGACGACTTCATAATTCAGGGCTGTTGCACAATTCGGTAAGGACCGAAATAGCGGCGCAAGAGCTTTTCACTTAGGCCGCGTCGTCGGATTGGGGACCAAACCCAGACAAGATCACCCGGGAGGTATTCTACAAGCCGCCTTCGTAGGTTGTAGCGTTGCGCGTCCTGGCCCTCTTGGTCCTGAATGCGAGGCCGTGCGAGTGCGAGTTAGCGTGCAGCTTCGGCGCGTTGTAAGAAGGATGCAACGTTGTCATTTGGGTGGTCGTCTTCATGCGCAGCATGGCATCGAGTGTTGTCGTCACCTGACGGCCATAAACCTGACGGCCATAACAGTGCCAAGAGTGCGAACACTGGTACAAATGAGCGGGGACAAGATTCGAAACCTAGGAAGAGGCACAAGCAGGAGACTTAATTGTTCCTGTGTCGGGTGCACGTAATCGGCGCCAGGGTAGCTAGAATGCTAGCAGGTGGCAGCAAGCTCATGTCCCGGGTCGAGGAGCTAGAAAACAACTGCAGTAGGATAGGGAGAGGCGGAAGGTGATGGAAGATAAGTTATGAGCGGCATAAAGGTCAGCGGCACCGCTCAATGTTGAGCACGTGAGTATGGGCCATAAAGAAATATATCACACACTCATGTGCTGCGCGAGGAGGAGGACAGAAGCAACCCGGCGGAGTTAGTGCAGCGAAATAAGGTGCACTAGAGCGCAGAGGTTCTAGTCGCGACAGAGGGGATATGGGAAGCCAAGGTCATAATCGCTGGTAACTCGAACATGGGCAGTAGCAAGGCACCAATTTCTGAAAGGGCAAAGCAGGATAAAAGAGTGCAGGTGGGCATGTTTCCAGGCCACACGTTGAAGGATGTGATACAAGAGTCGAAACAGAAGTTGGAGGTGACGAAACAGGGAAGAAACCCAATAGTGGTAGCCGGTGGGTTGAATGACGTACTGAGCAGAAGTTCGAAGTATCGAACAGCAAACAGCAAAGGGAGGAAAGGACCTCATGGCAACCTCTCGCGGCGTGCAGTCTGAGGTCTGCACTATGCCAGGTAAGTCGAGGGCAATGGGTGGACAGGGATGGATGAACAAGGGAGGGGTGAAGCCTCAGAGTGCTTGCCAGCGTTTCAAAAAGAGGTCTTGTCTTCACCCAGACAAAGAGAGTACTCTTTTGAAACGTTCGCAAGCACCCTGAGGTTTTCTCCTTCCTTGTTCACCACGTGAGTACCGGCAGCGGAAGGCAGTCACTGCGTCGCTGGAGCATCAATGTAACATCGCGCTTCCGGAGTAATTTCCATTCTCTCTAGACCCCAGAAAATGTGACAGATTTGTTTTTTGGTTACTGTCACTGCAAAAAGGAACCCGAAAAGAGTGCCTCAAAGTCAACAGTTCTTGGAATACAACTTCATGGGTCTAAAAAACCTGCTTGGCCATTGCAATGCACTGTAAACAATGACGGAACAGGTCCGACAGAGTAAATGTATGGGGCAGACTTGGCGATTAAGGAGGGCACACCCCCCTCCCTTGTGTGCGCACCTATATGACGGTGTCTAAGTAACAATAATGAGTTTGCCTTGACAATAGTCCCGGATGGTGTCTAATTACCAATATTTGCTCTTCTTTGACAATGACGTGTCCGTGACTCAGCATGAACACATTGCAGTCGACTTTTCGCGGCATGGGAAATGGAGCGTGTTTTTCAAACGATCGAGTGATTTCCTCACGGAAAGGGAAATGGCTGGAATGGGCCGCAGGTAGAGGATCTGCCCGCGTAATGATGCTAGGGGGAGTTGCCATTATCAATCCATTTACAAAACCTCCTAAGCTTACTATGTGTGACCGATCTGTGGGCATGTCTGCAGTGCAGTACTTTTTCTGCATTGGACACAATCCCTGTCTGATGAAGGTTTTACAAACCAGAGCGGTGTTTATGAGGCCAGAGCGTGCGGAGGCCACGTGCGCATCCGCATGACAATAGGGGCTGCTTAATTTCACCAGATTATTCTCCAACGTCGTTCGCGGAAGCATGCGTATGCAGCTAACTTGTGAGACATTTTGCAGCCTATGCCCTTCTGAAAAGACACCCCTTTATTGGGAAAAAGAGCTATTCAGAAGTTCGAGGAAATCGTAGTATCCGGTTTAAAGGATACCTCATGCTTTCCAGATATCAGTGCGGTAGGATTGCTGAAATCGGTGCGTGCAAACAGAAGTTAATCCACTTACTGTACTGAAAATATGAAAAACAAACAAAATCGCATTTCACAAGCTCATTTCGATTTCACTCGCCCAGTGTCAATGATCAGGGGCCACAAATCAGAACCACGCCTTGCTTACATACAGCGGAAGCTTGCATGCAGTTGTTGACTTGCCAGGGCAGCCCCCAGCTGCTCAGCGTAGCTCCGCGTACATGATGCTGGCGGAAGCCTTTTCATCACCACACACAAAAAAAAATTGGACTCCGAGAGAGCGTGGGGGAGCTTCATTTTCAACTCTTTCCTGTTCTACGAGCACAGCCCAGTGTCGGATATGCCGGCACCCTTCGACCTGTTTATGAAAAGCTCCTGGCCCCCCTTCCGCCTTTTCTGTTCTCTTCTGGTCAGATTTTTGGCTGAGGCGTCCATCGGAGGTTTTTTTCTTCGCTGCCTTCTCGGCATTGGCAGTTCGAACAGCAGCACTTGCTTGCACCAAAATTTTAGGTGAAACGAAAACTGTCGCCCTAGTTTGATTTTTATTAGCTTTCATTCGCTGGTACTGCTTTTTTTTTGTAGTTGTTTTTTTCTCGACCGAAACGGTGACAATACTCACAGACATTCTATTTTATATCCCTTTCCTGAGTACATAAAAATTAAGTTCGAACTGTACGTCCAACCAAAGAGAGTGCAGCCAATTTGGTTGCCACCTCATATCCACGCCGAAAATCGCCGCAACGTTTCATCACAGTTGAATTTCCCTCTCAATATTGTAAATGTAATTGTGTTGATGATGATTATTTAAGGATGCTTGATATCTTGCGGGTTCGATATTGCTCAATCACGTTGCTAGAGGATACTTCTGGTGAGGCTAACTTTTTATTAACAATGAATACAACAAAGAAATTAAGATACAAGCAACAAGAAAACTTATACTCGAAAATGGAAAAAACAGTAGCGCTGAAAAACACATACACACAGTTCAAGAACGACGTAGGACAAGCGCTCTTCCTACGAGCGCTTGTCCTACGTCGTTCTTGAACTGTGTGTGTGTGTTTTTCGGCGCTACTGTTTTTCCATTTTCGAGTACAATGAACCATCTAGCCCAAATAGGAGTTCTTCTAAACTATAAGAAAACTTATTTACATTTGACTGACTCGTAGTTTTACGGGACGAAACCAGCTCTCGGTCCCGCCGAAACAGCTGGTTTTAAACCTCATGTCCCCACGTGCACATTCCACCATCAAGATTTCGGAGGATTCTCCCTTCTTCCCGCGAGCTTCGCGAACATTCCAGCTTTCCCACGGTGCTGGTTATTTCAACCTCTGGAAAACCCAGGTTCGAGGAAAGTCACCTCAAGGCCCATCTGTTCAATGCTGTCACTTACAAACCGTCTTCATGCCTGCATCTAGCGCGGCAGTGCCGTGTTGACTGCGCCTCAAGCTGTCAACGCGCGCCGCCATAGACATGGGACAAAAGCCACGCGACACGACGCGGATGCCGCAAGAACGTGCACACGAACGCATCCCACTGTGCCGCAATAATGTGCACAGTGGGATGCGACCTAGATATATACATTCCCGGAGGATTCCGGAGGGGGTTCGACCTTTCCCGTATTCTTGGAATCCTCTGCTCTCCGGCTCCCCTTATCCCACTGGGTAGCGAGAGTGACTCACCCCCTTCTCTGCGGTTGTGCGGAGGGTAGAAAAAAAAAACTCAGTGGACATTCCTTTATCGCGAACCCGGACGCGGCAAACAATGCACAGCACCGCGAACTTCACTATCACCATCGGCATGAAACAATCATTTGTGGTGCAAATTAAAACATAAAACATTACCATTTTGGATATCTCCTTGGGAATCAAAGGCATCACCGTGTCTGATGCTATGCATACAAAAAAATAAAAACCACATGCTTGATTCGCGATGCTGGGCTCCTTCAAGTGCGTGATACAAACAAAAATCCCTGGCGTTACGGAAAAGCGCACTTGGTTTTCGCGTCGTTTCCGGGCTTGAGCCGGGCTTGTGCAGTACAAGAACTGGCTAAGTAGCTCAGGTTTTCGCGCGGGTCCAGCCTAATCAACAAATTACGGCCAGAGCAGTACTCTGTAATGCGCACACCTGGGCACAGAAAAAACCAGAGTCCACTGCAGCACTCGAGATTCCATCTTACGGTAGTTATTGCCGAGAAGCGGACAGTCGTTGTTTCAGCAGAAAGCATTGCAACTCTGTGTATACGAGATCGAACCGTGCGGGGAGCGTGGCGAGAGACATCTATATTTTCAGGACTGGCAATGCGAAATTCGCTAAAGGATCTCACAAAAATCGTAGCGGCTCATTGCCTCGGCGAAGAGCCTGCACCCGTGCCAATGGTGAACTACAAAAGCAAAAAAAGATTGCCGTTCCCGTGCCAGTGGAATCCTTCGCTTCGGTTGTCCAAAGACACTGGCATGATGCCTTATGCTGCCTCGAGCGCCCTCACTAGTGAATATTTACTTCCCTCAGGCCTCAGCTGTTAAAAACATGAAAATAGCTAAGCGGGTATCGTCGTCGCGAAACAATTGACGCGACTGACTTTGCTGTCGCGTCCACCCACCACTCACATCCACTCATTGCCACTCACAACCACTCATTGATGGCCACTCACATGCACTTATCAATCATGTCCACTCACCACTACCCACACTCACATCCACTCACTCGTACTCTTAGACTCACTCACACTCATGGCCACCCATGCTGACATCCACTGACTAGCACTAACACTCACGTCCACCACACTCGCAACCACTCACTCACACTCACACTCGTGACCACACACAGACGTGAGTGCGAGTGAGGCGATATGAGTGCACTCATGAGTGACTGTGCTGACCTATGGTCATAAGGATATGTTTTCGCACGCGACGGAATCCATTTCCAACGACAGCTTGGGCAGTCGATGGAATGGCTGCTCGCGAGAAGAGTGGCGGCTTTTTTTCGTGAGTTGAGCAATGTGAAATAAATACAGTGAGGATAGCGAATCCCCCGCAGTGCAGGACGGCAAACCAAAACCGGTAAAGAACCTTACATGAGCGCCTAAAGAACGAAAAAAAAGAGAAAAAGTCCCAATTTCATTCTTAGCTACAAATATATGCAGGGCAGCAGAAGCCATTCTAAACAGAGATCAAAGTGGAAACTGGTACTTACGCTTTTACGGAAACACACTTTCGAAATATCAAGGAAATGCCATAATAAAAGAATCACCTCTAGGGTGGGTGTAGCAGAAGCACAGGGCCAGGAAAGTGGGAGGAATAGACGTACTTTCTCAACACGGCACAAATTGGCTGCAGGTAAAAGAAGCGCGTTAAGAACATTTATCAATCCAATGCACAATTGCGGGAGAGAGCAGGTGGATAGGAGGAGTTTTTTTCTGGACAAGCAGGGAGCAAAGATAGAGCAATAAAGAGTTTGTCAGCTGCTTAAGCCAGGACAGAAGAGTTAAAAAGAATGGGCAGATCATCCTGATATGGGCACACGGTCTACAACTGCACACTGCTATTAGAACTGCATGAGCAACATATGATTCGTACTTAATAGGGAAGGCAAGTGTGAGGGGCAGGCAACGAGGAAATGGGAAACTGACAGTCAAGCACCGACTACAGCATTTTCACCGAATATATTTATCAAAAGGCAAGGAAAATGTAAACAGATAAAAAGGGTCGATACAGCTTAGGGAGTGACCCTAAACGGACTACCATCTACTGAGGCAACGCACATATAACGAAATAATGACAGAAGCTTTTTGAAGAAGTGGTGGGCATTGTGGAATTAGTGAAGAAAGAAGTTGCAGAATCGCCAACAGAAGGATGCGGCTGTGAATTTGCTGACTTGATCGGAAAATAAATGGGAAAGTTAAAACAACCACTGGAGAGGCAGCGAAAAACCTTCAAGCTGGTGGAGGGCGGAGATTAAAAGAGGCAGTAGAACTTAGGAGACAGGCATCCATGGAGCACACAGTGGCCAATAGGACAGGGCTGGGGAAGGAGAGGTGAAGAAAATGATACATGTACCGACAACGCAAGCTGTCCCGAAATAAAAATTCCTTGAAAATTTCATGCAATAATAAAAAATTACAAGCATATACCATCCCCCTCAGCATACTCCTTTCTACCGTAACCATGCAGTGCAGCCAAAGCTGTTAATTAGGCATCGCACTCACGATACACGAGCAGGTCTAGAAGCCGCTACTTCGAGGCGGAGTTAAAAAAAAACTATTTTCACCAAGCTACCGGTACCTACCGGTACGCCAACATGGCGGCGAAAGCTGCAGTCTCGCCGTCGTGCAAGCTAAAACCTAAGTTTGCCTTGCGAGACCAAGATCGCCCATGTGCGGCAGCTTACCACGCAACAAATTATTCATCCCCAAGGCCAGTAAAAAGATAAACATAGAAAATTTGAGACCAATATCTCTCACGTCCTGCGCAATTAAGCTCATGGAGGCGGCAGTGAGGCAAAGGCTCTCCAATTATTTGGAACAGCATGAGCTACTGCCGCACTCCATGCTCGGCTTCCGGCCACATTTGTCAGCGCAGGACGTGCTGCTCCAAATCAATAGGGATTCGAAGTCATCCTCCCCCCCCCCTTCGGGAATCCGGCGGACAGGGCTATTTTGGCCCTTGACCTGAAGCCGCGGCTTTTGACAACGTTAAACATAGCAAAATTCTCGAGAATTCGAAAACATTCAGATATGTACAAAACTTTTTAGAGAATAGGAAAGCTTATATCAGACTTGGCAATGAAAAATTCGGGCCCATCAAGATGGGAACCCGAGGGACGCCTCAAGGAGCAGTCATCTCTCCGCTGCTTTTGAAGCGAAAAGCTTCACTAGGCTAGTCAACACCAAGGCTAGCGTGAGCCCCGTCATCAGAAAAAGCCACAGGTGCGCATGCGCGAACTGCGTGACGTCACGGTGGACACCCGAACCGCGCCGTAAGGGAAGGAAAATGAAAATTGGTTTTAAGGAAAGGAAACGACGCCTGTCTCTCTCATATCTCGGTGGATACCTTCAACCGCGCCGTAAGGGCCTTAAGGAAAATGAAATGAAAATTGCTTTTAAGGAAAGCAAATGCCTGTCTCTCGTATCTTGGTGCACACCCGAGAGGAATGCACGCCACAGTACATGTCTCTAAAGCAACCTTCTAAGACAGCACCGTATTCACTACACGCGCGGCTCCTCCTCTGCCTTGCCGCAGCTTTTCGCTTCGAGATATCCAGGCTTAACCTTAGCTAAGCCACAGCCAAATTTTTAACGTTGCCCTCATGGGCCTCCCCGAGAGGCTCAATGCCGTGGATGTAAGGAGCCTTCATAGCAAATGAAGGCTCCCTACGTGGATGGTGTACGCCATGCCATCTACGCAGACGACATATTAATCTGGTCGTCCCGGGGCAGATGGAGGGGGCCCTCCAAGAGACCGCCTCGGTAGTGCAAGATTAAGCTCGGGAGTGTGGTACTGGAATGCGCTCCGAACAAATCAGAACTCCTACACATTAAACGGATAAAAACTTAGATAAGAACATGCAAATTTACGTTAACGACACCCAGATACCAGTGGTGGAGACGCTTCTGAGATTGCAATTACAAATTAATAACCGGGGTAGCAATGCGACGGCCTTGCAAAAAATAAAGTCCACCTGCGAACAATCTCTCCGCTGCTTTTTAACGTTGCCCTCATGGGAACCTCGACGCGATGATTCGGGCGGCGGTTAAAAAGGCGCTAGGACTCCCTGGCAAAGCGACCATTGAGCGCGTGCTCCAACTTGGTGTCCACAATTCGGTGGAGGAGCTGACTGAGGCCCACAGAACAAGCGAAATTGCCAGGCTGTCGGTGTCCAGAGCCGGCAGACAAGTCCTTCGGGACCTCAATCTCGCGCTGCTCCCCACCACCGAACAAGAGTCGACATCCCGGAGGCATGGAAAAATACTTTGTCTGTTAAGCCACTCCCCAAAAATATGAATTGGGAGTATAATCAGAGGAGGCGTGAAACCAGGGCAAAATTTATTCAGAATTATTACAGGAATAAGAGGCGCATATACTATATGTGGATGCAACGGGTCCAACCGAGGAGGGCATCTGCACCATTGCGGTGGTGCACAAGAGAAAGCAGGTGAATGGGCTCTCGGTAAAAAGTAGCGACGCGCTAATGTTGGAAGAAGTGGCGATTGCACTGGCCGCCACCTACTCCGACGCAGCGTGCATAATGTCGGACTCGCAGCAGGCCTGCCCAAATTACGTCCGGGGTAGGATAGCGCCACTTGCCCACAGAATACTATTGGCATTTGAGAGCAGCTTGGATTCGCCTACGAGTAAAAAACAGTATGGGTGCCCGGTCACCAGGGGGTTGAGGGAAACGATCGCCGCTCACGCGGCTGCCGGAGCGTTCCTTCCCCCGGGTTCCGCTCAATCCCCTGGTTCTGCCGCAGCAATCATACCGATTCCGCTAATCTCTTACGCGTATATTACAAACCATTTACGCCTCTGCTGGAGGGTACTCCCGGGACCCGCCAAGGGTCTCGACAGAACCGAGGAGTGCAAACCTTAGACAGCTCCAAACCGGGTATTTCTTAAATCCCGCCGTACTAAAATACATGGACCCGACATTCACGGGCAGGTGCAAATTCTGCAGGCAGTATGCTGACCTATACCACATGGTGTGGGCCTGCCAGTATAATACAGATATAGCCGTTATAAGTCAGCCAACTAGGGAGGGCTGGGAGGCGGCCCTGTCCAGCTCGGATCTGGAGGCCCAACGGGCCCTGGTCCAGAGAGCACGGGCAGCGGCGGTGGCCAATGGCGTCACGGAATAGGGACTGCCCCCCAGGTCAACGACCATCCACACCTCCCTTTCCCAATTCAGTACAGTGCTGCAATAAATGTTTTCTCCTCCTCCTCCTCAATGTGCACTCCAGCGGAAGTTCACTAGGCCTGTCACACTCCAATCACTGCAGCAGTAGTGACATCTGTTGAATGGTATTTAACACAGTGAATTTTACAAACCAATTACCTAAATAGCAACATTATCAAAGGTCAGTTCCAAACTTCTTGATAGAACAAAAATGCACTACACTTTCATGTCCTGCTCCCACTGTTAAAGGTGGATTAATTGGAACTGACCAGCCATTCAAAGCCATCTTTGCCACAATTCTCATGAAACTTAGAGCATTGGTTGCTATAGTTTGGTTTGGTTTTACGAAGTTTAACATCTGAAAGAGACTCAGGCTATGAGTGACGCTGTAGTGGAAGGCTCCGGGAATTTCGACGACCTAGGGTTCTCTAATGTGTGCCGACAAGCAGACAACACGCGATACACTGGCCTCTAGCATTTCGCCTCCACCGAAATGAGACTGCCACGACCGGATCGACCCCGCGTCATTTGCGTCAGCAGCTAAGCACTATAACCACTGAGCCACCATGAGGGCTGGTTGCTGTAGTACACCATTTATACATAATGAAAATTTCAGAGGTACACCTGGCATCACTTTAGTGTATAGTTCTCAGTGTGCAACACAAACAGAAAAAACTTAAACAAGACAGCAGCTAATTGTTTTTGGGTTAAGTGCTTTTGTCTACATGTCTTATTGGTCTCCATGGCACAGCTTCCATGGAAATGTTGCCCCATGGAACATAACAGCAGCAGCTTTGTTTGCAGGGCAGTGAGCTCCATGAGTGTTCTACGCAAGTGCGACACACAATGCACACATAAGCTTTCCTTGCAGGTAACTAATGCAAGGCTTTTGGCTTCAGTTCGACTGGTTTAGCAAAGTGAACCCAGCCATACTGACAGCTTGGTTACAACGTCAAGGACAGAAAGATTGACCTCACCTTCACGATGACTAATGAGGAAGAAGTGAACAGCAAGGACAAAACTGCGAGATTTTTTACTCTGCACAGCAGTGAGACGACAGGTTTCTTTTTTTCAGCTTTTTCTCTTCTTGGGTTCTTTTATTCGACAAAAATAAAGCGTGATGCCTCGGCAGTCTGTACCATTTTCTTGTCCATCCATTGCAGAGTCACAGATCGCTTCTCATGGCACCACTGACCTTCATAACAGCTATTTACAATATTCACAACAAATACATTTCACACAGCATCCTGACCAAGTTAGGTGTTCCTGGTAGAAGAGCTCTGCCTATGAATGCTATGTACAATATTTACACAACGGCCTTGTCCCAAGACAGAGACGCACTGTACACTTTAATACAAGTAATCTTTGTGACCTCTTCTGCCTCGTAGTTCACTGCTCACATTGTCTTGTGCTATAGCATCAAGACTGTGCTGCCCCTTTCCACAATAACTATTCCCACGAGGTCCCATATTCAACCACACTACTCACAAAAGGAACTCAGTACCACTGACAGTAAATTTAGTACAGCCTAATGCAGGTCAGTCTGAAGGTACAAACACAGGAGCTGAAATGCTTATTGCAATGGTACTCAGCCCTCTAACACGGAAGGCAGACACTTGGTGAAAAACAGACAAGCATGTAATTTGAGATATGGCAGTTGGTGCTAGCCACTGTTGCCTCAATACATGACTGCAACTTCTTTTGAGTATTAAATAATTGGCACCCATAACAATCCCTTTCCTAAAGCCACATTTTGCCTTGGGCAACAATTTCTGCCAGAGGTTAAAAAAAATGCACACAACAAAACTCAACTTTGAATTCATTTACGCCGAAAGATGTAAAAAACAAACAGAACCAAGATGGCCCTACAAATAAAATGACTTCCTAGAAAAAGATTTTGAAGTTATACTCGACTACATTTCTTCCCTTTAACTTTGGGCTTCTTTCCACATGTTACCCGTAAACCCTTAAGTTACTATGCAAGCCACAAGCACAAAAGCAAAGAGTGCAGCACACGGTTTTCAGCTGCTGTCACTACAGAAGCTGCACAGGCCTTCACTTGGAACATGAACAAAGGACAAAACACATAGCAGACTTCCCCAAAGCAGGGAATAAAAAGGCATAGCAGCCCCATACAAGCTTGTAAAGACAGTGTGCTACAACTGACTGCACTATGACTTTTAAGAACACACAAAAAGATGCCTAGCAAGGAGGATTGCGAAAGTAAATTCTAGTCAGAAAGAGTCACTCATCACAGTAGCTTTTAAACACATGTGCACAGCACAATACGTCGTTATGTACCATGCTAGCAGGCGCAATACAGCCTTTCATACTTGCATGTAACTAATTCAGAGCTACAAAATATTTTACAAATGACAGAGAAACAAACAACAAATTATTAGAAACATCAAGCTGCTTGTCTTAAAATAAGACTTTTAGCGCAAATGCCACTTCTGCACCAAGATTAAGACATTAACTTCAGAATGATTTTGAATTTTGGTCAATTCGCACAGCACCAAAAAAAAAGAAATTGACTCTGAATGGGACATGGCTTTTGTAATTGTTTTGTCTGTATTAGATAGTAAGCTTACGTACTAGTAAACTTAGAATTTGCTCAAGCAAGTATTTAATTTTTATCTCTATGTTCACATGTTATCAGAACCTAAAGAAGGACACATTCTACGAGTGAAGCTGTCATTGAACAGATATCAAACTCAGTGAGGCAGAGGGATCAGTATTTCATTAGCAGCACAAAGTTGCTGCAGCCAAACTTGCAAATGTTCAGCCCTGTACACCCATTTTCTGGCAACCACAGTAACTGCAAAAATTATACCTTGCCATTATGCAGCCTTTCCTATCACTGACACATCATGGTTCCCACTCTTTTTTACATATATCTTGCATAGGAAAGATAAAAACCTTGAAAATAAGACCATTCACCCCTGTGACAAACTGCTGAGAACTTTAAAAGGACACTAAAGACAATTTCATGCGCTGTTCATTTGCATCCAGATACTGCAGTTCAGTCTCTCCAGGCCATGCTCACTTTTTACCTGCAACCAGACAAACAATTAACACAAGGAGAGCAAATGCACTGAGGCTGTTTGTACCTCCCCAGCATAGCACAACTAATGATATATCTATGACATCAGCATGAAAACACTGCACCCAGCAAGGTTGTATAATTGACTCAGCTTGGTGTTGTTGCCTAGCTAGCAGTATTGGTGGCTGACAAAGTAAAAAAAAGAGCAACTTGGCATGACCAAACGAACATATCAGACAATGGGCAATAGTTAAAATGATGCCTGATGAAGTTCCTAGGCACCTTTTATCTGCACTTCAAAAATGAACCCAAGCAGTGGAGTACGGCTGCAGCTCATATGTAGTCTCGGTCCACAAGAGCCAAAACATGCAATTCACTTTAGTGTCCCTTTAAAACATTATGCCGTGTGACATGCTTGAGGAAATGCCAATTTCCAAGACAAGCCAGAACAATCCCAAAAGCCATGTCCTCTATAGCATTTTATACAAAGATTTATGAGGCCAGAATGACCAGAAAGTTGTTTTTTCTTGCACGACAGTGAGCATACATATAACAGGACTTGTGAAAGTAGACATAATATTTTGTTCTTATGCACCCTGCACCACACCACCATTTTGCAATTCAAAGACCTTATGCCTCTTAACGGCAGTTAAAACTTCCATCACAAAATGCTTTATCAAAAGAAAAAATGTCATGAAAAAAATTGATGGAGATCATGCAGACAAAAGCTATCAACACTTTTCATCCACCAGAGACAAATGAAATTATGGTAAAAAATCTAATGGTCAAAAGAGAGAACCTGGGGTAGTATTCTCCCGCTGTTGCCTGTTGCGACATGTCCACTTCGCTCTTCGCTGATTGGCTCGAGACACGGCGACGGCGGCATGACGACAGCGGATCTGCCTTCCTAGTACGTCATCGTGACGTCGCCTCCGTTTACTACGCTTTGTCTAACAACAGAATGCGCTGAAGCGGTTCGCGCGGGCGACAGGCTAGGAAATTGATACTAGGCTCCATGGATCCCTCTTTCCTTGCCTGGTTTTTGAGCCGCAAAGAAGAGTGCAGTGTCCGCGGACATCGCGACCCGTTAGGCTTGACCGACGAAGCTTTTCGGCGGCATTACCGGCTGCCGAAGAGCACAGCACTGCGGCTACCGTCTGCTGAGCTTGCCTGCCACTCGCCATGCGAACTGACTTTGCACCGGCGTAAACAGACGACAAAACAGACGTTGCCCGCTGCGATGGGATGGCCTTGGCAGCGTTTGCGCTAGCGGCTACATGACCTTTCAAGGCGTTTTAATGCACGTTACCACCATGAGACAGTGTCCGTACGAGCCAAAGAGGATTTAAAGCAATGTGATGACTTTTACAAACATACAACTGAACATTAAACACCTTCGTGTTGTCGTTCATATGTCTCAGACACTGACATAAAAAGCGCCATTTTCTTCACGGCTTAAACCGCAATCGCACTCATAAAACAAATGATAAATTTAAATAAGTACCATCAGTCTTGCTTTGTAAATACCCATTGACTGTAGTACGTACATTATGCTGCTTGAAATAAAAAATGAACATCTCTCCTATAATTAACAACTACTAATCAAAGATACGAAACTACTGCTGCTAGTGAATCAGTAATGATAAACTGTCGCTTCTCGGAGTGAATGAAAGCACCACTGACCCAGGGCGTTTTCCGTTTCTTCGAGCAACTGTACGCATTTTTTTAGGGCCCGCCCTAATGCAACCTGTCGCAAAAGGCGACACGGGGAGATTACCACCCCTGATGCACCTATGGACAGCAAGGATAACGGACAAATGAGCAGCAATACATCTTGCAATGGTTCATATTTTCTGTATCCACAGTCGCAAGAATAAGACTAACACAAGCCTCATGTGGACTCTGCAGTTAAGTCCACAAGTGCTTCCACTGAATGCAGCCACAGACACCAACATGGCAAGTTCATGCTCCAGCAACCCTTTGCTATTGTTTGCTGTAGCATTACACCATGTTGGTGCAGACCTGGCCGTACAAAGTAATACTGTCCGTCTAAACGCTCACAAAAAATTGACTAATAAAGCCATTCTCTAGTAAAGGGAATGAGCTTTTAGAGTGGCGTTCCCACTAGAGTGTTCCCACTAAAGTGTCAACCACAATGCACCAAGCAACAGGAACAGCTGTCCACATCCAATATCGCATTCAGGTCATTAGAATGGTTAGCAAAGGTTATATCATGACATGTAGTTTAACTGGCATAGTTAAAACTGCACACCAGCCCCTGCACAAGATTTTTCTGGCTGCGTACTCTTGCAGGTGCTCAAGCCCTGCCTTTGACATGGCAAGATATGGGCTAATGCGCTAAAACAAAAGTAAAAAAACTGCTTTTAGCTCGTTAAAAAATGTTCTGTAAAAAGTGACATTCCATGAATAGAACACCACGGTCAAGCGACCAAAAACATCACGCCAAGAATCAACCGCCGCAGGGCTGTGTCAGTTCGCAATCGCAAACAGTGACACAGCCCTTTCTTTGAACAACACAAATTGTAAGAGGACACGCAAACAGATAACAGTGCAAGCAGCTCGAGGCTTTGGTCAGGCAAAATGTGGAGCTGCATAGCCGAGCCAAGGAATTGGCTGCATGAGGGGCAAATGCTGCAGCAGTCTACTCTGCACTGCACAACACTGGCACCCAGGGTTGGCATTTCCAGCTGGCTGTCTGGCAATAAGGTCAGAGGGTAGCCAGGACTCGGGTGTAGGACATGACGACCGCAAACACTGTCTGCCCACAGCCCCACAACAGTGCGTAGAAGGGCATCATGTGAAACCGAGCTGCCCGGTACACACCAGCTATCACTGCACCTGCATGGGGGCATGTAACACACAAATGAGCATCGATCAGGGAGGTCCACTGAAAACAGCATGGAGCAATGAGATAACTCGACTGCTCACACCGGCAGAATTGAGTATATTTAATAACCCACTTTAAGATAGAGCACTACAACACTCAAGGCAAAGCAATATAAAGCAAATGTTAGCAAATTCTTGCTAGAAACTCATGCTTCTTTTCGTTTTCTTGCCATCATACATATACTTCTATGTATGTATGTAATATTATGTACCCAAATACCACCAGGATGAAGGAATCAGCTGAAGACATACACATTTACAAAGTTCTATTCTCAAATTTTGCACTGTATACCTGTCACCATATAGCTGTTCTCATTAGTGGTGAGCCTAAAAGGCTGATATATACACAGAACTCTTTGTTTTCGAGTTTTATTAATGCGTCAGCATTAGAGGGGTCTGTGCACGCGGAAATGGCGACCACCTTCAGTCAGTACCCAGTGGTAGCTGGCCCGCCTGCCACGGTGAGCTATGAATGAGCTTAGGCTTAGTACTATACTACCTATAAGAACTTAGCATACTACCTCGAATATAGTGAACCTTTGTATGACACCTCAATAATGTAAAAAGGTTTTGTGTGTTACCTCAGATATAATGAACCTTAATATGCCACCCCAGATATAACCTTTCGGGTCAGGTCCTCGGATGTAACGAACTTGCTGTGCTGACCTCGGATATAATGAATGCAAGTGTGCCAACTCGGATATAACGAACTTTAGAATGTCAACCTCGAATGTAACAAACATTTGGCTTCTAAAATGCATTCAAACAATCCACCGAGGATTGCAAAAGCTTTCTTTAGCAGAATTCGGTGGTAAAAATCGGGCATTATTTTTTTGGCTCAGATTCAGGTACAAGTTGGGTGAATCAAAAATATTTCTATAATTATGATTTTCTTTTTCAGTGTTTTTTTGTAGACAAATTAATTCACTATTGACAATATTTACTTTGTGCAGGACATACAATGGTCTATTTCTTGGTCAATATTTTCATAAACAATCTAGAAACAGCAGACTGCACAAAAAAACTGTTTACCAAAAAAGATTTTTGTAATTTTTGTATTTTTATAAAATAATTGTAAGAAAAAAAGATATCCTTAATTTCTTACAATTATTTTGTTGCATACATTACCAATCCTATTTGGTGCACTGCTGCATCTCTGCTGCAATTATCTGCCTCTGTTTGTACACTGTAAAAAACAATTAACTTCATAGCAGTCATTAAGAACTTACAACTGCCTTGGAGCAAGACATCATTAGCGTGGGTAGCTTCAAACAATGATGTCAATAATAGTGTGGTAATACCTGCATTCCGGCCTGAACTTCTGCAATATAACTTTCAAACTTATCCTAAGTGTATTTTCTGCCATGGATAGCAAGGATTAAAAAGCATAAAAATTATAATGATTGCGTGAGAACCCCGTACAACGACTAGCTTACATGCTCTGCCTTGAGCTTTGGTGACAAGCAGACTACAAAGCGCATTTTTTTTTTGTTAGAAATCAGGTTTTTTAAGAAATCTGGTTGGGGTGAAAAACCCATATGAAACCAGCAAAGAAGAGACCTACATACACTGATACTGCGTGTGTCCTTGTGCGCATAAATGCGTGCATGTATGCATTGTGTGCTTGTAACTGTGTGCAAATCCCCGACAGAGTTCCACATGCATGAAAAGAAGAGAATCACATCTTCATAAGAAGCTTCAAACTGCAACCTTTCACGGTTGATATAAGTTTCAAGATACTTTTACCAGGCTGACATCGTTGCAACTATCTATGTCAGACCCTGCATATGCATGCACACTATGCAATGGTAACTGCCTCCATAGGGGAAGCCTGGTAGCGGCACGATTTCCATGCAGTGAAAGTTTTGCTGGCAATGCATCTCAGCGTGCTGGATACCGCAAGACCTGAAAGAGCCTTGAAACACCTGCAGCTGCTTTAAATTTTGTTGAAAAATAGCTGCACTTGCCATGAAGATCTTCTCTCACAAAGGCACATATTTTTGGTTTGGTTTATTGGGGTTTAACGTCCCAAAGCAACTCAGGCTACGAGAGACGTCGTAGTGAGAGGCTCCGGAAATTTCGACCACCTGGGGTTTTTTAACATGCACTGACATCGCACAGTACACGGGCCTATAGAATTTCGCCTCCATCGAAATTCGGCCGCCACGGCCGGGATTGAACCCACGTCATTTGGGTCAGTAGCCGAGCGCCGTAACCACCGAGCCACCGCGACGGGGCACACATATTTTTGACTGCTTTCTTTGCCTATCAAATATTTCAGTTTTAGAAAAGATTTTCTTCCAAGCACCCCAAGGCCTCAACCAACAAAGTTTGGCAACAGATCTAGACAGTCAGATTTTAATACATCCTATAATGTAATGGGGATGTTGAGCAAAAATGAACAGGAAAAGTTCATGACATGTAGCAGCAAGTTAGAGCTGAACTGTCCTTAATAAAGTTAGTATGACAAAGCAGTTTGCCATGTCAGACTGAAAAGTGATTCAAAATAGCGCATCTTGTGAACAACAGAGATTTTTAGCACAGCGGATACGTATTGCGTACATGTGTACGGGAATACCTGACACCTCCTGTGCATGTGCAGTGGCAAGGGTGGGGTCAAGTGGGACTACTGTGCATGTGCAGGAGGCATCCAGTTATCAGATATACACGTGTGCTAATACGTCTCAGCCAAGCTCTCCAATAAGAGTGTCTATGTAAGCTGAAACCTGTGCACCAGCCCCATTTACTCAGTCACTCACTGTTCATCAATAGTCAACTCGTTTTGCACGATGGCAACTAGCATGCACAAGATGCAATCGAATGTTCTTCTCTGACTCCCAGTGCAAAAAGCATACACTGAAGACAAGGGGCTTCTCTTGTTTACAAGCCAACAGGGTTTGATTGGAAATTACAAAGGTGGCATCAATTCTGCAGCTAAATGAGGATGAAAAACACGTAACGACAGCTGTGAAAGAAACTTGTGACTACAACATCTTCAACACAATGCCTCAATTGTCCCAATTTTATGCTTAACAATTGCTACAACAGCATTTGCCAAGACAAAAGCCTAGCTAAAGTTTCTGTAAAAAAATGAAACCTGCATTGTAACCTGCATTGCAAGGCAGGAAAATGTAACAGCACAGCATGAACTAGAGCAGCCCAAAATGAAAAACAGATGCTCATTATTTCATCAAAACATAACTTGATAACTTGATGACGAAACTCGACCTTAATAATTACACCTTTTTTGATGTCGCATTTGCAGGAGTCAGAATGATAATCAATGTTTTGGTGCAGCTGTGTAGGAGGCAAAAATGTTGCACTGACTTTCTTGTTTTGTAGCAGGAGTGCAATGCTGACAAAAGAAGTAAATGTGCATTTACACTTTTCAAGAATGTGATAAAAGAAAAATTCAAGTTGCAAGCGCCAGTAGTTTTACATTTAATCTTTCCCCTTTTTCATAGCCTGTGGCAGATACTTGGTCATTCCACCTCTAGTCCGGGTCACCAACTGCATCTACAGTTGCGCCTCATTAATATGGACACTTTAAGTCCGAGCTAAAGTGTCCATAAAGCGAGCCACCCGTAGTAATGAGTTGTGAAGAAAAAACAAAGAATGAAAAAATGTTTATGGTTATGGAGTGCTTCTGTGTGCAGTGGCAGGCAATGAAGTGCATATCGGGCAATCTTGGAAGCTCCAGGATCTTTGAAACCGTGCGGTGTAGGCTGAAGCACGTTTGAAGTGCCTAGTGGTCCATAAGACTTGTGACAGCACCTCATGGTGCAATGAAGTATCTTCTAATACAACTGTTCAAATCACTCTGTAATAATGTAGCACAAGATGCATAGAGAGAATTTTATTCGCAGCCATTCATGCAATGCCTCAAAAGTGAATGCATGTAAACCAGGCACCTTACCCTTGTAAAGCATGAAACCAAACATGTGTGCAAAAAGGCCACCACTACAGCATTTGCACTTTCACACTGTCTATTACTAGTGCTCTACACTTAAAATACAAAGGGTGGAATATCTGAAAGATGCAGCCGAGATTTTGTCCTCATCGCTATCCATATTAACGGGACAAAAATACATGGGCTCCAATAAGCTCCACGCATATTCACATATCAGCTCTGTCCATCATCCGGACAGCTAGTCTGCATATTAACACCTTTGAAAAAGTCTGGACCCCAGAAAAATTGTCCAGAATTCGAGTTACAAGTTACAATTTGAGTTACAAAATTCGAGTCACATAGAAATCACTAGTCCGTTATAAATTAAGATACGTGTCTGCTATTGGAAGCCCTAACCAAAATTACCTAACAAATTCCCTAGAATCAGTACAAAATCGAGCCGCAAGATTCATATATACGCGCTATTCATTTCATTTCTTGCTCCCTAAAAACTTGTCTGCATTTTTGTTACTGTGTTTTTTTTTCTTGTTTAGTTTTTTTTTCTTTACCATGCCGAAGTCCTCAAATATGCTACTTGCTCCTGTTTTGCTATTTTCTGTTACCTTTTGTATATTGCATATTGCCTTATTGGACTACGATCGCTTTTGTGTTTACACTTACTTGACCTGTGTTATTTTAGTGTATGTGATGTCCCACTCCTGCAACGGCCTCAAATGTGAGGCTAGCAGTATGTTCAAATAAATAATAATAAAAGCAGAGGCAGGCTTAACATCCCTGGTTTGTAGACGTCGTATTACTAGTATGTGCTTGTTTCACAAATTTCATTTCAGTTCACTTCGTCATCCGCCCTACATCAATCCGCCGGCATGCATTTCCCTCTGTATTGGTCATCCCCTTCAAGTTGCCCGGCCACGTACATGCACCACTACATTCACATCGTCATTCTTTCCACACACATCCACGGACTGGAACAGCCTGCCATGTGACATCGTCGCAATCACCTACCCATCAACATTTACGAACTGTTTAGCTACTATTTTTAACAGCGAATAATTTATGTACCTTACGCATTTTCTTTGTTTATTTAATCTGCTTTATACACGTAACCCGCCCATTATGTAATACCTCCAATCCCGGGGGCCTTTAAGGTAATAAGGTGAAGTGAAGTGAATAATGGGGGTCGTATAAACGGCCATGACTGCCAATTCCCATACACGCATTCTGAATTAACCAAAGTCAAGAGTGTTTTTGTGTACTTCAACACACAACAAAGCCATCAACAACATTTATCAAAGTACTTCCAAGAAGCGAAAGACAGATTCTACTATTCTCAAGCACTTAAAGAACCCCAGGTGGTCGAAATTTCCGGAGCCCTCCACTACGGCGTCTCTCATAGCCTTAGTCGCTTTGGGACGTTAAACCCCATAAACAAACAAACATATTCTCAAGCACTTGAGCTCAGGACTGCTGGTGTTATTTTGGCCACATTAGAGATCTTTAGAATAGGGAATACAAGCTTAGAGGCCCCTGTTCGAACTGCGTATGGTCACTTTGCGGTGTGTACTTGCAACAACTTTAGAATAGGGGGCCCGCCACATCTGTATGGCCTTAGCTGCTTGCAGCACCATTTTGGCTGAAAAGTGAAGGACTAAATTGTAAATACTGAAAATTTAAATTTGATTTACCCTTTCATTTATGTCAACATGAACAAAAATCATTAACAGATAATAAAAGCAACTTATTGTGTAAAATTCACTAGCTGGTAACCCCTCTTATATAGTAAGAAATACCACCCTGTTCAAGCATCCTGTGCTTTCTAACGTCATTATCTCCATGGAAATCAGAGTCTATTCTCCAAGCCTAGCAGCTGAACAAGGCCATAGAAAATGTTAAAATTTTGTCGCGCTTGATTGCTAGACTTATGCGGTGCGGGCATTTTGAGGCAAACAACATCCTGCACCATTCATGTGTCACAAATGTGAGACATGGTGAAGCAGCAAAGACGAATTGGTAGCAAGATGAGCAGCCCTCACTTCAACTGACGGCACTATGTTGCCTGATCCTATCCAACGTTGGGGGGCCACGGCATTGCACCAGTTTTGGGTTAGCATCGTCCACCAACTCAAACACAAAAGGCCTTTGGGTTCTGTGCATGCACACTGGTGACCAGTTATTCCCTTATCCCCATAAGCTTGGTTTTTATGGTTTTATGGGGTTTAACGTCCCAAAGCGACTAAGGCTATGAGACACGCCGTAGTGGAGGGCTCCGGAAATTTCGACCACCTGGGGTTCTTTAACGTGCACTGACATCGCACAGTACACGGGCCTCTAGAATTTCTCTTTCAAAGAAATTCTAGCCGCCGCGGCCGGGATCGAACCCGCGTCTTTTGGGTCAGCAGCCGAGTACCATAACCGCTGATCCACCGCGGCGGCTTATCCCCATAAGCGATAGGATAACCCTATTCTATAATTTCGTCCTTTACTATGGGGCACACTGTTTTCTTCTGCAAGCAATTTATGCGAACCTGTCATGCAAGCAACTGACGTCCAACAAGTAGTGAGTGGAACTGCTTGCTAGCTGCAAATTCGGCTTCTTACTGTTTTTTCAGTTGCAAGCCATAATGAAATTAGGTTTGCTGCTCCGGTTTTCTTGGGCCTCCTGGGACTAGCACATTGAACCCATTATTACCAGCATCTTAAAAGTGAAATTATCTTCTCCTATCCCTTCTTTCTTTCATGCTACAAATGATCGGGTTTGATCGGGTTCCATGTTATAGATGTAGACATTCCCATGCAAAAAAAAAACGTGTTGCTGAACAATTGAGTTCAGGAAAAATATAAATATCTGTGCCTGTTTTATTTGTTCTGCCTGAAAAAGTAGGTGGCTTAACAAATACCAGCTAGATGAACAAAAGCAACATGAGCTAGATTTTTCAACAGTACTTCAACATGAACGTAAGAAAAGGTCAGTCAACAAACACAGAAAATCAAAGCCAGAATGACCAGGGACGGCATGCAAACAAAATACAGGATGTTCAAAAATAGGCATTACAGATTAAAAAAAAACCAAGAGCACTACACAAATCATTGTAAATGAGTTATGCGGCCAGATGGACCCAAACAGTGAGAAAATTTGTAATCATAACCTAATAAACTGAAATTCATTAACTTTTCATTCACTGCAGTTAGTGCCTGTTTATACTGACTATTTAGAAGCAATGGCATTCAAAGACTATTCTATTTTGTAAAATTTCAGTAACACACCTGTGTCCTGAGATACGCATGTCTAAAATTTCAGCCACAACAGTGTAATTACACATGCAAGACTGTGGCACTCAGCATAAGCCTCCTCTCTAGTGTGATGAAACTGCCACATATGGCACTCCACCTGACAAGAATGAGGAGTTGCAGGCAGAAGGGACAACTTTGTGTTCTTGGGTATGGAAAACGAAGAATCAATGTACCGGCGGCGTGGGGCGAGTGCTGTTTCCTTAAGCAATTACTTCTAGAGTGGATTATAAGACATGGTGCCACTTTAGATTTCGCATGTGGTCAGGCGTGGCAATACCACACTGTTGGCCAAGAGTGAAAATTTATAACTGGCACCTGGAACTCCACATTCTTGCCAGGCGAAGCACCATATGCAACAGCTGCGTCACATCAGGGGGGAGCTTCATGCTGAGCACTGCGATCTCACGTGCTTAGTTACATGGATTGGCTTTGCAGTGATGGCGTTGAGGTAAAGCAATCCGGCTCGCATGCAAGAGAACTGGGGTTTGGATCCCAGTGTGGCGCAATTCTCCACCGGGTTTAAAAAAAAAACTAAGCGTGTAGATGGAATTGCATAACCAGGAGAGGGATGCGGCCTGAACTCGGTGACCAGAACCGACAATGCACTCCCTCACCAGAGCAAGATTCGGCCACCCAGGTGTAGTACTTGGTCACAACCTTCTATGAACAAACCCATTAACCCTCGGCCCTCAGTACCCAGCGGCTGCGGAGCAATTGGCCAAGGTGACGGCCAGACCTGTGACGCAGCGGAGAGTGCTCAGAATCACTGGCATCGGACAGGCCACCATTAGAATCTGAACCTCGCAACGTTTAACGCTAGAACCTTATCCAGTGCGGCTAGCCTAAGTGTGCTGTTTGAGGAACTAGTGGATATTAGTGAAGTTAGGAGGACAGGTGAGGCATATACAGTATTAAAGGGCGGGCACATACTATGCTAATGCAAGTTTACCAACATCCCTCAAGAGAAAAGTAAACAACAGCTGTATCTTACCGGTACTCACCTATGAGGCAAAAACGTAGAGGCTAACGAAAAGGGTTCAGCTTAAGTTAAGGAAAACGCAGCGAGCTATGGAAAGAAAAAGGATAGGTGTAATGTTCAAAAGCGGGTGGAGTGGGTGAGGGAACAAACATGGGTTAATGACATCCTAGTCTAAATCAGGAGGAAGCAATGGGCTTGGGCCGGGCATGTAATGTGAAATCAAGATAACCATGTAGTAGGAGGCAGCAGAAAGTTCGGTGGGCGGATGAGATTAAGAAGTTTGCTACAACATAGTGGACGCAGTTGGCAAAGGACAGGGTTAATTGGAGAGACATAGGAGAGGCCTTTGCCCTACAGGGGGCGTAGTCAGGCTGATGATGATGACGATTTGGCCTGAAATTTTACACACAGATCTTGGGACACAAGCACATTACCAAATTGTACAAAATAGAATAGTCTTTAAATGGCACTGCCTCTAAAATTTCAGGAAACACATGCATGCTAATTGCAGTGAATAAAAGTTAATGAATTTTAGATAATTACTCAGGCTACAATGACAATTTTTCTTACTGTTTGTGGCCGCCTGGCCACATCACCTATTTACCAAAATGAATTTTGTGTACTGCTCTTGATATTTTTTTAAATCTGTGAAGTCTAATTTTGGACACCCTGCATAAGCTGCATAAGGTCCCTGCAGTTGTACTTTAATGCGATAGCATTACTATAGTCCCATTACGAGATAAGCCAGCGGCGTGTGTGTGTAATACCTGTGCTACACGGGAACGTTCCAATGACATCCGAGCCGAATGACATTTGAGAATTGGAATGACATTCGGACTCGAGGGACTCCTGGACAGCAGAAAAAAGTGAGCAGTGGGTATCGAAATGAACAGCCACAGAGCCGAAAGCAGCAGCACGGCTGTGGGCGGAGCGCAGCGACGGCAGCGGCGATGGCTATTGGTCGGTTCGGGCTGTGTTCGCGTTTCGAAGGCATTCCCAAATCTGGAATGTTTCCGTGAAGCTTCGTCGACTCGAATGTCATCTGAACTGAATGCCATTGAAAAACTTCGTGTAGCAGCATTAGTTCGGCAGTTGAGTCAGATGACATTCGGTTGGAAGGCATTCGAAATGCCCGTGTAGCAGGGGTATTAGAGTGCGTACTCGCAGACGGTACAGAAAATCCCAGCGATGGCAAGAAAAATAGGGTGATGTCATCAAGTGGCCATATGACGCACACAGCAAGTCGTGTACCGCCACTTCAGACAATCATATACATATCGTTCGTCTATGTACACTCCACACTGGCCGACCTCAATATGGTGGCAGTTTTCCCGACAACATTCGTACCAAAGCTGTGATGCAACCATCTGTCATACAGCATTCGGGGTGGTGACATACAATTTCACGCTGAATATCGCTTACATGTGCTAGTCAAGTTGGAGGCTAGCTTGCGAGAAGGATTCGAACTGAGGACATATGCAGGGTGTTCAGGATAACGTAGTGTTCTAATGCAGTGGCCAGCAAAGCTGATCTGTTTGTGGTGCCGTGGGTTCGAAACCCACTCATGGCCATAGAGTGTTTTGCCATAAAGTGTTTTGCATAGTTGGCAATAAAGCCTACTGGCAGGCTGCCCACAACCCGATGGGCAGGTTGCCATGTGCCTACCATGGCAGATGGGCCACCTGCTCTAGGCTTCGGACAGACAAACATCCGCAGCCAATACCGCAAAAGCTGAATGATACGGCCTAAATCCATATTGCTATGCCCTGAGGATACTGCATTTATCAGTAAACTTATTAAATCTGTTTGCAAAAACTTTTTCGAAAATGTTATTATGCTAAGAAGAGATACTGGCCCCTAACTACTGAGGTTGTCACGATCACCATCCAAACATACTGGTATAACCTTTTTTTGTCTTCAGTACTCACCGATATTTGAAAACATTGGATTGGATATTTGGAAAAGGGAGCACAAAATGGGACCAAGAACGTCAAACTCCTCTAAAATCAAACTTAGGCTTACGTCACCTAGACCTGCTGCTTAATTCATAGAGATTTTTGAACATAACAAAGCTCTTAGGGATGCTAGATGCAAGATTGGTGGGATAGCATATATTTTTTTGTAAAATTGATGAAAAATTTGATTGCACAAGCAGATGAGGTGCACAGAAATAGTTCTCAGAAAATTTCACTATTTTAGTACAAATAGTTCAGAGAAAAAAAGTGAGATGCATTTGTTTCATTGCCACTAAATGGTGATAAAGAAAATAGGATGTATTTGTCCCACTGACCTACATGGGTTTCGTCACTGAGTTTGTACTTGAAATTGTTTGCAGTTGTTCGCTTGTTGTTGAACTTGTTCGCACTACTTTTCGCATCATGGAACACCACTGGCATCTATGACTTTGTTAAAGTTTCACAGGGTTATGCTATTTGTCGATGAGCCGAACTTCACCCAAGGCGCCAACTATTTTTGGCCATTTTTTTTTACCCTCTATGTTCGGAAGGGCTTCTTGCTGCTGGCGGCTCTGAATGGTTGGCTATTGATGATCAGGTGCCCAAAAACAAGCTCTACATATGGTGTTTGAAAATTACCATTCGATATTCAGTTGTTAAACATCCAACTATTTTCAGCACGGTAAAAAAAGTGATTTCTTCTTATTACTTGTCATCTCAAATCTTCGGAACAGGTGCACATTGCGATCTAGAGTTGATCCTCCCTATGCAAAAAAAAAAGAATCACTCACCGGGCATTTTTATTGTTTTTTTGCCAGATCGAATATAGCCAAAAACTTGCAATGCGCCCGAAGAAAAGAACGAAGTTTCAAGGTCTCAACTGCTACCTTATGTAGTGGACACAGCTGAAACTATTTTTAAATAAAGCACTGAAACCTTACGACAGATGGCAGAACAGCATAAGTGGGACTCCTTCATCCCACTGTCTCTTACGAGCTCTTTAGACAATGGAGTGCATATTTCAACCGCGCAAAACGACGCAGGACGAAGAGAGGAAAGCACAGGACAAGACGAGTCTTGTCCTGTGCTTTCCTCACTTCGTCCTGCGTCGTTTTGCGCGGTTGCAATATGCACTCCATTGTCAACCACCAACTAGCCCGCCTTCACTTGTTACATGAGCTCTTCAGTATGGAAAATAAAGTGGGACGCATGTGTCCCATTGTCCTATGAAGGATTACTGGGGGACATGGGTCTTAATACTATATTTTTAATTTATGGTACGGTTATTAAAATCACTCTTTAAGTGTGTTCTTTTATACAGAGTCCAAATATTCAATTAGAGTTTGAATACCAGAATTATTTGAGTTATAAGCAGTCTTGTAAATTTTTAATGGGGCTCTTCATTGCAGGAAACAGCCAAAAATGCTTAAAAATTATTTGAAGTATTTACAAAATTGAATCAAACAGGTGCACTTTGTGCGGTGATACTGTTTTTTTGCCTGCCTCAGTGAAAATACATTGGTAAAAAATCTATGAATAGAATGCAGAAAACGGATTGGCTGGTAATTTAGGAATGCAACTAATTAAAATTTAATGCAATCGTAAATCCTGTTGGCAAGTGCACTGCCCGCGTCGAGATCCATGGTGAGACGTGCCCCACCACATTCGTGATATTGGAGAATTGCTCTAAAGATGTTATTCTGGGCATGGATTTTTTCCGTGAATATGGCGCCGTAATCGACATAGAGCAGAACAGGTTGACCCTCCGCGCACGTTCTTCATCGCCAGTACCGCCCCGGGCCACAGGCTTTGCGATGAAAGTTGATGCCAACCATGTCCACTTGCCACCGTTGTCAACAGTTTTCCTGCCGGTCCGAGCCGATACAACAGCATGTGGAGAAGGCGTTCTGGAAGGCAGTGTCCAGATGTTACTTACGCGTGGCATTGGTGTTGCACGAGGGGTCGCAAATGTTCAACGAGGGTGTGCCAACATCTTCGTGACCAACTTCAGGAACGAGCCGCAGCACCTGACAAAAGGGTCAGTTATAGCCCAAATGGAAGAACTTAGCGGCGTTCGTGAAGCTGTTGCGCTGCCTACAGAGGCAGCCCCGCCCGAGTCTCGAGACCCTACAACGTTGCCCCTGGATATCGACCTCAAACTTGAGCCTTCCCAAACACGTGAACTACTCTCTCTTTTGCATCGGTACAATAACTGTTTCGCGACGACATCCCGAGTTCGACAGACACCCGTCGCCAAGCATCGAATTATTGTCGACACCGCAACGCACCCGATTCGTCAGCCGCCGTACCGCGTTTCCTTGAAGGAAAGGGAAACCATACAGGAGCAAGTGCGCGAAATGATAAAGGACGACGTCATCCAACCATCCAACAGTCCGTGGTCCGCACCTGTAGTACTAGTGAAGAAAAAAGACGGGACCCTACGATTTTGCGTCGACTACCGGCGACTCAACAAGGTGACCAAGAAGGACGTGTATCCACTACCACGCATCGACGACACCCTAGACCGTCTTCGTCATGCCCGCTATTTTTCGTCCATCGACTTGAAGAGTGGATACTGGCAAATTGAAGTGGATGAGCGCGACCGCGAAAAGACTGCATTTATAACCCCGGATGGCCTCTAAGAGTTTAAGGTGATGCCGTTTGGCCTGTGTACAGCGCCCGCGACATTTCAACGAGTCATGGATACTGTGCTCGCCGGTCTAAAGTGACAGACATGTCTCGTGTATCTGGATGACGTCATCTTCTCAAGCACTTTCGCAGACCATCTGGTGCGTCTTGAAGCGGTTCTTCAAGCTCTTCTGAACGCCGGACTCACGCTCAAGCCTTCGAAGTGCCGGTTCGCATACAGTGAACTCAAGTTCCTTGGTCACATCGTCAGCCAAGTGGGTGTGAAGCCAGACCCCGAGAAAACGGCTGCCGTCGCATCCTTCCCTGCACCGTCGGACAAGAAGACCGTCAGAAGCTTTCTTGGTCTCTGCGCATACTTCCGACGTTTCGTACGGAACTTTGCCCAGATCGCGGCGCCACTTTACCGCCTGACGAAGGATAACGTTGCCTTTGAGTGGACCGAGGAGCAGCAATCAGCGTTCCGCCAATTAAAACACGCCCTTGCAACATCCCCGATACTAGGCCATTTTGATCAAGACGCCAACACTGAACTCCACACAGACGCTAGCAACAAAGGACTTGGGGCAGTGCTTGTGCAATTCCAGGACGGCGCTGAGAGGGTTATTGCGTATGCCAGCCGAGCTCTTTCGCAGGCGGAGGGCAATTACTCGACAACTGAAAAAGAGTGCCTCGCTGTCATCTGGGCCATCACCAAATTCCGGCCGTATCTGTACGGTCGCCCTTTTCGTGTCGTCACCGATCACCATTCGCTGTGCTGGCTCGCCAGTATTAAGGATCCAGCAGGCCGCCTTGCTCGGTGGAGCCTTCGGCTACAGGAGTACGACGTCACCATCACCTACAAGTCCGGCCGCAAACATCATGATGCTGACTGCTTGTCTCGAGCCCCCGTGGAGCCGGCACCGGGAGGCGAAAATGACGAAGAGGACGGCTTCCTTGGGGCATTGGACATGGCAGATATGGCTGCTCGGCAACGCAGTGATCCTCAGCTTGATCAGCTGATGGCGCACTTGGAAGGCCACGAAGCTGCGGTGCCTCGCATTTTTCAGCGCATACTGCCGACGTTCAAGATAATGCATGGTGTATTGTACAAGCAGAACTTCGACAGCAGCCCGAGGTCGTGGCTCCTTGTTGTGCCGGAAGACCTGCGCGCCGAGGTCGCCCAAGCTTGCCATGACGATCCTACAGCTGGTCACCTTGGCTACAGCCGGACATTTTCATTTCACGTATTCGAGAATGGTACTACTGGCCGACACTTCCTAAGTACGTCCATCACTACATAAGAACTTGTCGAGAGTGTCAAAGGCGCAAAACACCGCCCATACGACCAGCTGGCCTTCTCCAACCACTCGAACCACCGCCTGTTCCGTTCCACACTGTCGGAATGGATTTTCTTGGTCCATTTCCAACGTCACAGTCGGGCAACAGGTACGTTATCATAGCGACAGACTACCTAACATGATACGCGGAGTCCCGAGCACTTGCGTCGGCGACAGCTGTTGAGGCAGCCCAATTCTTTACTTAGTGCATTGTGCTCCGTCACGGTGCCCCTGCCGTTTTGATCACTGACCGGGGTGCCGCGTTTCTGGCCAAGCTCACACAGGGGATCCTCCGTCTCAGCTGCACCAGCCACCGCCGAACTACTGCGTACCATCCGCAAACGAATGGGCTGACGGAGCGGCTGAACAAGACCATGGCCGACATGATCGCCATGTACGTGGATGTCGCCCACCGCAGTTGGGACGCGGTACTGCCCTACGTTACATTCGCTTATAATACCGCTGTCCAGGAGACGACAGGTATGTCCCCTTTCCAGCTGGTCCATGGAAGACAGGTCACCACGATGCTTGACGCTATGCTACCGCACGAGCCACCTGTCGACGTCGCCGATGATGCCCGACTAGTCTGCGAGCGCGCAGAAGAAGCTCGGCAACTCGCCAGACTCCGTACCCAACATCAACAACATGCCGACGCTCGTCGGTACAATCTCCGTCGACGCGACGTCCATTTTTACCCTGGAGACAAGGTCTGGTTGTGGACGCCGGTGCGCCGTCGAGGTCTCTCCGAAAAACTCATGAAGCGCTACTTCGGCCCGTATACAGTTGTTCGCCGCCTCGGTGAACTTAATTACGAGGTGCTGCCCGAAGGAACCCGACCGTCATCACGTCGTTCACCCCGCCCTGAAATAGTGCACGTAGTGCGGCTTAAACCGTATTACGCGCGATGATCGCCTGGACCCGAACTGATTTTACCACTCCCTTTTACACTGGCCAGCAGGAGTTGCTGGGCGCGTGTGTGGTTTTCCTTCGTGTGCTCTTGCTTCCGTTAGCATCGGGACGATGCTTCTTTATAGGGGGAGGTAGTGTCGCGAGTGGAAGAAAAAGACGAGTAGCGATTGCGGCGCGCCGACGACGACGTTGCTGCTGGCGGACCTGCCTGTTTGTTCTGTGCTCTCTGTCTTCACCCGTTCTCGCCGCCGGCCTGTACGTCAAGCCGTGACAATATAAAAACCAGTAAAAGTGGCGTCGCTGCATAGCTCTATTCTTCCCAAATAAATTAATATCAAGCTCATTTCTATTGCCCAAGGCGAACCAGAGAAAAGGTCTGTAAGGCAGAGACTGTAAAATCAGGAATGGAGATAAAGAGGCTTGAAGTCCGTGTGGACTCATTGGGCCGCAAGAAATAGAGTCACAGGAAAATGCCTGTAGCATTGGCTGTGCTGACTTGATGGCATTGTGAGAGGTTTCAAACGAAAGGGTGGGAAATGAGCTTTCAAAGGGCAGAAAAATGGTGGTGATTAGAGAACAGTTTGAAATTGCAATCGCGTGAAGCAGAACGTCATTTCAAAGCTCGCCTCTTCGTTTTTCAGCCGCACGACTCTCTATGTATTCATTTTTTTCATACTATGGGATCATTTCGAGCGTAGATATTTTTCGAAGAAATAGTTTGAAGCACATTTAGTATGAAAAGCTGTTCTTCAAAAAGACAACGTCTTTGCAATTTTTTTGCAAATCTCAAGAATCGCATCCCCCTTTAAGTCCTGTAGCTTCTGAGATAGGGATGGACCCACAAAAACAAAAAACAAATTGAAAGTTTCAATTGTATTTTTGTCCATTGATTCAAGAAGTGTATGTGATAATCATGGGCTGCCCGCAATCTCTATGAAGAGACTGCAGCCATGTTAAATAAATGTTAATTGCTACCGGTTCAATGATTGGTTAATTAACAAATAAACAACACATAGGGAAGCTGTGAGTGAATACTAAAAATGCCACTCGGGTATCATTCTTGCATCAAATTAATGATGATATCATTACAGCGCGGTTCATGTTTGGTTAAAAGCATGTACAATTGTTGCAAGCTACACTGCACAAAAGTGTCCTTCATGTACAACAACAACTTTAAGTCTCTTCATAGCATTAAAGTAAGACTGCTATGCAATTTGAATTAATTGAGCAGAGACTTTTAGGCGTAATCGAAGTGTCCCTATTAAAGAGCCCGTACATTTGGACAAGTCAAAGGGAGTCCAGGAAATAGGCAATATTCAGAGGTTCCATAACTGGCTGGTCTAGGTGAAGGCACAAATTCTGCACAGGAAAGAGGAGGAGGAGGACAGGCTCACTTGTGAGGGCCCCTCCAGTCAAAGGTGCTACTAGACCCATGAGCAAGATGACCAGCGGGCTGAAGCGGCCAATATGCTGCTTCCTCAGCATGCTGAAAGCCACCACTGCAGCCACCAGGTGAACAAAGACAGACGAGAACAGTGCCCACAGGAACACCTGGTACCAGATCTCTGCAGCATGGGAGAAACACAAAATTGCCCACTGCCAATGTGGTGTGCCCCAACAATACTCTGGTGGAAGGATTTTTGCCTTGCACGAAGGAGGTACTTTAAATCCTTGGTACCACCGGCAGCCCATCAGCTTTCCCAAGTGTTAAACGTTTGGAAAAGGTGTCACCCAGTCCAAGACTGCACAGCTGCATTGACGGGTCTGTGATTCAATCAAACATCAAGCAACATAAATCCACCTCTCGCAGTAACTGTAGCAACATTTTTGAAACATGAGTGCCACAGTGCAGTCAGAGGCTAACAATTTAGTCAGAGATCAGCGTGCCCTTTTCCAAACAATCCACCTGTGCGAAAGCAAAGCATTGGCTGGAGGATGCCTGTATTAGAGGAAAAAAAAAAAATAAATGGTTACCCACCTAATTCTTTACATAAAAAAAGATGCATCGCTTGAATGTACAGTTTTAAATGGCTAAATGTGAGAGAAGCCAACAGCCGCAGAAACCAAGGGACACAGGGGTTTTTTTTATTACTAATTTATTTCTGTGCATGCACACTGGTGACCAGTTATTCCCTTATCCCCATAAGCTTGGTTTTTATGGTTTTATGGGGTTTAACGTCCCAAAGCGACTAAGGCTATGAGAGACGCCGTAGTGGAGGGCTCCGGAAATTTCGACCACCTGGGGTTCTTTAACGTGCACTGACATCGCACAGTACATGAGCCTCTAGAATTTCTCCTCCAAAGAAATTCTAGCCGCCGCGGCCGGGATCGAACCCGCGTCTTTTGGGTCAGCAGCCGAGCACCATAATCGCTGAGCCACCGCGGCGGCGAACCTTTAAGATAGAAATATGCTGAAAGCCCCAAAGAAAGCACCATTCAAATGTCTGTGCCACCTTCTACACCTACTTCCATGGATTTTCAAATTGCATTCAGATGCCGTAGGTACGAAGCATGCTATGGCACGGATTTGTCTGCAGCCTCCACATTTGTGAAAAGCTAACGCCAGTCCAAAAGAGCAATAAGGATTAAAGAACAGCTATTCTTACTTGACATAATTTTTTGGCAACTTTTACCATTCAGATTATTTAAGGCTTGCATTGACTAAAATTGGGTGCATGTTTAACTTGAAGTGAACACCACACGACTTTTACAACCCTGTGATTTGCACTTCCCTCAAGGGTGCTGCATAGCTAAACAGTGTACTGTGTACTCAGTCTAAACACTTTCAAAACGAATATGTTTTTATTCGCTACTTTCAGACCCGCTGCTATCAACAGTTTTGACCCTTCGACTCTCATCACACGCAAGTTTCAACAAGATTAACAAACAGCTTGTCTCGGATGCCAAATCAGCCCTATATACCTTGATAAGAGGACAGTCTTGTAATGTGCAATGAGGCTATAGTTTGTAAAGAAGAATGAATAAGAGATTGTTCATGCTTGTGCATTCTTTGCTATGAGTAGCAATATCCATGAGAATGTCAATGCCATTATTTTCACTCACTGTAAGGTGTCTCTCATCAGTAATAAATTTTCCAAACCTGGTGGACCAAAGGTGTAAAAATTGGTTTTTGATTTGGGGAAATGAAAGGCGTAGTAAATGCCTCACTACTCAGTGGACACCTCAACCTCACCATGAGAGAAGGGAGGAAGAGTTTCCATAGTGTGGAGGGCTCCAGTATAACTTCAACCACTCGGGCATCTCTAACGTGCAATCACACCGCCACAGCACACGGGCACCATTTTGCATTCCACCTCCATTGGAAGGCAGCTGCAGCTATACGAGCAGCTGTATTCTGCTGCTACATCAGAATGCAGCTAAGATGCAACTAATATTCAGTAGTTAACTTTTTAAGACTTACTGCTAGGTTCCTTAATTACTCAGAGGCATGTAGCTCACCATCAGTAATATCCATATCAATTTTTAGAATTTCGAAAATGTGGTTACCCTTGGCACTGTAGCCCAACAAATTTTGGCTATTTCGACGAGTTAAGTGCACGGGAGAGGTTGCTTTGCCTGCAAGCTTCTTGAAAGCACATGTATTTTTGTGCGATGTATCCAAAATTTGTTAGGCCACAGCGATGAGGATAACCATGTTATAGAAATTCTAAAAACTGATGTGGATATTACTTACGGTGGGCTACACACTACTGAATAATTGAGGAGTCCAACAGTAATAGTCAAAAAGTTAACCAGTTAGCCAGACTGTTAGTTAGCAAGTGTTAGCTCTACCCTGATTTACCACACCACTGACAATGCTATGCCGAAAAAAATGCTCTTCTAACTCAAAAAGCCTATTTTTCAAAATTAAGTAAAGACTTAAGTGAAACACCCTGTATACAGAAGCTTTTGCGAGAATTATAAAACTTCTTCCAGGGTGTAGCAAGTGAATGAAATGCCATATGTCACAAATCACTGCCAAATGAAAACTAGTAATTGCTTCTTATGGGCACTTCTTCACATTTTTGAATACAGCACAAATGATACCTTGCATCCTCTTGAAAGGATGTAAGGAATCTTCTTAGCACTGCAACAAAAGCAGTAACAGCTTAATCCAGACTTCTCGCACAATGGACGGAAACATAAGGAACGTCATTTCCTCAAGTTTCTTGCAGCCTCCCTGGAAAACGCCATTCATGGCATGCTTACAACCCTTAGCCTTTCTGCTCAGGTGTTATGTAACGGTAATAGAATGTGTCCACCTGAAACATTATAAACTGGCAACACGCAACACTAATGACTCCTTCCAGTGGGCGAACAGGAGCACTTAACCGCACTTCCAAAAGTGTTCTCTCGAGAGCAGGCGCCTTCCAGCAGGCAAGCAGGAGAGGGAACACTCTCATTCAGTGGCAGAGGAGGTATAGTTCCGCTGCACCAAGAGCACTCAAGAGCAGTCCAGGCTGCTCCCTAGAGAAAAATGGAGTGTGGAGGAAGTCATGCCATATTGTCATATCTGAGTTATTTTTTTTTCTTTTGTTCTACCGGCACATGAAAGAAGGAAGTTCTTTCCTTCCTTCATGCACTGGTGACCAATGCCAGTGATACCAGCAATGACAGCAGCGAAGCGTCATGCATGGGCCTACAGATGGGTATGAAGTTCAGCTTGGCAGTTTGAATTGCATCTTGTACACAGGTTCACGTTTAGCCTTTCAACAGGAAAAAGGTGAGGAGATAGGCGAAGAGACAAAATGCATGTGCACGATTGCCACTTCCAGCAGTCGCGGACCTGAAAAACGTTGTTGATGGTCATGCTGTAGCTAGCGCATATGAAGAATGGTGGGAAAACAAGCGTGGTCATGAGGCATACTGTGTTCTGGACAGTCACTGTTCAAGTGGAAGATCAAGTACTCCCTCCGTCAGCATGTTACTGCTCTACCCCTCCCTGCCTGACGCCTCTGCTCCTGTTCGCCAACTGGAATGCACCACAAAGAGTTGTAGCACGCACATTTTCCACAATTCTTGAAAGCCAGACTATTTGTAAGAGTTGAGCTGCTATGCACTACTCTCTCGCACATTTCCTCCATGCCTCTTTTCTACAACAAGTAAAACTTAACAGGCATACCGAACAACAGCTATTCCTGAAAACAATGCCATTCACTGAAAACATGATCATTGTAACCCCAGTAAGGCTAATTATTAACAGTTCAGACAGTTCAGACAAGTGCACTCACTCAATCTTAAGCACATTGTCAATGGGGCCAAGTTGCATGGAAAAGAAAAAGCCTGAAGACAATTGCAGCGTGTAATAAAATCTCTGGTATGGAGAGTACCAGTAACGACATCAACAATCTTAGATCTATGATATGGCGCATGCAGCATAAATGCCTCACAATAAAACATGGTCATGCTGTGCAGAAATGTGTGCTATTAATTCCAAGAGTTCGACAGGGCCATGGGGTTTGCTGCTGAGCCATGTAGCAAGGAATTTGTAACATCTCTTCCACTTCAAAGCTCCGATGGTATGAGAAGGAAATTGCTATTCACCCTCTGTAGATATCTGGTACTGGGGATGCTATACAAGCTGCACTGCATCCCAGAAGCACCTCAGAAGCAACCCAGTAGGCAGGAAATTTTTAAAAAGAATGACTAATTTTGCACAAGGTTTGCAAAACCTTGCAAAATGCAAAAAAGAAAAAGTTTTGGCTCAAACCCATTGTGTTTAAAAGGACGCAAAAGGAAAATCCACACATTGTTGAGCCTTTACAGAAATTTAGATGCATTTTTTTATCACAAAAATTCATTCAGCTTTACAATGACATCTCTGTAATGCCCATGATGGTTAAGATTTGGCCCATACTTCTGACAGAAGCCACCTATTCAGCCCAACTTGGGTTGAGATAATGGCATTGACGCTGGTAAAGCCAACACGGTGGAAATGAAAATGACACATGATCTCTTTTTATTTCATTCGGGAACCAATGGAGTCATAAGAAATTTTTGAGCTTCTGCACTTGATAAATAAATTAAAGCTCTCAAGTGTGGCAGAATGCACCAAGAGTGTCTTATGCAACTTATTCCACAAAATGTAGCCTCAACTGAAATTCACCTCCATATCCCATCAAGAGCTGATTGGTTTTATGGGGCTTATCGTCCAAAAGTGACTCGGGCTATAAGGGATGCCATAGTGGAAGGTTCGGGATATATTTCGACCACCTGGGGTTCTTTAACGTGCACTGACATCGCACAGCACATGAGCATCTAGCATTTTGCCTCCATTAAAATGCAACCATTGTGGCCGAGGTCGAACCCATGTCTTTCAGGTCAGCAGCCAAGTCCCATAACCACTGAGCCACTGCGACGGCCCAAGAGCAAATGATAACACACAACTAGCTGCAGGGTTGCATGGAAGGCTCACGTACCAACAAAGGTGTCAAGGGGATCACTGGGTGTGAGTCCAATGACATTGATGACGGAGTCTAGGTCCGCAGTCTCAAACTCCGTTCCAGTGGCCATTGGGCGCTCTTGCTTTGCACCGGGGCTGTGCCAGGGGCCCCCTCAAAAACAATCAAAATCTGCAGGAGAAATGGCCGATGCAACAGGTCTTCAAAAACACAATAAGTAAGATAGCAAAAAAAACACAAGTAACAATCAAGCTAACCATACTTTCGGACTTCTCAAACATAATTTAAAAGAGGCCGCGACACATGTACAAAGTTAAACGCATTAACTGCCAGTCATTCCATCATGCCTATTCTTTTTTACCATGAACAATAATCGAATAGAATGCTTTGCCATCAGAAATTGCCACAGAATATGATCTAAATAAATTCCAACACCTTATTCACTCATGTTTCAACAACTAAAAAGGTATTTTTTTCAGCATTCTTTCTTCCACCTTGTCTTCTTTTTATTTTATATTTTTTGTTTTGTACTTCAGCGTACTTTTTCCAGTGTCGTCTTGTTCTTTTTCTAGCGGTGCTGTTATTTATTCTCAAATTTTGCTGCTATGTGCATTGTTGCGACCCTTTCTGTGGATGCCTATTTATGATTAATATTTTGTGATTTCTATTTTATTTTAGTGCAATATTTTTAACCTTATAACAATGCTTTGTACTTACCCCCCCCCCAAGTAATACCCTCAAATGAGGGCCTTTGGGGGTATTTTGAATGAATAAATAAATAAATAAATATATATCATGTTTGCAGACACAGTAACCCATCATAAAAGAAAGCCATTTTTTTACAACACCCTTCATGTCTTGCTGAACTAAATACCCTTCATGTGTGCCACAACGAATAAACTTATCCAATGTTCAATTCCTCAGACAACCTGCAGCATTCCTTGTTTTAAGTGGGGATGCTGAAAATATGTAAGAATAATAGTCAGCAGTTCAGGGAAACAGACTAACATAAAATGTCAGAATTTAAAATAAGCAGCATGCCAGACAGCGTGAGTACTTATTTAAATGAATAGGTCCATGTACAAAGCATAGTCTTGAAACTCATCAATGGAGCTGTGATTATAACGACAAGTATACAAGGCTTAGCGGGAACCTTGGGCCAGAAACTTGTTGAGTCATATATCTTCCTGGTTGGTGATGTGCATGGGAGATTAACAAATAATTAATAACCTAAGGTCTGCACCTTACGACACATATAAAGCCAACAGCCACTGAAACCAAGGAAAGCATATGGAAATGTTTCTATTTCATTTTTTTTCTTTTTTGTGTTGTGTTGATGAATGAGAAATTAGTACTGTAACCACTTCTTAACTGAAAGATAATTGATTAGAAAGCAGAAGAAATAACAACCACATGCCACTGGTGGGATCCAAACCCATGACCTCCGTATGTCACATGCAGTGCTCTACCAACTGAGCTAAAATGGCAGCTGTCTACAGCAGCTGTTAGAGGGTATTTACGCGGCATGTAACCTAACCTTCAAAGTGTCTACCAGTGCCATCTTCGACCGTACGAGCAGACACATGAGCATCATGTTAATACCTCAAGTGCCACAGACAACGTGTGATAGAATTCCCTGTTTAACCTCCCTAGTTATCTTTGAGGTTAAAAGTGGTTACAGTACTAATTACCTATCTTTAAAGACTACAAACTAGAAAAAAAACTGAAACGTTCCCCTATGCTTTCCTTGGTTTCAGTAGCTTTAGGTTTTCTTCGTGTGCATCCTAGTACAGTGTAATCTTAGCAGAATTTCTGTATCAAAATGATTCACCAATATGCGATATTAAAGGCCTTTTTTTTGTGGACTCCCTTGAGACAAAAAAGCAAAGCCATACACAGTGCATACTTCACTATATGCTTATACACACAATAGTACTGTTGGAACACAATCCTTGTCCATGTCTCATGCTCATATGCTACAGTGCTTAAATTATGATAAATTCTTATTTCCAAGATTGATTGTTTTCAGTAACATACCATGTTGTCGCAAGAACATTTCAAAGTAAAGCATGGAAGAGGTGCGTGGTGGCTGTAGAATGGGCCTAGGCACACCGCCAGGCTGACGCAGCTCGGAACGGAGGCGTGTAAGGCTTTTGCTTAATCCGCCTGGCTCAAGTGCCAGGATGTGATGTGCCACTCGAGCCGAAGGGAAAAAGGGGGCGTGCTTATGTGCTTTTTGTGGCTGCTGCACGGCTCTCCTATGCATCTTAACAGCGGAAACTTCTTTCCCCACAGTGCTATAGGCAATAATATTTCTCCACATCTAATAATTGATGCTGGCTGCCCTAATAGCCACTAAAATTCTCCAATGGCAACCAAGTGCCTAACTGCTAAACTTTTAAAGTACTTAGCACATTTTAATTAAGCACCATACGAATCAATTTATCTCGTATGTCTTATGAAGTCTACCAATGTGTTTGCTATGACAGTGCAAGATCATTTTATCGCAAAAAGCCTATTTTTAAAAATTACTTAGTCTTCCAACAAACACCCAATATAGGAGTGATATAAGTAGATGACGGCTAGTCAAACATTTAGTTCAAATGTGTGAACATTAAAATTAAGCTAAGGAGGACTGAAAGCATACACCTGATTGCAGTATACTCAGATAAGCAAATTTCCAAGCAAGCAATGCAAATTTTTTATGCAAACACTATGCAGAAATCAAACACTATTTTGAAAATTTTCTAAGTAACATTGCCTTTTTCATGACTTGTTCTCCTTGTTCATGAGCAATTCCCCTCACAGTCACCATTGACTGTGAATAGAATATCAGGATGCACCTCAGAAAAACAGTCAGAACAAAAAGAGCACCACCTACACAAAACAGCTATGGTCATTTATTTACGCAAATAGGTGCCAGAAACCAAAATCACTGTGACTTTACATCTTTGTTCTCACCACACAGTTCATACAAAAATGCAGTTAAATGTGCTTGTACTAAATCTAGAAAGCATCAAGCATAATAAAAAGCACATATTTATTATTACAAATTACAGAAGGAAGCAATGTAGTAGCCTGACCTTTGAGAGAACAGAGTGGTAACATGATCTACCAACATCCAACAGTACACCTAGCATTAGTAATGAGTGACACAGTGCTAAATGCTAGCTAAGCAAATTAATACCTACAAGCCATGTTAACACTGATGGCTATGCTCACTCCAATTAATTTTTCTCTAAACGTCTGACTCAGCGCAGGAAGAAAGGCTTGGTTAGGCCGCAACCTCCAGTGAAATGTGGCCAGCTCGACCTGATCTAGTTTTCCATCATTTTACACTCTGCCCCAAGGGCCGGGCACATCAGTCCCTTGCTAGCAAGAAAAAACTGCTGGTTTATAAACATAGCTTAATCATTTATTTAACATCCTCAACTCCACTCACCATTCCTTACACCTTAAATAGTGATTAGCTCTAAAAAAAATTCAAGGACAAAACATTGAGCACTGAAAGCAAACGTAAAATACTAAATTACTCCCAGGACTAACATCTGAAGTACCTTCAGCGAAAATCAATGCATTGTGTACAAGCCTGCAACTAAGTAATGTGTCATGGCTGGTCAACAAAGAAATGCTGGTATTGGCATATGGGTAATATCTTTCTACTATGTACACGCACAAAAAAAACATTTCTTACAGTTTGGAAGCCTGTTATAGCACTACTCCACTGGAAGGCCATGCCAAGCAAAACGTGAAGAACAAGGCCAAAACATCAAAAGGCACAAAGCACGTATGTGGCCTGTGGAAAGCACCTGACATGTGCCTCTTTCCACAAGAATGAGAAATCTGATTTCACACGACTGTTTTAAGAATAAACAGCTCAATATCAAGCAAAATAACGAGCTGGTCACATCTCACACAGAAACGTAAAATATTTTCAAGCAGCCCCAGTAAGACTTGGCAAGAATACTCCTCACAGTCCAATTGGTAAATTAAAAGAACAATGGTAATTAAAGATTGCATTCAGTAAACTGTCTCATTATATACAGAAAGATACACGGGAGAGCTGCACTGCAGCAAACAAACCAAAATGCCCTGTTAAGTGAGCAAGCACTTTATGCTCAAAAAAACTTTTTCTGGTTCATCAAAATACAGTGGACTCGTTAATTTGATCTCCCTTAGCTTGCACTTCCTATCAGACAATTTGGTCCAGTCAACAGCAAATACCACCGTCAGCACGCTTAACACGAACGCTCGAGCGTGCGTCTTTCACTGACTTTAGAAGCGCTGGGGGTCGGCCGCTGGGTCTAAGTCAATTTTAGGCTGGAAGCAGGGCACAAGCTGTCTCCAATCGCCGCAAACACACCGATCAGCATGGTCTGGGATTCAGCGCCCAGCTCTCAGGAGCTGTAATATCTGTGCAGGACGCTCAATCGAGCGTTCGTGTTAAGCGTGCTGACGACTGTACATGAACCAGGCTCCTCTCAATATGAACAAATTTTGGCCACCTTCGAGTACAAATTATGAGAAGCTGACAGTACTAACCCATGAAAACCACATTAACAAGGCACACTTATTAAATGCGACTTTTCTGAAGATAGAAATATTCAGCATAAAAAAACTGGAGCACTAATTCTAACAAGTGCAATATCATTTAAGTTCATAATAAATTGACAACTACATGTTAACAACTAGGATAAAATGACATAGAAGCTTACACAGTAGTTTTAGCACCTTTTTCAGAACATTAAGGCCTGCCCTTTTGTAAACATTATAAACTTTCAGGCCACCCTTGCTACATGCGACCAGTAGAAACTGACAGGCCGCTTCATGTTCATAACGAATACTAGAAAACAAGCCTTCTTGTTAAACCCATGTAATTGGAGAAGCATAATAGGCAGCTCTGGCATCGCACTCAAGTTTGCGAAAGCGCAACAGGAAACACACGCGGATCTAGACACGTGATACGACAATCGCGTAACTTTAGGAACCTACATCCTCGTCCTGCAGTGCGTTGACTCAACAATCGCCGCCTTCATTATCCCTGGCTGCGAACACTGCACCGGATGAAATGCATTCCAAAAAAAATAATAAAATGACTCCGGAACGCAGTACGATTGCTGCCCGTCTAACACAGCAAGCATTTCTTTCCTTCTTTTTTTTCTCACCAACATGTAAAGCTTGAAATGTGGCAAAGCTAAGTATGATGCATTCCAAAGGTCACAATTGCAAACAACACACGTCACATCTGACGAACTTCTGCAGTGTTCAACGTGCCCAAGTTTGCAGGGTAAGCGACGGCACCTCATGTGCAATCACTTTGTGCCGAAGCAACTTTCGGCATGCGTTATAATCGAAGCGCTCTTTCAGGAACACGAGAAAAGGCCGCTACACTAACTCGCATGTCGTAAGCACCACTACCGTTGCTAGGCGCTATCAGCAGAAAAACACGCAGATCAAAACAAGGTCTGAAGCTTCTTATTACAGAATGCACAACACAAGCGACAGATTTTGCATATAGTGCCTACTTGGCACAAGGTTACCACGAAAACGAAACTCCCGAACGGTTCAAGCCTGCTCACAGTCGTTAGGTCTCAAGTACGGCGCTCGTCATCAGTAGATACTGCAAGAGTACTTACCATTTTTAAGGCATAACAGGACTAGCTTCAGTACATTATTCATACAGCCAGCGAAGAAGCTTAGTTCGAAATGTCTACTGAAAATGATAAGTGGTCAATCCCACGGTGGGTGTATCAACGATGTATACGGTGACCTTAGCCTAAGATACAAATGTTCGCCGGTAATCTGCTATCCTAATAGAAGGTTTCATAGCTACCGAATAAATAGAGGACCCTCAAAAGATTCACATCACAATGGGAAAGACGCATAATATCGAAATACACGGGAACCGAAACACTACCGCTTGTATGGATGGGCATAGATAACGACCAGCCCTGCCCATTCTTTCCATAAAATGCCGTTGTAGCGCTCTTAAAATATAAAAATTATGTCAACAAAATTTATTATTAAACAACAAATAATAATTATTTTATTTATTATTGTGACAACATTTTGTTAAATCACGACTTGGTGAAGTTTTACTAAAGCAATATTTTTATAGATGGCGGTACTAAGCAGGCAGTAATTGTAGCAGTACAGGGACCGTATTACAGAATTCTGTCAAAATTCTGTCAAAAGTTATTGGCAGTGACGTCAAAATGACGAAACGATGTGACGTCGACTCTTGACGTCACAGTTGGTACCAAGTATGTCTATAAACGTTGGTTGGGTGCAGTTAGAGCAACTGCGGTAGAGTAGCAGCGGTAGCAGTAGTAGTAGTATCGGAGCGCGGTAATGAAAATGGTCGTGGCGTGATTGCCGTCAAGTCCTTCAGTCCCTTCAGTGCTTTCTCTGGTATCAGCTTTTCAATGCTTTCTCTGGCTTAATTGATCACTAAAGGGGAACGTACAGCCTTTGTCAAAAGTTTGGAGCCCAGCGGGTTTGCTTATAGAGAGAGAGAAATGAATATTAATGAGAGGAAAAGGAGGAGAGGTCGGGCGGTGGTAACATATGGCCCTAGTCTTGGTCTGCTACTCCACATTGGGGAAAGGGAAGGGGTGAAAGGGAAAGTGTGAATGAAGGTTGATGATGGCATAATACAATGAGTTTCATGGTTGATGTCCACACACACACACACACACACACACACACACACACACACACACACACACACACACACACACACACTGGCACTCTCATCGCGGTTAGTAGACGTACCTGAAGCTCATGTCTTGAACACACACACCAACACATATCATTAACACATACTGGAGTAGGGGATTCATAAGACGCAAATTTAAACCGTGTAAATGTAAACCGTAGGTAGTTCACAGGCGGTTACAGACGGGTATCCAGGCCTGTTTCACATAAAAACTTGAGCACGGCCCTCGTCACACGCCACAAATCAGCACGTTTCGCCCTGGCGCATAGAGAGTTTCTTCAGAGAGAGGGCGATAGTCCAGTTGTCTCACGGTCGCTTCCAATGTTCTTCTCTTATCAGTGTAGTTCGGGCTCTCGCAAAGAAAGTGTCCAATAGTCTCTGGAGTGTGGCACTGTACGCAATTTGGGTTAGTTTCTATTCCGATCTTGTGAAGGTATAGTGTTTGGTGCAGGCAACGATAAGCCGTAACCGGTGGAATAAAGTCCCCTGATGTCGCATTACCCTAGATGGCAGATGAAATCGTGAGCCGGCGTCAAACTTAGAGATGCGGTTCTTTTGATGGCTCGATTTGTTCCAATGCAACTGCATTGCGGCTTGCATTATATGCTCCAGCAAGGCTCCAATGTGAGATATGGAAAAGGCTATTTCAATAAAAGCATCATCATCATGTACCAGCCGAGCCTCGGCATCAGCACGCTCGTTTCCCGCTATGCCGCAATGACTCGGTATCCACTGAAGCTTTATGATATGGCCGTGGTGAAAAGCCTTGGTTAACAAAAACACAATTTGTTGAACCAGCTGCTCGCATCTCCTTGGTTTAGCACAAGTTTGTATGACCTGTAATGCCGATCTCGAGTCGCAGAATATAGTCCATTGGTGCGCTGGTCCATTGGGCCGCCATACGGACGGCCTTTCGTATGGCTGCCAATTCAGTTGCCGTAGATGACGTTTTATGCATTAGCCTGAAACGGTGACATAAGGCATTTCGTGGCACTATCACCGCTGCAGCTGAAGAGGTGGTCGTCACGGATCCGTCCGCAAAAACATGCTGGGAGCCGCCATACATAGATGAAATGTATGACAGCACCAGCTGTTTCAGACCGACTGTTGGGATGTGAGACTTCTTTGTTATCCCTGGAACATGAAAAACGCCGTCACATGTTGACTGTTGCTCTTTTCCTAGACATCAAGGGCGCATTCGATAATGTTCAGCACGATGCAGTATTAAATGCTCTCGATGAATGTGGAATAGGCGGATGTCTGCACAATTGGATAGCAAGCTATTTGGGCAATCGGACAGTCTATATGGAGACTCTTGAAGGAGACACAGCAGATCATCATGTTGCTCGTGGTGTTCCTCAGGGAGGAGTGCTCAGTCCAACGTTGTTTAATCTCGTGCTTATCGGCCTTTTCATACAACCGAACACTGTTTCGATATCCGCCTACGCAGACGATATTTGCATATGGACATCAAGTGTCACGCGTCCCCAAGTAAAAGCAAGGTTGCAGCGTTCGGTTTCCATTACGTCTGCGTACTTGTGCCGTCAGTTGCTTGAACTTTCACCAACTAAAAACGTAATTTTGGCTTTCACACGGAAGTTAATGGCGTGGTATCCGGTCACAAGGCGGACAAAATACGCAACACATCACAAATTCTTTGGTGTTACGATAGACCGTGACCTGTCCTGGACGAGGCACATTTCTTTGCTCGAAAAAAGCTCGACAGCTTTGCAAGCATTGTGCGGTGTATGACAGGGAAAGCCTGGGGTCCCTCTGAGCGATCTTTACTTCACGTGTACCAGGCGCTGGTAGTCGGTCTTCTCAGATACAGTGCCCCCTTTCTCTCAGGGGTCAGACTATCAGGCTGCGTGCGCTTGAAAGCGCGCAGGCTATATGCTTGGGCACGGCCGGTCTCGACGCGCGCTCTCTCGCTCTCTCCTTACGGCCTGAGCAGGCGCCGAGAGGATAAAGCATTTTTTTCTGCGCTGCCCCACCGCTGACAGAGTGTGCAAGCCTTGAAGATGAACATAAATTTTTCATAACCCTGATTTCTCAGTGAAATATCTTGCCTCACTTTTATTCCTCTCAGTCGCAAATGATACAGCCCTACCCGCTAATACTATATGCGCCATCACTGCATGCCAACTTCAATGTTTTGAGATCAATCTACTAGTTCCCTGCTTTGCGTGTCGATAGCGGTGGCGGCATAAGATATGGTTGTCAAGTTCTTGCTGAGTGCTCGGAGCAGCCGTTGAGCAACATGTGCAAAGTATCCGAACCAGCGCGTGCCGAGGCTACCTCGAGGGTACATTTCAGCGGCTAACTACGAGCTGCGAGGGTTAGGGAGCCTTCATGTGCTAGCGAGGGTAGCGAGGGTTAACAGTAACTCTAGCGAGGGTTGGCTCGCAGCGCCCCCGGAGAACTGCGGTGATGGGTAGCAACTGCCCCTTATGCGCAGGCCGTAAGAGAGAGCGAGCGAGCGCGTCGAGACCGGCCGTGGCTTGGGTTTGACACGCAGAAGTTCTACATGGGGCACATTTTACGAGGCCCGCCTGCCCAGCACGAATTTATTTTCAGCAAGAGCCACTTCGTGTACATTTACGACATCTGACCAAGCATCGTCATCACCCCAATATCACTGCTGTGCGTCCACATTCAGCCCTTTCCAAAGCCCTCTGGATGCAGTACAATGTGGTGCCTTCGAACTATATGCCACACCAGATTGCTGAGGTGCCACTTTGGGCAGTACCGAAACCATATATACGTACAAGCCGCTTATAGTTGCCCGATACGGCATATCTTTCGCTCTCTAGCCAGGTTCAGCAGTAGTTGAACCACAGCTAATTTTTTTGTTTATTGTTTTCTCAAATGTCTCGGATATGGGACCTTTGAGGGCTGGTACGTTTGTCAAAGGATGATCGTGCGATATAGTAGAGAGAGAGAGAGAAAGGAATTTTAATCAGGGAAAGGTGGAGAGGTCGGCCGGTGGTAACATGGCCCTGGCCTGCTACTCCACACAGGGGAGAGGGAAGAGGAGGAAAAGGAAAGTGCGAATGAAGGCTGATGATGGCATAATACAATGAGTTTCTCGGGTGATGTCTACACACACACACACCACACACACCACACTGGCTGGCACTCGCATCGCGGTGAGTAGACGCACATAAAACTCATAAAACTGGTGTCAGCAATACAAACACCGACACATGTCATTAACCATGTAGGTTGTGCACAGGCGGTCACAGACGAGTATCCAGGCCTGTTTCACACAAAAAGTTGAGCGGGGCCTTTGTCACACGGCACCAATCAGAACGTCTCGTCCTGGCGTCCAGAAGAGTTTCCTCAGAGAGAGGGAGAGAGTTCAGTCGTTTCACGGTCGCCTCCAATGTTGTTCTTTCAGCAGTATAGTTCGGGCACTCGCAAAGAAGGTGTCCAATAGTCTCTGGAGTGTGGCACTGTGCGCAATTTGGGTTACTTTCGATGCCGATCTTGTGAAGATAGTGTTTGGTGTAGGCAACGCCAAGCCGTAGCCGGTGGAGTAAAGTCCCATGACGTCGCACCACCATAGATGGCAAATGTAATCGTGAGCCAGCGTCAAGCTTACAGACGCGGTCCTGTTGATGACTCGAATCATGCCAGTGCGACTGCATTGCCGCTTGCATTAAATGCGCCAACAAGGCTCCAATGTCTGATCTAGAAAAGGCTATCTCAATGAAAGCACCATCACTATGTGCCATCCGAGCCTCGGCGTCAGCACGCTCGTTTCCCGCTAAGCCGCAATGGCTCGGTATCCATTGAAACTTTATGATATGGCCGCGGTGGAAAGCTTCGGCTAACAAAACCACAATTTGTTGAACCAGCTGCTCGCATGCCCTTGGTTTTAGATAAGTTTGTACGACCTGCAATGCCGATCTCGAGTCGCAGAATATAGTCCATTGCTGCGCTGGCTGGTGACCAATATAAAGGACGGCTTCTCGTATGGCTGCCAATTCGGTTGCCGTAGAGGACGTTTTGTGCATGAGCCTGAAACGGTGACATGAGGCATTTCCTGGCACTATCACCGCTGCAGCTGAAGAAGTGGTCGTCACGGATCCGTCCACGAAAACATGCTGGGTGTTAGTATACATAGATGTAATGTATGACAGCGCCAGCTGTTTCAGTCCGACTGTTGGAATGTGCGTCTTCTTTGTTATCCCTGGGTTTGTTGTCCGTATAGATGGTTTTGGTACTGCCCAAAGTGGCACCTCCGCAATCTGGTGTGGCGCGTAGTTCGAAGGCACCGCATTGCGCTGCATCCTAAGGGCTCTGGAAAAGGCTGCATCTGGACGCGCCGCACTAATGTTGGTCAGGGGGTGATGACGATGCCTGGTCAGATGCCGCAAATGCACACGAAGTGGCTCCTGTTGAAAATAAATTCGTGCTGGGCAGGCTCGGGCCTCATAAAATGTGCCCCATGTAGAAGTTTTACATGGCAAACCGAAGCATACTCTTAAAGCACGAGCCTGCGCGCTTTCAAGCACATGCAGGCCTGATAGTCTGACTCCCGAGAGAACGGGTGCACTGTATCTGAGAAGACCGACTACCAGCGCCTGGTACACATGTAGTAAAGATCGCTCAGAGGGACCCCAACATTTTCCTGCCATACACCGCACAATGCTTGCAAAGCTGTCGAGCTTTTTCTTGAGCACAGAAATGTGCTTCGTCCAAGACAGGTCACGGTCTATCGTAACACCTAAGAATTTGTGATGTGTTACGTATGGAACAATTTGCCCGTCGATTGTGACCGGATACCACGCCATTAACTTGCGTGTGAAAGCCAATGCTACGCTTTTAGTTGGCGAAAGTTCAAGCCCCTGACGGCGCAAGTACGCAGACGTAATGGAAACCGAACGCTGCAATCTTGCTTGCACTTGGGGACGCGTGACACTTGATGTCCATATGCAAATATCGTCTGCGTAGGCGGATATCGAAACAGTCTTCGGCAGTTGTTTGAAAAGGCCAATGAGCACGAGATTGAACAACGTTGGACTAAGCACTCCTCCCTGAGGAACACCACAAGCAACATGATGATCTGCTGTGTCTCCTTCAAGAGTCTCCGTGTAGACTGTCCGGTTTGTCAAATAGCTTGCAATCCAATTGACGTCCGCCTATGCCACATTCATCGAGTGCATTTAGTACTGCATCATGCTGAACATTATCGAATGCGCCCTTGATGTCGAGGAAAAGAGCAGCAGTCAACCTGTGACGGCGTTTTTCATGTTCTACCGTTGACACGAGATCAATTACACTGTCGATGGCAGACCGGCCTTTGCGGAAACCCGTCATTGTGGAAGGGTACAGTTCACGTTTTTCAAGGAACCATTCTAGACGGGTTAGCACCATACGCTCCATCGTCTTGCCAATACAACTTGCCAGAGCTACTGGTCTGTAGGATGCTAAGTCGAGTGGCGATTTCCCTGGTTTGAGCAAGGCCACAATGCGGCTTCTTTTCCACTGCTGTGGAACAGTGGCAGAGGCCCAAGAGTGGTTGAACAATGTGAAGAGGGCTTCCATTACCTGTGGGCCTAGATGACGAAGCGCATTGTATGTTATTCCATCAGGTCCTGGGGACGAAGGATGTGTACAAGCAGAAAGAGCCGCTTTCAGTTCTTGAATTGTGAAGGGGATGTCCAGTCGATCGTCCATCGTGGGGGGGAGCAGATCGATGCTGCCGAGGTGAAGAAGCGCTTCCGGCAATTCTCGAACAGAAATCCTCTGCCACCTCTAGTTCTTGCCGTCTTTCATAAAGTGCCAATGCACGGAAAGGGTGTTTCTGCTGGGGAAATGTCGGCAGTGCTCGAACGACGTGCCAGATTTTGGAGAGTGGTTTGCGGGGATCCAATCTGCTGCAAAATGACCGCCACCGTTGTTTGCCTAGGTTCTCCAAATAGCGCTGTATTTGCTTCTGGGCACGTCGAGAGGCCCGGAGATCCGAGACATCCTTTGTCCTCCGGTATTTTCTTTCTGCGCGCCGACGAATCGCCCGAAGCTGCGCGTAGATCACATCCACTGGAGCTGTGGAATTGGGCGCTGAGATGTTGCGCGTTGTATCTTGCATGGCCGAAATAATACGCTGTTCCACATCTGTTGGATCAGCGAGGTTACCACAGGTTTCTTCTAGAGCAATGCGGAAAGCACTCCAGTCGGTGCAACGTATTTTGGCATTTGGAAGACGGTGAAACCACCGTAGCTGCACATACGTTGGTGTGTGGTCACTTCCATAAGTTTCAATATCAGCACACCACGTTGCGAACGATGAGAGGCGCCTGGATACAAATGCAAGGTCCAGGCAGCTGCTGTAGGTAGTCCCTCGTAGAAATGTCGGCGCGCCATCATTGAGCAAAACAAGACCTGCATTGTCCATGAACGTGGCGATATCCCGTCCTCGAACGTTCGTAATGGCGCTTCCCCAGCCGTGGTGATGCGCATTGAAATCTCCTACTATTATATGGGGCTCTGAAACGCTGTCGAGTAGCGATTGTAGTCGTAGGGCATCAAATCGACCCCTTGGTGGTATGTAGCCACCTATAATAGAGATTGTGCGCCCATTCAGTCACAGTGATTGCAACATACTCGTTGCTACTGCCCCCAGGAATTTGATGCCGAATGTAAGTGAGGTCACGACGGACGCATAGTAGTACCTTGCTCAAATGCCCAGCCGCTTCAGAGAGGAAACTTTCATAACCAGACAGTCGAAAAGGAGATGTGATATTAGGCTCACATATTACAAGCACTGGAAATCGGTACTTGAAAATCCTCTGCCTGAAATCTGCTAGGCGGCCTCGCAGACCTCGAGCATTCCATTGTAATACTGCCGATCGAGAGATTCTCTCCTGTAGTGAGGGTGCTGACGACGGTAGAGCCATAATTTTTGACTGCTATTAAAGGGTGGCAAGCACCGGTTCAATAGCGTCTAAAATTTGGACAGCAGCCTTAGCAATTGGCGTGTCCACTCCAGCAATTATCAGCCGTAAGGTGCCTATCAGCTGTTTCAGCATCGCCCTGATTTGATCATCTGTTGTAGACACATCCGGCGGACGCACAGGCGGACGTGTCACAGAGCTTACAGTACGCGATGGTAGAGGTGGCCACTCTGCGGAGTCCTCCTGGGTGGTTGACAGTCTTGGCTCTTGCGGAGCTGGAGGCGGTGGCTTCTGCGCGGCAGAGTGGTCTCGGTCCTCCTGATGTATTGACACGTCATTTACTGAGCTCAATTTCTTCTGCCGGTTTCGTGTCCTCCTCCTGGAGCGACGTACCGCGATTGCTGCTTCCCGGTGAGTAGAATGGTCTCTCACCATTTTCTTCAAGATCTTCATCTCTGTTTTCACCTTCGGACATTCCCTAGACGTTGCCTCATGAGGACCTTTGCAGTTGGCACAAACTGGAGGCTCAATCGCACATGTAGGTCCCTCGTGCACGCCACCACAACGCGGACATGCTTTAGTGCTCGTACACGCAGCACTTACATGTCCAATCTTCTGGCATTTTCGGCACTGCACCGGTCGGGGCACATAAGGACGCACTGGGTGCCTCACAAAACCCACTTTCACATGGGATGGTAAAGTAGTACCCTCAAACACTAGTTTGACACACCGTGATTGGCCGAAACGGTGGATGTCAGTTATGCGAACAGAACTTGATAGCAGTTGCACCAAGTCCATATCCTTGATCTCTATGTCCACGTCAGAAATCACACCAGCAGTAGTGTTAATTCCATGAGCGAAGAACGAGCGGACTCGTATGTTGCCAAGGACAGACACGGTCTTCAACTTCTCCAGGGTGGCCTGGCTAGAGACATCAACAGAGAGGATATTCCTTCTTGCATTAATACGCACTTCTTTGACTTGGCCCGGAACCAGTCGTTCAAGAAGAAGAGTCAAAGTCTGCCTGTTGATGGAGTTGAGATTCTCTAAATCCTCAACAGGCATCTATGAAATTGTGTAAGTGAGAGATTGCTCACTTACATTGGCCTCGTTAGCAGTCTTCTTGCTCACACTGTGTTGGTTAGGCATCTTCGTGGTCACAATGGACTTGTTAGCCCGCTTCGTACGCACACTGGGCCCACACTCAGTCGGGGTTTTGGAAAGCTTCCTCTTCAGGCGCCGACTCACAATCTCGGTGTAGCCACCGTCGAACTCCATGTCATCCGAGTCGGAGAAACTAGACGACCCCGGGAGCTCTGAGGGGAGATCCATACTGCATCCAGGTTGATCTGTGCGGTTCACACTGCTAACCACAGAAGGCAGCAGAGGCGGCGGGTCATCCGCCATCGCCTGGGACGGCGAGGTTGCCTTGAAGGCCACAGAAGCACAAATTATTTTGAAAAAGCAGGAGCTCGATCAAGATAAGCTGCCGTTCGCAGCTATGTGATAGACGGCCTTCCGGTGGCTTATGTGGTGGAGGAAAATCCAAAGCAGGGGCGGTTGTATTATTTCTCTCCAAAATAATTCTGTTCACACTGAGAATTGTTCGTAAAGTATCGTTCGCCTGTACGAAGTGGCAACTTGCGAAACCTCTCGCTTTTTTGCATTAGACGTTTGGCTCAAAGCGCACGCCATGCAGGAGCTTAGTTCCTTGCTTAATCATGCTTGCCATATACCGGTCGCATGCTTGGATAGCAGAAAAATTTAGGCAGCCTGCATGGGGTGGGACCGCTGCGCCATTTGGGTCATTTTGATACAAACGCGATCTCCGTCGCCTTGCAGCGCCAAAAGCGCTAAATTGGGCGAAATTGCGCGAAGCAGCGCCGAAGGCCAGGCACGCCAATACATTTTGCCCAGTATGGTGCGGCTTTCTGGTTCTCGTAGGGGTGGGCGGAATATTCGAAATTTCTAATAGTTTGCGCATTGTGATTGCTATTCGATTCAATTCGTACCGTATTTCTATTATTCGACTTAATCGACCTGTTTTTTTAATATTCGCAAATTACAAGATTTCCTGTTTATTTCAACTTGCGGCCAATCGGCCAATCGTCGCGGCGTTTTCAAATGGCGCTCACTTTTAACAAAATCTCGCACAATTGTTACATCAGTTAACGCGCTCTTTCCTCATCGAATCGACTGCCAGCACGCTCCAAAAGCGCATGTGCGGAGATTAGGCATTGTATATAAAACCAATGCGTTGATGGCTGTTGATGTCCGGTTGCCTCTAGTGCTGCTGCTCTGCGCTCTGGTGCTGCTGCTGTGGCACCTATAGCTGAGTCGGGCCATAGCGCATCCGACAAGTGGTAATGAACGCGTTGACGAAGAATGCGAACGAGCATGAATGCTGCTATAGTTGGATACAGCTCAAGAACGAAGCGGCAAATGCCCCCCAAAGGAGTCCGTCCATGCAGTCTTGACGTCGTGCTTACCGTTACCTTGCACCCGCTCTAGCGTAACACCGCTGGGGAATTCACTTGAACTACGTAGCCGTCTTGGTGGCTCAGTGCTTACGCATGGTGCTCGGCTGCTGACCTGAAAGACGCGGGTCCGATCCCGGCCGCGGCGGTCGATTTTGATGAAGGTGAAATGCAAGAGGCCCGTGTACTGTGCGGTGTCAGTGCACGTTAAAGAACCCTAGGTCGTCGAAATTCCCAGAACCAACCACTACAACGTCCTTCATAGCCTGAGTCGCTTTGGGACGTTAAACTCCATAAACCGACCGATCGACCGACCGACCGACCGACCGACTTAACCACGGTTTAGGTGGGTTAACAGTGACGTCACGCTGACTGGTCGATGCCATTAGCTCGAGGGCCTCATTTGAGCGGCATTCACCGCTTGTTCTTGAGTAGTGTTTGGTTGTATCCGACTGTATCATTTTCGATCACTTCCATAAGAGATGCGGGCACACAGAAACGGGGCTTCAAGGTTAGAGGAACGAACGACGCTGCGCCAAGCGTGTACGCCTGCGGTCGGTTTGTGCTGAACGCTTTCAGCCGACACAATATTCGTTCGTTATAATCAAGAATCTTCGTATTTTATTCCACAGGGATGACAGAGACAAAAGCTTCGGAGCCAGCCTGTACGCTACTGTGCCTCGCACAGCGTGACCCACGTACTCCGTCTCGCAGAGCAGTTTCGTTTCCTCGCCTTCGGTTTGCGACGGCATTTTGGTGCATTGTGCGGCTTGCAGAGCGGAGAAACAGATACGTGATACAAGCCAAGCATGTGGCGGCAGATATTCCTCAAAGGAGGTCCTCCGGCCAATGGAGTCAACTCATTGCCGTGACGTCGCGGTTAATCCTATTTCACGGAGGCACATACATGTCCCGTGAATTACCGTGCTCGTGCTCTTATTTGCTCAAAACTTATCTTGGCTGTCCCAGCCCTACGCCTGCCAGACGCATACTATATGGGTTAACCGATGCGCCTTCAGAGCGGCGCTGCCTCACGTATCGTCGCGAGGCGCTGTAAGGAAAAGCGAAGTAGTCCGTGGTAGCGCGTGAGCGAACTTCTCGGTGTTTATAGTCTTTTCCGCGTGTCATAGGGCGTGGCTGAACGCACTCGGTGCGGAGACGGTGCCGAAGCGGTACGAAAAGCGTACCGGTGCCCGAAGAAAGTTATTCGCGGAGTTATAGGCTTTGTACACGATGTATTACTTGCGAAGGATGTTTGGTGCCTGATTTCTACATTCCTGAAACAATATACAGATTTTCCATAGCTCATGTCGCTAATAAGAGGGGTGCTTTAGAAGTACCCTATGATGAATTTATACGTGTCCTAATAATTTCTCACGACAGCCCACAAGTTCGGCGATAAACACGCCGGTCACATTTGCACATTCATCTGCGAGATCCAGGCTGGTTACTCGTGTGAAACGTGAGAATAAGACGCAACTCAATATGCCAGCAACTGCTGTGAAACAAGCTGCCTGGGCCAATTTCCGTCGGAAGCGCTAAAAGAAGCTTATACCAAATTATAATCGACAGTAAATTAAGTTTCCAAAACGGAAAAAAAAACACTGATCACTATAGGCAATTCGACCCTCAACAGCGCCCATTTGGTTTCACTCTCTTAGGATACTGCGTCTTTTTTTTTTTTAATCTTTGTTACTTTCAGCTGGGACGCCCGCTAATATGCCAGGCATTCCAAAAGAGTGTTCCAGAGTTTCACTTGATTTACAGTTCTTGCAGTGCGGACTGACTGCTTGACCAAGGCAGCACTGTCTTTGTGAAGGCAGCATTCAGACGAAGCCGGTATAGTAAAGATTTTCGAGGTAGTCGGTATGGAAACTGCTTTTAATTGTGGGTCAGTGGAGTGTTGGAATGCGTTTTTTGGGTAGGTGAGCTCCACAAAATCTCGTTGTTCATACGCTTACATCTCTGCCATTTTCGATGCGCCAGTCCTTGTAAAGCATTTTTTTTTTCTTTTTATAATTCCGGTAATGGTCGTTTCCGTCGATTTACCTGCCTTTTCTTTTCCCAAAATTTTAGTGTCATTTTTCTCAGCCTCCTTTGTGCAAATAAACAAACTGACTGAAATGAATGAAATGCCGCAGTGTGCTGGGACCCATCGGAATTCAACTGCATCAGCGACGCGGGCCATGTGATGCAAGGATACATTGTCACGGGAGATTTGTTGGGGATTAAATGTTCTGAACATGCTATAAAGGTTTTGCAGAGCTGCCTTCGTTCGTTCTTTTTGTTTGTTTGTTTTGGCGTTTCATTTTGTTCACGCAGTCCTGTCCGACTCTTCGCGACCGCATTGACTAAAAGCTCTCCAGGCTCAGAAGCTTGCGATCCGAAGCTTGCTGTCCATCGCAGCCTCTGCCTTCCTAGTCTCCTGTTGCCTTCCATCTTTCTTTTCTAATAAATTCTGCGCGCTTGTCATGCGGCCAAAGTACTTGGAGCTTCAGCTTCAGGATTTCACCTTTCAAAAGAGTTGATTTCATTTAGGATTGACTGACTTGGTCTCTTTGGAGGCCAGGATTCTAGAGTCTTTTCCAACACCACATTTTAAAAGCACTGGTTCTTTTGTCTCTCGGCCTTCATTCGGCTTTCAACTGGGCGACCATATACCTTTTACTACATGAAACTTCGCTGATAATGTATTATTTATGTTTTTCAGTATGCTGTACAGGTTTATCATAGGCCTTCCCACAAGCAACAAGCGCCTCTTATTTTGACTTCTGCAATCGTCATTTTTGATCTCAAGAATAAAAAAAATCAGACAGTGCTTCTACTTCTTCCCCATCTATCAGCCTTAGAGTGACGTTGTCTGTTCCCATGATTTTAGTTTTTTTGGTGCTGAGCTTCTGTTTTTTTTTTAATTTTAAGCACGCTCTGTTCTCGTACCCATCTGGAAAATCGTTAGATGTTTTTCAACTTCTGCCATCACATAGATGCACTAATCTGTAACCTGAAAGCTAGAGTACAGTGTACCCACTAGTGACGCGCTTCTTGTAGCGAGGTGCTCCTGTCAGCGTGATGGCAGCGCACCACTCGCTAGGTGTTGCTATAGCTGACATGTTTCGCATCGAAGCCGCAGAGGACAGTTGTTTGGAACTAGTCACTGCTTATAATAATATAACTAATCCTGTCACCAGTGCACTATAAACAGAATAATATCTCTTAAAAATTAAGGTACAGTTGGTTTCCGCAAAGCTTTGGGCAGCGAAGTGAGCGAAGCATACCAGGTGTGGTCCGCATGACAGCGATGCGGCGTGGAAAATGAGTATAAGAGACCGAAGGCCACGCTAAAGCATTGCACATGTTTATCTCGTCATATGGTTTCACAGCGCTAGCACAGCCAGCAGGTGCCCAAGGCCGCGCAGCTGACCCGTCTCCTTGCGCAAAAAGTAATTGAAGAGCGCCGTTAGGAGAAACGCCACTTGCAGGGAAGTGACCCAGAGTTCGATACATTGAGTGACCGGCGAAACTGGAGTTCGATATAGTGCGGGACTTTTCTATACTTTTAGACCTGTCAGGATATTCAAAGTGACGATCTGTGTGTTCGATATAGCCAAAAATTCGCAATATCCGGGTTCGATATATCAGGGCTCGACTGTATTATGAACCACATTTTCTGTTAGCTTTCCTACAGAGCTCAATAGGGCTATAGACCTGAAAGATGTGTAGCACATCGGTTGCTTGCCAGATTTGAGAACTTGGACGATCTTTGCCACCTTCAGCTCTACTGAACATCGCCGTTTGTCTAGGAAGAAATGTGTAATTCTAGAAAATTAAAGCGAGATTTGCGGGATAGCCGTGTGATAACCTCATAAGCTCATCCCGTCAGGTTCTAGCGATGAGTGCTTTATTGTTTGCATTGTGTATGGACAGCAGTTTCAGCGTGAAAGGCATATGTAGAACTTGCATAACAACATGTAGAAGGCTAGGCTTATAGGGGACCGCAGCTTCGCAGGGGGGCGCTGCGGACGCCACTGAAAAGCGCCCTCTCCGGGCGACTCCGCAGTTTTGTCCGGGCAAACCGGTCTCCCTCCCATTGAGTAGCTGCGCGAGCAGCGCGCTTTCTCCTGAAAAAAAGCCAGTTCTACACGTACCTTGCACGTGTTGGCCAGCCTGCAAATCTCTTTGTGCAGACGCGAGCTTTTTCCCTCGTGCTTGAACGCTGACGAGCTTCAGAGGATTAGCAAAATGTACAGGGGCGCTAGAAAAAAATGCGGACAGCACGGCGCCCACGCGCTGCGCAGTCGGAATTTATCTTCAATGCGTTTTTATCTCGGTAGTAACAAAAAGACGCTGGAGTGGTACCTTATTGTATCACAGATGTCTCTAGCGTATTTGTGTATTATAAAATTCAACAGCGGAGCGCCTAGGCACTGCGCTGTTCGCATTTCTTTCTGTCGCGGCAGTACGCTCTGAGATGTAGGTTAAAAGAAATAGTGGACAGTAATTTTTTTTTTCGCTGCGCAAACTTGAAAAATGAACTGCTAGTGGATCAGGCCCACTACGTGAAGCAGATTGTTGACGAAAAAGCCGTTACCGTAACGGCGAAATGTGTATCGCAAGTAAATGACGAGGTCATTTAAGACGAGGTATTTGAGGTAAATACCATTTTTTTTTTGGCGCGGCCATCTTCGCAAGATGCTTAATTTCGATGGGTGGCTGAGCAGTTAGGTGCATGCAGGTTTGTTGGCCAAATAATAAGGATTTTGTTACGTGTTTCACTGAATAATAATGGAGACAGTTTTTATTTTAACTTAAAATAAAGTGGCCTTAAGGCGACACGCGAGGCAGAGGAGAAAAACGAAAACACTCACTAAAAGCGCCTACCAGCTTCTTGTTATGTACGGCAAAGAGAAAAAATGCTCTAGTTTGGTCAATCGCTACAACGAAGATAAGCGGTTGGTATATTTATTTTAATGCCGATTACAGCGCACGCGCATCCCCAAAACAATTTATTTGCAGAGCCATCGCTCATATGCAAACGCTCATTCATGTGCAAGCAAACATTTTGATTATTTTTGTTTTTAGAAATTTTGTACATGTAAAGCAGCTTCGAAAATTGAGCCAGGCGTCACAAGTCGGAACATTGAGGCGATCACTGACCTTGCCTCACACGCGTCTGCATAGTGCCGCTAGCTGTGGTCAGTCTCCAAAATAAAAAATGGCAAAAGAAATGAGTTTCGTTAGCGCGAGCTTTACTAAACACTGCATGCTTAGTGAATTACAGCCAAAACTGCTCAGAAATAATATTACGCGTGCAACATGCCAAACGTGTTTAGCAACAGTAAAAAGCTTACTTCACCCTGCCCACAGCAGTTATCGAGGCCTGCCGTTTCTCGTTCTCATCCACTTCATACCCAACAATTCCGGACAAAAACATTTTTTAGTAGGAACAAGTGTATGAACGCATTTTTTTTTCATATACTGGAAGATTTCACTATAGCAATCGCCCATCGATAGGCTTGCATTTTTTTTTCGTATTAGCGTTTTTCCTATTGTCAACTGCTCGATACGAGCGATGAAAAATATTTAAGATTTTGCTGCATATACAAAGGGTGGACCATTACCTTCAATATTTCCGTTACTGTACGTTACAATTTTCCAATATTAAATTATTTTTTTTCCCCAAGAATGTAGGACATGTCCAGGAAATCTGTAGAACTCCACGGGCAGTCCTTGGCCGTCGATGTTCAGAGAACTATTTTGACAGCCCCAGACACAACAAGTTTCTCCACTCTTAGAACGTCGCGGAATTCACAGCGAGCGGCAACAACACTTTTGTGCGCCCGCGAGCAGGACGGCACGTGCTCACAATGAAAGAGATAGTGTCAGCGGCGCGAGCAGCACGCGCGTACCAGTCGACAGGCTGCTGGCTCAATGCGCTCCGCCCGCGACGTGCCCGGACAGGAACGCCAAAATGACCGGCAGGGGAGAAGTGGCGCTGGTGCAGTGGGAGCAAACTTCAGGTGCGCTTCCCTATTACTGGCGGGAAGTGTTCGTGTTTTCCAATCCTCCGGGCAGAGAGCTTGCAGAATTCTTTAGAAAGTTATTTCAGTGACGTCTGCCCATGCAGACAGCTGTTCCGGCTCCTTGCGGATGCCTCTAATCATGAGCCGCATTTTCTTTAGCGGTTTACTAATGACCAGCTTTGCACAAACGTCTTAGCACAAACGCCGCCGTTGTCGGTTGAGTTTAGTTGAGTGGTGCCTTATGTCTTCTTGAGCCTGCCGATAAGCGCAAAGGTCTTCAGTGTACTTTGTACGGAAAGCTTCCCGTTCAGCGCTTCGATTGTGCAGTCTTTCAAATTCTTCGTCATTCGGTGGCATATCATTATGCTTGGCTGCTGTACGCCTGCTAGGCAGCTGGCGAATGTTTACTTAAGCAGAAGCTAGCGTATAATTTATTGGAATAAGCGGGACAGGTGGGTAGGCCTAGGGCGCCTCGATAGAGCGTTGCATCGAGACACTATCATACTACTGTTTCCGAGAAAGATTACTGTATATTTGGCTAAGAAAAGGTGGCGCACTAATAGTATACGAAGTAAAAGCACCAAGATATGCCAAGATTCTGCATCTTTTGCTACCTCGAGCGTCGTCATCCTTATTTCCGTGCCGGTCGACATACGGGGTAACCTTTCTCCGCCCCCGTCGATAGATGGAGCCACACTGCCCTGGAGTGAGGATACGCTGGTCTGGCTAGAAACGTTTGCAAGACTACATGTCTAGTTTTCGTGTGTGGCTGTACAATGACGTTTCATGGCGCTCTCTTAGAACCATCGCGTGTGTCATACTGCCACAGGAGAAAACAATGAAGAGGGCAGCAGAGCAAGGTGGAGCACACTCGTCAGGCCTGCAGTCAATAAATCATTCTTTCACCTTCAGTCATGTTGAATGAATGAATGAAGTCGTTTATTAAGACTCGAGAGTTCACACGAATAGCAAAGGAGAGGGGACGCAATGCAAAAAGCTGCGTTCATGCACCTTGAAATACACCCTACGCCCCTCTGCTGGATTATACAATCACAGCAGCTGATCACATAAAGCATTGGTAGAAAGCACCTACAAAAAGTAAAAACAAAATAGAGAAAGATAGCCACAACATATCTGCGTTTAACAGGGCTTTCTGCAATTCCTAATGTACAATTTCATAAAATCATAACAAAACATTTCACAGTGCTACACTCAAAAGACGCATTTACAAGAAACACGCATACACTGCATACAAAATAAAAGTACATATTTAATGTAAGGACGGTGCGATTGTTCTGGACAGTCAAAAAGGTGAAGTAACGTATTTAATTTACTCCTTGAAGCCTCTTCTAGAATAACGTTATTCTTTTCGAGGATACTGTGGCAACGTGCCACGATATGTAGTGCGGCAGAAAGGTCCGCACCAAGGGATTTGGTGATGTATATTGTAGATAGGAACAGAGCGAGTAAGGTTTAAACCGGATAATAAAACTTCATTCTTGGTTGAAACGGCATTTTTATACAAAAAAGTTAACTTGAAGGAAAGCAACTCTGTGATCTTTGTGATATTGAACTGAATGAAGTGGGGATCTTAATGAGTACACCATGGTACATCCGCTATTAATCTCCTTTCTCGTTTTTGTGCCAGCAGTACCTTCAGTTGATTTTGCTTGGTTGTTGCACCCCAGACCAGTATATTTTTCGGGGGGTGTTATATGCCTCCGGAAAAAAAATAGACAGAGTCTGCGCCCAAACAGTACTTTAGTAATTTTTCTGCTTTAAAAATGCCGAAGGGTTAGCTGTTCTCTCTCTCTCTCTCTCTCTATATATATATATATATATATATATATATATATATATATATAAACACACAAGTGCACACACGACTCCACCCCGCCGCGGTGGCTCAGTGGTTACGGCGCTCGGCTTCTGGCCCGAAAGACGCGGGTTCGATCCCGGCCGCGGCGGCCGAATTTCGATGGAGGCGAAATTCTAGACGCCCGTGTACTGTGCGATGTCAGTGCACGTTAAAGAACCCCAGGTGGTCGAAATTTCCGGAGCCCTTCACTACGGCGTCCCTCATAGCCTGAGTCGCTTCGGGACGTTAAACCCCAATAAACCAAACACAGGACTCCGAGGACTTAATTCGTAAAGAGCATTTATTTTCACACAAAAAACACTCGCACTAAAAATCGCGGCTATTTACAATATTTTCACATTATATACAACAACAAAAGCTTCTGCTCTGCAACAAAGTCAGCAACTGCAGACTAATGGAATTTGTCAAAACTTCTACCGCATGCATGTGCACTTGCGCCCGTCCGCAGAGGCGCTTTAAAAAAAAGTACTTTTTATTTTCGCGATATTTTCGCAACAATGCAAACGATGAAGGCTAACGTGAAAAGTTATGTTCAATTGGATGAACTATGGCCACAATTAAAATGAATGTCATACGTCGTTCGATGGCGAAGAAGAGTGACTTTTCTACAATAACGTCCGCTTCCTATTATGTAGCCGCGACAAAGTACATCAATCTTTTGGACAATAAACCGACACATTTATTTTTGGATTTACATTTTAATATAACGATGTTGTGTTTAAGTAGCATGGGGAAAAATGCCGGAAGGAGGGGGAATGGGGATGCAGTACTCAGAAAATTTCGGGCACTTGGACCAGATTTCTAACAAACGCTTCAACTGTAGGAGGATATTAATGTAAACACAGTGAGGCTGAGCTAGTTGGTTTCGTAGCCAGTCATAAGTAGTAAGCTAAACCAATCATGTCCAAACAAAAGTTACTGTCTGTCTGTCTGTCTGTCTGTCTGTCTGTCTGTCTGTCTGTCTGTCTGTCTGTCTGTCTGTCTGTCTGTCTGTCTGTCTGTCTGTCTGTGTCTGTGTATGTGTCTGTGTCTGTCTGTCTGTGTCTGTCTGTGTCTGTCTGTGTCTGTCTGTCTGTCTGTCTGTCTGTCTGTCTGTCTGTCTGTCTGTCTGTCTGTCTGTCTGTCTGTCTGTCTGTCTGTCTGTCTGTCTGTCTGTCTGTCTGTCTGTCTGTCTGTCTGTCTGTCTGTCTGTCTGTCTGTCTGTCTGTCTGTCTGTCTGTCTGTCTGTCTGTCTGTCTGTCTGTCTGTCTGTCTGTCTGTCTGTCTGTCTGTCTGTCTGTCTGACTGACTGACGGACTGACTGACTTCAGTTCATGAACATGATTAGCAGAATTGAAACAGACCGTATGTCGTTCATTTTAATGCAGTAGATCAGTCCTTGTGTGTACATCTGTATAGTGGTGCACATTTCAATTTAGGTTTTATACGGATTCACAATATGTTTTAGACCACTGCAAAATAAGAACAAATAAAAACCAAAGCATAATAGTTTTAACAATAAAATAAAAAATAACAAAACAAGCCCGAAGTCTCGCCCTCTCTCTCAAAAAATTTCCAGTGTCCCTGGACAAGTATTGTTACTCCGATGGGAAGTGTGTGTGTCTTTAGTAACATAAGATGCCATATGTTCACGTCCATTTCGGCTTGCCGCCCCGTAACAATATTTATGCGACAAACGAATATTCATGAAATATTGCGCAGGAAACTTTTGTGTCGCCTTTAATGCCACGGCTTCGTTGTTGACCAATGACGATGGGGCCAAGGAACTGAGGGCTGACATTTCCCTCCTCATTCAACCAACGATGATGCGGCGCCATCCTCTGCCTGTATGACACAACGGAACTCGCTGCATGGAAGAATTTCGAAGAAACGGCAACAATTAAGGTGTCTATCGTCATGGGACGTCTGTAAGTCCTGCGGGACGTTGGAACACAAGTGGTATACATATCATTCCCGTTTCTGGCAAAAAAAGTACACTAAAATAAATGCCAGACACCATGGCTTGAGAAGAGGCGACACACGTCACATAAGCCAACAATGAAACTTTGTTTTGATGATGAATTTTTTATGGCGCAAAGGGATCTGTGGCCAAAGAGAGCCATGGCACAAGGTTTTTTTACTCAAGGTGGGGTCAAAGACCCATTTCCCAAGCTTTCCACCCTAAAGAAGCCGAGCACCAGGCCAGGTGAAAGCTTGCACCCATTGCATCACCGGTGGGTACTCGGTGGCACTGAGGGTCGAACCCCGCACTTCCGCCGCATGTGAGACGGATGCTCAAACGACTGGGCCACCGCGCTGGTCAGAGGCTGCCGTTCTGCTGAAAATCGGACGTCGGCATAGAGAGCGAAACATCCCCGGAGAAACAATCTAGGTGAGCCACCCAGGTTTCGTTACCTTGCGGCGTCATCACAACCTGCCCACCGGATTGTGAGCAGGCTGACCACCATGACAGGTGGCAGTTAAGCTAATGATTAGCAACCTGGTTCGCACAAACCCCACCGGTGGCAGCACCTGCCATCGCAGGGCAGAGGCGCATCGCTTAACCGCCGCACCACTGCGCCAGGAGTCGTATGAGGACTCCCAGGGATCCATGAATGTAAAGACTAGAATTACCAATTCCGCATATATGGGCATTGACCCATCAACTCTGTAGCGTCATATTCTTAAGGCGGAGCTTAAGTGTGCTCTCCATTTTTTTAAGACTAATTGGTAAAAATATCTCTTCAGTAAAGAACAGATAAAGAAAGCAAAGACTCACTGAAACCAAAGACACATAGTAGATTTTCAGTTTTTTTTTTTAATTTGTGATGTTAATGAAAAAATTAGTAGCGTAAACATTATTTGCCTGAAAGGTAATTGATTAGAAAGTAGATGAAAAAACAATCACATGCCGCCTGTGCTAACCGAAGCCCCGATAAATCAAGAAAAATAAAGAAGATGATTTATAATTGCCGAACATTTGCACAACGTTGGTAAATTACCAATGAAAACCTTTATAATTCGCATAAATTTCACGGCTCTGCTAAAGGTTGCTGAGAACGAATTGCAGTTGGACTGCATCGATAGATTACGTTGTTCTTATGACTAGGACGCTACTGTCGCTGCAAACGTAAAAAATGAAATACAGGTGTTGCCAGTACCGGCCGTTTCCGCAAAGCAAAGCGCGATGTGTTCAGGCAATTTTATTTCCCGCGTACCCATGAGGCTTGGCTACATAGTACATCCCCAATCACCTCAACACGAATTTTTTTTTGTTGGCTCGGAAGTCATGAGCTTTAATCCAGCGGCGGGAAAATTTTTAAATCCAATTTTCTTATCAATAAATGCGTCTTTTGCTGCCGGACAAACATCAACTAGCCAGAAAGGGCCAAATCGATTTATACTAAGACAAAAATTAGATCGCGTTGTCCTGAGCGTTCCTTCAAGGTAACCAGCTTTGCACCTTAAGCACATTACTGCAATTTTTCCCCACGTTTAGAATTTCTCTTTTGTACCCTCAGACCTTTGTTTATATTCTTCAAAGGTCTTTTTATATTAAAGTGACCTTTGAAGAATACTACACAAAGAGAAATTTTGAGTGTCGCTTAAGCATTAACTAAAGCTCACTTTCTGAATGAAGAAAAAAAGTTTAAAAACTAGAAAAATTTCCTCTTGACTTCATTTCTATGGTTCAGCAAGGACATCATCATCATCATCATCATCAGCCTGAATACACCCACTGCAGGGCAAAGGCCTCTCCCGTGTCTCTCCATTTAACCCTGTCCTTTGCCAGCTGCGGCCACTGTATCCTTGCAGACTTCTAATCTCATCCGCCCACCTAACTTTCTGCCGTCCCCTGCTACGTTTGCCTTCTCTTGGAATCCACTCCGTTACCCTTAAGGACCAGTGGTTACCTTGCCTTCGCATTACATGTCCTGCCCAAGCCCATGCCAGCAAAGACAGATACATTGCAACACATGTCTCTTCAGGCCAGGAGTCGCTAACGTCTAGTGTTTGCTAAATAAATTTTATGCTTCGATTCATGGTGCTGCTGATCCCTATACTGATACTACAGTGTATTTGTGTGCACGATGCTCAGGGCGCACGGTGGATGCCATACACGAACACTAGTCCATGGACGCACCTTACAGCATGGTGCAAACTGAATACCTGAAGCCTGTACCACTTGCACTTCCAACAAGACATAGAGGACTGCTATATCCACGGGTTTTGCGTCGTCAGTTACACCGCAGTTCACGTCCACACACGACTTCCCAATTCTTTTGACCCAGCCAGAAAACTTTTTAGAAGTGTTGGAGCCTCGTCCTGACCTCATCCCACCGGACTACCAACCGTTCAAACTTCTAAAGGGAGCCCTACAAGAACGAAGGTTTACGGCTGGTGAAGAAGAAGCGACCGGGGATGCACTCTCGGCTCGTAGCTCAAGCGAAACCAGGTAAGCTGGCATTCCGTTTCCGTCGAAATGCTGCCGCCGCGGCCGGGATTTGATCCCGCGACCCTGAGCTCAGCAGCCGAACGCGAAATCCATTGGAGCACTGGGGCGGGTCAGCCGCGAAAGCTCTTTGTTCCTTTTTTTTTTCTGACAACGGAATTGAAACAGCGTGCATACAGACGGGCAAGTATGTCGGAAAAGTTGACGACTATGTTGAACATAGATGCATTTATCGTCCTTATCTGAAAATCGGCTGAAAATTTTCGCTACCTGGCAGAGTATACGGATAATTTTAAGTTCCCGTTACAAAAATCATTCGGCACCAGCTTGGTCAGAAATGCCTTAATAGTTACAAGATCAGCTGAAACTGGCAGATGGGGTTTGCAGGCCCTTGAAACTGAACGAGCTAAAACTATTTAACAGTCATTTGTCCTGGCTATATCAAAACAGTACTTGAAAGAAGGGTGCGTTAAAGCATTTACGACGCTTAAACATTATTTAAGGCCGAAGAATGCCCTGAGTATTCTAACATGTATTCATTAAAATCGCAACAAAAAATGGCGAGACAGCGAATGCCGCGGACAGGGAGAAACAAACGTCGTTGCACAGAGAACATTTGCTGCGCTATATATCATAGATATTTATTTGCTGCTCGGAAGCCACCTCTATGCCAACCCATTTATGCTGTGCGTTTGTTACGACGAGTGCCCCGTACCTATAGGCAAATCCAAAAAGCATAACCGAATTTACAGGCAACTCTCGGCGAATGCGGTGCTGTGGTGATGGATGGTATACCGCGTAGGCAATGATTTTCCTCGTTAAAAAAAAAAAGACAAAATGAAGGCAGCTATTTTTTCTGCATATACGTTTTTGCTCGGGGGGAGCGGTCGACCCTCTTCGCGCCGCCCCCTTAAATCCGCCCATGCCCACGAGTTATACGGAAAATCCAATTTACACATGATGACTCCACATACGAGTCACACAAGTACAGCCTTTGTCAAAAGTAACCGGGCTGCACGTTTTTCTTATCAGTCGTATATTAAAGCTATTATGCCAACCCCCAAGCTCTAAATCTCTGTATGGTAAGAAGAACCGCTGTTCTCACCTTCAAAGAACTTTTTGATCTTTAAGGAAGCCGTGAGGGCTCTGTTATACGAGTGAAAAGCAAACCATGGAGCCTGGTTACTTTTGACAAAGCTTTGTCGCTTCCCAATGACACAGGTGGGGCGCATGCTTTCTATTAATACTAATGCAAACAAAGAACTACGTTCCGCCCGGCGCCGTTTCTGGTAGCTGGCTGATGGCCGCGAGTAGTGTGCACCAGCGCTCCATGCATGCACGCAGGCCCAAGCCTAGGACGACAGGGGACGCAAGAGCGCGCTGCAAAGGCATGCCGCCGCGGGTCATCCATCGCTGGCGGTTCCTGTGGGCCCTCTTCGCCGCTGAGCCGAGCGGATACACGCTGTGTATACACAGCCGAAGGCAAACAGCCACGAGTGCCTCTCTCGGTGGCCTGTCAGATCGGCGTCCCGACAGCGCCGACAAACGACGGTCTCCAGGAGCCGCAGAAAGCGGACCCGGCCAGCGCGCGCGTGCCGGGCCTGCTGAATGGATCCGCGCTCGATGATGACTCCTCGCCTCGCGGCGCTGGCCGAGTGCCCCCCCTTCCCCGCTGGCATCCTTCGATATCCGAACGATTGATGGGTGCAAAACTGAAGTAGCTGTTTATCTGCTGATTTAGATACTTTCTTTGGGAAAAATCTGGGAGGCGTTATAGGGAGTATTCACCGACGTCACCGTGGCAGTCATCTTGTATCGGAGCACTGCGAAAGGCCGCCGAACTTGTCTGCTTATTGCCACCTACACCGGCTTGCACCGTTGAACCTGCGAGCTGTACTACAATCATTAATGAAACTGAGGTATAGATAGATAGATAGATAGATAGATAGATAGATAGATAGATAGATAGATAGATAGATAGATAGATAGATAGATAGATAGATAGATAGATAGATAGATAGATAGATAGATAGATAGATAGATAGATAGATAGATAGAGAGATAGATAGATAGATAGATAGATAGATAGATAGATAGATAGATAGATAGATAGATAGATAGATAGATAGATAGATAGATAGATAGATAGATAGATAGATAGATAGATAGATAGATAGATAGATAGATAGATAGATAGATAGATAGATAGATAGATAGATAGATAAAAGTTCTATCTATCTATCTATCTATCTATCTATCTATCTATCTATCTATCTATCTATCTATCTATCTATCTATCTATCTATCTATCTATCTATCTATCTATCTATCTATCTATCTATCTATCTATCTATCTATCTATCTATCTATCTATCTATACCTCAGTTTCATTAATGATGAGTTTCCTTTTAGCCTTGAGGAATCCCAAATGTCATTTCATGAATTCAAGTAGTAAATTATTATCAGTGTGTTAACCCAACATCAAGCGGCGGTGGCCTTCTGTGGCAGGAATATGCATGGTTCCGGAAAACGGCTATTCCGTGGAGTTGCCGAAACCTTTTATAATTCATACTACCTCCTGTTATTAGTTCACGGCACATCCACTTCCCACAGTTGTGGCACGGCCTCTTGATGCAAAGCGCAAAGCGCTTTGTATTAGAGCTTTGTATCTAGCGGCCGTGGTTGTGGCGACGGGGATGGAAAGAAGGAACACGTGAAATTATTTAGAAAGAAGTCGACGCGCAGCAAGTCCTTGTTCGCTGCACATTCCTTACACCTCGCCGTTCGACGACACATGAGGGAATACTATAGCTGCGAATAAGAGAAGAGCGGGCTCGTGATAGTACGACCACACAAGACTAGGCGCAGTCTCCTCGGGATTGTCACCATGCGGCGGTGCATTGCTGCAAGAGAGAGAGATAACTTTTATTTCTCAGCTCATGTCCTAGCCTATATCATTGCTGCAAACAACGCTGCAACCAGGGTCACAGCGAAAGCTTCCTGCGTCTTTCGTTGTCGCCTACCGCGTTTGCTGGTCTCGCTTCGCCAAGGGTGTAGTAAAGGACTTCCTTAAAAAAATTTGCTCACACAAACCCCCACGTTGAACCCGAGTCAGTATGCTTCGAACGCTTCAGTGTTTTACTGCGCAAGCGGTGCGACTGTGGTAAAATGTCTGTGATGAACGTGCCTGCAACAAAATACATGGTACTAATAAAAATGAAAGCTAAATATAGCATAGATGTAGTCCGGGATTTCTCCCAGGATCGCGGTCGTTGATAGCAAATTTATGGCTGAGGACCTACCAAGCTATAGCGACCAATGAGAAGCTTCTCCGAGTTTAGGCACGAAGGCCAGGGGCTCAGATAGCGGACAGGCCATATTTCTTACCGTATTTTCTTGACCTGATAAGAGGAACTTTAACAGGAATTCTGGACAGCGCCAAGCCAGCGCCGCTAAGCATACCGGCCTATCGCGTTCTGTTCTGCCGCCACTCATTCATTCGCTTTCTCACGCTACGGATTTCAGCGAGCTTTTTCCGAATGTTCAAAGCAAAGCGCCATGTGGTGGTAGCGAAGGAAGCTATCAGCGCTTGTCCCTAATTCCTGGTAATGGGGAGGAAATGAAAGCAACGAGCTCCTCCGAACTTTCTGAAACAATTTCGCGCACGAGCAGATCACTCTGAAACCTTCTCGTGTCGTTTTTCTTGAACATTTAATAAGAACGAAAGAGCCCACTGCCCATGCTGGTGCAAAACGACTGGTGCAAAGTGCTGCTGCAAAGATATGAAGCAACAGCTAAAAACCACTGCTTTGAGCTTGACGCTTACTTGAACTCTCGTAACCACGACGCGAACCGAGAGGTGACTCAAGCGGCCAGCTTGCATTATCGGGTGCAACCATGAGTGTTGATACACACTTCACTGGCACCCTTGCACTCCCGAGCTGTCCGCACCAAGCCTTGATATACGTGATCGCGGATCCGTGCCCCTCCTCACGTCTATGGGACGCTTATCAGTTTGGAGCCCTGCTCTTGGATGGACGCTGTCGTCGGTATTCAAGATGCGCCGGGATCTTTCTGGCGATGCGCACAAATGTCGCTGATAAGGCATCCGCAGGGACGTTTGTTGCCGCAGTACGCATGCGTGTTTCCATTTTATGGCGAGCGCCTAAACTGGTCCGATAATACTTATGTAAACCACTGCGTCTACAAACCAGATATACCATCCCGGATGACATGCGACAGGAGGCAGAAAGCAGCCGCTCAGTCGTTCTGCCTCGACAATGTAGAAGGAAGAAAAAAAAAACAGACATGCGACTATAAGTATGACAAAAGCGAGCAAGATGAAATAAGTAAATAAAGCTGGACTGAACAAGTTTATGGGATTTCACGTCCCAAATCGACTTAGGCTATGAGGGACGCTGTAGTGGAGGGCTCTGGATAATTTCGACCACCTGGGGTTCTTTAACGTGCACTGACATTGCACAGTACACGGGTCTTTCAACTCTACTCCGGTTTTAAATCCACTATAGTGCGGTATACATGGCATGAAAACTACTCTTAGATCTTTTTTCAGCTCTAAGCTCTTGATTCTAATGTTCCATGGTTTTATCTACGATAACAGGCAACCAAACGAGCTCGCAAAGCTTAAGAAGACGACACGCAGACGGCTCCTGCCGCCTGCGCCAACACCGCCGATGGGCTTGCAGACGGCGAAAAGAACGTGTGGTGCGCAATCACTTTAGAGCAGCGCATGCAGCTGCCCAACTGGGTCCCTGCCTGTTTCTGCCGCTGGCAATGCTGTAACAATGCGCCCGAATTGGAATGAATGAAGATGAAGCCATTTTTATTTTTCATTTCTGTGTGTAAAAATAATTTGCTCCTTGTACTCTAAACAACTCCGTTGTACAGGGGGTAAATAATATACTCTGTTTACATGGAGTAAATGAAACCTCCTTTTGGGTGTGCACTAGAGCACAGGCTATTTACTCTTATTTGGGCGTTTTGTTAAGAGTGTAGAGCTAAATTGTGGTAAATTGCCTATTTTATTCTCTTTACTGAATAATTGAGCATAAAAGAGAATTCTCCTCTCTTTAACTACCATTTTTAAGTGGACTGTCTTGGTCTCAGCACTCTCCAATTCACCAGTGGACTATAAAAACACCATTTTGCGCTGTCAGCACTGCCACCTAGTTTCTCGTCTGCTTCTGGTTAGTTGTGTGATGCTGGCAGTGAGCGACGTGCCCTCCGTTACCATCGCCGCTGGATCGCTGCTCGTTCTTGTGCTTCACGGGCGCCTGCCGCGGTACAAGATGTCGGATTGTCGCCGTTTTACGCTACAATAAGTTACATTTAATTACTCCTCTGAAGCCTCCAGTATGCTCCAACCATACCTGATTTTCATTTGTTGGCGCTTCCACCCGGTTAGAGCCACCGCTTAGGCGTCATTCTCATAGCTTTTATGAGTGTGGTTCGCCACGGTGTGTTGCAGCATATTATCATCGTCAGCAGCCTGACTACTGTTACTAAATGTTACTATAGTCGGATACAACCTAAGCCCGCAGAGAAGCTCTGCCCACATTCACGAGCGGCGCACAGGATTTCTCCACGACAAAAAATTAGTCCGTAGTCAATACTTTTCTTGTTACCTAACCAAGAGGCTAACCCCAATAAAAAAATTACGATTTCTTGATTTTTGATACCCGGCTTCTTCAATATAGTTGAACACTAAACAAGTAATTTCGTTTACTGTTGTAGCTGGCCAGCGGACTAATACAGGACGTCGCGGACCATGTCCCAGTGTTAACAACTGCTGTTTTTTTTATGTTCTATCCTACTATAACTAAATACGAGGGGGTACCCAAAAGAAACCAGACTAAATTTTTTGGTCGGCAAAGCTTCTATGGTACCGCGTTTTGCCACTAGGAGCGCATAGAACGAACATTCCAGAGTCAGTAAGCCGAGTGCCGTCGTTGAAGGAGGTCAGACTAGTTTAGGCAGAGTTTTATAGTGACGACTGTTTTGTGTGAATGTCGTTTTTGCAATGGCTGATTTTCGTGAATAGCGTGCGCCGGTGAAATTCTGATTTTTGCTCGGAAAAAGTTGAATGGAAACTCTTGAAATATTAAGAAAGACGTACAAGGACGATGCTATGGGGAAAACTCAAGTGTTCCTGAATCGAATCCTGAATCAAAGCAACAATCATGCCAATGGAAAACTTCAAATTCACCTCGCCTCAAGAAAGCTCGTCAGGTGAAACCAAACCTCAAAACAATGCTGATTTGTTTTTTCGACGTGAGAGGAGTCGTCCATTGAGAATTTGTTCCGCAGGGTCAGACAGTTAGCCAGGCTTTCTACTTGGATGTTTTGAAAAGATTGGGCAACAGTGTGCGGTGGAAGCGGCCAGATTTGTGGCGGTCGGGTGACTGGTTTTTCCATCATGGCAATGCCCCTGCTCACACAGCCCTGTCTCTACGACAATTTTGGACCAAAAATGGCACGACCCCTATTCCTCAACCCTCATACTCTCCCGATCTTGCCCCGTGCTACTTTCTTTGTTTCCAAGAATGAAAAAAAAATGTGAATGGAAAGCGTTTCGCTGATGTTGCTGAGGTGAAGAAAAAAACGATGGAGGCACTGTCAAGCATCACAAAAGATGAATTTAAACAATGTTTCGAAAAATGGAATGAAAGATTCGACAAGCGTATCATTGCAAGTGGGGAATACTTTGAAGGAGATTGAAGGTCTGTGCTTAAAATGTGAACAAATAAGTTCAAACAAAAATAAGTCCGGTTTCTTTTGGGTGCCCCCTCGTATCACGGTGTTACTAAATAAATGTTGCTAACGATGCGAATCGCACCCATGGCTTCCCTTCCTTCCACGTACCCTAGGTCAGGCATATTCTGTCGTAAAGCAACTAGCGCATGTAACGGCCTAAACAGGAGTACACCTTCGCGTTATGGGACCCGCATCATCATCATAACGTAATCGCTACCATTGCATCGTTTCAAAACCACGCAGCAAGATTTGTCATCTGGCTACTGCCGCAATACAAGCGTTACTAATCTAAAAGTTAAAGCTGATTTTACAAGCCCACAAGCGCACCGCAAAATATCTATACACTGCTTGTATCATAAATTATATCGTGCCTTGTAACGCAGCAGTCTAGTCATTACTGCAATTCATCGGACCTCGAGCCACAGCAGCCGCACTGCCACATGCCATAACAACGACTCATCTGTACACCTTATTGCTGGGACAGCCATAGACTGGAACGATCTTCGCGCAAACGTCGTCCTTCACTCTCATTCCGGCCACTTCACTACGCCATCGAACAACTTTTCAGTTAACCCTGTCCAACGTTTTTAGATCCCTTTCAGTTTGAAAGCTGCGGTGCGCGGATTGTCGCCTTTCCGTTTCCTTCCGTGCGGTGGCGCTCGCCACGCTGTTTGCCCGACCAGCGTGGCCCTTCGCGTCTACGCCATGGTCACCGCCGCCTGATTTGGAGCAGCCAGCAGATATCAGCATGGAAGATATCAGCTGTCCTGTGCCAGTTGTTGGCAGTGACGCTTATCTTACAGTATACAAAAGCTTCAAGCGAGGGTGCTTAAAGCATCCCACCAAAAAGATGCTCGAGTTTACGAACATTGTAAACAAAGCAATCCCGATTTCTTTGAAGGAAGGTCCCGTTTTTGAAAGGGACGTTTCTTGGGAGCTGCTAGACGAGCTTGAATTGCAAAACCTTGTTCGGCTTGGATGTGCAGAGAATATGGCCACTTTTACATGCCAAGTGCTGCATTTTGTCATAGTGACACGCATCCACTTCTAGGCGAGAGACGTGAACCGTCGGCTAGAGAACAGAGAAATATTGTCATTGCAAATAAAAAAGCTCGCCTTCAAGTAGCCGTTCCCTCCGTGCTTCCGACTTAGTGTGTCTGCATTTAATGCTTGTCTGTGTTCAATGAAATTAACATTCTAAAAATGAAAGTGCAGTACGCTGCTCCTGTCTGTGCTATCATTGCAAATAAAAAGCTCTTCTATAGTTATTCCCTCCCTGCATCCAGCTAAGTGTGTCTGCATTTATACTTGTGTTCTCTAAAATTGGAATTCTAAAGAACGTGCAAAATGCTGCTCGCATGTGCGGTGCTTCGTTGATAATATAGCGCGGAATTTCGTGACTGATCTAGAAGCGGAACATCGCTAGTTTTATCCTTTCATTAATGTTTCGTGCATTCTCCCGAAGAAATATTGATAGCTCTACTCCAACATACGCATATCATCAGCGCTAAAGGTCGCAAACGTGATGCGATAAAGCGCAATGCAAACGATTGGTTTTTTTTGCGAACTGGCATCAGCCTGCTCTTTATCTCACCCTTACTAGCCAGGTGAAACATTTCTTTAACCATGAGGCTGAAGTTTCAACGTGACAGCTCCAAAAGTACAGCAAATTTGAGTTCGACGTGTTCGCTCCCAATATTATGGCGGATGAGAACAGGCTGTCACAGCAACTGCCAAGCGCGAGCGCTTCGGCGCCTCCGGGCCGACAGCGACAGCAGCGCCGCGTGGTGAGTGGAAGCGGACGGGGGCCGCTTTCTCGGGCGCGGCGCTGGGGAGCTTGCAAACTGAAAGGGATCTAAAAACGTTGACCCTGTCTAGCCAACCTCTCATATAAAACCCTGCTCCCTCGGAATCTTTTAGGTATTAGTAATAAATAAATAAATAAATAAATAAATAAATAAATAAATAAATAAATAAATGCGTCCTGTTAGGAAAAGGAAGACATGCCGTCTTGTGGCTCCTTCCCCTCGGAGCCATCGTCAAACAGCGCACAAAAAACACCAGGACACTAGAAAGAACGACACGGACAAGAGCGCTTTCTTAGTGTCCCGGTGCTTTTTGCGCGCTGTTTGACGATGGAAAAAGTCCAGTACCAACTGGCCCAACGTTCTACCTTGCTGAACGCCTCGGAGATACTCGTTAGGTTTTCCCAATACGCATTTATTAATGCCTTAGCATTAGAAGGGTGTGTGCAAGCGTAAATGGCGACCGCCTCAGTCAGTAGCCAGTGGCAGGTGATCCACCTGTCATGGTGAGCAGGTGGAAACCTGTCCACTAGGCTACGAACGAAATTAGTATACTACCTCGGATACAACAAAACCTTAGTGCCACCTCTAATATAAAGAACCTTAGTGTGTCACCTCTAATATACCGAGCCTATAGGTATGCCACCTCGGATATAGCGAACTTTCGTGTCTGGACTAGAATGCAACAAACTTAGTATGTTGACCTCAGATACAGCGCACCTAAGTATGCCACTTATATATTAAAAGAACTTTAGTGTGCCAACCTCGCACATAACGAAACGAACTTTTGGCTGCTAACGTATTCAAACGATCCGCCGAGGGTCTTCAAAGAGTTTTTACGTTGTACACGTTTCCCGTTAAGTTGTGCAGTTTTAACGCAAAAGCGTTAAAGGCCCTGTTCACCAGAATATCCAGTGTCGGCGTTTACGTTGTGAACGGAAAATCACGGGCATGGCTCTTGCAGGTGGTCCCCAGAGACCAACCTAGGAAGCAATTGGGCCACCTATGTCACGTGACCTTGAGGCTTCATCACAACCTGCCCACCGGAGTGTGAGCACACTGCCCACCATGACATGTGGCAGTTAAATTATAATGATTGGTCGCTCGGGAAGAGCAATCTGGGTCGCATAGTGCCCATCGCTGGGAGCACCTGCCATCGCAGGGCAGTGGCGCATCCCTTAACCGCTACATCACTGCGCCAGGACGGGCATGAGAAATCCCAGGGCTCTATGAAGGCAAACTATGGAGAATGACCTTCTGCCTATGTGGGGATTAACCCATTACGCAACCGCGTCATAGCCTTAAGGGGGAGCTTAAGAGTCCCCTCCAACTTTTTTCGCTGTGCTGTTCTGTCATCTGCTGTTTCATCGTGTCCTCGAGATATCAACACGGACCTCCATGAGTCATTCGCGTATTTCCTGACCACGTAGCTAGATCCGGTCGATTGCACTGAGATTGCACGCAGGTGTAAGTCTGCAACGGCACCTGCGATATCGAATCTCGATACCATGCACGCCGATAAGTCAACTACGCCCGAAAAGTGACGTCGTCACATTCGCACTCAAGTTCACACTCAACTTCCACTCAGCGCACTCAACTTCCAGGGGGACAGAATGAAACTTAAACAATGCCAAGGCCAATGCTTTCGACGGGCTGGCGCTACTAACCTACATAGAAACGACTGGCGGCAAGCTATTTAGGATCCCTGGGGTGCGAACCCACGCCCGCCTTGGTTCAGTATATTTCAGAGAGAGATTTAAAATTTCACCAGGTTCTTTTGAGCTTCCCAGAGGACATGACTAATTGCCACTAAGACAAGGAGGTCACTTTGACATATTGTTTAGTTCTAGAGTTCTAGTAGGCAGCGCGCTATACCGATGACATCGTAGATTAAAAGACACAAGTATCCTACGCTAACGTTCCTGCAAATCCACTTGGAACTAGACTAATGAAGAATATGAACGGCATTTTATTATTTCGGCACCACAGGTTGTGTAGGTTACATCTTTTTTCCCCCGAAGTAAACGCTGCCGCCGCAGAATGTCGCAGAAGAAAACTGCAGGATTTGCCGGCCGACCAATGGGAATGCTGCCAGGTGCGCCGGGGAGAGAGTGCAGTGCGTCGCGTATGGTCACGTGATCCAGGTGGGCCAAGAAATGGGCGCTCTCCCTGGGCGAGAGGGGGAAGGAAAGCATTCTGCTGGCAGCTTTCACTTGATTGAAACCATCAAAGATAAAAAGAAAGCGTGGGCGTAAAGGTCGAGTTATTTGTACGAATTATTAGTGACGGTATGCCCACACGAACGTGTAACGATAGACATTAGAGATCTGCCGAACACACGTACCCCGCTGACAATTACGCCATAACTGTACAGTTATTTTTTTATACTACGGTATACAAACTGACGAACTAAAAGTTTCTGTTTTAGGCTATAAGCCAACTGTCTCTCGCTGCAAGCGACTATAGTAAAAGACGTAATAAACTAACGTCCTTCGGGCTAACATGTTCTATTACCAACCGGATATTTACGTGCGTATTTCTTCCCGAAAAAAATTTATGATGGAAGTGCCATCGGGAGCTTTTACAAAGAAGGGAAGCCAGATAAGAGCCGCGACTTTTTTACCTTCCGTTTACATTATTTTCCTGCGTGGTCAGTCAGGAACGTTCGCCGTAAGCCCCGTAAGCTAGTAGATGGATAAATGAACCGAATTTAAGCCTCATCGCTGACAAGAAAACCTTTTATCTGTCTGTTGGCTCGTGTGTGTAGAGAACAACGCCTATCAATTCCCTTGCTTTCGTAATTTCAAGGTTTTCAACAGAATCAAATGAGACTGTGCTATGTGTAACTATAGCTAACATTTTTTTTACGCCACTTTCACGTTCGCAGCAGCGGTGCCTATTATGGCGGGTCCTCCCTTCTCAGAAAGCAGCCACTGATGGTCGAGATACATATCTCATCCGCACTGGCGCGGCGAGCCAAGGGCCGCGGCCGTCGAACACGTTGCAAGGGCAGTGCCCTGAGGCGTGTCAGGGGGGCCTCGAATAGCCCCGACATAATCCTTCAGCCCGCAGCTGGGTTTCGCCGAGAGGCCAGAAAGCGGCCAAAACGGAAGAAAAAAGAAACACGCGGCCGGTCGTTCTGTTCACGGGCATTCGCCTCGTTAGGAAAGGATGCAAGAAGAAGACCTCGAGGAACACTACGTCGGCGGCCATACGCGCCGGGGTGGTTCGCGGGGCCCCAGCCGCTGTCGTCGTGCGCGGCCAGATTAGGCATGCGGCGCAGACACCAGCGCTTAGAAGTCGGCCGCCATCGGCCATCGGCACGTGGCCGCGTCGGCCAAGCTGGGCGGGCGAGGAGGGCCCTGCGGCGGGGTCGCAACCGTGACCCCCGCGCGCGAGCCCGGCGCGTGCCGAGCGCGTGCCACCCCCTCGCCGCCGCGTGTGATGCGCCATTTCCAGGGGCTTCCGGCGCCGGCCGGTGGACGGGGGAGACGGGCTACTTTTAGGCCCGCTCGTACCCCGGTGAGGGGCGCGTATATTTATTTCGCCGTATAGCGGCGTGCCCCCTACGCTGTCTGTCTTTGCTTGTCTTGACTCACCAAGCTTGTCCCCGCCATTTTATTCGCCCCTGCTACTAGTGGCGGGAGCAGAGGCCTTTTATTTATTTCGCCTGCCCGCTTTTCGATGGAACCTTGGGTTTCGGTTCCGCGAGTTTTCTGTCCCTGCCCGCCGCCGGATCGTCTGAAATCTCCTCGGGCGAGGGTGGGCCCGGACTGGGCCTCGGGTCGCCAAGCTGCTGGCGCCGCGGCTCAATCCCCCCCCCCTCCTCCGTTCCCCACCGCCCGCCCTTTCGCAAGCGCAGCTCACGTGCGGCGCCGGCACATGGGCCATCGGCGCGCTTCCGTCCCGGCCGCTCCTCGCGCTGATTGCAGTGCTCTGCTCGCCTCGGAATACTTAATGCGCCACCTGACGTCACTTCCGTGCCAGCTGCAAAGCTTGATCTCAAAGTTCAACCCTTTATCGCACCCTCTATACTTGGCTTTGTAAGGCGCAGGGAGTATTTCCATCTGGCATTGCATTTGCCATCCAGATTTTGGGCTGCGGAAAAATAGCGGCCGCTGAGACTGCAGCCTTTGCGCGAAATATTTTTTTGTTGTTGTTGGAAGAAAAAGGATGCAGTCCCACTTGTACTTATGCACAAAGGTCATCTGAAAAAAAAAAACGCAATAACAGCAGCAGTCGCAATATTATGAACGGTAATATTCGTACTGCTGGGCTGTTGCTTTTAAACAGTCTTTATAATTATGCCCTGGGAAGAGAAGAATGGAGAACTTAGAAAAAAAGAATCAGCGAAGGAGTGCGCAGAGAATTTGCGACGCAAATCTTGTTCATCGAGAGACTTATACTTTCGTTGATTCTTCCTGGCTCTGAGCATCTGGTCTCGAGAGACGCGTACTAGAATCAGTGATGTTCCATTCGGGGAATTTTTCCTTTTTGAGGGAACCTGAAAAACCGATATTTTGTCATGTTTTTCAAATTGACGAATGTTTCAAGCTGCTGCAGCTAAAAAGGGCCTGAAATAGGGATTTTCAGGTCTAAATTAGGGAATTTTCGGGTCACGGCATGGAACATCACTGACTCGAATAACTTATGATTTGTGGCACTCTAGCTGAAAATCGGCAAATGCCGTTTGACCCTTCACAAGTGCCAAGCTGCAACAGAGGAACGAAGAAAACGTAACGATATCGTCCAAGCCCGCCAGGGAATAAATCATCCCCGCGTGCCATTCTCCTCCTCCGAAGAGGAGGCTGTCGGGACCAGGGGGAGGGAGAACATCTGGAGTGCGAAGCTCTCTCGTCCAGGGCCGCTGAAACGGTGCGCGAGAATGGAAGGCGACGTCGCTTCCGCGAATGTCCGGCTCAAAACCTGGCGCGGGCAGAGATGATAAATCACCCTCGATGCGTTGACTACATTAGAGAGCAGACGAATGACAGTTGGACGAGCGCTGTCGGAGACGACGATTCCGGCGGCGGCTTTCCGGAAGTGGCACCGGAAGTGGCACCTCCAGCATTAAAGCTATCGTCCCGTTGTTGCTTCGTTTTTCCCTCCGTTTCTTTTCTCGGAGAAGAAGACTCGATGCACACCGTGCGGGGAGGGGGGGCAACGAGTGGGTCCCTAAAACAAACGTTTGGGCAGAGCAGGAGAAGGGAAGGGCGACGCAAAAAAAAAAGAAACAAACAAAGAAGAGGCAACAGTTTTGGCTAAACGCCGCCTCGTACCGACCGGTAGCTGCTGGCGTGTGGCACACGTAATAGCCGTTGATGACACCGGAAGGCCGAAGAAAACGCAATGTGCTGGAACAAGGGAAATGAAAAGCCATGTGAGACAGGTATGGCACAAAGCGTGACTCTTGGACAGAAATTTTACTTCCAGGACTGTTATTTCATGGGACCGCCCAGTGTGTTTGTCCAAGTTGTGTAAGCATTTTTGAGCTTTTGGCTGAGCCGCCATTGACTTCGTGAAACTGCAATAGAGATATTTATACCTGGGTCAGGCTATCGCAACGATTTTGACGCAGTACTTGATGAGGATTCTCTACCGGACCCATCCCTTTCTTTATTTGCCATTGGCTATTTCCTATTTTGGTACCAGATCCGGGGAACAACTTTAACAAAGATTGCTTATATGCCCCTGTGCGTAAAGGAGCGCTGAAGCATACTGCACTGCATGTTTCGGACACATTTCTGCTGGCTACTTGTGCCTTTTATCTGCAGCTCACGAAAAGCGTTTTGGACACTGACCCCCACTACTCACTTGTATGATTCCGTTCTTCTTGTGCACTGGATGCTTCGCTTTTTTTTTTTCGCCTTGGTCTCCGAGGAATAAGAGGGTTTGTAGGAGTCCAACGTTCCTTTTCATGCTGAGAAAGAATGAACAGTGTGGTCACTTGTTCTCTTGACGTTCAAGTCCTGCTCACAACTATCAGTTATCTTCACAGATATGCGCCAATAAAGGTGGCACATAAATATGCCTCGATCACCTAGTGTGTACGGCATTCTCCCACAGCCGCACTGATTCCGATTCGATTCCGGCCGCCGAGAAACCATTTCGGCGGAGGTGAAATACAAGAACGCCCGTAGTATGATATATCGGTGCACGTTCAGGAACCGCAGATGGTCGCAAGAAAAACGATTTCAGGGTGGCATAAGGAAAGAACAATGTTAAATGGGTCACACGTTTCAGGCGTGGTTGAGATGACCCATCTCAAGGTACCAGGTTGAGATTAGTTGTACGTACCACCTCCAACGTGCCAGAATGGCGCTCTGCCATTTCGGATTTGCGTGAAAAAAAATTAACGCCCTTTTGGCGCGTGGGAGTAATACCGTGCCAAAATATTTTCAGTAAAAAAAAAATTTAATCGGCTGCTTGGCGCACCACTTTGATTTCTTTTCTTTCTTTACTAGAGGTGTGCGAAAACTAGCCATTTTTATGCAATTTTGCATACAAATAGCGGGCTTCGTATATAGTGTCGAATATCGAATAATGAGGAGCATGTTTCTTTATGAAATAATTTCTAATTTTACGTGTTGTTGTCTTGGACATTATTCAACAACAGGCCAGTAAGCCGTAAAGTAACGGCATGGTACTGAATATTAAGAACACAGATTGCAATATCGTAGCCGCGTTCAGGCGAATAAAATCACTATCTTGTCCTAGTCGGCACAGACCTTGATGTGGCGAACACAAGTAAAAAGTCCATGTGGAACCCCGTAACTGTTTCAATAATAAAAAATTATAATGAGTCCCAAGAAAAAAAGGGCATTAAAAAACCATCCCACGCTACCTTGTGTCATAATCGACTGTTTCACGTGGTCAAGTAGAAGGAGCTCTGTTTGGGTAATTACAACTTCTCCGGCCAGTGCGATAGCTGTCTTTCGCCTGGTATTCAGACAGCTGGTGTTGTTAACGTAGCTTTGTCAGGTTTTTATACGTGAAGCAATGCACAGTTCACAACTAAGTCTACAAATGTGGCCTTATTAGTCGGAATTCAGACCCGTATAAATAATGCGCAAACACAGCGGCCATTTCATTCTGTACGCGCTTTCTTTTTTCACTGATTCACAGGGCCTCCGTAAGGCGCAGTGTAGTACGTCATGAACTGTGATATCAATGCAGCGTCCTCAGCGAAGCATTCCGAAAAAAAACCCCTACGTCTCCACTTCGTCTCTCCAATGTGAAGGCGGCCCACCGCAATCGTCACTGTTCACCATGTTACGAATCGTCGAAGTACTTGATTGGAATCGGACACTTGGCCATTCATAGAAAAATGCTATTAACCTCAACCGCACAACCTGCATGACGGTGCCTGATGTCGCTATGTTGCTCTCAGGCCGTCGACAAGCCTCGCCGTGCCCTTTTCGCTATCAAGGAACTAACGCTTGCGAATACTCTTCCGCACACTAGATTTGTCTCCAACGATCGTGTTCTTGGGTAGAAATGGTTAAAATATGTATCGGTTCCCACGACATCGCTTCAGGTGATCAGACTCGCCTTCGATGTTGCAAAGTTTTGTAGCGAATTGGTTCGCCGCCGTCAGCGTCGGCTGAACCGAGAACCGTGCCTATCACAGCCGACCACGATTTTACCTTCGACGAAAATCCCGCAGCAAAAGAAATGTTGACGCAACGAATATGTCTTGAATACGCCGCAATTAATAAGGGTAATTTCTACCGCAAGATATCTGCGTGTTTCGCTACAAACACCTGCCTGTACCGCCGACCGCGATTAGACGGGATGCACGCTGCGCGACTATATCGTTGCTAGTCTTCCAGCTGCAACACTGCCCCTCCCCGGACGACTGCGTGCGGACCCGGAGGGGCACGGGTCTTCTTTTGGCGGAAATAAAGTTTCTTCATCATCATCATCCCGGGAGCGCCAATCGGAACGCTCGAACCATCCGGCTCGTCCGCAAGAGATTTTACAACGCCTTTCCGTCCCACTCCCGGGCGGAGGCTGAAAAGTGCGGTCCGCTTGCTGGCGGAATCCGCCCAAAAAACGATCGTACGACGGGCTTAAATTTCCCGCACGACGAGTACTCTGCGGTCCTCCATTTGATGCGGAGCTGCACTTCGTAAGATGGCTTCCGAGTGAATAGCGGTGTTGCGGTGGATTTGTTGCTGTTTACTGGATCGCTTTTTTGGACAGGTGAGTGAAAAAACATTCTCTACCGCTTTGTGTCACCTAAGGTGGTCTTTTAACTGTATTGTAGATGTTGCGTGCGAAGGAGATGGATTGGGGCACAGAACTCGCATCTCACGAAAATGGCGGGAAAGCCCGAGTATTATATACGGTATTTACCCAATTCCAACGCGCTCCCGATTCCAACGCGCACCCAATTTACGGCACCAAAAAAAATAAAAATAATTCAAGCCCCGATTCTAACGCGCGCCCGATTTGGGTGACGAAAAAAAACAAGCCCCGCTTCTAACGTGCATGTGATTTCCGCGAACGAAAACAATTTGCAACCGTTTTTATATTTTCAGGAGAGAACAGGCTGTTTATTCACCTGAACTTCATTCACTGTCACTCTCGGGCAGCTTGTTCTCACTCTCCGACCACAACATCTCGTCTTCAGTGCCGTCCATGACACATTAGAAATTCCGCATTTCTTGAATGCCTTCACAACCATAACTGATGGAATTCCAAGCCAAGCTTCGCCAGTCGCGAACACAAGTCTCCGGCACACCAAAATGACGGGCAGTATGCCTATTGCCGCTCTGTTCTGCGTGCAGAGTAACTTTGCGCTTAAAGCTATTCTCGTGGCGGACACGACGGCTCTTCGTGGCCGCAGCATCCATTCTCAAAAACGATATCGAACGGAGAGCCCGCCCGAGAACACCACTGTCTCGCTACGGACGACTATAGCTTGCTATTCACGTCGTAAACGCAGCAAAAGCGAGGCGAGGTGGTTCGTCCCGTGAATTCTTTTGTGCCACGCTCGCTGACAGAAATGACAAGCACCACACCGGTTCAAAAAGGATCCTGCGACGCAGAAAACGACGAGCAAACGTGCTCCCATGGTTGCCATCAATTAATGAGCTCCCACTGTCCCACATCGTATATTGGCGATTACGATGGGCAGCTATGGGGCAGTTTCGGTTTTTACCCGAATCCAACGCGCATTCGATTTTAAGACTTACTTTCCCCGAAAAAAGGTGCGCGTTGGAATTAGGTAACTTTCTTTCATCCTCCCCCTTGTGGTTTCAAGCTGCCTGTGCTCCATAAATTGTTCGTGCTGAAGGTGCAGCGTTGACACGTAGCTAAAAAAGGAACAGGACGAGTGCTGACGCGCTATTCCCTTGCCGTCGCGGACGCCGCCGTAGGAGCGGCAAGCGTCGTGTGTTTAGTTACATCGTGCTAACTTTTAAATTGTGCCACGGCCTCGCTACCGCAGTCACGAAGCCCTTAACTTTCCTCGCGTTCACGATTGTCTCTTAAGGCTATTTCAAACCTTTGAAACCTGCTTTAGCGTGTTGTGTGCGTTAAAGATGAGATCTGCCAGGGGCCGGGTTCTAGCTTGGGGTTTAGCTCGCGTGATTGGCCGGCGCGCCGGCTGTCGTCATGCAGGCGGCGCACCGGCCAATCGCGCGAGCCGAAACCAACCTCGCGAGATTCCGGCCCCTGCATCAGCTTGTCGTTCCGAACGCAGCGGCACCGGGGAGCTCGCCCTGTGGAGAACTGATCGGCGTTTGGCGAAGCGTACCGCGTAAGAAAGAAGCAAGGTGACAAAAAAGTAGGGCAAGCTGAATTTCCCTTTCGTATACTTTTTGGTTACTCATGTAAAAGAACCGCCGAGCCTACTGCTCGCAGACGGGCGCAGTGGTTGTGTCCGCGCTGGAAGGCGAGTCCGCAATACGCTACAGAGCATTCGCTGACGCGATGGTGTGGACTGGCATATTTTTTGGGCTTAGTGGAATGGAAATGCAGAATTAGTCCGGTCTATTTCTTGCAAACACGGGGAACATATGCTATTTTCTCCTGTGAGCTGAAGTTCACCTTATGAACGCAGGGGCTTTCCTTGTGGCGAGCTGTGTTCTCTAGTCGAAGTTGAGTGCGCACCGTATCTTGCTCACGTGGGACTACGGCTGAATGGAGGCCGTTCGGCTCGCGCTACCCTAGAACTCGCGAGTGTTGAAACTCAATGTACGCTAACTTTCGCGAGAAGACAAAGCTACGGGCTGGGCGCTTGCCAAGCTGTTGACAAGCAACGCCGACACGGAAGCGGATCATTTCAGTTTCCCACTTTGGGGTTCCTGCGCGGCTGCGCTCCCCCTCTATTGTGGTGGAGCATGTCGTCGCCTCGGCAAGCTGGGCAAGGGCTTGGTCGTCGCCGCTGGATCGGATTAAGCCTCAAATAGATTCGACACGACTTTTGCTAAGGCGGTGAGATATAGTCTAAAAAAATTAATGTTGAACATCCTGTTTGCTCTGTTTGCCGGATAAGAAGAACTATCATAATAGATTATATCGCGTATTACAGACAGTTCTGGACGGTGAGATGAATGGTATGTTGATCACGGGCCGTCGGTCGCCAGTAATTCTCTTCGAAGGCTAGTGCAGAACTGCAAATGGCACAGATGCTTTACAGCATGCTTGAACTACGAGCAGATTGAGGGGACAGGAGCTTAGGCTTCGAGCAAATGCGCATCTCTGCTGACGTAGTCTGTCGCGTCGCCTGCCGCTGACGCTTGCATGCAACCTGGTGCGAGCTAGCGGTGCTCTCCGCACGCAACCAGGCGTGAAGACGTCCATTGTGCGCATCTTTGCAGAATCTCGAATGAAGCGAATGGAGCATGTAACTTAACTGCGTAGCCTATTCACTGAAGAGCGCGTAGCAATCAACATGGAGGGTATACACTTTGGACGTGACTTTAGCTATATGTCTAGTTTCTAACCTTCCTTAGTTATTTCGTCATCAGGGATGATGAAGCAATAAAACTTAAGGCCGCTGAGCAAAGTAAGCAAAGCCAGTTGTGATAGGCAGTCACTTGTTTGGTGGGAACTTATTCGACAGTTTTAGTTGTGCGTCCGCAAAGGCTTAGCCTACGCAAGGAGCTTGCGGGCCCCGAGTCTTGCGGACTTACGCAGGCCAGCGGCCGTTGCGTTGGGATGCTTGCGTGGTTAGCGTTGACAACATGGCGGCGCCCTCCCCGCCCGCTTCGGGGCAAATATTGCGTCGCCGCTGCATTTTTCGACGCGATAACTGGGTCTAAATGGTTGCATTCGCTTTCAATTTCCAAAACCTGTAGTCATGCGCACGACCCTCCCCTCCAATGGTAATGATATAGACGAGAAATGGTCCTTGTTTGTTTTTAAATATAAATTGATGAATTTCTTATTGTTAAGCCTAACTATGTATGGCGTACCCCGTCGTCATAGCAACGACACCAGGCAAAGTAGTCCTCGAACTTTGTCTGGAATTTGCATATGCATTTGATTCAATAGGTTTACTCATTTAAAAACAACGAAGTCTTTGAATGCATTTATTACTACCATCAATAAAACAGAAAAAAAAATTCGGCACAGTTCAGGAGCTTTAACTTGGTGCCACTAAACTGCACCACAGTATGAAACGCTCATCGGGCGCTACGCTAGCCACTGTCAACTAAGACTGTCGTTTCCAGGAGAGGCGGCAGTGCGCCTAAGGTGCGCCCGTTGCGTTCGCAAAGCTTTTGCTGGCGCACAGCTGAAACTGTCTATTATCAGAGTATTCAAGTTATTGAAGGACTCTGCTATTACGTATTGGACGAGCGGCTGCTCTTCAGGTTCGTGCATGTGTGAAAACACGTCCTGACCCAGTGGCTTATAGCCAGGAACCTTTGTTCAGATGAAGTTGGGGGTTGGAGATGTGGGGCTCAAGCTTTTTTTGGCTATTTCGACGAGTTAGCTTCACTGGAGAGGTTGCTTTGCCTGCAAGCTTCTCAAACCGCATGCATTTTGGCGCGATTTAGGCGAACTTTGTTGGGCCACAGCGCCGAGGATCATCGCGTTCTCGAAATTCTAAAAACGGATATGGACATTACTTACGGTGGGCTGCATGCCTCTCAATAATTAAGGAGCCCAACGGTAATAGTTTGAAAGTTAACTATTAAATATTGGTTAACAAGCCTGCTAGTTAGCACGTCTTAGGTGAATTATTATGTACTACACCACTGACAATGCTATGCCAGAAAAAGCGCGCATCTAATTCAAATAGCTTATTTTTAAAAATTGCAGAAAGTCTTAGGTGAAACACCCTGTATATTTATGTATAAGAAACATTAGGGGTATTTTCGGCGTATTTATTAATTTCTGTCGCGAATGTGACCAAATACCGGGCTCGAGCATTACGACGTCTTGCCAACGCTGAAAAGTAATCGTAGAAACGGGGGCCGCGGGACATTTGTTTAGAAATTTCTGAAAAGAACAGATATTCTGCAGTAATAAAATAAATATCATAAAATGAAACTTAGCTTTGTGTCTCATTGCACATAGCCAAACTTGTGTACATATGAAAAAAAAAAGAAATCGAAATCATGTGGCAAACACTTGATTTTAAGAGTTTTTTTTACCAACCCCTTGTTTTGCGTAAAGCCGTAAATTTTGAAATATAATCAAGCTGTCTCTTTTTTTTTGCTAGATGCTCTCAAATCCATGTGCGAAGAACAGAACATGAGAACAGAAGAACATGAGTTTTTTGTAGCGAGAGCTACACTACGCTACCCAGTCGAGAATTTCGCTGTGAGCCTGGGAGGCCGATAGTGCGCATGCGCGAAACCAGACAGGACAACAGGTGCACGGAGCATGACGTCAGAGCTCGGCCGCCGCCGCGGCCGCGTGTGGGGTCGTGTGGACAAACTGTGTATGTGCGGCTGTGAGTATAAAAGCTGAGGTGATACGGCTCGGTGTATCACAATCGCTTCGTATGGGTGACGAAAAGGAGACTCCAGCCGCCGCTTTGCGGCGGTATCGTGAGGAGGAGATCAATTCTTCGGGCCCCGAAGTCGTCGCCTGGCACTTGGCCGCTCTATATCATGGCATAGCTAAGCCACCGCCAATTTTTTTACACTACTGCGAGATAGTCAAGCACCCCACATCGGTCATTAGGCATGAGATGGATTGACCCCATAATAATCTTAGCTAAAAAACATTATAAGAACAATAAAAAACTGCGCAAAAAGGACGGGACGAGACAGAAGAAGCACACGGGACAAGCGCAGTTTTGCACAGTTTTTTATTGTTCTAATAATGTCGTGCCAACTAGCCCCTCCCCGCACCCTTCTGAAAAACATACTGCATCACAAGAATTGTTTTTAATAAATGAAAAAAAAAGATAAGTTATGCTGCCTGAAACCATATCTAGGTGAGGCAGTCGCTGTTGTCAACGCCGGCATAAACTCACTATCTGAATCACAAACGGCAACACATGGCTTCAGCAGACGATCAAATCCTGAGGTAACTAATTGAATTTGATTACTTTATGCAAAAAGAACATTTCGCTGAGTCGCACCGTCGTGTTGTGAGCGCTTCTAATAAATCTTAGGTTTTCAAAGAGGGAGCCAGTAACGACAGTAAAAGGATAGAGAGGCAGGCAATGCCGGTTAACTGAATGAAAGCATATAGAGGCGCTGCACGGCAGTCGAACAGTCTACATTAACAACTTGTACTGTGCAGTGACGTAAGCGAATCTGTACTTCTTATATTCCTTTCGTCTTCTAGTCCGACAAGAAGTAATTATCGCCAAATTAAGCAAGTGTGTGCGTTTATTTGTAGCGCACCGTGTAGATAGGATATCTTACTCTTGCGTCGTGTTGCCCCAGGTAACGCAGGTGCACACACTAGCATGCCTAGTTTTACGCATAGTTTAAGTGCATGGTTACTTCAAAGTTGTCAGTCAGTCAATCAGTCAGTCAGTCAGTCAGTCAGTCAGTCAGTCAGTCAGTCGGTCGGTCGGTCGGTCGGTCGGTCGGTCGGTCGGTCGGTCGGTCGGTCGGTCGGTCGGTCGGTCGGTCGGTCGGTCGGTCGGTCGGTCGGTCGGTCGGTCGGTCGGTCGGTCGGTCGGTCGGTCGGTCGGTCGGTCGGTCGGTCGGTCGGTCGGTCAAAATAGGCCAAGTTTTACAGACTGCTACATGTACGAATAACGCCTTGTTCGAGTTATTACACGGTCACTGTGACCTACCACCTAAATGAAAAATGTTAGCTGCAGAAGGTTCCGTCTTACATGACGAAACGACCTCAGAAAAGTCGGTGCGCTCGTCCATGTCAGTTGTTCCTTTTGAAAGCCAACGCGATATTTTACGTCAAGCGAGCTAGCTGACTGTCAAGCGCGTATGTACTACGTCATCCATTCTTCCGGTGTGCATTCGGCCGTAAAAACAGCAATGTCGGTTTATGGAGAGGCGCATTGCGGAGGCGCCACTCGCAGTGGCGTCCGAGAGCGCATACTCAACGCTGTGCTGTGAATAGCCAATTCGCCGTCGCGAATCGCAAGGCGTAGCTCGCCGCCACGACAACCTAAGGAGGGGACCTTACGAAAATCAGCGCCGTGGCGCTCCCTCACACGAGCCGGGACGATACGAGCTTCAAGGGGGAGCCAAAAGGGCCGTCGCTCGTGTCACTGCGAAGAACACACGTGCGAAGCGGCGACACGCAGCGCGCGACTCATGCGGCAAGCGCTCGTCCCGGCGGCAACTCGATACGGGGGCTGAAGATCTGTGCACTGCTCGGCGCTGTCTTTGCGGTGGTCGCGCGACGCGGGCGCGGAAGAGCCCGCCGCCGGCTGCAGTGGTGATGACTTGGCGCTCTGTCATCTTCGTCTCTCTCGCCAGCACCTGCCGCAGATGGCGCTCGTATGCCCTCCCACTACCGACAGCGCGACTTCCCTCATCCTATATATCCCATTGGGCATTTGGTGGGCTCCGCTGCCTGTGCGCACGAGGGCTCGCGCTCTGTGTCATACACTCAACGGAATGGTGCACGTTACACGTTGCAGGCGCGTGGCGACGGACACGAGCGAAGTTTTCACACTCTCTCTCTTCTACAATTGATTATGCACGAGGGAAGTTTCGGTTCTCCTTTTCATCATGGATGCAACAGGTTGTCGAACATCATTCGGGAAGCCAACTTTTATGCAATGCTAATCAGGTATTTTTACCAATTTTCTTCCATTTGAAGAAAAAAAATGTTCGCGCTCACTGGAAAGCCGCATGGCATGCAGAGTCAATAATAAAGGCCCGAAAAATAGTATACAGCTGCTTCAGACACGGCAAAGCAAAACAGATTCACAGGTTAAGACCTGCATATTGCCACCAATCGCCATGGCGGTAAAGTAGGAACATAGGGATGCAACACTTCGCGACAAGGTTGTCGCTCTCCTTCAACTCCCTGTTTCAAAGCCGCCACGGTAGCTCAGTCGTTACGGTGCTCGGCTGCTGTCCCGGAAGATGCGGGTTCGATCCCAGCCACGGCCGTCGCATTTCGATGGAGGCGAAATTTTAGAGCCCCGTGTACTGTGCGATGTCAGCGCACGTTAAGGAATCTCAGGTGGTAGAAACTATCCGGAAGCCTCCCCTACGTCGTCCCTCATAGCCTGAGTGGCTTTGGGACGTTAAACCGCATATACTGTGTTACTTTTTTTTTCTTTTTTTTTTGTCAAATTAGAGTTTCGTGGTATCGTTTGGCGACATACGGAGCAGGGTTTCCTACTGGAAGGGCCGCGAAGGTGACGGCAAACCAACGGCTCAGCTGGCCGCATATACCCGATCTATATACGGCTAAGGTATACGCACTGTAAATAGTTGAAAGCTCATTTTCTTTGTTATTTATGTCGTCGTTGTTGCAGCTGCTGTTGCTTTACGGCGACCGCTCTTAAGGGCTAGTTGAGCCAAGATTGCGCCGTTAGCGTGATAAGTCGTCATCGTCATGTCACCAACGGCGCATCTGCGGCTAGTTATTACATGACCCATATGGACTACATGGGCCACGGGACCAATTAACTGCCAATCGTTCATGCGACCTATTAAAGTAACGCCCTTAAGGGGGGAAGTGGCAAATAAAATGGCACATTTGAGAGAGTTTAAAAATTTTTCACCTAATTTTTGTTCGCGATCCTCAGCTCTTCATCTATCACGGGACTAAACATTTTAGCGAAATATGCAGAAGTTTACAAAACGACATTTGTTTGATAGGTGGTAGTCAGATATTACGAATGAGTCGCGACAGTGATGGTCCCGGCGTATCGCGGGTTCACTTTCCCACAACGGAGCACCGCCATCCTGGTTTCGCCGTTAAGGGAAGAGATAAGAACTTCCGATGGCAGCAATGCCTCATTTCTCTGAGCAAAAATAAAAGTACATGAGACGACAAAAAAAAAGCTGAAGTAGCTCTCCAATCGGTGGCTTGAGTCATGCGCTTGGAAGTGAAGGTAGCGCTATAAGACCACAAGATTAAAGGACGACACAACACAGAAGAACGCAAAGAAGAAAAAGCGTTCATTTTTTTGTGTCGTCCTTTCGCCCTGTGGTCTTATAGCGCTACATTCTTTTTCAAGAAGGTACCAAGTTTTATTGAGTTATGTGATGGCCAAAGAGCGCCTCCATCGGCTGAGGCGCTTACGCGTCGGCAGCGTGCTTGATATGTGCGCGTCAAGTTGCGGCGAAATGCGCTGGTGTCGTCTGCTACGGTCTCTGGAAATTTGAGTTTCTTTTTTCTTTCGAAATGAGTCAAATACAGAAAGCGAAACTAAGTCAAATTATACTGCAATGGCAAGTACATCCATACGCCTTTCTTTCGGAAAAACTATGATAAGGAAAGGGGCCCCGTAACGCCTACAAAACCTGCAAACAAATCTTATTTCAAATGAGAAGTGAGTCAGATCCTGCTGATGTACGGATCAAAATGACCCGAATCCACTAGTCACAGCCTTTTTTGTCAACTTGACTGACAAAAAAGCTTCTCCAGCGCTACCAGGGCTTTCCCCAAGAATTCAAATGATGTAGGGAGGTGGGGGGGGGGGGGGGGGGGGTGAAGAGGCTAAATTTGTAGGGGAGCTTGAGGGCAGAGGAGAAACGGTAGTACTCTTATATATCTTATTTGTGTCGTTGATGTGTCGCGTAGGACCGGCGGATGGTAGTTTCCCATGGTGGATGGCAGTTTGCCACCCACCAAGACGGACTAGATAGGTTCGCCGGGCGGCCAGCCGCTCTCCTGAAGCAGCCAATGCGGATGGTCATCGCGGACCAATCGGGACGCGACCGCGCCTGACTTGCGCCCTCCGCATTTGACTCGGCCAGCCAGCTAGAGCGAACGTGGCGACAGAAGCTGCGCTAATCGCGTGCAATGATAAATTGATCGCAGCCGTTCAGATGCGGCCAATATTTTTCTAGATCACACACAAAAAAAAACGTCGCCCAGCAATAGGCCGCGGCTAGACCCGATCACATAGTATATCATCACTGCACAGGTTGGGCAGCATGGGCGATTTCTCCGCGTCCTCCAGTTTACGTTCTGATTTTTAAAAAAATTGCCAAACCAGCTTTAACCCTAGCCAGTAGTCTGCCCTCATTGCCGCCATTGAATAAATAATGCAAAGCTGTTTTGTTTCAGCATTTTACTCAGAGTATAGAGTCACGCCGTTTGTAGCAGCACTGATATCAGCGGTGGCGGCCTGGCGATGGCCGCCTGTATTTCGCCGCATATGGTGCAGCACGGCGAAGGCAAGCTGGCGTCCGCTGGTGCTGGCCGCACGAAGTTCGTCGTGCAAGCTCGCTCCATGTGGTCGGCCTTTAAGCGATCCTCGGTGGATCGTTTGAATGTGTTAAGCCAAACGTTCGTTATATTCGAGGTGCAGGCACGAAAGTTCGTTATATCGGAGGTGGCATACGTAGGTTTGTGTCGTGTCCGGTCGCTGTGTTGAATGCAGCGAAAGACGCACACGGTACTTTTAGACTTCGTTTATTTAAAGCCGATGAGGGTGCGACCAGCGTCGACCGAGGCAGGAGCCGAACTGGCCGCCCGAAGAAAGGAGGGAGCTGAGAAGCGTCCACGGGAGGGAGTGGCTTCCCAGAACAGGAGGAGGGTGCGGGGGCGCACCGTGGGGGGGCCTCTGGCGACAGCGTGCGACGAAGGGCAAGCGGTCGTTAGGAGGGAATGCGAGTGGTCGTTAGGAGGAGGATTGAGTGGTCGTTAGGAGGAGGATGCGAACTGTCGTTAGGAGGGGGCGCACACACACAAAAGCAATATGGGGACACAACACTTCCTTCCCCCTTAGAAAGTTGCCTGGTATCGTGCAGGGGGTCGGCGCTCACGCGTGGAGGCGCGCTGGCTTTGTGCGCTCGGGGGAGAAACACTTGTAGGCTGGCTGTTGTTCGCTGTGTCTCCTAGGTCTGTCCTGGGCGAAGTCTCTTCTTCCGGGAAGAGGTGCCAGGCTATGTGGGAAAATGGTGCACGTGTTCTCTCCGCTGGCGGACAGCTCTCAGACGGCGTCGTAAATCTACGCAGCTGGTTGAGATGTCGGCGTGCTACTGTGCCATGTATGTTGACGAGCCAAGAGCGCAGGCCTATGCGTCTGACAATTGTAGCTTCCTCCCAGCGTGGCTTTTTCAGAAACTGTCGGGCGAGGACGCGCTGCCCCTCATTAAGCGTGCCGCAGCGCGGAATTGCTTTTTCTTCCCGGAACGTCTCTGCCTTTGGCTCGGGGAGGATGGCTGTGAGCTGGGTTAGCATTTCACGCTCGAACATCATTTTCGAGGGGGTCTCGCCTGTTGTGCTCTGAACCGTCGTGTGCTGCTTGAAGAGAAAGCGCGCAAGGCGGCGCTGCAGCGAGCCTGTCTGATCTCTTTCAAGGGCGCGTTTTAGCTCGGCTACGTAGCGCTCGGCTTGTCCGTTTGTCGCTGGGTGGTAGGGGGCCGATGTAACTGATGAGATCCCGTTGTCGCGATAAAACTTGAGGATCTCCGCAGACACAAACGGTGTTCCGTTGTCCGACACTACCTTGCGCGGCAGGCCGAACGTTGCAAATAGTGATCGGAGGTTGTCAATGACTGCTGCCGAAGTCGTCTGTCCCATTTGCCTTATCTCAAGCCACTTTGTGTAGGCATCTACGACCACAAGGAAAGTGCAGCCCTCAATTGGTCCTGCAAAATCAATGTGCAGTGTGTGCCATGGTGTGTCTGGCTTTTCCCATTCTGGGACAGGAGCTTTCGGCGGGGCGCTCCGGCTGCTCTGGCAAGGCTTGCATTCTCGCACCACTGTTTCGATGTCGTTGTCAATGCCAGGCCACCACATGTAGCTTCTGGCACACTTTTTCATTGCAACGATGCCCCGATGTCCGGCGTGGATGAGAGACATAGCTTGTGCGCGTAGTTCTCTCGGCATCACAACTCGGGACCCAAATATGATGCAGCCGCGATGGGTGCTCAACTCTGTAGCTCGCCTGCGGTAAGCGTCGAAGTTGTCCCCTTTGAGTTTATGCACGTTGCCTTGTTGAACAGCTGTGTAAACTAGCCGGAGAGCTGCGCACTTCTGCGTAGATGCTGCAACTGTGCCTGCTGTAAGCGGAGGTTCTGGCAGTGCTTCGAACATCAGAACGTCTCCTGGTGGAAATGGTTCGTCAACAGTTGCGTCTAGTGGCAGACGGCTTAGCGCATCGGCGTTTTGATGTTTACTCCCATTGCGGTAGACCAGAGCGTAGTCGTACGCTGAGAGTTTGATGGAATGCTGCGTCGGCTCGATGACACCTTGCTGCTCCAGTTTGTCCAACTCTTTTTCAACTGAATCTCGGAGAGCAAACGGCACCGGCCTGGCCTTCAGAAATTTGGGTTGCGCGTTGTCCAACAACTCCAGTGTGACCGGGGGCCCTTCGTTTCCTGGAATCTCTTCCGAGAATACTCTTTCGTATTTCTCTTGCCGTTGCTCAACCATGTTCTGGCTCGGCGTCTGGTGTATGCCGCATATCATCACGCCTAGTGGAGAAAACCAATTTCTCCCTAGAAGGCTTGATCCTGTGCCCTTCACAACAAGCAGAGGTAGCGTATGGGTCTGGCCGTTGTAGTTAACCTGCACGTTGGCAGAGCCCAATAGTGGCAGATTCTGTCCTGACCACGTTCGCAGGTGCGTGTCGTCTTGTTGCAGGGCGGGTGCGTCAGATGGCCATGAAGTTCGGAACGTGTCCTCACTGATCAGAGTACAGGCTGCGCCGGAGTCCACCTCGAACTTAATCAGCTGGTGATGTACGCTTACTTCTGTAAAAATCTTCGGTCGCGTGCCGAGATTCATGGTGTTCAGGTCGTACAACACAGATGGTGTTGCTGATGTTGCTCCATGGAGATCAGATAGCGGCGTATTCTCTGAGGCGTTGACGCTGTGATTAGGCTGGGAAGGTGACTTTATCTTGGCAAGTCTCCGTTTCGTAATGCATGCTCTTTCGATATGCCCTCGCTTGTGGCAAAAATTACACGTGGCTGACTGGAATCGACATCCCTGGGGGTTGTGTTGGTCGTCACACCGCCAGCAGCGTTGTGCCTTTTTGACCGATTTTACAACAACAGAAGGCTTGCGCACCTGGTTGCTTGTCTGGTGTACCGGCTCGGTGTTCCGGCGAATCCCTTTCTGCTGGTGACCGGCGCTCTCCGCTCGAACGGCGATGTCGTAAGCTTTGCTGAATGTGAGGTCCTTCTCAGCGAACAGGCGCTGCTGCAGTGACTCGTCACTCAGTCCGCACACAAATCTGTCGCGTAACATCACGTCCAAGGGAAGCATGGTGGTGTTAGCAGAAGAAGCTGCGTCTCCCTCCTGCCCGGTAGCTGTTGTCGACAGCGTTCCAAAATTGCAGTCGGCAGCGAGCTTCTTGAGCGCGGCTACGTAGGCGCTCACAGTTTCTCCTCCCAGTTGATCTCGTCGTTGGAAGCGAGCCCGGCTGTAGACCTCGGATGGCCTTGGGTCGTAGTGCTTTTGCAGCGCTTTTACGATGTCGTCGTAAGACACTGCCGCTGGTGTGCTTGGCTGAATAAGGGCGCAGACAGTATCGTAGGTCTGCTCCCCGCACAGCGTCAGCAGGTTGGCCCTCTTCAAGGCTGGGTCTGTGATGTTGTTAGCTTCAAAGTAGAACTGAAGGCGTCCAACCCACGATGACCACGATGAGCCGTTGAACTCTGGTATCTGATTGGGAAACCCTCGCGTAGCCATGGCTTGTCAATAGCGTTGCGTAGCGCGGGTCGAATCCACTTTCTCGTCGCCACTGTCGTGTCCGGTCGCTGTGTTGAATGCAGCGAAAGACGCACACGGTACTTTTAGACTTCGTTTATTTAAAGCCGATGAGGGTGCGACCAGCGTCGACCGAGGCAGGAGCCGAACTGGCCGCCCGAAGAAAGGAGGGAGCTGAGAAGCGTCCACGGGAGGGAGTGGCTTCCCAGAACAGGAGGAGGGTGCGGGGGCGCACCGTGGGGGGGCCTCTGGCGACAGCGTGCGACGAAGGGCAAGCGGTCGTTAGGAGGGAATGCGAGTGGTCGTTAGGAGGAGGATTGAGTGGTCGTTAGGAGGAGGATGCGAACTGTCGTTAGGAGGGGGCGCACACACACAAAAGCAATATGGGGACACAACAGTTTGTTATATCCGTGGTAAGGCACGAAAGTTCGTTTTATATCCAAGGCAAATTTATGCGAGGTGGCATATTAAAGTTCGTTATAACCGAGCCCAACACACGAGAGGTCTCTGTATGTGAGCTTGCATACTAAGATTCGTTATGAGCGAGGTAGTATACTAGAGCGAAACAAAACTGCGCGAAGAAGACGGGACAAAAGAAAGGCGCGAATACACACACACAAAGCGCAGACTTCCAACTGACTTTATTTGTGTGTGTATTCGTGCCTTTCTTTTGTCCCGTCTTCTTCGCGCAGTTTTGTTTCGCTCTAACCATGAACCGACTAGCCCAACATCAAGTCTTACTTCGGTAGTATACTAATTTCGTAGATGTTGTATACTAAGTTCGTTCGTAGCACGGTGGGCCTCCTGCCACTGGGTGCTGACGGAGGCCGCTCGCCATTTCCGCTCGCACAGACCTTTCTAATGCGAACGCATAAAAAAAAATTCGTAACGAATAAAGGGTGTGCCTTCAGAAAAATTAAGGGGGTGTGTACGGAAATCACTGGGCGCTACTTTACTATCGGTTGCGCAAGATTGAAGAGCTCGGTGGATGATCTGAATCGAGAACACAGCAATAATGAAGGTATCATTAGCCACGTCGCCCAAGAAAGAAAAAAATACGCCTATGCTACACTGAACTTTAAAGTGCTTTGTTGGATTAGTGTTAGTGGCCTCCTAAATTCATCAGTACTAGGGAAATGACAGACACACATAGAAAACGACAGGTCTAGTGGTTGACCTGTCCTTTTGTGTACTGTCTGCGTCTACTATCGCGCTGCTAACGAATTTATAATGCTAGAGTGAAGTAGAATAAATTTTATATCAGAGTACATTCTAGCTAGTTTACATTTCTACGCTTGTAACAGAAGCCTGCTATTCACTTTTACTTGCTTGGGCTGGGGAAGCACCGCAGTGTCCATGACTACACACAATGAATGCTCTAATTGTTTTTCAGCTCAATTCACAGCATAATTATCGTTGGTAATATTTTCATAAGCAGAGCTTCAATCAATACTCTAGAATTAAAGATTTTAGAAGAAAACTAGATCAGGTCTAGAGTGTCGTACCGAAGAGAGCCAAATCCAAAGCTTACATGATGATATTGACCAAATAAATCGTATAATTTTTAGTGCATGCTAATGTAGAGCAGCTCTAACTTACCTGCAAAGCATATCATATAACAGCTCGGACAGCGCTTCGGTTTATGCGGGTAAGAAACTTTCTTTTTTTTTCTCGGTTCCTGTTAAGGTGTATTTGACTCGTTTCGAGCAAAAACTCCTTATATACGTTTGCTTCGACGTCGTGTTTGGCGTCTTCAGCGTGCGCGGTTCGCAACAGGGGCATGATTGCATCTCAGACGGCTTCTTTTTGCTTCGTTGCCTCTGCATCGCTTGTTAGTTCCGGCGCATAAGGTGGCCGTCGACGCCACGCTATCGCGCCGACCTTCTGTGAGACGCGCCGCCCGGGAGGCTGCTGAACATTTGAGACTGTTTTTTCCACAACTGTGACAAAATAGAAGGTTGATTTTTCTCAGCTTTCACTTTTCCTTCAGTTGCTCTCACTCATCCCTTCGTCATTGCGTAACGAATGTAAGCCGTATGATTTATTTTTGTAAGAAGTGTTTTTATGCAAAATGCATGCTAACGTTTAACTTTTATTTTCATGAGTGTCCGACATCTAAAAAAAAAAGAACTAATAGCTTTATAGCCCAGAACGTGCGCTTGTGAACTTGCTGACATCAACAACTTGTGCACGTTTTCTTAATTATTTAATTACGCGGGACGACCTAACGAGAGTGTTAATTGTAATTAGTCAGCAACTATAAAAGCCAGCTTAAAATTAAAAGATGTTCTGAAATATGCATCAAAAGTTGCTTAACTTTACCGAATTTGGTTACTATCCGTTCATAAATAGCGAAAATAGTTATTACAAGCGGGAGAAAAGTTCTCAGGAATTTCTTTCAAGCGAAGATGGCCCCTTTACTCACACGTGACCCCACAACATACCACCCTTGAAATTAGACGCTTAAACTCATCTTGCTTTAAGTGAATACCCCATTTATTTTTTTATGCCGTTTTTGTCGCTTGTATAATGTGCACATAACCTTTATCTCTTTCATTCGCTCCTTTCATCCCGCATGTAGGCCAGCAAACGGCGCATTGCTTAGTTAACTTCCTTGCCTTTTTCAGTATTACGTCTCTCTCTCTCTCTCTCTGCACTATTTTTTTTATCATTAGTGCGCTAGCTCTCAAGCCCACATTCACGGAAAAAGCCGTTTGTCCTTCTGGTCCTTGTGGCAGGTGGCAACCGCCCACCTGCCCAGGTGTGTATATATTTACTATAAAGTTTGGCATGTGTAATTGCCTCTATAGAGTTACACCCGAGAATGGGGTTTCTGCGCAGTTGACAGGCCTTGTTGGCCACTTGACACGGTGGGCAGATTGTGATGACGTCACAAGGTCATGTGACCTGTGTGGCACGTGAGCCACCTGCCTTTCAACTCACAACGCTGACGACGCCGCATTTTCTGCAGGACCGGAGCCGTGACTGATACGAATACATAGAACGACTGTAATAAGCATTGTGTCATTTTACTGCCCTGCTTCATCCGTGCGATGCAGACACACTATACACAGAGCACACATGATATACCACTTTAATCACATAGCAACATCGTGACTAACAAGGGATAACCATGGTAAAAAAAATGCAAAACCGAGATAAACAATGCAAAACAATGGTGACACGCTGTTAGCGCACCTAATTCGCATTTAGCCTGGCTACGCAAATTGACCGTCATTTTTTGCTTCGGCTGCAGAACTTCGCATGCTCCCATTAAGGCTGCTGCGCTTGTAGATGATCATTTTTTTCTTAGATACATGTATATTAAAATAAATGCTGGCGTGACTAAGCTATGCTACACATTACTTTTCACACCAAGTCGCTTTCTTTTTTTTTTTTTGTCTTGGTAATGCATAACAATGGTGTCATCTTTTGTCCGTCTTAGGCTGCAGGTTCTTCCTGGATATTACGAAAGGTTCTGGTATTGTAGCAATAATAATAACAAGAGAAAAAAGAAGCGTCACGCATGATCTAGCATGCTATGAACAATCTGAGGTATGTAGCATGGGTAAAAATAGGAACAAGGCAAGCTGAATCAATTAATTGTGGCATATACAAGCAAAAAGCAAGCGAAGGGCAGTCGAAGCCAAGAAAGAGGGGTGGGTTAGAAAAATGATGACCATCAGCGTAAGTATAACACGAGAAACGCACCTGATGGGTGAGAGCACGAGACAAAAGAACGTATTGACAACAAAAAATAGACGATGAAGCAAAGACCTGTGTACTCCGCAATAACAGCTCAAGTTATGCAAAAAACAAAAAAATGACACCAAATGGTCATGCGAAATAAGCAGCAAAAGCCAATAACTGACAGATGAAGATTTGGCATACTATGATGCAGAAAACGATGGGTATCATCTTTAAAAATTGCACGATGAACATCGCCTCACCTGCAGACTCAAGTATCTGCTATGAGAGGCTACAATGTAAAAAGGTCTGTTGTCCCTTGTTACTTCCTGTGACACCCGAAGCCAAAAAGCATTCTCTTGAGCACAAAAACTTGCACAGAAAAAATAATGAATATCACCGCTTAAGAGAAAGTAAGATAGTGAGTAGCGGAGGCTGAAGCATGGGTTAATCATCATCTGATAAAAAATTTCTTGCAATACATGAGAGAGCTTTGCCTGAACTCGTTCACTCAAGTCACTACAAAGCTGACGCGCCTCGTTCCAAACAGCAGAAACGTACTCTATAGTTGCGGCGTGCACGTGGACGTCTACAATTTAAAGGCTGTGGAGCACGGAACTCATTCTAAAGTTTTTCGAGGCTCGTTAATAAACACTGGAGAGGCTTTCACAGCAGTGAGCCTGCCAGACAGCTCCGGATTAATTATGTTCGCGGGCACGTGAACACGAAGCACTCATATGCGTTGCACACTCAAAACACCAAGTCAGCGCTGCCCCAAGTTGTTCGAGGCAATTGATTGCATAAAGCTCCAACAAGGCGGTAGGACGGCTGAATCCTCTCGATATATGGGACACAACGCCGAAGGCTTTGGTCTTTTCACGTGTCTGAGCTGAGGAGAGAAGCATGGTGAATGATCAAAGCACACGAGAGGAGTCGCTGATTTCCTTCACCCTTGCCAGCGAAAAACCGTTAACTGGTAGATGTAAAGGTGGCGTGTTTTCAGGGCATAACTGAATATTTGTATCGTAGAATTTTATTACAAAGCCATTTTTGTAATTCTTGAAGAAGTTCAGAATCAAGAACTCTGGAGACCGTTCTGAATGTATTTTTGCTGTCGGCGGAATGCAGCAAAGCAATACGCATATGAAATCACTAAAAAAAAATGGGGGGAGGGGGGAGCCATTAAGCTTGATTTTCACTTTTTCCTTTTACTGCTTCACTACACATTTTTTTTTTTGTATAGGCTGTATTGGATCTCCTATTAAAAGAAAACTTTTTATTCGAGGAATGCGCAGTATATGGCATTTAAATAGACTAAATTCAATCCCTGCGACACAGTTCGGCAGTACCTACCGGTGAGGCTGGTTCTGGACTTCGAAATTTTTTCTCGCCTGAAACAAAATTCACTCGAATTAAAATTTCTAGATTACCAGCAACGAAGTTGAGGTGTATAATGAGACATCTCACGTATTTTTATCTGAAGGGACTTGGTCCTTAATTTAGGTCTAAACCTCAGTAAAAAGTCACTTTTTGCGAACTTTAGAACTAATTTTCCTAAAAAAGCACTCTGTTTAACAATTTCAAATTATTTTAGCTTTAACTTTTTTTTTTACTGAACCAAGGTAATGTGGAAAATTCCTGCATGCCTTCATTAATTAACTCAGATGAAAGAACAACGCAAGTGAAATATTCTAATTAAGATTTCTCATTGTGCCCAGTTTCTATTAGAACTCCGACCAACTTCTGCTTCTTCGCAGAAACTTCAGAACGCTCAGGTGAGCATATTTTTTTCTAGAAAAATGCTTGGAACTCCATTCACACAATCACCAACTAGCTCGGCTGCCAGCTACACAACCGCCAACTAGACGACTTAAACGGCCGCCCTTTGCCCGCCGGCGCCGTGATCATTGACCTGCTAAATTTCATTTTTTTTTTTGGCTTCCGGCCGCGTTTCTGGTCTTTGGAAGTGGCGCCTTTGATTGGTCGGAGGGCTCCATTGCAAATGCGTTATGGAAATGACGTAACTGTGCTCATTTTTCGCAGGTGGCCTGAATGTGTATGGGTTTCGGGACTTTCATTTGCTATTTTCTCGGCAACGCAGCCCCTTTCCGCGCAGAAATAGCATTGGTAGTGTTCCGTCTTTCTTAGTTTGTTGTTTCCCTTTAATATGATTACCTGACGGCAAGCCGATAAAAGCAGAACGCCATGACGGATGATCGTGACATAATGGTTGCGAGCCTACGGCTTGAGCTCTCCTGCCAGAGCCATTGCCCGCTTCGTGTCTTCTATTCCGTGACATGACCCGGGTCCACCGAGTGATCGGCCCGATCGTGAACTACCGTGAAGGGCGCTGACCATGTGAAGCAGGACATTACGATGGGCGTGAATGAGTGGTTGACCGGAGAAGGGAAGAAGATGAAGGCCTTGCCGCCACAGTAGATGAGAGGATGATAAGGTGAGCACTGGCCCACGAAGTTTCCGGGACGCAGGTCACATGGAGCTGACGGCCGAGGCCCATGGACTCCCCGAACGCCATAGAAAGGAGGGCTGTGTGATGATGTGTGAGCGGCTGCTCGGATCGGTTGGGTTATAAGGTCTGGTCGCTGCTGAGTCGTCAGTTCGCCGTGTCTGCTTGTCAAGGTGGGGGACGGAGATGGGGTGAGCGGTAAGGTCGGTCCTTCTGGTCTGGTTGGCTGTGGGGCACAGCCGGGCGTTGCGGACCAGGAACACGGGGCCGATGACCTCAACAGACGCAGGACGCCGAAGCTTGATGACCAGGATGATGAAGATACCCAACACCACACACCAAATATTACGTGACGGCAAGCCAGTGAAAACAGAACGTCATGATGGGTGGTAATGGCATGATTTAATGGCTGCGGGCCTAGCGCGAGTTCTCCTGTTCGCGCCACTGCCCGCTTCGTTGTGTTCTAGTCCATGACAATATCTTATAATTTGTCAGCAGGCGTTATACACTCGTACCGTTCTTGTCTCTTATCCACAGTTCATTTTAAGTGTGCTTCCGCGGTATGCAAAAAGTACTTTTTGCCTAATGCTTCACTTTCAGCACAAGTCTCAATGGCTCAATAATTTCCGGCACGAGCACTGAGTGGTCAATTAAACACTTTTACAAGCACTGAACAACAAAAAAAAATTAGAGGCAACAGAACAGCGCGGTCACAAAGCGCTCATCTCAGTTCTAAATCCAGACGCCACTTCTTGCAAGGAGGTTAAAGTTTCGAAGTGCGCCCGAGCAGCGTTTGAGAAGAGTAAGCGAAACCGCCATGTTCAGATCCAAGGCCCCGCTTCGAAGGCAAACTTACAAGGCCCCATACTGGATCAAACATAGCCTCTATAAAAGCTTCTGCGACGGTTATTGTGACCTCCAGCGTGTCATCCTGCATATCACGCCCCTGCAGTCCAGCACCTGAAGTAGACAGAGCATCAACCATGGGTGCCAACACAAGAGGGAAAAATCCACTGCATGAGTTCGTGGTCGCTGCAAAGTTGCCGCCCAGCTGCCAAGAGGGGTCGCTCAAGAATCCGTTTACACATCGGTTTCAAGAAGAAAAAAAAAGGAAAGAATAGACACCGTCTGGTGCCCCAACACCCTCGTGACGAAAGCACACGCAGCCAGTTAGCGCCTGGGCTCTGCAAGACCGCAGGAGGCGGGTCCCGCGGCGTGTGTCTCTGGCGTCCCGCGCCGGTTTACGCGAGGGACAGCGCACGGACAAGCGGGCCAAACACCAGCCACGCCATCATAACAACGGAGGCGCAACGAGCAGTTCATTCCCGATCAACGCCGCCTGGCTTCCATGAACGCCTGCACACATGGCCGCCACGTTCCCGAACCACCATTGCCGTCGCCATGTTTATAGCGGCGCGGGGGTAGGGGAGAGGGACTCGGGGGGACGACAGCGGGCCCTGCGATGCGCGCGCAGCACCACCGGCCGGGCGGCTGTCGCGCTTGTGTTGTTCCGGCCGGATTTATTGCGTAAACAAACCACCGTGCCGAAGGAAGAAGGACCTCCGCAATGAGCGCTGTTGTAAGGAGCAAGAAAAACGGACCAGAAAAAGCAGCACTGCCGCATCCCTTCCCCTCCTCCCTGATCACGGGCTGCCTTTGTCAGCGCCTTCCAACAGTGCCGAGGCACTTTCGAACCCCGGTAGCTGCTCGGGTGACGCCGCGATTTGCGCTCCTTTGCACTGATAGCTGTTATCTCGACGCGGCTAATGACCCCGCCCGCGCTGCGATTATGCACGTTCAATAGCCGCGAGGTGCCGCGACTGGCTGGAGCCGATAGGCTTCGAGCGCGCACCCATACTGATTCGATCTAGGTTGAACAAAGGCAGCTCAAACACCGAGCGCACCACGTGCACGGAAGTGTCGCAGAAGCCAGCCGACACTGGGCGCCGATCAACGGCGAGGGCTGTTACGAGCCCGGCTCATCTTCCGTCCTCCTGTTCTGCCTCGTTAAAACACAAGTGTGCGAGTGCGAGAGTGCAGCACACAGAGCGGGTTGCATTAAATATTTGCCTTTCGCCGTCACTGCACACGAGCACGTGCAGCCACGTGCCGATGCGCAGCTTATGTGATGGTAGCCCGCGCGGGGCTCGGATGGCATCTGCGGCTTTTCCTGCGCCAGGCCGCCGGTAAACAGCCCTGGCGCTGCAGCCATTGTTCATGCCGGGGAGGGGATGTCTGGCGCCCCGTCCCGCTGGCGAGCCTCGCGTGCCCGTTCGATGAGCAGCGTGGAGCCACGGGCACCGGCCGCGCCCGGCGGCTCGGGGACACGAAGCCGTTCGCCCCCAGACACGCGACATCGCAGAGGGACCGCAGCGAGGGCGCGCGCAGAACGTTTAGATGGGCGTACTTTTCTTAGTTCTTTGAGGGGAGGAGGAGGGGAGGAGGCGCTCTCTTGCTAGACGTGTCGTTCACATTTGCGTGTGTGACACAATTTCTGTCGTTGCACATCTGGACGAGGTGTAACCATGGGCACGGACGCCCTTCTGCCCCCCCCCTTTCAGCGCCCCCATAAAATGAAAATGAACGGGCTTGCGTTCGCTGCCGTCCTGCTCCTTTGTCTAGGCGCAATATTTTCATTTGCCTCGCAATTTCCCGGTGTTTCTTCGTTCTGTTGTCGTTCCTGATCGAGCGGTCTTCATACCGCCGTAATCAGCTTTACTGCATTCCGCTCACTTTATCTTTCCCATATATCAGTACTAGCCGAGGTACTCTCGAAATAGCCGGTGTATCAAGTCAGGCTGAACGTTTAAAGCCAGAGACGCGGTTCCCGGCTGCCGGTTAGCTTTGCTATGCACGGCGATAATGAGCTGGCGTCTTCTCTGCCTCTTCTGGTCGGTTTACATGATTGCGCTGAAGCTATCAAGGATGAACTATGAGCTAGTAATACAAGATTTATTAATGTGTTTAACATGTCAAAGCCGAAGGGCACCCTGTGGAAGGGCTGGTGATCAATTTCGATCAGCCGAGGTTCCTTATATGCGTGCAGTGAACCCTCAGTACGCGGATGTTTTTGCATTTAGCCTCCTTGTAGAGATGTGGCCTCTGCGTCGCATTCAAACCCGCAACATCGTGTTCAACAGGAGGGAGCCATTTCAAATGATCACTTAGCCATCGCGGCCGGTGCAAAAGAAAACAGCGAGGTAGCTCCATCAGTGAAGGCTTTGAGCATTGCAAACATCCCCCACACGTGCATATTACGATTTGTTTGCGCATTTTAATCTTCTGTCGTAGCATTTTGCGAGGCTGCAGTACGAGAATAAGTAATAAAATAAATAAGTAAGTTAAAAAGTAAGTAAATGCTGTCATTTGCATTGCGGATCTGCCAGCCTATCACCATCATCCTCATCATCATGAGCGTAGGTACGTGCACTGCAGGACAAAGTCCTCTCCCAGACACCTTCAGTAAAGCCTGTCCTATGCCACCTGCAGCAACCATATTCACTCAAGCTTCCTTAACTCGTCCGCTCGCCTGACCTTCTGACGCCACTTGCTGCGTGCACCGTCCCTTTGAAATATATCTTACCTTCGCATTACATGCCCATTCGTTGTTCTTGATGTCGGGTAGAATGTCAACAAATATCATTAACTCATGTTCGTTCCCTTGACCACACTGCTTTCTTCATTTATCTCCAGACAGGTGCACTGTTCTCAATTTATTATCTGCTTTTAGCATTTAATTTAGATTTTTATTTCTTGTCATCCTGTAAACTGTTAAAAAATACCCGGCTGGTTTTCGACAATGCCCAAAGGCAGCCCAAACAAGGCTTAAGTAGCGTTTGATACAGGGGCCAATTTATATGAGGGGGTGAGCGGGCGGTCGCACTTCCTCGCAAGCGATAAGTTTTACGTATGAAAACCATGCTGAACCCCATGTTTTGGACCAAAAAAGTCCAAGAGTTACATGGTTCAAAAAGGACTGCCCCCCCCCCCCCCCCCAGTTACACCCTCGCCTCCAAAAGTGACCCATACATCCAAGACTGTGTGAAACAGCGAAAGCGACGGCGTTACAGTACAGTGCTGTACCATATGGAGTTAAGACGCAACGCTGACCTCCACACAACACGAAGTATGCTAACTCCACGACCGTCAGCAAGGCTTAAAGTCAGGGGGGGTCTCGAAGGGCTCAGCCACCCTCCCCTTAACGTGTTGACAAGGGATCTGAGACCCCACGCGATAGAATGTAGAGACTGCATGAATCAGAAGCAGGTAACCATTTTTTAACCGTTTTTTATTATTCTTTTCGCTGGTCATCGAGATATTTCTTCTCTATCGTTTCGAAAATTTCAACGTGATTTTTTAAAATAATCATTGACATGTTTACAAAAACTTGAAGCAGAGGAAAATAAGAAGTCAGCAGCACTACACAAAGGCTGTAGGGAAAAGGGAAACCCATGTCCTGACACCACGAGTCAGTCGAGAGCTGGCCACTCAACTACAAGGCTACACGACAATAACGAGCACACTGGCAGAGCGTGGCGATCGCTTGTTTCAGGTCTGTGACATACAGGTAAAGTGAGCAAACAGTGACGTTTAAAAATGATTTCTCTCCTTTGTATTAAACGATGTGCAAAAAAGGCCGTCAGCCGCTTTACCACTCTCCCTGTTTACTCCCCTCTCTACCTGTACTCGAATCGCTAGACACCCCCTTCGATGGAGCCAGACTTCAAACACTGACCGTCAGTAAGCTCAGTGTGGAGCTGTAAAGCATTTGGTAGTCATCGTTTGATACCCGCTTCGTAGTGTTCGGAGCGGCTTCGAATTGCGGGCTTCGGAATCGACGCGCATTAAAGGACGCAAGGCGGCGCTGCGACCCTGTGGCCAGAAGGAGCAGACAAGAAAGAAGTCTGACGACGATGTGCAACGAGTCTTCGCCCCATTTGTCTCTCTTCCTCTGTCTTGCGTGTCTCTCGTTGTCGATTCCTACGCCTTCGTTCGACTCGCGTTCCATCAAAGTTTTTCTATTATTGTAGTTATGAAACTCCATACCAAAATATGGACCTGACCCACGGCCAGTTTCTGGAGTTGAGCAGACGGAGCCGCCACCTATTAACGGGACAGTAAGCTACCCATGGCGCCCTGCAACTTTTCTTTCTCCACCTGAACCATCTTTTGAGCAACTCTGAACTGTTCATTTAGAATGCTGAAAGTGGCCCGACAGTCAGTTGACCTCCGAGTTTTGGATGAATGAAAATTCCGGATTCTAATACCTAGGTGCGTTAGGAAGCTTCGCAACTGGTCTGATCAAACAGCTCTGTCCTTCTGCCACTCAAAGAAACGCGTTTTATTGAACGCGCCTCGAGCAGTCTAGGTATGTCTAGGTTTGTCTTTTGATAAACTGCTTATCAATGGTGTCTCGTATTTCTGGGATGATCAAACCAGTAGCGCAGTGCGCGTGTCCCTTGCCTGACGCATCCCTTCCAGTTCTCGTAAAGTGGCTGGCAAACCACCCGGGCGGCCAAACGCGCAGCGTTGCTCCAATTACGATGTCAGTTTTCTGTACACTAACATAAGGAGTGTTCTTTCTAAAAACGTAGCTCTTTCTTCTTTAATTGATTCATGTTGCTCCTCGGTCATCGCGCTTACCGAGACTTGGTTAAATGACATGGTTCCTGATGATGTCATTTTCGCCTGTGACTCCGAATTCAACATATTTCGTTGTGACCGCACGGGCCGTAGAGGTGGCGGTGTCCTTCTGGCTGTCAGTAAAGTGCTCACTGCTGTGCCTATCGAGGTCACGTCGTACATAGAATCGGTATGGGTTCGGTTGAGTTGTGGTCCCACGGTCGCCATCATTGGCGTCATTTACCGCCCTCCGGACATGAATTCTTCATTCGCAAGTCAGTTTTCTAATTTACTAAGCGATCTTACTTGTCGTTTTCCGAATTCAAGCTTACTTTTACTTGGTGACTTTAACTTTCCGGCTATTAACTGGTCGTCTTTAACAGCCCCTGCCAATGATCCCGAAGCTCAGGCTTTCCTCCAGTCCTGTCTCGATTTCTCTTTGCAACAACTTATTTCTGAACCTACGCGTCGTTCCGCCACTACAGCCAATATTCTCGATCTTATCTTGACAAGTGATCCTTACCTTTGCTCCAACATTGCGCTCTTAGAAGGCCTTTCCGACCATTCCATAATCACGGGTAACCTGAATTTTGTGCCCCATAGAAAGGTAACTCGTACTAAACAAATAAGGTGCTACAACCGAGCAAACTTCGGCGAAATAAACGCTCAGTTGTCAGTCTTTGCTGATCATTTTCTTCACGATTTTTCGTCACGCTCCGTGGAAACGAACTGGAACCTGTTCAGCGTGAAACTTGCTACTCTCATTGACAGATTCATACCCGTCATCAGTATCCCCTGCACTAACACAGCACCTTGGTTTAATAGGCATCTACGTCGCCTTAATAACAAGAAAAAGCGCCTTTACAGACAAGCCGACAAGAACAGACACTCCGAATCTTGGCAACGGTACAAATTATGTGATAAGGAATATCAGTCTGAGTTGATATCTGCACGTAGGCACTTCTTCACACACGATCTACCGGCAATGCTAACAAACAATCCACGGAAGTTCTGGCAGATAATAAACCCCGCTAATCATCCTGACATTACTCTTACTAACGCGGAAGGTAGCAGTGTTCCAGTGGCCGAATGCGCCGAACTTTTCAATAACGCATTCACATCCGTTTTTACCCGTGAAGATCTCCCTCTACCTCCTGTTTCTGTCAGCACTTCTAATACATCAATGTCCGAAATATTTATCAGTGAGACCGGTATCTTATCCTTACTAGGGAAGCTTAAAACAACATCAGCATCAGATCACCTTGGTTTTAATAACAAAATACTCAAAAATTCAGCTGATGGTATTCATCGCATCTTGTCGGCTATTTTTTCACAATCTCTATCATCAGGCGTGATTCCGCTGGACTGGCGCCTAGCTAAAGTTGTGCCAATTTTCAAGTCTGGCGATCGTTCCTCACCACTAAATTACCGACCCATTTCATTAACTAGCACTGTTTGCAAACTTCTTGAACACGTAATTCACTCGCAGGTAATTAACTATCTTGAAGAACATAACATTATCTTTAAATATCAACATGGGTTCCGTAAAGGCTACTCTTGCGAAACGCAACTTGCCGGATTCATTCAAGACATACATTCATCGATTGATGCTGGCATTCAAGTAGACTCCATATTTCTTGATTTTTCTAAAGCTTTCGACAGAGTACCTCACAACCGGTTATTAATGAAGCTAGCACTGCTTAATATTAACCCTCTTGTCATTGCATGGGTTAAAGATTTTCTGTTTTCCAGGTCTCAATTTACAACTGTCAATAACCACAATTCGTCTTTCAGCCAAGTACACTCTGGCGTCCCACAAGGAAGTGTGCTTGGCCCCTTACTTTTCCTAATATTTATCAACGATTTACCGGATTCCATTTCTTCCCATATCAGACTTTTTGCTGATGATTGTGTAATTTATCGCAAAATTTATTCTAACACCGATTGCCAATCCCTTCAATCTGACCTGGATTCAGTAACAGCATGGTGCTCAACCTGGCTTATGCAACTTAATCATTCAAAAACTAAATTGATGTCTTTTACTAACCGAATGTCTCGAATTCAAACAGCATACTCCTTAAATAATAGCTCACTCGAGCTAGTCACCACGTATAAGTACTTAGGACTTCACCTTCATTCAGACTTAGCATGGAACCACCATATTAACCTTATGCTTGCATCTCCTAATCGGTCATTAGGTCTCTTAAAACATAACCTAAAGCATGCTCCTCCTCACCTCCGTGCTCATGCCTATACCACTCTAATTCGACCTAAAATTGAATATGCCTCGGCTATTTGGGACCCTTACCAATCTTACCTAATAAATAACATTGAATCATTGCAGAACCGCGCCGTTCGTTTTATTTACTCCGATTATTCATGTAACACCAGCGTCACAGCCTTAAAGAAACGCGCAGGTCTCCAGGATTTATGTCTCCGCCGTAAAATTGCACGACTGTCACTTTTCATAAACTTTATCATCATCCATCACTTCATAACGACTTTTTTTCTTTGCCTACTTCGATTTTTGACCGCCGCGATCATCCCTTTAAAGTTAGACGTTTCATGTGCAGGACATTTATCTATGCGCATTCATTCTTACCACGCACAATATCGGACTGGAACACTCTGCCTTCACATATCGCAACCACCACTGATCCTGATAAATATTTTAAACTTATATCTTCAATAACTACTGCTTAACTCTTCGCATACATTGTTATTTTATTTGTTCATGGCTTCCTTTTTTGCAGGGTTTGTTACTAAAAAGATTCATTTTATTAGTGTTCTGTTTATATAATTTTAATAATGCAGTAATCTTCGTTCTTTGCCGCGCTGCCATTCTTTTGATTCTTTTGCTTACTTATATGTCATGCAAAGTGTCTTATTTGTGCTTTTGATTGATTCTTTTGCTTACTTATTTCATCCAGTGTGTCTTATTTGTGCTTTTGTTGTTCGTTTTATATTTGTGGTTTTTTTTATTCTGTTCAATTGCCTGTGCCCCCCCCCCCCTATGTAATACCCTCTCGAGGGCCTTTAGGGGTATTCTGTATAAATAAATAAATAAATAAATAAATAAATATTAACCACCAGTATATGGATCGATATATCTCTTGAACGGTTCTCTCTGGGATTTCTTCCGAATGGTTTTCTTTTTGGATGCCTCAATGTCGATTCATGAGTTCGTACACTTAACAGACCATTCTAAAATTACTTTTCAAGAAGAGAACGTTCCCAGTGAAGTGTAGTAGTTCGCTCTCTTGCGAAATGGCTTCGATAACGTAATAACGAACGAAATAATGAACGCGTGCAAACCCTTAGTATCCCTTGTTAACTATTCCGCGTTTTGGTTTCTTCGGATTGGTCACCATAGATGTAACCTTTAGAGTATGCCGAACTCCAGGCAGCAAGAAGGTCTTTCTTGATGAAACTCTGCTCACAGGTGACAAAGAAGGGTCCGTAAGGAGCCATATGAATGGGCAGTGGTTCGCACTGTGCAGCCGCAATCGATGCTAGATCAGAGCGTTTAGACGGTACACTTTGAAGGCGAATCATACTTTCATACCACTTCTGCGCGAGAAAGCTGTGAAACTTTAAGCAGAGACGCATAATAGTTCCAGTGCCAGTGATCAGAAATATGTCAGTTCTACTGCGCAGTCTTTCCACTAGCAGTCGAAAAAAAAAAGTGACGGTTTCTGCAGTGGCTCGGTTTTTACTCAGACATATATCACGCAACACGGCGACGTCACACTTGCCAAAGCAACACTGCCTACAGTCCAACGGCGCTTGTCCGCGAACTAGTTTGGCTCCTTCCAGCACACCTACACCTCACCGGCGTCGACATGGAGCGGACTCTATTTCGAACGGGAGCGCAGGCGCGCCGAACCCATCGGCCCAGAATACACTGCACCACCCCCAGACTGGCCACGTGAATGTATGGAGATGCTAGTATGGTCCGCGATCGCTCTCATTGCTTCTCTACTGCCGACAGCCGCTCCAGCAGACGAAGGCCGTTGCGGAACTTTTCGGACGTAACTGCAGGACGTACAGGACGTTCTAGCCATCTCCGTGAAGATACGCACCGGAATGGTTGGATAAGAATTTCCAGCTGGCGCGGCGCCGCTAACCTGACGTAGCCGACCTCTGTCCTGACGTTCGGTCCTTCTACGCTGCGTGAGGCGGCACATGGGCGCCTCTTCGCGTCTTGCGCTGGATGCGCGAGGCGCACCTTGCCGAGCCGTCTCTCGGAAGCGTTGAGCGCGGCCGCATGAGCGTAAATGGTGGGGAGTCCGAGACGCGGGCGCCGGGCCCAGGCGGAAGCAGCGGCGCTTGCTGGCAGCCGGCCGGGCATGCGCTCTGGCCGACGCCCAAAAGAGCCTCGGTGGCGATGCACGCCGGGGGCGAGGACCAGGGCCCGCGGGACAAGGTGGTTGCCAGCCTTCTCCACCTGTTGGCCGGCTATTTCCAGCGCGGCCGAGGTGGTTGGTCGCGTCTGTGCGGCGTCTGCAGAGCGTCACGGGACCTGCGGCGCCCCATTCCTACGGGACCCCCGCCGGGTTACATGCGGCACCAGGTTGTGCCCGCTGCCCGTGCCGCAAGAACGCTGCTTCGTTCGCCAGCCACGGCATGCGTGTCGTCGTGTCCCTCCGGCCTCCCGATGAGAGCTAGGCCTAACGGAAGCATGCGTCCGCCCCATGCGGCTGCGTCCACGGCCGCAGCTGCCTGAATTCAGGTAACTACACGATCTGTGCTTATCCCTAGTTTGCCTGCTTACTATTCGCTGTTCTGCTTGCGGTTGCGTTACACCGTTGCTTCGACTGCTATCGAGATGACGACGTAACGAGCAACTTTTCAGGTCATATTCTATTCCTGGACGGCGATTTGAGGCACAGGAAAGCTCCCTGTTTGCTTGTTAGTGATTTGTGCGCGGTCAGTCCGGAACTTTCGAGCAGTCAGAGCCAGCCGGGAAAAGCAGTGAAGGTGCAGCGCTTGCTTCAGGACGCACTGCTGCTGCGGCTTTCAAACGGCATTTGCGCTTTTTAAAAGTAATCTTTTCTTTGGGCTTTTAACATTCGTCCCCGTCGTTATTAGGGAAATTTGTTTCCTTCTTCTCCTTTAATACTCTGCGCCAAGAACTACGCCTGTGCTGTTGATCGAGTTATAAACCATGCGGTGAATAAGCGTAGAGAACAGGTACTGATAAGTGCTACCTTATGTCCAATATGTACCACATCAACATGTGCCACTGTTGTTTCATATTACACGGTTAACAATTATGACCGACATTTGTTGTTTTTTTATCTCATTTATCGTTTCCCTCATTTCTCTCCTACAGGACCTAATTAGGCTATTAAAACAACTACTGTTAATGCTATTTACCGTCCATTTCTTACGTCACTGAAACGCTGCTGCTTCTCAAGAGTGCGGTATTATCAAGAAGTAATGCATTTCTTTTCATGATTTCTGTTCTTTTAGAAGCTTTTCTGTTACTAACCTCAAATAAATACTTTTCCCGTCATCTCAACTAAATATATTTTTGAAGGAGCCTGTGTTGTAATCAGAACCATAACTGAATTGTTACCTAAATCACACGCCTCTACTAGTCCTTTACGAAAGCCTATAGAGCTCAGCGTTATGGCTTCATAATATGCTGAGAAAAAAATGTGTACTACAAGCTCAAGCTCGTAAATTAGATTTCTGTTTTTATTTCCTTTTTATTAGAGCATGTCCCAGCAAGTAGAATCCATCATCACAGAAAGCTGAGTATGTAAAGTTGTCACCATGTTCACACGACTCTGTTTTTCAACAGAGGCTTGACGACTTTGAAAAAGTTCGTCAGCTGTCCACTTTTCTAGAGAAACAGGCCACTGGCACGAAATGTTATTTCACAGATGATGAATTGTGTATAGTACTTCATTTACAGCGCAAGGCGATATGGGTACTACCATGGAACAGTATGTACAGTCGGGCGTCAATCGCGCTGTACCAGTGCTGCAACTCAAGTAGTATGTTACGTGTTGACGCACTTTACAGAATAATTCGGCATACCCGAGCAGCAGACACAGTAGCGAATACTGGTACGTGTATGCACACATTCGCGTCGCAAAATAGGATAACATTGATAGGCTCCGTACCCGTCGCAACTTGCGCAGACTTTTAGTCTGCTTGGTGGGTGAAGTCAGTGAGCTTTCTTTGTTACGATTTTCGGGGAACTTTGCTCTTTCATTGCGCATGTCATTTCTGCGCTCTTCTTTTTTCATTTACTTAGTTGAAGGGCTGCGCATTTTTGTGTTTTGGCTCGTAGCGCACTCACGTGATGCACAGGTGTACGGCGCGCTCTTAATGGGTGCAGGTAACAAATGGAGGTGATCCCATTTTTTAAGACCAATTTTTGGAGTATGCATACAGAACAGTACTCTATACGTGGAACTCCTCAGCCCAATTAGAACATCAGTTCAGAATGTGCTACATGCTGCCTTACTAAATCTTTTCCTGCTAATATTATTGATGCACTGGCTGCATGTACTCGTGACTTGCAGTGCGAAGTCAAGAACGTCGCGGCCTTCATAAGTTTTTTTACTTATACTACAGTTTGTGGAAGAGGGCACAAAAAAAAAAGGCGCCTTCAGTTTCACTTTTATTAAAATGTGCACAAACTGGCAATACGAATGCGCAATGCATGCATCAAAGCCCAGGCCCCTCCAGTGTGGAAGGAAACACAGTTTGAGCACGCAGGGAATGATTACTCCAGTATTACGTGCGACGAGGGCACTTTTCCTGTTTTCTAATAGTTTTCCTCTTAATGCATAACATACAAGATATTTTCAATTTAGTCGAAAAATAACAAAAAATTCCTCTTTTTGTGCAAACTGGTTGTCCCCTTTTATATTGGAGGGAACTATATAAATCACAATGCGGTTGACTGCTGTTAGTATCGAGGAGAGCACCCTGGCTAGCTTCTTTGTATATTGTTGATATGCAATTATTTTTTTGCCTTTACAAGTGGGTGCATGTCGCGTGCTCCAGCCCGGAAGCACAGTGAACACAAGAAGCAATTCCTTAATGAGCGGATCACCGAATGAAGAGTAACAGGCGCTGAGATCCGAAATCCTATGGTTCTGACCCAGGTTATGTGTAGCGACTAACCGCAAGACTCTATGTCGATGTTAGATAGCCCTATGACAACATAAAAACGGTCTAGGCATGGCGTCACTATACCAGCATGAGGAGAAGTTTCCAGGAAAAACGTAAAAGAATGGACGGGTGATGCATAATATTGAGTTTAAAGCCATCATATACGTCACCAGTTATAACGGGCCGGGGCTAATATCCCTAATCTTTTATTTCGACTGCATATTCCTCTTATCGTCCCGAATAGGCGTGGTTGTGTCTACCTTGTAATTCCCTTTATGTTGCTTTGTGAATTTAACTTCCTGAGCAGTGCACAAACTTCCTACCAAACAAAATGACATATCCTGGAGATAGCGTAAGCGTGGTGTCGGTTAAGGCAGTGGAAGGGCAAAAATATTAAAAAGCTGGAATTGGAACATAAACATTAGGCTATCCAATCCCAGAACACCGTCCTCAAAATGAAACGAAATGCTCAGTAAGAAACGCTGAAACAAGAATAGTTCGAAGGAAGGAAGGAATTGGTCGAAGAAACGGGAGCGAATTAAACAGCTCAGTCAGTCAGTCAGTTGGCCTGTCGGTTGGTCGGTCGGTCGGTCGGTCGGTCGGTATGCCGAGACAGTCGCTCATCCAAGTCAGTCAGTCAGTCAGTCGGTCGGTCGGTCGGTCGGTCGGTCGGTCGGTCGGTCGGTCGGTCGGTCGGTCGGTCGGCCGGTCGGTCGGTCGGTCGGTCGGTCGGTCGGTCGGTCGGTCGGTCGGTCGGTCGGTCGGTCGGTCGGTCGGTCGGTCGGTCGGTGGGTCGGTCGGTCGGTCGGTCGGTCGGTCGGTCGGTCGGTCGGTCGGTCGGTCGGTCGGTCGGTCGGTCGGTCGGTCAAGTCACTCATTCAGGTTGTCAGTCACGTGAGGCAGTCATGAGATCAAGTCAGTCAGTCAGTCAAGTGAGCCAAGTCATTCGGTCAGCTAGTCAGTCAAGTTTGCCAGACAAATGAGTAAGTAAGCTGTGTCAGGTCGGTCAGTCATTCAAGTGAGTCGAGTGAAGTGAGTGAAGTCAGTCAGTCAGTCAGTCAGTCATTTGTTATCAGTGGGCCGGTCGGTTAGCGAAGTCTGCCAAATCAGACATCTCGTCAAGTCATGTCAAATAAAGTCAGCCAGTCGATCTAGTCTATCGGTCAGTCGTTCGGTCAGCCAAAGGTTCATAAAATGAAGGAAGTGGTGTTTTTTTACCATTAGTATCGCCTGGGAGAAAGTATCCACATTAACCCCAACTGTGAAGGGCCCAAGGATCTGTACAAAGCTCTTCTGGGCCAGCGTAGACTGCGGCATTCACTGACAGCGGTCGCATAGCTGGATGTCACCTCGGCGCTCACTGGGACACACACTTCGCGCAACGGCCAACTCGTGCACGTAGCTGGGTGGGGGGCGCTAAAACAGGCAAACACAGGCAAACAACCGCCGAGTGAAACAACGACCTCGCGGCCGAATCGAAAGCAGAGGAGCGGGCGCACGTGTGAAGAGCACATTAGAACACGCACATGTGGGGGATCTCGTCTGAGGAAACGAAAACAGAGCGTGCAGAGCAAGAGCAAGAACGGCGAGAGGCAGTTGGCTAAAAAAGTAGCGTCTCTGCTTCGAAGCGGCAGGACCTGCCGGTTTTCCGCTTGTTTCAAGATTTATACTTTTTGTTCATTTCCTCTCTTCCGAGCATTCACTTCTAACTTCCTTTTCTTTTCGATCCAAGAGCGGAGTGCGTAGGGATATGCTAAACGTGTCTCTCTTAGCAACGAAGAACAAAGGCGGGCATGAAAGGCAGGTTGTTCATTTTATTTTTCTTGCTTCACGCGCAGGATTCGAAGCGCCTGTTCGCGTAGCGACATGTGGGAAGGAAAGCAACGCGACGCGAACTGGCGGGCGTGCGCATGGCGACACAGGATACCGCGCATGTGGCTTCCGGCCCCACGCAGTGCTCAGACACTTGTTGCGTCCCCACATGCGCCAACGACTCTCACGTTGCTCTCCTTCTCTTCTTTTTCAAAGAGGAACATCTGGTGCTGTCTGGCGGTGGGTCAGTGCGGAGCATGTCTGACGCTTGCTGTAGCATATATGAGGACGTTCACGCACGGATAGTGTTCATACTTCAAGCGGAGAAACGTTTGCATGGCGTTGCTGTAGAACATGAAACGTTTAAGAAGCGAAATGGCTCGAGAGGTGTGAGATGTCTGAAGGACGACTGGACTGTCTTGAATTATTGATTACAATAGAGCTGCTCGTGGTCACGAAGTCTTTATTCAAAGAGCTCTTGCAGGATGCGCGCGTCGCTTTGCGAAGTATGAGCTGGCCTGCCGCTGTACCGGTTCCGCTAAGGCTTCGAAGCTCTCTTTTCCTTTCATTTTCTGGCCCTACGTTACTTCAAACACATGGCCTCAGTCGGAGTCGGCTGGACGTTCGCGGCTTCTCCTTTTTGCCCGGCAGGGTCTGTCGGCAAATTTCCTCGGCAGAGAAAGCGTACTCTAACAAATTCAGACAGCCATTATTTATCTATTAGGGTCATTGGAAATGCGAACACTCTTGGAGTAAAATAATCCTAAAGGAGAATTAAAAATTTAAATTTAAAAAAGTTTAAAAAACAATTGAAAACGCATCTGCATGACAGTGAGAAAAAGCACTCGCAAAAAACAGTCAGATCATAAATTCCTGACGGCAGCGATAAGCACTAATATTGTTGCTTGCCATGAAAAATTTAGAAGTGAAATAATAACGTCTAAAATTTATTGAGAACAATGTGCCAGCATGTCGGCGTAAGCATTCGCACGAAAAGTAAGACTCGTGCCATCTCGATTGCGTGATTCCATACTTCTCACTTGATTTGCCTCCTCCGTCGCGATTTTCTCTTCGTCAAAAATTTTCTTTCCGCTTAGAACAGAAAACAAACTACGCACTTAATGCCTCAGATCCTAGAGATACCCCATTGTGCAAGGTTGTTCCCACTATAACCAAACAATACCTTGCAAAGGAGCATTACGTGAGGAGAGTATTGATAAAGTCGTAGATAAACAGCAGCTCTGTGTAAGCGCAACAGAAATGAAGCTCAGGCGGCCATTTCTTAGTGCGGTGATGCCTCCTGTCCCTCTCCTTTAAATGTGGGTTTAGCAAGAAAGTAAAGAAGCGTAGCCCAAAAGTTGCCGGGTACGATAAATGAAGGCAGAAGTAAAGGAAGGGAAAAATATGCTCGAGTGCAACGACGCTTGGGAAGAGTAAGGTGACAACGGCTGCCGCGGGCAACTCGCTGCTAAAAGAAAAACAGTGCAGCGGCGGCGGCCCCCTCCTCTTCTAGCTGCTACCGGTCGGAGCGCGCCACGCTGGGCCAAAAACCACAACCTAGTACCAGCGGAGGAGGGGAAAGAAAGAAGAAAAAAGAAGAGAGAAAGCAACACGCTAGCAAGGCCTCCGTGAGGGTGGGAGTGGTGGTGGCGGTGTACGGAGGTTGGGAGGAGGTGGAGAGGATGAGAGCCGACGGATACGTCACACGATCCTCCCTTCACTGGTGCGACTTTCTCTTTCCCCTCCGCGTGTCTTCTTTTGACGATCAGTGTTACGCGCGCTGCTCTTGTTTTTGCTACGTGATTTCCTCCGGCAGCACCCCCCCCCCCCCCCCCCGTCCGCCGCTATCTCCTCCCCCGGCCTGTAGAAAAGGAGGCGTAGGAGGAGCCTCCCGAGGAGCTCTCGGGCATCCCGAAACGTCATTCCGTTGCAGCCCACGCCGCGGGGCAGACGAACCCTCCTGGCGAGCAGCGAGACGCCGCCGTCCACGTCGTGCCTCGAAGACGCCGTCCAGGGGGGCCCGACGTGACGCGCAGCGGCCACCATGCCTCGGGCGTTCCTCATCACCAACAAGCGCTACAACTCGACCGTCGACCACGACGACAGCGAACAGCACCGGCCCGCTGGCGGCAGAGGTGAGCTGCATTTCCGTTTCATCTCCCGACTTGGAACGCTCTTGCCCTCTCAGGAGGCAACCAAGGTGTCAGTCCGCGACAGGCAGGGCGAACGTTTCTCCAAAGCGTGAAAAAGACGTGCCGTCAGCTGCCAGATTTTGCGCTTTGGAAAAATGTCCTCCCAAGCACGCAAGCGCTTCCGATCGTGCAGCGCTTCGTTTAGCTCTGTCTCAGTCATATGTCGTTGAAGAAATCGGCCTGTGAAACAACACTGAAGACAATTTATTATATCGGGCCATGCAGGTGATGCGACGCCGTGATTTCCCCAAATTCTTCGCTTTCCTCTTCGCGCGATAAATCTGGATGAAGACGTCGCTACCCTGTCACGAGCATCTTAGGATGAAGTTTGCTTTATCTTTCCCCTTCTTTTTTTTTCGTTTTAATTTCGCTCTAAAGCGCATGACTGGCTGAGCCTACCTTTACCACTTTGATTTATGACGTGACGTCAACGACGCTCGAGGAACTGACAGCGTTCGGGGTTCGCTCTGTCAGGACTCCGAAGTGCCAGCTCATTGCGTTTATTCTCGCTCTTTCCTCGCATCAATTTCGTTCTACCTGGCGCGCGGAAAGCTCTAAAACAAGTACCACTGGCGCTCGGATTTCTTCAGACCGAGTGTCGCTGCTCGAAAGTCCATTTATGATACCCGTTCGTACCCTGCTCTCTCCCTCTCTCCCTTTTCTATTTGTTTTGGCCGCTCAGCTGAGGAAACAATGGCTCCTTCGTGACAAATGTGCCGCAGTTGGAATGCGCGCCGGTCATTCCGGCCCGTGGCGTTCGCTTCAAATTCGCGACCAGACTGCGCTCTCGCCAGTTCCCCCAAATCGTTGGCGTGTCCTTAGGTAATCCCCGCATCGCTGCGCAAAGCGCGCATCTCGGACGACAACGGCAATGGCACTTTACCGCATAGCTCTCATGCGCTACCTGACAGGTGAGTTAACGGGGCACTGGCAGCCGCCAACACGTTCGAAGAACACAGCGCGCTGCGCCCGGCTCTGCATTTCCGTTCCACGGCCGCGTCTATGGACTGCGCGCTGGAACATGACGGCAGGCCTTCGCTTCTTTTTTCTCGTAGGAATTCGATCCTCTACTCACATGTCGTTTGAAACCTGACTTCGTGTGTTTTGTCCGAACTGGAATGTGACGCTTTGTTCGAATTTATTTGCGCGTTAAAATGACGCCGAAACGGAGCTGATTTGTGAGTCAGTAGAAAAATCAAGGCGCTTGTCTCCGCTTCCGACGGTGGGGTTCACAAAATCGCAGGTTGATAGACGACGTGCTGATCAAGTCAAACTTTGGCTTGTACTAGTTGGTTTACAGTAATGTATTTTAAGAGACGGTGCAAAGGAAACAAGGAACCAGTAAGCACATAAACGCTCCGGTCCTGTTGCTTTTACGTGCCTTGTGCGTCCTTGTTTCTTTTTGCGCTGTCTTCAAAATACGTGAGGTGTTGTTGTCTGCTGCATACCTTCCTGAGGTATTAACGTCCACCGATATAATGTGCGTGGAATTTCTGCAGCTTATGTGATCTAAGTCACATTCTATAGGCGGAGAATGAAGGCAGCAAATGCGGACTTTGTCAAATTATTGGAGAGCTTATCTTAACACTTTCTTAAAGAGAGCTTCCAAGTGAACCCGAACAAATGCAGCAAAAGTGAAACGAACAAGATGTGTCGTTGCGCATACCCACATCGTACAGATAGAGCAGAAAAAAAAGCGAGCAGTGCATGAGTATAGAGGGAAAGAAATAAGTACAAAGCTGCAGTGATGGGGGCCGTCGCAATGGTGCCGAGAACCCCACGGCAAAGAGAGGGGGCACTGTTCTGCAACACGAACGCCCACCTACAGAAAACGCATCAGTAGGTGTCGTGCTTTTAGCAGTACAACAATATAATTTAATACGCCCCTTACAGCAGCGGAGAACGCTTAGCTATGTACCTGCAGAAATATAGGTGTATGCAAATGACGAGAAAGGCAAGATGAGGTTCATGAGAACTTGATCGACGGGCCTATCGGATTACTTACCCTCTTTCAGCAACGTTTGCAAGTCTTTCTGGGGATTTTATTATTTTTTCTCTCTTCTTATAGGAAGACCAGTGGCCCCAGCAATGAGTGAAACGTAGTCACTTTTTCTTGAGTATATCTCTCAGAAGTCTTATCTGTAGCTTTAGAAATAAGCTGCATGAAGCACTACCGCGGCTCCAGTGCTTTATTCGCCGCCAAAATAAATGTCTTGATGCAGACGCGTACCCTCTGTTCTTTTCACGAATATTGTACAAGCAGACCTTGAGCCATGCTTCATGCAGAAAGCTTACCAGTTTTCTAACAAATACGTTATTTCTGCGCTTGCGAGGGATCTGCAAGGTTTCGTGTCATCACGCAACGCGCACCGATTTAGCTCGAGCTGCGAACTCCCCTGGAGGGTGGCATTGCAACCGTAGCGAGAACCGCAGTGCACATACCAAGGATATAGGCCGCGCCTGCTCGAAGGTTTTGTCTGCTTAGGCTGGCTACCTTCTTGCGCTGCGCATGTGAGCTTTGCAACGCGCATCTGCCATATGGATACGCAGTGGCTGCGCATCGTTCAGATGAAGCGTGACTTCAGAGAGGAATACGCGAGAAACTTAAACCACTAAGGGGCCGAGTCATCAAATTTTGTGCGAGTATTTTCACTCGTAGAAAGTCGAGCTGGTCTTCAAAATACTGCCGAGAGATTTCTAATGTGCTGTGAATGAAGACGAACTCACATGCTGTAAATTATAGCGCACGACCGACGTACATTTATCATAATTATTTGTTTGATTAAGCAGGAGCTGCATATACAGTTCACAAGTGCCGATATGCAGGTGCGAGTCAGTCGTCGCGCTTCTCTGGAACACAAATCTTCATCATTACGCTTCACAGCTGTGGTGCTTATAGCTGCTGGCAGAACTACTTGGCGTTTGCTGGCAGCTATACTGCGCAGCCCGTAGCTGCTGCTCCAATCAGGTTGCCAGGAAGTAGGGACCTGGCAGTTTCAATTTTCGGATCTCGGGGTTTGCTTCAGTTTCGCTGTTCAGCAGCAGCCGTCGGCTGGCACTTTACTTAGCTTAGCACACCGACGGTAGCTACACTTTCTGGTCACTGCAAAGTACCCGAAAAAGAGCGATACACAAGCAATTTACTCCATTTATAGTGATATAAAATTTAAAAAAGGAACGCCACCAACTATGGCAGTTTATATTAGTCTTCAGGGCGACACAAGTTACTGGCAGTAGGGTTCGTTACAAAAAAGGAATAGACTGGCTAAACTAAGCTACTGCATACTTAAAACATTTCGACGAGAGCCGTGACGTCCCTCCATTTTATTCCCCTTCTTGTTCTCTTCTTTATCTTATTCTTATTTTCTATCTTTGCCTCCTCTTCTTTCTCTTCTTATTCTTTCCTCTCTTGGCCTGGCTTCTGTCTTCTCCATCGCTTCTTCTTTCTTCTTCCTTCCTTTCTCTCTTAGTTTGACTTCTGTCTTCTTCTTCACTTCTTTTTTCTTCTCTTATTTCTGTTTTTCATTTTCTTTCGACTGTTTTTCTTTCTCTTCATCTCTCTCTTGGCTTGACTTGGCTGTTGTCATTGCTTGTCTTGGGCTGCGGTTTTCTACGACTACTACAACGGACTTCAGTCACATGACCACTCGGGATGGAGTCCCAATAACGGCTCTCAGCGTAAAAGAAAAACGTCGGAGTATAACTACTGAAATTTATTTTGCCATATTTCTACTCCCTCGAGTTATCTTTGTCTCCTAATGGAGGGCTTCTGGTTAATGTTTAAGATCTGGGATGGTTTAATGTCGTCCGAAATCCTAGTACACGAGTAGTTTTTCATTTCGCTTTGTTCTTTGTTCTAAATGCGGTCGCCGAGCCATATATTAACCTGTGTCCTCCCAGTAAGCACCGGATCATCGTCACTGAGCCACTACAGTGGGTTAATATATATGGTCTGTTCTGAAAGTAGTAGGACTCGTTTTTTTAAACTAAATTTATACAAGAGAATAGTACAAACGATTAAAATTTTTCAAGGTAGCACCCTTCCGTACCTACACGCTGCTGCTAATGAGTTTTGCAGTTTTCGTACGCCTCCAGGACCGCCTGGACCGGAATGCTGTTTAGCTCCCTCGTCACGGCCTGTTGAACCGCCTCTACCGGTCCGTGATGTTTCCCCTCGAGCGTCGATTTTATTCTCGGGAATAGAAAAAAGTCTGGCGGGGCCAAGTAGAGGCTGTAGGGGGGCCTGAGGCAGCGTTGCCGCCTTGTGCTGGACAAAAAATCGGGGTCCTCATTCAGATGATGAAGAAGATCCTACCGGTTGGCCTTTTCCTCCTCTGACAACACTCCCGGCACCAACTTCGCGCACGCTTTCCTCATGGATAAGTTTTCAGTCACGATCCCAAAAACTTGGGTTTGAGGAATGCTCAAGTCATGAGCAATCATTCTGATACTCATTCCACGATCACTGTTCAGTATAATGTTTCCCTCGCTACAGATTTTCGTGGGTCTTGCTGGTCGAAGGGCGTCTGAAGCGGTCGTCTTCCTCCACTCTTTCCTTACCTTCTCGGAAAAGCTTGTGCCACTCAAAAACACCTGATCTACCCATGGAAGCGTCACCGTAGGCCTCCTTAATCATGTTGAGAGTCTCTTTGCCCGTTTTACCAAGATTTACTCAAAATTTGATCGCGTATCGCTGATCCAGTAAACGCTCGACGATTCTGCGTGACGAGACGTTTCGACAGGGGTTCACAGTACAAGCGACCTCCTCTCTTCAACGGCCGAGAGCCGACTGCCGATTTTCCCCAGCATTCCCAATATCCCCCTTCAACAATCCTGCACGCGCAGACCACCTCTCGTCCGCCCGTTCGCCCAGGAAAAAACCAGTCCTACTACTTTCAGAACAGACCCTGTATACTGTGGGTCATAATATTACTACCTCAACAGGGTACAGACACAAAATTTTTGTGTGTCCGATTTTTTTTTCCCCTTGAAACAGGGCTATCGACCTAGTAATCATAATTATGATCTCAAAACATCATTGTGCCACGTGAATAGTTCATTACAAACGACTTCGTACTTTCACTGCTGTCTCGGACGGTGCCAGCGCTGATGTGTACCTTGACGTCACGCTCGACCGGCCAAGCTGGATTACATTCCTAACGACGTCGGCCTCGCAGGCAAGTACTGGTTGCTCCTGTGAACAACCGCTAGGTTCGATGACGTCAAAATACCTGGGACAAGTGCACCCTGACGTCACTCGATGCGAGTGTAAATTCCGAGCGACTCCTCGGACAACGTTCAAAATCATATTAAATTACGCTCCATTGAACATCTGCACGGGATTGAAACTTGTTAGAAGATATCTTACCCCCATGATACAAGTCATATCGTTTGTTTGCGTTCGAATTGTTGTGTCTGTACACCTTTAAAATCAAATCGTCGAACGGAGGTGTCTTTAAAGCTCTCCCGGCCCCTGGCAGTAGTTTCGGTGATGGCGTCGTCTGCACTGGCTGTCCCCTGCGGCTTTGGCTCTCCGTGTTAGCTTGTCAATGATCACGCAAGTCTAAGGAGAGGGGTGGAAAAAGAGACTTAGTGCGGAAACATTTTGGCTGGTTGCTCTCCTTTCTATAAGGAATGCCTCCTCAATGTAATGTTCACTGAATGGTCCCAAGACTCGATTCTGGATGGCTGACTCCGGAGGCAGTAGCGTCAAAAAGCTCAATATCTATCTCACAGCCATCAAGGCTGAAGATTTAATGTCAGCGTAGTAGAAAAGCAGTCAACAAAAATGGTTACTTTAAGTTCCATGAAAATGAAATTCGATCCATCCCCTCCCATCTCCCTCCCCTCTTCGTCTGCGATAGATTTATTTCGAAATAAGGTTGGTTCGCATGCAAGCGAACTGAGCGATTGAGCGGCGCGTCTCAACGAAAAATCTCCAACTTGTTGGAATCTCTTCGCTCTGGCCACTCGAGCCGCCGCAACGCCTAGAAACAGGGTTCTGCGCCGTGGCGGCAGGAAGCGCTAGCGTTTTCGCTTGCATAGGTGCCGTTATCTTTTCTTTTTTCGAATAGTTTTGAAGTTTATTCGTCTTTCCATCTAATATAATGGAGGAGATAAGGCAAAAAGCTGCGTACGCAGCTTGACTAAGGCCCTATCCCCTCAAAGGCAAAACAGCAGTGAACACAGACCGAACACCGATCAGAACCAAGTAATAAGGAATTTATTTATTTATTTATTTTATTTATTGATACTGCGATCTTTTACAAGACCTTCGCAGGGTGGGCACACAATAGAGAAATACATAAATTCTGGAAACAACAAAACGGTCTCAGGTACAAGCAAACAATTCAAAAACAATTGATCAACAATTTAAGATCAAGAACACAATTGCAAAAAGTACAAACGAAACACAGAAATGTAGCGGTACGACATTATAAAAAAGTTAAAGGTGGCTTTCAAACCTTTTTAGTGAAGTTTGGGTTACTGCATCATTAGTTAGATTATTCCAGTCTGTAATCGTTCTGGGGAAAAAGGAGTACTTAAAGGTGTTAATTCGTGCATTTAATGGTGTTACTGTAAAATCATGGCGTTGTCTTGTGTTGTACCCTGAGGAGAACGATATAATATTGGGTGTGTCAATATTGTACTGACCTTTGATTAACTGAAAAAAGTATTTTAGACGACAGATGCGATTTCTGTGAGAGACTGGAAGCAAACCACTTTGATTAAGAAGTGCAGTGATAGATGTGCGGTTATATGAATTGTAAATAAACCGTGCTGCTTTCTTTCGAACTCTGTCTAATTTAGCAATGTTAGATTTAGTGAAAAGATCCCAGATTATGACGGCATATTCTAACATAAGGTGAATAATAGTGTTATATGAAAGTGAACGCACACTGTGGGGGGCCGAGCTTCAGAGCACGTCGGAGGAAAAATAGTTTGCGTAGGGAATTAGCTGCAACGTTGTCAACGTGCTCTGTCCAGGAGAGGTTATTGCAGATCCGCAGACCGAGGTATTTGTATGTATTCACTTGAGAGAGAACATTTTTTTTAGCAGTATAGTTAAACAAAAGAGGCTTCTTTTTCTGGGTTATACGCATGAACACTGTTTTAATGAAAACAATAATGAAAACAATAATGAAAATGAAAAGGAATAATGAAAACAATAGTTACAAATGTACAATAGATTCAAGTATCTGTGCAAAAGAAAAACAAATTTCGGTTAGGAGCAAACACAAAATGCAGTGTTACGCCCAAGTCGACAATATACACAATGAAGAAATTATGGGTATGGAAGGAGCATGAGTAGCACAGCATATTATGACGTAAAGCAATGAAGGCACATAAAAAATGTCTAGCACATCATTTGACAACAAAGGAAAAAACGGTTAGATTCTTATTCGCTGAGCATTGAAAATAGCGATAAGGACACAAAAGTATGGTACAGCTGCACATTGCTTAAGATATAAAACTAAAAAAGGACATTACAAAATTAGTGCCGTGAAATATCATGAAGGAAAAAAATTGTTTTAAATGTTTGAGGTGAATGTTAAGAATGTCAATATTTTCTTGAAGGAAATTGTTGAGAAGAGTTGGTATCAGATATTTTAGAGATTGTGTTGCATAATTAGTTCGATAATGTTGTACTTTCCAGTATAAGGGATTTCGCGTATTATAACCCGATGGCTCTTTGATTTCCAACTCAGCAAGGTTAATAAGATAATTATTGTGCTGTAGTTTGCCACGAATCAAACATTTACAAAGCTGGTATCTATGTATATCATTAACGCTTAGCAAATTCAGGTTATGGAGCAAGGGTGCAATCGGATGATCGTAGGCAGACCATGTACAATCTAGAAATCGAAGTGCGGATTATCAAGGGATCGTTGGAGCTACACTCTTTACTTGCTGCAGAGCTTTCGAAGATCATACGACCGTGTTAGAACGCCTTGTTTATGTAGAACCTGCCAGCTGTTTACGTCGCAAAGAAACCAAAAAGAATAAAGACTAGCATATACGATGCGTCTCTTTTGTCCTTCTGCGTGCAGTTAATCTTCGCACGTGCGTTTCCGCAATACAACCAACGTCTGTCGACACGGCCAACGGTTCTAGCCAGACGGCGCAGGAACTGCTCACCACCTGAACGCAGCAGTCCTGGCACAAAGAACGCGCGGAAACGGAGAAGCAGCTTTGGCGATGGGATGGAAGCACGACTTCGCGTAAACGAGCACTGCCCGAGCCAAACGGCACCGCGGCCGTGTAAAAACGCGCGAATAACGACGGGGACGACAGCCGCGCTGGGCGGGCGGCCCGACACGCATAAAGTGCACGGCTGGAAACCATTCGTTGACACCCGCGGGAAGCACCGTACGCGACCACCTCGGCGCAAATAAACAAGCGGGCGGCTTGTGTGAGCTGCGGCCTGTATTCCATCCTTGCGCATAGGCCGCGTTTCGTTTCCTCGCTCCACGGTGGGCCGCGTGTACTACAGACCGCACTTGCGGACAGATGGCGGGCGTCCAGTCCTCGGGTACCCCGCGAGGGGGTGGAACCAGGTTCGCCTTCGGCTGTGTTGGGATACTGAGAGATGCATTTAGCGGCACAGGCTGATACACGCTTTGTTCGTGCACGTCCCTCTTGTGCGTGCGCTGCAACCACGTCTGGTCACTCGCTTCCGTTGGCCGAAGAGGCGCAGGGTATTAGGCACCGCTTCGCTAGCCGCCGTGCTACGCGCGTGGCTCACAGGCCTTCATGGGTCACCAGCTTGCCAAAAGGTCGCACGCGAAGCAGTTATATCTGCCCAAAACTTTGCGCACCGCAATTTTAAAGTTTAAGGCGCAGCGAACAGTTTTCGAGGCATCTCCTTGCAGTAAGGGAAGTATAAGACGAGACGACGAAGATACGGGACAACACCACAGCAGAGAATAGCAACTATCGTCCCTGTTCTCCCTTATTTTTTGCAGACCCGTGTAAAGCAGTCAGTGGCCTGCGCACGTAAAGTGGACTGTTTACACAACTCTGACGTCCCCCAAAGGCCATAAAACTGAGCGCTCCCCTCGCGATGCTCACTCGCGACCCGGAGATTTGGTTACAGGCAAAAATGATCAGCAGCACAAGCTGCGGCACGCCGTCAAACCAGTACGCTTCGAACGCCAACGCACCATTGCTCAAGGAAGCCGTGATTTTTTTTTTAAGTTTTTCTCTCTTGGTTAAGATTTCTTTAACGATTAGGACACCACAACGGCTCCGCGTAGAAGCTCATTTGACAGATTCCAGGAGTCACCGTACACCCTCTAGAAGTATCGGGTGACCACGCGTCGTCAAAAGTCGTAAAAGCATGTCGCGTTTTGAGCGCATAATTTCGGCGACTTCTCTGCCCACATACTATAAAAGAAAGAAAGAAAGAAAGAAAGAAAGAAAGAAAGAAAGAAAGAAAGAAAGAAAGAAAGAAAGAAAGAAAGAAAGAAAGAAAGAAAGAAAGAAAGAAAGAAAGAAAGAAAGGAAGAAAGAAAGAAAGAAAGAAAGAAAGAAAGAAAGAAAGAAAGAAAGAAAGAAAGAACATTGTGGGGTCACTCGACAACTTTTGTGAAATTCCCAGCACTCGAAGCGTCAGCCGCGTTTTCTTTTTCTTGATTTTAATTCTCCAGTCTTAATTTCCACCGTAAAGACATGCAGGTGTTTGCGCACAAGTCTACTCCTCGGGCTGCAGCGCGATTAATAGTCGCTTCGGAGGTCGGCACCGCTCGGTGACCAAGTGTGCTCTATCCCCTCCTCTAGCTTGAAGGTAAACTAAGAGACGAGAACGCCGGTTCTCCAAGGACCGTTCGCTCTGAACTTCATGTATTCACAGCAGCGTGAAAAACGAGAGCACACGGGGACGAAAAATGGATAACGGCGAGTGTGCGCGCAGTAAGTAACCAGCTGCACCCAGCGAATCAGTGGCCGTCTCGTGTGCATACCCGCTTTATGTTCCCGCATTTTTTCTTCCATTTCTCTTTTGTTTGCCTTGCCCTGATCGGACAAAGCGCTTTAACAGAAGTACGATGTTCAAAATTCAGCTCGTGCTGAAATCTGCGCTCTTCATGAGGCGCTTACAGTGATTTTAGAAAGATTAGGCCTTCATACTTCGGTAAAAAAATTAGACCCTCATTAAAAAACTTGGAAGATTACCTCCTGATAAAGACAAGAAAGATTTACCTCGGAATCTAGGCACTGCACTGAGCGAAGACAATTGAAGTGGAGCATTGGCATGCATGTCGTTGAATGCCGATTTTCTGCCTTAGTGAGCAGGGCAGCTTCGCGCTTTCCGCTTGTCTTCGAATCTGGATGCGCACGAGGCTGCTGCCGAAGCAGTTTGTGTTACGTGCATCGAATTCATCCACACGGCTTAATAAAAAAAAAATCTTTTCTACTGCTGCGAGCATCGTTCTCGTGCGATTTTTTTTTTCTCTGGCGGACGCTGCTGTCTGATTTTTTTTCTTTGCGTTTCCTGTTTCCATTTCTAATGATAGAGCAGAGCGAAAAAAAAATGAAACGAAACAACATAAATACCTTGAACTGGCTCGTTTTTTTTTTAATCTTCAAGTAATTACTATAGAAAAAAAAGAAGAAAGCTAACGAAAAAGAAGGTGTGCAACGTACGGGGGCGCAGAGAGCATAACGACCCTTACATGCGGCCTTGCGCACTTATATTGAGTCCAGGAAGGAGATCCCCAACTGACTGGAGGCCACTACTTCCGTCTCTCGATGTCAGTTTATTTTGCGTGTGGATTTGCGTCGGCGGTGTCGCGCTTCCGTGACGTCACATCCTGTGTCAGTGCACCTCAAGGCGGGGAATCAAAAC